>NC_081840.1:151488778-152090980 GCF_963259705.1 Myotis daubentonii | reverse complement strand
GGTATTACATATGTATCCTTATCCTCTCATTACCCCCCCCACCCCCCACTCATGCCCTCACCTCCCTGGTGTCTGTGTCCATTGGTTAGGCTTATATGCATGCATACAAGTCCTTTGGTTGATTTCTCCCCCTTACCCCCACCCTCCCCTCCCTTCCCTCTGAGGTTTGACGGTCTGATCGAGTTTCTCTGTCTCTTGATCTGTTTTTATTCATCAGTTTATGTTCATTATATTCCACAAATGAATAAGATCATGTAATATTTATCTTTCTCTGACTGGCTTATTTCACTTAGCATAATAATCTCCAGTTCCATCCATGCTGTTGCAAATGGTAAGAATTCATTCTTTTTTTTTACTGTAGCATAGTATTCCATTGTGTATATGTACCACAGTTTTTAATCCACTCATCTGCTGATGGGCACTTAGGCTGTTTCCAAATCTTAGCTATGATAAATTGTGCTGCTTCAAACATAGAGGTGCATATATCCTTTCTGATTGGTGTTTCTAGTTTCTTGGGATATATTCCTAGAAGTGGAATCACTGGGTCAAATGGGAATTCCATTTTTAGTTTACTGTTCTCCACAGTGGCTGCACCAGTCTGCATTCCCACCAGCAGTGCACGAGGGTTCCTTTTTCTCCACATCCTCGCCTGCACTTGTCATTTGTTGATGATAGCTATTCTAACAGGTGTGAGATGGTACCGCATTGTCGTTTTGATTTGCATCTCTCAGATGATTAGTGACTTTGAGCATGTTTTCATATGTCTCTTGGCCTTCCTATGTCCTCTTTCGAAAAGTACCTATTTAGGTCCGTTGCCCATTTTTTGATTGGGTTGTTTATCTTCCTTTTGTTAAGTTGTATGAGTTCCCTATAAATGTTGGAGATTAAATTCTCATCGGTGATAACATTGGCAAATATGTTCTCCCATGCAGTGGGCTTTCTTGTTGTTTTGTTGATGGTTTCTTTTTGCTGTGCAGAAGCTTTTCATTTTGATGTAGTCCCATTTGTTTATTTTCTCTTCCATTGCCCTAGGAGCTGTATTGGTGAAAATACTGCTTCGGCATATGTCTTAGATTTTGCTGCCTGTGGATTCCTCTAATATTTTTATGGTTTCCCGTCTTAGTTTAAGTCCTTTATCGATTTTGAGTTTATTTTTGTGTATGGTATAAGTTGGTGTATTTCGTCTTTTTTAAGGTTGTTAATTTATTTGTGGTTTCTTTGATGACTTATCCTGTCCCTGTTTACATTAGGAGAGCATCGGGCAATATGTGCATCTTTCTGGGTTAATGCAATGAGACGACACCAAACTCAGGGCTCCTGCTTGGCATTGCTCAAGGGCTCCTGGGACCAGGACTCTGGTCCCTTCCTTCAGATGCTCTGACCCCTGTACAGTGGGGTCAAGGCTCTAGTACCTGGAAAAAGGTGAATAATTTGGCTGGGTTTACTGAAAGATTATGGCAGCAGAACTGGAGTTAATTTGAGGAGCAGCGTTTTATTTTTTGAGCAGTATTTTTGACATTAACTTTTCTTTAGACTCGTGGAGCCGCTCAGGTGAGCAGAAGAAAAATTGGGGTGGTTGTTAGTTTAATAAGGTTCACTGGAAAAGACCTTCCCAATCCCTAAAGAAGGTGAAGGTGGTAGCATGTGAGTACTTGGGATAGTGTGAGTACCTGGGACAAATGGAGCAGAAGCATCTGGTCTGCCTGGACAGCAAGAGGCCAGTGATCCTGAAGTGAGCATGGATCCAGAAGTGCCCCCATCAAGCACCCCTCTGACAGAGCTGTTAGAGACCTTTTTTCTGGAAGAACTTTCATTTTCTACATCCTTTGCTTATATGAGTGTTTGAGGTTTATTTTCAAATTTTATCTATGTTCTATTCAGATTTGCAATTCTGCACATTTTGTTGGGTAATCTAGAGCATTGATGATAATTGAATTCATAGTTATTTATCAGTTACTGTCTCTAGAGAGCCTTGTACTCAGTAGGAATTTAGATTCTAATGAGAAATTGAGTTCTGAATGCACCCACTTTTGTTACTGTTGCCCTTGATTTCACCCCTAAAGTATGTGTACATAGGCTCAGCCCTTTTTAGCATAAATTTTCTGCATTTTAATTCTGATTAAGTATAATTGCATTTGATTAGAATTTGGATACAAATGCATATGTCAAAATTTTTCGTAGGTACCAACAGCCAAGGTTTCGGAGCTAAACCCCAATGCAAAAGTATGGGGGACACCTGTGTTACATTTGGAGGCAGGTAGTGCATCAGACAGTGGTGTGAGTGCAGCCTGGGAGGACACCACCTGCCAGCGTCCCAACTACAGCCAGGAGGGTGAGTGGTGAGCTCAATGCCATGAGGAGCATCTTTGCTCTCCAGGCGTGGTCTTTGTTTCCTTTTAAATTGTCTTTAAGAAATTGTTAATTAAAATTTGTGTCCTGGTTTGTGATACTACTTAAGAGCCATACCATCTTTCACCATCAACTTAAAAAAATCGAACTATATACATAAGCTTTTGTTTTGTTTTAAGAGAAAGTTACTCTTCTAACCCTATCTTTTGGGATAAAATTCCTAAATACAGAATTGGATGCCAATGGTGATGGTGACAAAAGTCATGAAAATGCAGCACTGTCAGAGTTACAGGAGTTGGACCAAACAGCCATGAATACTTTGGCTCTGGATCACTCTGAATATGAGTCTCTGCCTGAAAACAGCGAAACAGGTAAAGCTGCTTTATGAATTCATTTTCATATAGAGTACAGGCTTTTTATGTTGCTTTTTGAAATTTAGCTTTTTAAATCTTTCCCTGCACAGTGTGCCTGATAGTGCTTCTTTTGAATCTATTTTAAATTCACTCCTGTGTGGACAGAGATGAGGCTTTCTGGTCTGGGAAGGCATCATGGAAAGAGTGTAAGACCTGAGCACTTCCTGCAAAGTAAGTCCCATTGGACTGAGAGAAGCAGAAGATCTACCATGGGGCAGAGTTGAGAGCACAGATAGGGAACATTAGTGTGAAATTGAGAGTCAAGCCCAAAGGAAGTTGGGTCTTTTTAAAGAGGTATTTAAAGCTATTTTCAAAAGAAGAAAAGAACAAGGAAAAGAGAGCAGTTCTTCTTGGGGGCCTGGATATGGATAGATATAGAAGTGCCTACATTTTGGGACATCAAAACTCACCTCCAAGTTTGTTTCTGACATAGTCCATAACCCCCAGAGACCTAAGAGGTAGGCTGTACTTTCATTGACAGTTAGTTGAAAGGGGCACCTCAAGAAGAAGGAATGACTATCCTAAGTTAGCCAGCAGAGCTGATGCAGGTGAAGTGTGCTCAGCCTCTGTCTAGAGATACACTTGAGTTACATGAATGAGAAAGCACACCCTCCCTTTCTGTGTTATGTTCTCACTACCAAATGTTGTTACATACAAGAGGTACACACACACCACCATGTACGGTAAGTGTTTGGCATCATATATTTGGTTATTTTTTCCCTTAAAGCCGTGGTTCTCAACCTTCTGGCCTTTTAAATACAGTTCCTCATGTTGTGACCCAACCATAAAATTATTTTCGTTGCACCTTCATAACTGTAATGTTGCTACTGTTATGAATCGTAATGTAAATATCTGATATGCAGGATGGTCTTAGGCGACCCCTGTGAAAGGGTCGTTCGACCGTCAAAGGGGCCGTGACCCACAGGTTGAGAACCGCTGCCTTAAAGGGCCACACCTTTGAAGACCTTGTCTGCGCTGTTGCTAATTTGGCTAGCACTTGTTGAATGTTTCCACTGACCTCTGTAATCTCCCATGACCCGCCTTTCGCCTTCATTTCATTACCTCCTTCATAGTTGCTTACTTAGCAAATGCTTCAAACTTGTTTAAATATAATTTACCTATTATGTGCCTATTCCTGAGCAGATAGATACATGTGGCTGAACAAAACTACATAGAAGTATAGTTTTGCTTTAAGTTCATGATCACAAACTTCCAGTGGACCCTTAGCATGGCCCACAGTGGCCCAGGGAAGTCATTCTTCTGGACAGCTGTTTCACAACTTCTGTTCTGTCTTCAGACCCAGCACTCTCCTCTTCTTCATTATTTTTGGATGTAGAGCCTCTTGAAGCATAATTGACATACAGTAAATATCACCTATTTTAAGTATATCCCAGCTTTTCTATAAGTTTTATTTTTCCTAGTTTATAGCACAGTATTCATTGCATTATAAAATTGATTTTCTGACTTCATTCCTCATTGATACCTCTCCCAAATGTGATACGATGGTGTACCTATAAAACCGTCACCACAATCAAGATCACTACTTCTTTTAGTTGGCTTACAAATTGTGAGGTTCATTCATGTTGTAACATTCACAGGTTGTTCCTTTTTGTTGCTGAATAGTATTCCAGTATGTTTTCCCATTCATCTATTGATGAATATTTGGTTTGTTTCCAAATAAAACTGCCATGCACATTTATAAGCAAGACTTTGTATGGACACTTGTCTGTTTCTCTTGGATAAATTCATAGATATGGAATAGACAATCATCTTGTAGGCATATGTTAATATGCTTAAGAAATGGTGAAGTTGTGTGATATAGTGGCTCCCTTTGTGTCCCCATCAGCAGTGGATCAGAGATCTAGCTGCCCCATACCCTCACCAACACCGATAATGGTCAGTCATTTTAATTTTAGCCATTCTAAAAGGTAGGTAATGGAGTCTTACTGTGTTTTTAATTTGTATTTCCCTAATGACCAATGGTGTCAAGCATCTTTTCATATGCATGTATTTTTTAGTGAAGGGGGTCTGTTCAAGTCTTTTGCCCATTCTTAGTGGCTGCTTTAGTAATATGTTTTGAGAGTTCCTTATATGTTTTGGACACAAGTCCTTATCAGATACGTGATTTGCAAATATATTCTCCCAATCTGTGTCTTTCTGTTCTCTTGATAGTTTCAATAGAAATTTACAATTTTTTATATAGTCCAATTTATCATTTTTAAAAAATATAGTCCAGTGTATAATTTGTTTTTTCTTATATGGATCTTGCTTTTGGTGTTGCACCTAAGAAATCTTATTTGTATGGTTTTAATTTTTGCATTTTTAGGCCTGTTATAATTTCAAGTTAATTTTTGAATATGTTGTGAAGTGTGGAGCAAAGTTCTTTTTTCCCCCACATGTAGAAATTTGCTGGAAAGACTCTCCTTTCTCCATTGCACTGCCTTTGTGCCATTGTCAGAACCATCTGTTTATACATTTGTGGGTTTATCTCTGTCTCTCGATTTTATTAAAGTAGAAAATACTAAAAGTGTACAATTTTATAGGGTTTGATATCAGTCTACAGCTGTGGAAACCATTGCCATATTTTCTTTTTATTGAATTTATTGGGGTGACATGGGTTTGCAAAACCATGGAGGTTTAAAGTGTACAACTCAATAAAACATCACCTGCACACCGCATTGTGCACGCATCACCCCAAGCAAAGTCTCTTTCAGTCCTCATTTTCCCCTTTCTTTGCTATCATCATACTGTTTTCTGTTCCTGTGCGTTATGCATATAAGTTTTTTGGTTAATTTCTTCACCTTCTTTCATCTAGTTCCCCAACCTCCCTTTCCTCTGACAGCTGTCAGTCTATTCTTTGTATCCATGCCTCTGTTTCTATTTTGTTCATCAGTTTATTTCATTAGATTCCACATGTAAGTGAGATCATATGTTACTTGTTTTTCTCTGACTGGCTTATTTCACTTAGCATAATAGTCTCCAGGACCCTCCATGCTGTTGCAAGAGGTAAGATTTCCTTTTTTTTTTTTTTTTTTTTTTTTTTTACTACCAAGTAATATTCCATTATGTAAATGTACCATAGCTTTTTTTATTCACTCAGCTACTGATGGGCACTTGGGCTGTTTCCAGATCTTGGCTATTGTAAATAATGCTGCTATGAATATAGTAATGCATCTATTTTTTCAAATTAGTGTTTCAGGTTTGTTAGGATATATTCCCAAAAGTAGGATCGCTGGGTCAAAAGGCAGTTTCCATTTTGAGTTTTTTGAGGAAAGTCCATACTTTTCCACAGTGGCTGCACCAGTCTACATTCCCACCAAATGTGCAGAAAGTTCCCTTTTCTTACCAGCACTTGTTGTTTGTTGATTTATTGATGATAGCCATTCTGACAGGTGTGAGGTGATATCTCATTGTGCTTTTAATTTGTATCTCTCTGCTGATTAGTGATGTTGAGCATTTTTTCATATGTCTGTTGGCCATCTGTATGTACTCTTTGGAGAAGTATCTATTCAGGTTCTTTGCCCATTTTTTAATTGGGTTGTTTGTCTTTCTTGTGTTGAGTTGTATAAGTTCCTTATATATATTTTGGAAATTAACCCCTTACCACATGTCTCATTATCAAATACTAGAGGCCCAGTGCACGGAATTGTGCACTGGTGGGGTCCCTTGGCCTGGCATGTGCCCTCTCACAATCTGGGACCCCTCGGGGGATATCGGAGAGCTGGTTTTGGCCCGATCTCCGCAGGCCAGGCTGAGGGACCCCACCGGTGCACAAATCTGTGCATGGGGCCTCTAGTATGCATATAAGATCTTTAATCTCTTCCCGGCCTCCCCCCTCCCTGTTTCCCTCTGAGATTCATTAGTCTGTTCCATGTTTCCATGCCTATGTGTTGAGCATCTGCCCCTTGGTGGTCAGTGTGCGCCATAGTTACCGGTCCAACGGTCACTTAGGCTTTTATATGTATAGATGTTCTCCCATTCAGTGGGGATCTGTTAGTCTGTTTTGACCTCATTGCCACACTATTTTGATTACTGTAAGTAATTCTTAAAAACAGGTAATGTTAGCCTTCTCATTTTATTCTTTTTCAGTTATTTATTTTGGATTTTTTAATTTCCATTTTCATTCAAATTAGAATAAGATGATTATTAGCTGTAAAATGCTGAGGTTTTTTAATTGAAATTGCATTGAATCTATAGATCAATTGGAGAAAATTGATATCTTAAGCCAGTATTCATGAACAAGATATGTGTTTCCACGTGTTTAGGTCTTTGATTTTTCTTGGCTTTTGTGGGGGGTTTTTTTTTGTGTGTGTTTTTTTCAGTGTACTGATATTTCACATCTTTTGTTCAACTTATCCTTAAGGTTTTTGTATTTTTTGGTGCTTTTCTATTGTCAGTGATTTTTTTAAAACTTTGTTTATACAAATGAAGCAGTTGTTAAGCAATTGTTTATCAGTAGATAGAAATATAATTAATTTTTATAAATTGACATTATACCCTGTAAACTTGCTATTAAGATCAGTTACTAGTTTTAGGAACTTTTCTGTAGATTCTATTGGATTTTCTACATAGATGTGAACTTATCTGTGAATAAATTCAGTTTTATTTCCTAGCCAGTCTGGTACCCTTTATTTCTTTATCTTGCCTGATTGTACTAGATAGAGCTTCCATTGCAAAGGTGAACATATGTGGCGAGTGCAGACATCTGATTGAACTTAGAGGGGAAAACAGTCTTTGTATTGAGTATAATGTTAGTTATTTTTACCTATATGACCTTTATTGGGTTATGTTTTCCTGGGAGTTTTTATGAGGAATGGTTCTTGAACTATGTCTTGCTTTTCCTCCATCTGTGGCAATGGTCATATATTTTTTTCTATTTTAGTGTTTTAAAGGTGAATTATATTATTGATTTTTCAAACATTTAACCACACTTACATTCCTGGTATAAGCCTCACCTAGGTCATGATGTAATATACTTGATATATTGTTGGATTAGATTGGTCAAAATTTTGCTTAGAATTTGTACATCTGTGTCCATGAGTAATATTGGTCTGTATTTTTCTTTTTGATGTATTCCTTCCTGTTCAATTTTTGGATGAGTTTATTATTTCTTCCTTAAATTAAGAAATGAAGCCATCCAGGCCTACAATTTTGTTGTGGGAAAGTTTTTACCTACAATGTTTTTATCTTTTATTTTTTAATATATAGGGCTTCTCAGGTTATCTATTTCTTCTTGAGGGAGCTTTTGTTACTTACATCTTCCAAAGATTTGGACCAGTTCATTAATTGTCAAAGTTATTGGATAGAGTTACTTATATTATTCTATTTATATCCTTTTAATCTATAGAATCTGTCACATCACTCATTTCTGTTGGTAATTTGTGCCTTCCCCCCATCCCCCAATCAAATTTGGTAGAGGTTTGTCCATTTTATTAATCTCAAAAAAAAAAATAGTACTTGGTTTCATTGATTTTCCTCAATATTTTTTTTTCTTTTTTCATTGCTTTAAATCTAATCTTCATAATATACTTTCTTCTGGTTACTTGGCCTTAATTTGTTCTTTTTCTAGTGTCTTTTAAGACAGAAGCTGAACTCATTGATATGGGGCCATTTCTTCTTTTTTTTAATGTAGTCACTTACTTCTATAAATTTCCTCCTAAGTACTGCTTTAGCACAATCTCACAAATTGTGGTGCCTTTCTTTTAAATTTCAGTTTCCAATTTTTTCTAATTTCCTTCCTACATTTTTTTTTAAAAATCCAAACGTAATTTAGAAGTATTTAACTTAGTTTCTAAATATTTGGGGATTTTCCAGGGAACTTTCTTTTATTGACTTCTAATTTAATCTCTGTGGTCAAAGGACATACTTTGTATGACATGAATCTCTTTGGCCCAAAATATGGGTAGTCTTAGTAAATGTTCCCTTTGCACGAAAGCAGAATGTGTATTTCGCTATTGGTATGGGGGTGTTAAATATCAGTCAGGTCTTGTTCAAGTGTACTATATTTCTGGTTTCTGCCTACTTGTTCTGTCAGTTATTAAGAGAGTTATTCTATCAGTATTGGATTTGTCTGTTTTTCCTTTTAGCTCTACCAGTTTTTGCTTCATGTATTTTGTAGCTCTGTATTAGGATTGCTATGACCTCTTGATGAATTGACTCCTTTGTCATTGTGAAATGACTTTCTTTATCCCTGGTAATTAATTGTCTTTGCTCTGAATTTACTCTAATAATATAGTCCTTCCGCTTTATTTTGATTGGTGCTAGCATGGTATATCTTTTTCCATCCTTTTACTCTTAACCTATTTGGGTATTTATATTTACTAAAGTACATTTCTTATAGATAACATAACAGTTGAGTTTTGTTTGTTTTTACAAAAAGTCAAGTCTTAATGATTTCTGCTTTAAATTCAAATGTTTAGGACATTAACATTTTCTGTGGTAATTGTTATGGTTAGCTTTGAGTCTCTCACCTTGCCATTTGTTTAAGAATAGTTTTAGACTTACAGAAAAATTGAGAAGATGGAGTACGGAGAGCTCTCGGTTCCTTCTATTTTTTTAAATCCTCACCTGAGTACATGTGTTTATTGATTTTTTTTCTTTTGAGAGAGAGAGACAGACAGACAGACAGACAGACTTGGATTGGTTGCCTCTCTGGGAATCGAACTTGCAACCCAGGTATATGCCCTGATTGGGAATCAAACCCTGGAGACCTTTTGGTTTACTGGACAACACTCCAGCCAACTAAGCCACACCTGCGGGACAGTACCTTCTATTCTTAACAATCTTACATTATTAGTATGATATATCTGCCACAAATTCTAATCCAGTATTGGTACGTTTTACCTATTCCAGGATACCAAATTACATTTAGTTGTCATGTCTTCTTAGGCTCCTCTAGGCTGTAACAATTTCTTAGACTTTGCTTGCCTTTGATGACCTTGATAGTCTTAAGGAGAACTGATAAATTATTTTGTGTTTTTTTTTAAATATATATACTTTTTTTTTTTTATTGATTTCAGAGAGGAAGGGAGAGGGAGAGAAAGATCAATAATGAGAATCACTGATTAGCCCTATCTGGTTTGGCTCAGTGGATAGAGCGTTGGCCTGTGGACTGAAGGGTCCCGGGTTTGATTCTGGTCAAGGGCACATGCCTGGGTTGTGGGCTCGATCCCCAATAGGGGGCGTGAAGGAGGCAGCCGATCAATGATACTCTCTCATCATTGATGTTTCTCTCTCTCTCTCTCTCTCTCTCTCTCTCTTTCTCTCTCCCCCCCCCCTCCTCTCTGAAATCAATAAAATATATACATTAAAAAAAAAAGAATCATTGATTAGGTGCCTCCTGCACATCCCCTACTGGGGATCGAGCCCGCAACCCAGGCATTTGCCCTTTACTGGCATTGAACCTGGGACCCTTCAGTCTGCAGGCTGATGCTTTATCCACTGATCCATACCGGCTAGAGCGGAATTATTTTGTATGATGCTCTTCTTTTCCTGAAGGAATTCCTGGTGGAATTTGTTTGATTTTTTTTTTCATTATCATACCAGAGTTATGGGTTTGGGAGATAAAAAGACCACAGAGATTAAGTGCCATTTTTATCCCATCATGTTCAGAATACTTAGTATCAGCATGATTTATCACTGTGATATTGACCATGACCACCTGCCTGAAGCAGGCTTATTAGTTTTCTCAATCTTAAAGTTTTCTCTTAAGGATCTGTTTATTTAGTGTTTTCAGTAGCATCCCTGTGACTCCACAATTTCTCACTTGTGACTTCGACTATCTCAAACTTTAAAGGTCCATTTATAAGGCTCTTGTGTAGGAATCGTGTGGTCTTTACAGCCTGTATGTTTATTATCCTCATCCTTGATTTTTTTGGCCTGTATTTATCTTTTCCTTATTTTGATTCTTTCCTTTATATTTTATTATTGCTTTATTATCTGTGTGCTTCTAGGCTGTCTGACAATTTTTTTTAGAATTGAGACAAAGCATAAACTTGTACATATCACCATAATAAGAGGCTAATATGCAAATAGTCGTTATGCCATAATGCCATGATGCATGAACACATTAAGCGCCCTGTCAGTCACCCGTGACTGACACTATACTTTCCGTCCGGAAGACAAAACAGGCTGGGTGCTTACCGTGTTAAGGACTGATCAGCAGGGACCTGAGGTTGCGTGGTGCCAGGCCAGGGCCAGGGGACCTGAGGCTGCGCCCCCCCTGAGGTTGGCGCCAGGACATGAGGCTACGCTCAGCGGAGCTTGATGTGGGTGAGCCCAGCCAGGTCTTGGTGTCGCCCAGTGGGGGTGGGGCTGGCCAGACACTTCTGTTATAGAGAAAGGGCAAATAGCAGTATTAAAATATTTCCTCTAATTAATTCCCTTTTAATGTGCACGAATTTCATGCACCGGGCCACTAGTTATGTGATAAAAACCATCTGTTAAACTTTGGTAATAAATCTGATACTCAGATTATTTTTTGAAACTGTTTTTCTTTGGGGTGAGGGTTTGTGTTTTTTTTCTTTTTTGCTTCTGCTTTCCTTTTTTAATGGGTAGAACAGCATTTTTCTTATATTCTCTATATACTAGATGACTTAATATGTATATTGAAGACATTAGAATTGCTGTACTGTATCATCTGCTTGGTAAATTTTAAGCCATTTTTCCTGAGTTGATTATTTTGTATAGGAGGAAATGAGTCTCAATCAGAAAGCCAGGAAGACCCCCGAGAAGTACTTAAAAAAACATTGGAATTCTGCTTATCCAGGTAAGGACGGTAGTAGTGTTTCTAGTACCTAATACTTGTGGTATTGTGTACTGGCTATTATATACAGACTAGAGGCCCGGTGCACAAAATTCATGCATGGGTAGGGTCCCTAGAGGCTGCTGGCCAGGGCCCTCCTTCATTCTGTGCCACCCCCTGGTGGTTAGCACACGTCATAGCAAGCGATCGAACTCCCAGTCAGTCGAACTCCCTAGGGGACACTGCATACTAGGCTTTTATATATATAGATGTGACGCTTTACATAGAAGGAGTGTATATCTGTTACTATCTATGTCTGTATATGTCTGTTAACAGGAAATCTGGAATAGTGAATAAGTAACAACCTCCGACATGTTGAAGAGCTCTAGGCCAGAGCCCTCCACAGTTATCCACAAATTCATCTTGAATCATTATCTGGGTTGCTTTTTGAAATTTTGATTCCTGGGCCCCCTCCATACCCAGACTCTGAGTTATGAGGCCTTAGGTTGTCTGTCTTACAAAGACATTTTTCAGCACACTAAAGTTTGAGAACACATTTCCTATACTAGTTTTTAAAATATGCCAAACGTTGCAATAGGAGATTGTTTTACTCATGCAGCATTCATATTTTTAGGTGTGTCCTCTCCCCGCCCCCCAAATATTTTTTCTATTGAAAAGTAGAGGCACTCTTTAATAATAAAATTTCTTCTGTTTCTGACAGAAAAAGAAAAGTAGAGTAGAACATTTAAAGTTCAAACGGAAGAACGGGACAAACAAGAAGATGTAATTGAGTTAAATGTAATCTTTTTGAGTGAGAAGATAACCGTTTGGCACATGTAAAATTTTATCAGTATTAGTGATTTTTCAGTTTTTTCTCTGGGCCTGCCTTAATACTTGAGAATGTTCATCATAGGCCAAAATACCAGGAAGTAGCTCATATTCACCCAGACTGGTTATCTGTGACTTAGCTTGTGATCCTTAAGTCATGTTATGATCAGGTTTTCTTCTTTTTAATCCTGGTTGGTAGAAAGTGCTGGGAAGTGTTTCCGACTGAACAGCAAGCACTTTGGTCACCAACCTTTCCTGGTCTTTTCTTATTTTTCTATTTTCTTGTTCTTTCAATTATATTTCCTTTAAAAAATTGTGTTTGTGTTTTTAATAAGCTACTTAAATACTCTTTAGAACAGATAGCTATAAAATATATTTTGTAAAGATTTACTCGCTCATTAGTTTTGGTTGTATAAAATGCAGTATACTTTTACTCTCTCTGCTCCCCAAATGTCTTTGAAAAAAATTGACCTACGGCAAATAACAGGTGGGTTTGAGTATAAACTAACTCTGAAGTGACGTCACACCACAGTCATATCCTTGTAAGGCTTCCTCTTAAAGAAGTGTTAATTAAGAGAGATTGTCTTCTTTCTGCAGGGAGAACCTTGCTAGTGACATGTACCTTATATCGCAGATGGATAGTGATCAGTATGTGCCAATCACCACAGTGGCTAATCTGGACCACATCAAGAAGCTCAGCACTGACCTGGACTTGATTGTCGAAGTGCTGAGATGTAAGTGAATGACAGTCTAGGATGCATTTTACCTGGTATTGACATTTTTTTACCAGTGTGACTGCTAGATCCAATGCTAAGGTCCTTCATGGCAATTGGAGTCTTCCCTGAAATATGGACCTTTCTGACCAGTCCCCGTTGTGGAGTGCTCACAGCACTGGGCATTGATGGGCTTCACAATTGATCATAGATCTAGGGAGTGGAAAAGGCTCGTGGAGAAATGAAAAGAAGCTGTGACATGAAGGAAAAGTAAAATAAATAGTGCTATTTTAGTGTAAAGTAAAATACACTTTAATTAGCACTCTAGTCACTAAAGTAGTTCCTTTCAAATTTCACCTTCCTACTGAAGTTTGGTGGAATTGTGTTTTTCCTTGTAGGATTTTGTGAATGAGGTTGTTTTTTAGACATTTGGCAACATCAAAGGAAGGTGTAAATGGGTACATCAGAGGTCCACAGTGATTCAGGAAATGTGAATAAAAATAGTTACCTGCCATGTGCGTCTGAAGGGTCGTGGGTTTGATTCCTGGTCAAGATCACACCTCTGTTAGAGGTTCCATGGCACTGGCCCGTGCGGGAGGCAACCAATCGATGTGTGTGTCTTATGTTGATGTTTCTTTCTCTCTCTTTTTTCCTCCCCCTCCTCTCCCCACCCTGCTCCCTCCCTTTCATCCTCTCTAGAAATCAATGAAAAAAATAATCTCGGGTGAGGATAAAATAAAAATGTATAGTTTGCTGGTGCCCTGATTTGTTTTGCAGATTGAGTTTTCTGCAACCTAACCATCTTATTTATTTTTTTGAAACCACTTTATTGAGGTATAATTGACATATAGTGAACTGTGCATATTTAAAATGTGCAGTTGCATCAGTTTGGACATACATATGCATCAGTGAAATCTTCACCGTGATCACGATTACAAACATGCCCACCACTGCCCAAAGTTTCCTGGTGCCCTTTGTAATATTTCTATCTATCCCCTCCTACCCAGAATGGCTTCAGTGGGAATTAGTTTTGTATTAAGTGTATGATATGTCTGATTTTTTAAAAATGGGATTATTTTTAATTATAAAAATTCAGTTTATAATATTGTTTACAAGTACTGGGTGAATAATTTCTATAATCTCCTTCCTCAGGACTGCTCTACTGAATAGCTCTGATGGGCGTCCACAAAGATCACAGTACGATGTGCTCCCCCACCCCACCCAAATATTTCTAAATGATGATGGGTCATCACTGTGCCAAAATTAAAGCCCCATTTCTCTGAGTTACTGCCATGACTATCCATCTGACTCTTATGCAAAAGTGTTTACATATTCTCCCTGGTTTAGTTGTACTGTGGACAGCCAGTGAAGATTTTTTTTTCTTGTGTCCATTTAGTAGTAGACAAAGAAGAACATCTTATCTTACAAACATAGTTGGATTTTCTATTCACAAATGAAGGTTTTCTTCTATTTTCTGTTCCTAGACAAATGTCATAAGGTCATTAAATTATTGAAACAAATAATGAAGAAACTGGCAAAAACAAAACATAATTCATGAAGTTTGAATTCTGAAAACTAGTGTTGTGTTTTCCAGTATTGCTTTTGTTTTGGAATGTTCACTTAGAACAGGAACCTATTTTACATATTAGTTGAGATTGGTTCCACCTGACCCACTTGTAAAGGCCAGCAGCTTTCTTTTTTTCTTTTTTAAAATACAGTTTTGTGTTGATTTCAGAGAGGAAGGGAGAGGGAAAGAGAGAGAAACATCAATGATGAGAGAGAATCATTGATTGGCTGCCTCCTGCGCGCCCCACACTGGATCGAGCTCGCAACCCAGGCATGTGCCCTGACCGGGAATTGCAACATGATGTCATGGTTCATAGGTCAATGCTCAACCACTGAGCCAAGCCAGCCAGGCATCAGCAACTTTCTTAATCTTTACTTCTTATGAATTCAAAATGAAAAGTCATAATAAGACAGAAAATTATTTTATTTGGGGGGACTTGTAGAAAGGAAAAGCCATTAACCCTGAATTGTAATTGTTAGTTATTCGAGCTGTTTAGAACCTTTGTTTCATAGTGTTGACATTGATTATAGCTCTTATAGGACTTTTAAATCATGTTCTATAGTTCTGAGAAATGTAATATGTAAGAGTAGTTTAAAACCTTTCACTAATTTACAGTGTATACAGGTTTTTTTTCAATGTGTTTAGTTCCATAGTGTAACATCCTATTGGAGTATCTATATTATATCATAATGGAATGTAAATGACTGGTGTGTTTTAATATTTTGTTTTACCATGCATTTTTCTTCTCTTTATAGCTTTACCTTTAGTCCAAGTGGATGAGAAGGGAGAAAAAGTAAGGCCAAATCAAAATCGTTGCATAGTAATATTACGTGAAATTTCTGAATCCACCCCTATAGAAGTAAGTAATTTCTCCTCACAAGGCTACTTTGAAGTTTTTTTGTGTGGTTTTTTGTTTACTTCTGTGTTTTTTGAGGATAAAGAATTCTTATGTACAGTAACACTTTCCCCAGGATTTACACACTGATGATTTCAATATGATTCATATGTGTGAGTGGTTCTCAAAGTGTTTGGTCTCAGGACTTCACTACAAACTTTACATTTTAAAAAATAATTAATGGTGATTACAGTATTGAGAAATTAAAAGAAAAGGTTTAAATATTTATTTACTTTAAAGTAATAATAATAAACCCACAAGATAAAGAACTTCACTTTTCAAAACAAATATTTTCATGACAAGGATACACTGCAAAGAGTGCAGTGAGCAAGATTAGCTTGTGCTTCATTCCAGCTGTTGGGCCCACATCAGTGCAGATGTTGTCTTAGTAAAAAGGCAAAGGCATCTTTTAATAAAGTAATGAATGTTTTTAATCCTCACCTGAGGGTATTTTTCCCATTGATTTTTAGAGAGAGTGGAAGAAGGGGGTGGGGTGGGGAGAGAGGGAAAAACATCAATATGAAAGAGACACATCAATTGGTTGCCTCCCGCATGCACCCCGATTAGGACCAGGGATCAAGCCTGCAATCAGCATACATGCCCTTGCCTGGAATCTAACCTGGGACCCTTCAGTCCTCAGGCAATGCTCTGTCCACTGAGCCAAACTGGCTAGGGCATAAAGGCATCTTTTTTATGTAAATGGAATAGAGATCATAATTTGAGAAGTTCTAATGTAGGCAATAATTTTAGAAAACCACAGCATTTGATTGAGTTGTGAAAAGTAATGTTAGAGAATATCTATAATATCTGTGACATATCCGAATGTTTAATCTGAGTTGCATGTGTGTAGTAAAACATACTGATGGTCATGCCTTGAGAGAATGAAGAAAAGCCTTCCTGTAGAGCATTAAGAATATTTTTTATTTGATTGGAGTTTTCTCATTATAGGTCACATCATTTTTTTTTCCATACCTGATAAACTTTGAATGGATGCCAGGCATTTTGGACTGTAATGTTTTATAGTCCTTCCTCTTGACTATTCTTGAGCTTTGTTTTGAGATTCAGTTGTCTGACTTGGAAGCAGTTTCATCATTAGGGGCAGTGGTTAGGTGGGAGCAAAGCTGCCTTTCTTCTAGAGCTGATTTATCTATGCTGACTGAGGCAGCACCGTCTGCATGCCCTGAAGAGGGCCCTGGAGGGGCTGGACTGAGCTAGGCTGTGCTCAGCTCAGCTCACCCTCCTAGCACTGCAGCCTGTTAACTCCAGGTGTGAGCTAGGTTCTCCCAAGCTCACCTGTGTTGCATGGCCTGAGGTCCATTGTCTGAAAACTGTTATTCCACATATTTTATCTTTTATTTTTGTTTCATGTGGGAGGCTAAATCTGGCTTATCTTGGCCAGAAGCAAAAGTCCAGCTAATTTTCAAATTTCTTAAATCCCCAGCCTACTGGTAAAATTAAATTATATTTTCACATTAATTTAGCTTAATGGTATCTTGGGAGTAGAGAAAGCTGTCAATAAGTTGTGGACTTATGTTCCTATAGCAGTGGAACCTCAGTTCTGGAAGCCACACTGAACCTCCTGAGCTATTTTGAAGGAGCAATTCACTGGATATCAGTGTGTTAGACTCTGTCTAAGGATCTTTCTTGAGAGCATTGTATCATTTGTATTTCATGTGGACAAAAGGTGGCATGGTTGAAAATTAATTTCTAACGTTTCTATTTCCCATAGGAAGTAGAAGCACTATTTAAAGGAGATAATTTACCAAAATTTATAAACTGTGAGTTTGCCTATAATGATAATTGGTTTATTACATTTGAAACAGAAGCTGATGCCCAACAGGTAAGCTTCTCTCCCTCAAGAAGTACAAAGTTTGCCAATACTTAACAATTAGGTACGTAGTGGGACTAAATTTGGGCAGTGATACTGCTATCACATTTCAGGGTTAAGTTTGAATATAAAGTTCAGAAGAAATCAAGTTGTAGCAACTTAAATAGGTGTGTGTTTGTAGATAGTTTTGTAGAAATATGAAAAGCAAGTGACATTATAATCTCAGGATATGTAAGACAAGCAGCCTAGAACATTAGTTCTGTTCTTATATCTAGGCAGAGACAGATCTTACTAGTTGGCAAGTGTTTTGGGAAATTTGAACCTGACCTTATCTTCCACTTGGCATCACATGTGTTACAAGATACTTGAAAGAGCACCAAGGCTCTGGGAGGAGACACAGGACTTAGGATGGTCTCCCTGCCCTGAAAGGAAGACTTTTCTCTGGGGAAACAGTAGCATGTATAAAGGAAGCTCTCAGTGTTAAATGGTTTCAATGCAGGTGGTTCAGAGGACAGAAACAAGCATCTGAAAGGTGGACTTATAATTGGATTCCGGGGGGCGGGGGGGGCGGGGTACTAGGAGGAGCAGGTAGCAAGTGGGTCAGAGCCTTCAGTGTTATGGAGTGGGATTTGGAAAAGAATAAAGACTTTAAAAAAAAATATTTTCTTTATTTCAGAGAGGAAGGAATAGGGAGAGAGAGATAGAAACATCATGATGAGAGAGAATTATTGGTCAGCTGCCTCCTGCACGCCCCCATACTGGGGATTAAGCCTGCAACCTGGGCATGTGCCCTGGCTGGGAATGGAACCATGACCTCCTGGTTCATAGGTCAGTGACCCTCAACCACTAAGCCATACCAGCCGGGCAAGAATAAGGATTTTTGAATATTGCAATCCTAGTTCTTTCCTTTTCCAAACTGTAATCCCAGTTTCAAATTGTAGTTATTATTAGGAATTTGGCACCCATTCATTGTTTCCCCTGGGTTAGGATTCTAGCCTGTGGTCTCTGGGAGCCTTTCATGTTATCTATTAATACTTACAAAATGTATACAGATGTTGGTTGTGAGAATTTTGGGTAGAGATTCCATAGATCTTATCAGGTTGTTTTTTTAAAAGGAATCTGTGGCCCAAAAAAGGTTAAGAATCACAGTTCTAGGTCTTGTCCATTGTATTTTAACGATATAATTCCTTGTCTGAGGTATAACTGTCATTTCATCTTATTTGTAAGATTAACACCATGGTATTTTGGATGACTTTATCCTTAGGCTTATAAATATCTGCGAGAAGAAGTCAAAACTTTTCAAGGAAAACCAATTAAGGTAAGCAAGACCACTGGTTATACTTTATTTGTAAATCCATATTTTAAAGTATTCTAATAGACATTTATTATATTTTCACACAGGCACGGATAAAAGCAAAGGCAATAGCTATAAACACATTTTTGCCAAAGAACGGATTTAGGCCCCTGGACATGAGCCTTTATACGCAGCACCGTTACACAGCGTCCTTTTACTTACCTCCCATCTATAGCCCCCAGCAGCAATTCCCTCTCTATAGCCTGATTGCTCCCCAGACGTGGTCAGCAACACACAGCTATCTCGATCCACCCTTGGTGAGTCCTGTCTTTTCTTGTCCCTTATGTGACAGTTGTGTTGTGGACACTGCACTAGATGCTTTGAAGGATAGTGAACCAGATAACGTCTACAGCTTGCTATAGAAAAACACCTTCTGGTTCTGTGGTGGGTTTTAAATTTAATTGGGAGATAAATAAGGAGCCATGTGTATTTAAAAACTTTCAAACATTGTACTCAGTCCTTTGCCCAGTTTGCTTGCCCTCCTGTCTAGCATTTCTTTTCCTAAATGTAAGGAAATGTATACCTAGTAAAACAAAGTATGATGCAAGCTCTGGGGTGGGTAGCAGGGGAGCTGTGTGAGCACGAGGTGGTCTGGGGGGATGGCTTTAAGGAGAACAGTGTTCTCATAGATTTCTAACAGTCAAAGATGCATAGAAGACAAGCCATCTTGTAAGTGTTACTTCTCACATCAGCCCTATAGTCACTTGGCATAATTAATTTTTACATATTTTGAGCTCTGTTAAAGCCTGTGGTTAGAATTCATAGATTTGTAATGGATTCAGTCCTTTTTCTTAAGCTGTTCTGGTGCAGATGTTAGAAAGATTGGGTAGGCTCTGGGCATGAGTTGGATGTAGTGGATGTGTAAGGGCTAATCTACAGCAGGAAAAGAACTAGCCATTGCCCCCCTGCCTGGGAGGTGGAGTGGGTTAGTTGGAGGGAGGTTTGCATTGGGTTGCCAGCAGGTTTTGTTGGAACCATAGCGATGGAAGAGTAGAGTGTGTGGAAGGTTGTGGTCAGAAGCAAGAATTGAGTTTAAAATTTCAGGGATATGGCTGTGGACCACATCAAGGAAAATTGGGATGATCCATCAGCTGTGTGGGAAATGAAGGATGTGAGCCATGCCCAATCGTATGGGATATTACCTGAGGCTTGTTACCACTGATTGATGGATGCAAGGAGGGTGGTAACTGAAAAGGGTGAGCCTGAGAGAAGGAGGGTAGACTCAGCTGGATGGTGGGTGCCTGTTACCTACTAGAATGTAAAGATGTGTGTCCATGAAGGAATAGTCTGGAAAAAACAAATGTGTAAAGCAGGTGATTATTGCAAAAATGGAACAGAGGCAGAATTCTGTGAAACTTATAAGTAGGGGTTTATCAGATATAATGTCATTCTCTAAGTGGAACATATCAGAAGGGCTGGAAGGGGAAGGAAGCTGCATGAGAATGGCATGCGCAGAGGTTCCTGGGGTGGTTGTGGCGTGGTGAGTGTTTCTGAGCTGAGATGGGGACTGGGTAGATGAGCTTTGTAAGCTCTACGTGTACAGGTTCTTAAATGTGTCTTGAGGTGTGTGGACTGCATCTGTGGTGTGTGGGACATGAGCAAGACAGATGGGGAGAGAGACGAGTCGGGAGAGGTCCTTATGGGCGCTGAGCTCCTAGAACCACTCAGTGAAAGACGGTGGCAGACAAGTGCTAACGTGCAAAATTGTGTCTGCCTCTGAATGAATCCTAATGTTAAGAAAATGTACTACTTTTTTGAAGTATTTACTATATTCTGTACAAGTGTACTGCTAGCCATATAGTTAATATGTCATGGGAGACCTGTAAAAGGAAAGAAAGTCCGTAACCTCTTGTGTTGAATAATTTCTCCAAAAGACGCCACCGCCATGCTTATGCTGTTTAGTTCTTGAGTTAGATTGTGTTTCTACTTTATATAGTAATATGTATCCCCATCCAGAGTGGGGTGCTTTGGGATCCTAGATCAGTTGTCTGGCCATTTGGGATGGCTCCTGGTCTGATATGTGAGGCTCTTTGCTTGCTCTAAAACACACTGCATTTTTGAGCAGAAGTGAAGAGATGATGCTTATTAGTTCTCAGAAAGTTATGTTAAATTACTGTGTTAGCAAGCAATTTATTTTTAAAATCTTGAGCAAAATTGTTTAAATACCAGAGTTCTACATGTAAAAGTTCATACGTGAAAGGATTCCTCTTGATGAGTCTTCTGATGAAAAACAATTGTCAGAATCTAGTTTTGGGGCGATTGACATATTTCTAAATAGTCTGATTCTTTCAAATTGTGGAATTTCTCGTTATTGCATTGGGGATTCTGTCAAAGTTTCAAGTCTGTCTCTCTCCACCAGCGTTTTGAGGAATTCAATTAAAGTCATTGGGGTTAAGGAGAAATTTGCTGACTTCTTATCAGTCTGGAGATAGTGTTGCAGTCATTAGGTTGAGCACTTAGGGTTTCCAGACAAGCATGTGGGGTCTTGGCAGGTGCTTCCCTCTCTTGTCAATTTCCATGTGTGGGGATCCTCTTCCTGGAGGCTTGCTGGGAGGATCATTTGAAACAGCCTTGGAAAAGGTCTTAGCCCCAGCCTGACTTTGGCCATTAGCAATAATCTTACACAGTGCTTTTCCTAAAGGAATATCCTATATAATAAAAGCATAATATGCAAATCAACTTAAGGGCAGCATGACCAGGTGGCGGGGGGGGGGGGTGGCAGGGGGGGCCAGCGAGCAGTCGGCACCAGGCCAGCCAAAGCGTGTGCCAGTGGGCAGAGGGAGGGGACAGCGATGGGGGGAGAAGGGGAGGGGGCGGTGACCAGCGGCAGCAGAGGGGTAATGGGGGGGTGCGGGCTGCTCTCTGGCCAGTACCCCCCTCCTCACCTGCCCTGTCGCCTCCCACAGAGGGAGGCCACCAGCAGTGGCAGTGGCGGGGCAATGTGGGGCGGGGCCCAGCGCTGTCCCCTGATCAGCCTGCCTAGTTGCCTCCCGCAGAGGAAGGCCAGACTGCAGCTTAGGCAGGGGAGCGGGCCTAAGCCATCAGTCAGACATTCCCTGAGGGCTCCCGGACTGCGAGAGGGCTCAGGCTAGGCTGAGGAACCCCGCCCGCCACCCCCAAGTGCACGAATTTTCGTGCGCCGGGCTTCTAGTATTAAGTATAAAATGGAACATAGACTCCTTGACACATCAAGGAATGACATGTGTTACCATCTTAGGCAGTGTTAACCAACTCGAAGTCTGGTTATGGTTTGTTGACTTATTTTTGTTTTTAATGAATCTAGGTAACTCCATTTCCAAGTACTGGATTTATAAATGGATTTACGTCTCCAACCTTCAAACCCGCAGCAACTCCTCTGGCTTCACTCAGACAATACCCTCCGAGAAGCAGGCAAGTTGCGTGAGTCACTAAAATGCTGTTTTTCTACCATTTGTAATAATAGGTCACTGCCACACTGTATATTTTAAAAGCAAAGCAAAACAAAATGTATTAAACCTTGGTCGTTCTAACCATGTGCATGACTCCTGTTTAACTGAGAGGCTGTTCCTGATGATTGCTAATGATATACTTGACCACTGTAGTAATGTTCATCCAAGATAAAACTACTCGAAACATTTGATTACTCAAAATGATGCTGTAGTGCCTACATACAGGGGGTTCTCTTCAGACAAAGTCTTCTGGGGTCAGCGTGCAACCATGTGAGCCTGCTTTTCATTTGAGAATTGATACTGTAGTTATAGGTTTGCACTGTCAGCACCATCAAACATACCATGCGTCAACTATTCTTACCACTTTAATATTTTTTCTAAATAGAGAGCACATTTTACCTTAGACATTCCTGTGTGAGCATGCTCATTTCATCATGCTGTGATCACTCATAATTGAACCTTTATAAACATTTCATTCGCAGGAATCCTAGTAAATCCCATCTGCGCCACGCCATTCCTAGTGCAGAGAGAGGACATGGGCTGTTAGAAAGTCCATCAATATTTAACTTCACCGCGGATCGGTTAATTAACGGTGTGCGGAGCCCACAAGCAAGGCAGACAGGCCAACCTAGAACCCGCATACAGAACCCTCCAGCTTATGCCAAGAGAGATACAGGAACCGGGCGGGTGGAGCAGAGCAGTCTTGAATCCTCTCCTGGTTTAGGTCGAGGCAGGTGAGTTACTCAGAACTGTCATTGGATGGGTACTATGTAATGATAAACTGTTAATATTTTTAAATTCCATTAATTGAGATGTTTTTTATAATCATTACTTTCAAATACATCACAGAAAATTAAATTGAAGGCTCTAACCATCAAAGGTTTCATATAGTTACTCAGAGGGGTTACTTTTTTAAAAAATATATTTTTTTTAATTGATTTCATGGAGGACAGGAGAGATAGAAACATCAATGATGAGAGAATCATTAATTTGCTGCCTCCTGCAGGCCTCCCACTGGGGAATTAGTTTGGTCTCTCAGTGGTTTATTCGATACAGGATGTCAGGAAGGAAACCCCCTCTTACAGATAACCAGCTGAACTTGCCTAAGGTGTTTTGGTGTGTGTTTTTTTTTAAACCGAAGGCTCCCAAGTTTGATTCTGGTCAAGGCCAAGGCTGTATCCACTGAGCCAAACCAACTACCGCCAGAGGGGTTACTTTTAGAGCAGAGACCTAACTGGTCACATCTTTGTTGTAATGTAAACTATGGATGGAATGGAACCATGTTAGGTTACAGTCATTATTTGTGGAGATGTTCAAGCAGAGTAGATACCAGACTCCACAATATGTGAACCTCTAGTCTCCTCCCATTCCTGCCTATTCAAAGAGCCCACATTTTCTGTTCTAGTCTTGCTCCTTTTCCAACCAACAGGATCACACAATAGACAGATAATGAGTTGTGTAGCCAGGCAGACAGGAGTTTAAATCCCACTAGTACTAAGTTTATTTGCCTGTTGGTCATATTTAGGGGTGATTTCCATCCCTGGGTGTTCAGTCAGGTAATGTTGGTCCCACAATGTCTGTGGTTATCTGGATCCTTACCGCATCCTAACAGTGGGCTGTGTCCACTCTCTTTTCTCCTTTCCTTTGATGCATGCAGCTTGTTGCTGCTTGCTGTCTTACCTTCTGCCACTTGCACTCTATTAGAGGGGTGAGATTAAAAAGATGGAAGTGAGTCCAGGGCGTGTGTTCTGTCACTACTCTCTTGCCCGAGACTGGCAGGTTGAAGCTGGCTTTATCCAGTTGGTTCTCTCAGTGGTTTATTTGATACAGGATGTCAGGAAGGAAACCCCCTCTTACAGATAACTAGTTCTACTTGCCTAAGGTGTGTTTTTTTTAAACTACTTTGAATACTTTAGATGAACATATTTCTAAGTGTTTCATACAGCATGTACAGTAGTGTCTAACATGCAAAGACTCCAGTGACATTGGTTCCTCTTTCTTCTTGACTCAACAGGTGCTTCCAGTGCAGGTTCAGGGTGTGAGGGACCAGAGGCAGTCCATTGTATTTATGGTGGTTAATCCGTATGGCTAGGCCTTGGAGGGGTTGTAGGATAAAAGTTAGAATGGCTGACGACAGCATGCTGCAGAACTGTCGTGGGACTGCATATCTTCAAGAAATTTGATATAAAGTTAGTTCAGCAGGTATTGGAGGGCTGAAAGGCAAAGAGGGACACTGAGGAAATACAGACTTCAGGAAGCAGCTGCTACCCATAGGGCAGGGGGACATTGGGAGTGTTTGGGCTTATCAGACTGAGAAGCTTGGAGCAGGACTTGTGGAGCTGAAGCCAGACCCTAATGAGGGGCCTATCATGCTGCTAGAGGGACAGTGCAAAAAAATGCCACCAGATAGACAGGTTTCCAGCTCCTCTCCTTTTCTGTCTACCTGTAATACTTACTGTTAAGAAAAGCTCCTGGCAATGGAAAGACAGGGCCTGAGGAACACCTGCCCGGGGTCATACACAGGTTAAAGGGACCTGAAGCTGAGAAGATCTGGTTGACCAGTGCTATCCAACTGTGGCCACACGGATACGTATAATCCTCCCACAGCACTCGACTTCCAAACTACAGCAGTGATGAGTCAATGCCTTTGCCCAACAATTAGAGACTCCCATACAAATCCTCTGTACCCCGAGGACTACGACCACCACTAGCAAGACATCAGGAGAAAGGAGTTGAGCTGGTGTGCAGCAGTACACATGACACACAGGGAAAAGCCAGTAAGGAAGCTCTGGTTATACTGATAGGTGGCTCCTTCCTCTTCCTCAACATTTCCTTTGTCTCTAGACAAGCCTTCCGGCACTCAGTGCTTCAGCTGGAGGGTGATCCTGTACTTCCTGAGCCATGGTGGCTGTGTCCCCCATTAGCGCTCCCCTTTTTTTGGTTTTTGTTTTGTTTCCCATTAACTTTATGTGTTGGGCTTAAGGAGCAGTGCAAGGCTTCCCAAGGACCACACATGGTTCTCCAACCCCCTTTGTAGCAACAGCCTGCAGAGCAGTCACCCAGTCAGGTGCAGTGGCTGGAGGAATTCCAGCTGAGCAGACGCTGACTGTTAATGTCACTGGTGAGAGCATTCTGCTCTGTTGACCAACACAGCCAAACCACCAGAATTCAAAGTTGTGGGCACAGGAAGTAGAAATTATGCTGGTAGAATATTGGCTGTGCTCTCTGGTGGCTGGACCTATGTGCTGCCATGGCCTAAGCTTGGTCATATGCAAAGCATATGCTGCTCTCCTGAATTAGGGCCATCCTCTGAGGGTGCTGCTGGCCCCTAGCCTTGCAGTTGAGTGTTCACTCAACCAGCCTGCTCCCCATATTGGGGCACACACCACTTCTGTTGCTATGGGATGGGCCTCTGGGTCTGACTAGCACTGCATGGGCACTAAGGTGGCATCTCCTTAGGTCCACTGAGTGGTGCTGATGGGGCGATGGCAGGCAGAAATGCTGCCTCCTCCAGGATGGGGCAGGGCTGGCACCACTAAGGTGATGATAAACAGGCTAGCCTTGGCACCGGGATCCCAAGTGTGACTATTGTGCACCTGGGGTGACCAGGAAGAGGCTGGCTGGTCACCACCTTTTTTCTCCCAGCTGTCAGAGGTCTCTGCTAAAGTGGATAATTTCAACACAGATGCCTTCACAGTGTTCCTTCCATAAGACTGCCAAGGTCTTCTGTCACCAGACTTTGAGTCTTGGACTTTGTGGGTCTATCATACAGCCAGATCCTTAGCTCCTCTGTTCAAGAACCAATAAACATCTGTATTTTCATTTCTGTAACCAGACAGTGGATAACAAATATGTTGCTTGAAGTTTTGCCCTCCGTAGTTGATCCCCCTGTACCCTAGGTTTCGGAGGCACTCCTGAGGCAATCTGACACTGTATGGCCATAAGTAATCCAGGTGTGGAACGCCTTCCCCCTTGTCCCTGTGCTGAAGGACTCCCTACAAGGGAGTGATGCACAGAACTGGAGCCCTGGTTCTGATGTGCTACTTCTGCTGCTAGTGGGTGCTAGTGCTTGTGTCTATCTCCATGGCTCAGTGCCCCATCATGATGGGTGGCTCAAGTCCATGGTCACTGATGTCTACAGTCAGGCTTTTATTTTATTTTATTTTAAATACGTTTTTATTCATTTCAGAGAGGAAGGGAGAGGGAGGGAGGGAGGGAGGGAGGGAGGGAGGGAGGGAGGGAGAAATATCAATGATGAGAGACAGTCGGTGATCAGCTGCTTCTTGCATGCTCCCTACTGGTGATGAAGCCTGAAATCTGGGCATGTGCTCCGACTTGGAATTGAACTGTGGCCTCCTGGTTTATAGGTCAATGCTCAACCACTGAGCCACACCAGCCAGGCTACAGTCAGGCATTTAGGCTCTACTAGGAGCCAGTTCCATTTTGATGATAAATCCAATACGTTTTTATCATCATTGTCTAACAAATCACCTGTGTAGTTCAGTGTCAGATTTTACACATCCTGTCATTCCAACTGAATGGATGTTCAAGATTGATAATCATAACAAAAATTTGAAATAGCCACTAGGAATATTCTTTTAATATTTTTATTTTCCAATGTAGACATCATTTTTAGTCCTTTACTATATAGTTTTTGTTTCTTTTGCTTATACTTCTTAAGGTTGGGATTTTGAATCAAAAGTCATTATAAAAGAATACAAAATCATTAGGATTAAATATGTGTGCTCTTACATGTGCCCAATGAAAAATGTTCCAAGTGGGAATCATCAGAGAGATGCAAATTAAAACTGTAGTGAGCCCTGGCTGTTGTGGCTCAGACAGTTGAATGTTGTCCTGTACACCAAAAGGTCACCGGTTCAATTTCTGGTTGGGGCACATGCCAGGGTTGAGGGCTCACTCCTTGACAAGGGGGCGTGCAGGAGGCAGCTGATTAATGTTCTGCTCTTACATCAATGTTTCTCTCTCTCTCACTCTCTATCTTTTTCTCTCTCCCTTTCTCTCTAAAATCAAAATTTAAAAAATGTTTTTTAAATTAAAAAACAAACTTACAATAAGGTATCACTTCACACCTTACCAGAATGGCTACCATCAATAAATCAACAAACAGGTGCTGGTAAGGATGTGAAGAGAAGGGAACCCTAGTGCACTTTTGGTGGGAATGCAGACTGATGCAGCCACTGTGGAAAATAGTATGGAGTTTCCTCAAAAAATTAAAAATGGAACTGCCATTTGGCCCAACCATTGCATTTCTGAGAATATATCCTAAGAATCAAAACACCAGTCAAAAAGAATATATTCACGCCTGTGTTTATAGTAGTGTTATTTATAATAGCCAAGATCTGGAAACAGCACAATGCCCATTAGCAGATAAGTGGATGAAAAGACTGTGGTACATTTAGACAATGGTGGAATACTATGTGGCTATTGAAAAAAAAGGACTCTTAACTTCTTGTAACAGCAAGATGGACCTGGAGATTATTGAGCTAAGCAAAATAAGTCAGTCAGAAAGACAAATACCATATAATCTCACTAGTATGTGGCATCTAATGAACAAAACAATCTGATGAACAAAATAGAAACAAAGGCATGGATACATGGATCAGACTGACAAATGTCAGAGGGGAGGGAGGTAGAAGGTACTGGATAAAAGAAGGTGAAGAGATTAGCCAAAGAACATACATTCATAGCCCATAGACACAGACAACAGTGGTGAAGACCAAGGGAGAGGGGGATGCAGGTGGGCAACATGGGGTGGGGAATGAGGGACATGTGTAATAGTGTCAACAACAAAAAAAGCTCCAAGTGGGAAAAAAATTAACTGTTTTGTTTTTCTCTCCTCTAGGAAAAATTCCTTTGGTTACCGGAAGAAAAGAGAGGAGAAGTTTACAGTGAGTACATCAAGCTTGTATTTTTGCAAGACATTTAAATATAATTTATATTAAGCAAGCATGAAATGTAATTGCAGTTACATCAAGAATAAATGTTAAGGCGTAATAAGGAGCATTTTAAAAGAAGTTTTCTTTTTATGTCATATCCATGAAGTGATAGCTGATATTTTTGATGTTCTAATGGGGAGAAGATGGTAGCTAGTTTTCTGAGGTAGTACATGGTACATGTGTGTGCATGTATTGTGCAGTAGGTACAGCCAGTACATACTATGCACATGATGTAGTCTATCTGCAGGCGTCCACATGAGTTCTTGCGTGTAGTTAACTATATAGTACTAGTGGCCCAGTGCACAAAATTCGTGCACGGGGAGGGGGGGGAAGGGTTGTCCCTCAGCCTGGCCTGAACCCTCTCCAATCCTGGACCCTTCGGGGAATGTCTGACTGCCAGTTTAGACAACTGGCAGTCAGACATCCCTCTCTCAATCTGGGACCACTGGTTCCTAACGGCTCGCCTGCCTGCCTGATCGCCCCTAACTGTCTCTGCCTGCTGGCCTGGTCGCCCCCTAACTGCCCCCCTGCTGGCCTGGTTGCTCCCTAACTGCCTCCCTGCCGGCCTGGTTGCCCTCTAACTGCCCCCCTGCTGGCCTGGTCGCCCCCTAACTGCTGTCACCCCCACCCCCCGCCAGCCTGGTCACCCCTCACCGTCTCTGCCTCAGCCCCCACCACCGTGGCTATCTAATTAGCATATTACCCTTTTAGTATAGATAATTTAAAGTAACTGGGCTTGTTCAGTTTGGCAAACAGAATAAACTTTTCCCATGTGGAAAATACTTCAACCATCTCTTTCCTTCAAAACACTATGCAGAAGGCATCATTGCCTCTGCTGTAACTTATGGTGGTGGGCATGTGAGGTGGGGTCCTGTCTTCTTGGGTGATGACAGCTCAGCCTATGCGTAGTTCTCTACTGAGCTTTGTGGAGTGCTAATATGGTGTGTTTCCACACAAGTGGTGGAGAACATCTTGGCAGTACACAGGAAGACATGAGGGAAGGAATGGTGTTTCCTGGACTTGGAGGTGTAGAATACACTCCACACTTGGCAAAGACAGCAAAATTATTGGTCCAGTCCCCTGAGTCATCAAGTATGTACTCTCCCATTACAGAAGATGTGTTTTCTTTGGAACTTAGAAAGTGCAAATTAGTCATAATTTCCATAATTCTGTGTTATAGCTGATTTAGTCTAGTTTTTAGTGAACCCTTTGGTGAGGCAATTTATATCAGCTGGTTTCAGTTGGAATTAATGATTCCTGTAATGCAGGGGTAGGGAATGTATAAGGCCCTCGAAATCATTTGGTCTGTCCCTGCCAAGGCATTAGGGGTGAGTTAGTTAAATGTTTGACCAAATATAGCAGACTAATTTTTAAGTTAACCATGTTGTATGGCCTTCGAATCCTATATAATAAAAGGGTAATATGCAAATCAACCGAACAGTGGAACGACTGGTCGCTGTGATGTGCACTGACCACCCCTGGGCAGACACTCAACATAGGAGCTGTCTGCAGGCCCCAATTGCCCTGTTGGGGCCTGCCGGCCAACCTCTCAGGTTCCTTCCCCTGGCCATCAGGCTCCGATTGCCTAATGGTGAACAGGGAACCGGGGGTGGGTGGCAGCGGACGCTGGTGGCACCACACCAAGCCACCGCCCCCTACCCCACCCCCCTGGTTGCCCCACACATAGAGGGCAATTCACGGCAGGGACAGGGCTGGCCAATGTCTTGGTCCCTCCCCCTGACCGGCAGGCTCTGATTGCCCGATGTGAACACGACCCAGGGGTGGGGGATGGGGCTGGCTGCCAGCAGCCAGGGAAGATTGCCCGGATTGCAGGCCAGGCCTAGGGACCATACCCATGCACGAATTTCATGCACCGGGCCTCAAGTGATGTTATAAGTATCCAAATGACACTTGGCAGAAAAAGGTTCCCCACCCCTGCTGTAATGTTTAAACTAACAAGACTATCATCTGTATCTCTTCAGAGTCTAGTTATCTTACATCAGTTACTCCCATTGCTCCCTCACTATATCACCTAAAAAGGTGAAATTTTCTCTCGTTGCCATTTCTGTTTCATTTTGTTCCATGTTCCTAATTCACATGTTCATACCTGGGAACCTCTTAGAAGCCCAGGCACGTAACACAGTTATACTTGTTAAAGAGATTGCACCTGTTGTTGCACATTCTGATGATTTCAGAAATCTAAGAAACATAACATACAGGTGAGTGTTGGCCCAACCAAACCCATAGGACTGGGGCAGCATTCATACTTCACGTAAAGCCCATCAGATGCTAAAAAATGTTAGACACCTACCTTCCAGAGGAAATCCCATCCTTAGGTCCTGTCATTGTGTACCTCTTGTGTCTGGGCAGTTGTTGCCTGTCTCTTTTGTCCCTAAAAATAGTGATGTAAATTTTTGTGAAGTCTTGCTCCTTAGAAATGCTTATCTTCTGAAAACATGAAGATCTATAAAAACCTGAAAATTGCTTTGAGATCATGGTGTCTATGCATAGCCTTCTAGGTTTGCTGAATTACAGAGACCATCATGGCTCCTGTTAGTTAGTGCAAGCTCTACTCCAAGGACTCATGACTGAGCAGAGTGAGGCTCAACTCAGTGCCTGCACTATAATGAAGGAGAGTGGCTGGCAGGCTGCCCAGAGGAGGCATGGGATTGCTGCCACCTCGTATCCATGTCATCCTTAATCTGCTCTCACATGAGTTCTAACAGATTTTCTCCAGATTCTGCTTCTGGAGGAAATGATCTTCCTGTTAGTATTAGTATAAGTTTCTGGGGAGTATCAGCCCCTCGAAGTTAAGTGAGCCCCATGAGAGCATTGTATCCACTCAAAGTGGCTAACGTTCAACAAAAATACCACCTAAATAGAAACTTCATTTCCTTTCTGTTCCTTTATGCCTTCAGCCAAGGACCTGAACACCTACAAAATTACTTCTAGCTTATTAGAACAGGTTGATTGTTGTTTTTCAATAAAATTATATCATTGCCTTTTTCCTGAGAACTTGGGCTTACGATTTACACTTGGATATTATTTTGCTGAATTTACTTTCTTGAAGTCAGGAATGTAATAATACCATATTTTTACTTAGGGATTTAAAAATACAGTGTTTCCATAAGTTTATTTTCAGACTAGAGGCCCGGTGCATGAAATTCGTGCACTGGGGTGGGGGGGGGCGGTGGGGGGAGTTCCCTCAGCCTGGCCTGTGTCCTCCCTCAGTCCAGGAGCTGTCAGTTGAACATCCTTAGCACTGCCATGGAGACGGGAAAGGCTCCTGCCACGGCACTCGTCAGCTGTGAGCCTGGCTTCTGGCTGAGTGGCACTCGCCCTCCTCCTCCATTGAGCATCTGGCCCCTGGTGGTCAGTGCACATCATAGCAACTGGTCATTCCACCATTTGGTCAATTTGCATATTAGCCTTTTATTATATAGGATAACTGACCTCCCCCCCCCCTTTTTTTGTTAAAACATTTTTTTCCCCTAATGGAAATCTTTCATACATAAGTTGTAGAAAGTTGGAAGAGTGGCCTTGTTTTTTGTTTTTGTTTTTTGTTTTTTACTGTCTTTTATGACCTAAATTACACACTGTTTCATAATACAAAATTTGTATGGAGATGAATAGGTTAATGTCTAGACTCAGGCTACTCAGATTTTTGACAGTGGGGTCCACTTGTTCCACAGCGTCTTCCTTGTCCATAGCTATCACTTTGTGGCTTACCTGTGTCCTGCACAGTCTGTGTCTGCCCACTGTACCAGGGACTAGAGGGTATTGGTCATAGAGAAGCAGCTCCGCACAGCAGTAACCTTTAAGCCTTAAGGGCTCAGCTTTATAGCTATGCTCTCAGTGGTGGAAGTTGCCTTCTAAGTGACTTGACCTACTAAGTGACCTTTGATTAGGTGACAAAGTTGTTGTGGTCAGATTATGTTTGTCTTTTCAGACAGATGTGGAAATCAGAAGATTAGAGAACAGATTATTGCCTTACTATTCTGGTGTGTTTCTTAGCCCTGTACTGTCTACACTTGTGCGACTTTGTGGTGTTGTTCTTTTTCAGAGGAGTCAGACCCAATCTCCAACGCCACCAAAACCTCCATCCCCGAGTTTTGAATTGGGGCTGTCTAACTTTCCCCCGCTGCCTGGGGCAGCAGGCCACTTGAAGACTGAGGACTTGTTTGAAAACAGGCTGTCTAGCTTGCTGCTAGGATCAAAGGAAAGGGTAAGATACATGTCACAAGCTTAATTGTTGCTAGCATTTACTAAGCATTAATTTCCTAACAGGCACTGGGCTGAGCTCTTTACACAATTTTTTCCACAGGCAGAGGTTCAGAGAGGGTAAAGGATTTTCAGAGGCCACACAGATTTTGAATGGTAGGGTCAAAGCTGAACCCAGGACTGGAGCCTGCCTCTTAGTTCCCAGTCTGCCAAGGTTCAAGGGAGAAACCTGTGCCATGGTGTGCAGTTTAGATGCTTTCTCTCACCCAGAAACTCAGATTGCATTTTTATTATTGCTATTCAGGACTTGCATTTATTTACCAGTCAGAAGAATAAAACAGAAAAACCTGGATTATACCAGAAGCAATATAATTTTTAGTAAACTACACGAATAACAAGAGGCCTGAAACAACTTTAATACTGGTGGCTTTTGGTGAGCTCTGTCGGCTCCAGACGAGCTCCTTTCAGTCCTATGTGATTACGATCCCAGGAATCAGCTTGTGCTACTGAAGTCACACAGAATTCTTTTCCAGCACTCCTTCTGGGATCTGCTATAGTTAATGAGGTACAGAGAGCTTTGTGCTGCTGCCAGGAGTAATCCCCTTATGTATTTTCCAGTGGAAACCCATTCCATATCATTCCCAGATGTCAGGCATCAGAACACCCTGCCCCTTGGATTGGAGAAGGCTGCATCTAGACCAGCCGTGGGCAAACTACGGCCCGCCTGCCGGATCCGGCCCGTTTGAAATGAATAAAACTATTGAAAAAAAAGACCGTACCCTTTTATGTAATGATGTTTACTTTGAATTTATATTAGTTCACACAAACACTCCATCCATGCTTTTGTTCCAGCCCTCCGGTCCAGTTTAAGAACCCATTGTGGCCCTCGAGTCAAAAAGTTTGCCCACCCCTGATAGACTATCTACACTCAGGGCAACCTTAAAGCCCATCAGTCACCAAGCTGAGGCTTACATGGGATTTATAGCCAGTTTTTTCAGTCCTCTTTATGCTGGTATGTGATTACTGCTCCTGTTTTTAACCTTTAAGGTTATAATATCAATCACATATTAAACTTGTGCATTATTCTGAACTTTTAGAATAATGTTTTATGTATTCTGAACTTCTTTAAAAATATGTTTGTATTGATTTTTGGAGAGAGAGGGAGAGAGAGATAGAAACATTGATGAGAGAGACACATTAAACAGCTGCCTCCTGCATGCCCCCTACTGGGGATCGAGCCCACAACCTGGGCATGTACCCTGACCAGGAATTGAGCCCAGGACCTCTTGGTCCATGGGACAATGCTAAGTCCTGTGAGCCACACCAGCCAGGCGCATTATTCTGAACTTTTAAATAGTAATTTCTGCGTTCTAAGTGCCTCATAGAACTAAGTGCATTTTAAAGATTGTGGTCTAGTTTTCAGACTGACTTTATTGCCCCCAGCGGTGGACAGAGCAAGCTGGCCTATCAATTATTCTTATATTTAAGTTTCTGTGTAAAATTTATTTGGAAGAAAGAATTGCTACTTTTAAAAAGTCAGAGCCTGATTCCATGGCCTGGTGAGAGCCTGCATCCCTGCTTATTTTGGGAGCACCTACAATAGTTTTTTCTATCTCTGTGACCCTTGAGATTCAGAGCTGGTGGGGAGGGGACTTTGCACCTGTGCAGGAGCTTGGGGAAGGCCTCACATTTGATGTGCTGGTCACATTCTGACTCCTTGCATTCCAGTGTGTCAGGATCAAACAGATCCTTGATAACAGATTTTCCAAAAAAGGAGGTATTTCCTTTTCCCACATTTCCACCAACCTTGAATACAAAGTAATAAAAGATGATGGTTCTCAGGGAGACTGCACGTGTCTGCTCACCCCTGCTGGAGGCAGAGGAGTATAGATGTTACTGTTCTATTCCTCTCCTTCAGCACTTTTCTGTTTAGTTTAGTTCTGAACCTTTTGTCTACTTTGAAAAGTACAATTTTAGGAAATTTCTTTTTACACTTGATCTCCCTTCCAATTATTTATTTACTCTCTTGCCTTTCTTATTAATTGCACATCATGAAGAAGACAGCGTGTATGAGCTGTCACTGTGTACAGGGGTGGGGTGGGTGTCAGTGGCTGGAGATCTGGTATCAGGCTTTGCTTTATGACCAGCGATGATTAATTTAAAAGTTCTGAGTTCAGCTTATTCCCCTGTTAATTGAGAAAGTTAACACATCACTCCCTGGGATTGTTTTTATGTTGTTATTTTTTTTTTCTTTTTAAATTTTTTATTTTCTTATTTTTTAAATCTTCATTGTTGAGAGTATTACAGATGTCCCTCTTCTTTCCCACCATTGCTCCCCCTGCCCCCCCCACCTGGTTCCTGCCCCACCCCAGGCCTTCACCACCCTATTGTCTGTGTCCATAGGTAATGTATATATGCATATAAGATCTTTGGTTAATCTCTTCCTGACTTCCCTCCCCCCTTTCCTCTGAGATTCATCAGTCTGTTCCATATTTCCATGCCTCTGATTCTATTTTTCTCACAAGTTAATTTTATTCACTAGGTTTCTTGTTCATTTATTTTGTTTTTTAGATTCAGTTGTTGATAGATAGGTATTTACTGCCATTTTATTGTTCATATTTTTTACCTTGTTTTCCCCTTATTCTTTTTTTTTTTTTAATATATATTTTATTGATTTTTTACAGAGAGGAAGGGAGAGAGATAGAGAGTTAGAAACATCGATGAGAGAGAATCATCGATCAGCTGCCTCCTGCACATCTCCCACTGGGAATATGCCCGCAACCCAGGTACATGCCCTTGACCGGAATCGAACCCGAGACCTCTCAGTCCGCAGGCCGACGCTCTATCCACTGAGCCAAACCGGTTTCGGCTCCCTTCTTCTTCTTAAAGAATACTCTGCAACATTTCATGTAATACTGGTTTGGTGGTGATGAACTCCTTTAAATTTCTTGTCTGTGTAGCTCTTTATCTGACCTTCGATTCTAAATGATAGCTTTGCTGGATAGAGTAATCTTGGTTATAGGTCCTTGCTATTCATCACTTTGAATATTTCTTGCCACTCACTTCTGGCCTGCATGGTTTCTTTTGAGAAATCAGCTGACAGTCCTATGGGCACTCCCTTGTAGGTAATTAACTGCTTTTCTCTTGCTACTTTTATGATTCTTTGTCTTTAACCCTTGGCATTTTAATTATGATTTGTCTTGGTATGGGCCTCTTTGGGTTCCTCTTGTTTGGGACTCTCTGCACTTCCTAGGCTTATAAATTTATTTCTTTCACCAGGTAGAGGAAAATTTCTGTCATTATTTCTTCAAATAGGTTTTCAATATCTTGTTCTCTCTCTTCTGACACCCCCATAATTGAATGTTGGTACGCTTAAAGTTGTCCAAGAGACTATCTTCATATTTTTTTATTCTTTTTTCTTTTCTTATTGGATGTTTTTGGTTCCTCATATTTCAAATTGTTGATTTGATTCTCGGAATCCTTTACTATTTAATCCCTGTAAATTATTTTTTATTTCAGTTAGTGTATGCTTAATTTCTGACTGGTCCTTTTTCATCTTTGACATTCTCATAAGATCCTTGAAAGTCTCACTAAGCCCTTTTAAGCTCTAATGAAGATCTTTGAGCAGTCTTATAACTGATTTTGAACTCTGAATCTAGTCGTTTGCTTGCTTCCATTTCTTTCATTTGTGACCTGTTTCTTTGTCTCTGCATTTTGGCTGCTTCCCTGTGTTTGTTTCTGTGTATTAGGTAGAGCTGCTGTATCTTTTGGAATTGGTGGAGTGGCTTTATATAGTGGGTGTCCTGTCGGGCCCAGTGGCTCAGCCTCCTCAGTCACCTGAGCTGAGCACTCTAGATGTGCCCCTGTGTGGGCTGTGTGCACAGCCTTGTAGTTGAGTCTTAATTGCTGTTGGCATCACTGGGAGAAATTGACCTCCAGGCCAATTGGCTGTGAGGACCAGCTGCAACTACAGTGGGAGAGCTGCTGTGCAGGAGAAACCACTCAGTCTGCCCCTTGAGTGTTTTGCATGTGGATGTGTAGAGTTGTAATCTGGTATGGTCTGAGGCTTTCCACCAGGTGCACTGGCTCTGGGGCCATCTGATAGGAGCTGCAGAGAGATCTGCATATGGCTGCTATTTGTATTGGGTTTAGAAGTGCCAAGGCGAGACTCAGCTGTGAAGTAAGTCAGGCTGATGCTAGTGCTGGGTCTTCTATTGATACTTCAAGGTGTGCTGACACCAGCTGTAGCTTGTTTGAGGGATTTTATGGAAGTCTGAAGCCTGAGCCAGGACAGGCCATTCATATGGAAAAGTGGTTGCAAACAAGCTTGGGTGGGGCTACAAATTGGATGGGGCAGGGTCTCAGGGAATCACCAGGGTGGAGTGAACATTGTGAGCCAGGCTGATGGAGACTCAGATATGGCTGCCAGTCAGCTCTGAGGTCCCAGCACAGGAACAGTGAGCACTGTTGTCTGGGAGAAAACTGCCCCCAGTTCCTGGTGCCATCCCAATGCCAGATAATCCAGTTCCTCCCCGTATGTGTCTGGATTCCCCAAAGCTACCTGGTGCTGGAGTTCAGAGGCTGAGTAAGTTCATGCACTGGCCCTTTAAGAACACCTGGGTGTCCAGCAGCCTCCATGCCCCTCAGCCACAATCCCCATTGGTTTTTACAGCCAAAGTTAGGGGAACTTCTCTTCCCAGCTCTGGAACCCTGGGCTGGAGGTCTGGTTTGGGGCTGGCACCCCTTGCTCCTTATGGGCGACCTCCACAGGCCCTCCCGGTTACATAAACTGCACATTTAGGTGTTACCTGCTTGGTCCACACCTCCTCCCCCCCTACCAGTCTCAGTGTGCTTTCTTCTCTACTTGTAGGACTTCCATTCATCCAGCTTTCAGGTGGTTCTGAATGAATGATGGTGGTTCTGTATTTTAGTTAGAATTTTTTTAAAGCATTTTTTTTTTATTGATTTCAGAGAGGAAGGGAGAGGGAGAGAGAAAAACATCAATGATGTGAAACAATCATTGATGGGCTGCCTTCTGCCCACACTGGGGATTGAACCTGGAACCCTGGACATGTGCCCTGACAGGGAATCAAACCATGACTGATTGATAGGTAACTGCCCAACTGTTGAGCCATGTCAGCTGGATGTTGTAATCCCATCTTCCCTGGAATTTTTTTTTTTTTTTTTTTAATTCAGGTGGAGTCAACTGTCAGCACCTGCACTCACTTCAAGACACTCCAAATTACGTTGCTATGGAGGTGTTGGTGTTTTGGGTTTTTGTTGGTTTTATTGAATTGTGCTAGGAAGTCTACATTTAACAGGTATCTGTATTATGTACTAGGCTGTGCTAGGCACGGGGGTGTTGGAGATGAATAGGTGTTTTGGAAAAACAAGCTGGCAGATAATACGATGGAAGCACAGAAGAGGGCCAAAGACTATGACTGAGTTGCTAGGAGGGCAGATTTGGTCTCTGTTTCCTTTTCTGACTGCCCACCCTGCACAACAGCACCTACCTGGTGCCACAGGAATGAGGGTAGGCAGCTGTCTGAGTCAGTTGGGCTGGTACCCCTGTTGGTGTGTTGTAGATGAGAGATGTGACCCATGCTTCTCTACCTGACTGTAAACTCTGACTCCAATGATTTTCAGAGCCTCAGCGCAGACACAGGCACGAGCACTCTTCCCACAGCAACCTCCAGAGAGCCCTCAGGGCCAGTCTCCTGCACATTGTCTGTGGCCCATGAACGAACCCCTTCCCCCGCCCACCTGCCCGAGTAAGTATAATCCTGCTGCCTCCTCCTGATCCACTGGGATTGCTGTTATGTGTGACTCATGTGTTCCGTGGCCTTTTCACAGGGACCCCAAGGTGGTGGAGAAGCCGAGGGAAGCCCTGAGTACAGACAGACTTACTTACACCACCGCCAGTAAATCGGTGCAGGTGAACGGCACCACCACGGTAGGTGCCAGGGGCACGGGGCCGGAGGAAAGCAGCTCCTTCTCAAATCAGCTCATTGTCAGCAGTCTGATTTGGTGGGCTTTTACTGCTGTGTGCAGTGTGCTTCCTGTGCAGGATACCTTGGATATGTGCTAATTGCTTATTTCTTGTCACCACTGCCATGGGCTCTCTAGTGTCAGTTGAGGGGGCTTGTCCTTTTGAGTAATCTCAGAACTCCAGCTCCTGTTCCCCATAAGATACATGCTCCATCTGAGTGTGGCTGTTGCTCACGGGCACTGAGAACACAGAGGCACCTCGCCCTGCCCATCATGCCAAGTCCACCCCCCTCCTTCCTTCCCTTCCGTCCAGGTGGACCCAGCCTACTCTGTTTTGTGTTTCCTCAGTTTGATCTTGGTGAGCTTTGTCATTTAGATTAAGGAGTTAAACCCTTACTGTCCACTATTTTGACTCTTTAAAGAAAAGACCTTTTTTTAGGTTAAAATTATTTTCAAGTTAACAAACGATTTATTTAACAAATAATTTTAACTGTTCTTTGGTTACTTAGCCTTAATGCTTCCACTTACCTGAAAACCTACTAAGTTTTTTTCCAAGTTTTTAACTCTCCCTTTCCTAAACCCACATGACCAGTCTATAGTTAGAAATGAATGCAAACATTTTAAAGACAATTCTGACGTTCATTTGTAATTTGGACTATTTGTAGGAAGCAGGGGCAGAGAAAGCTGGTGCTGTTCATATCTTCTTGGGGCACCTGGTTTTCTAGGCCTCCTTTGGGGCCTCAGGTGGCTCAAGAATGCTTCAACTTGGAAGGAGTTCAGTCAGAACTTTACACATCAATGCCTTTCCTAGTTTTGCCTATTTTTATAAGATATTTCTAGAATTTCTTATTGGAACAGTTGTGCTGCAGGGGAAACTACATTTTTTAAAATTTATGACATCTTTAAAAGTAAAAATATTTTTGAATGTGGGAATTGGTTACAGTTGAAAACATTTTTGTTCTTTTTTTTTTTTTTTAATCCTCACCTAAGGATATTTTTTCCATTGACTTTCAGAGGGAGGGTGGAGGAGAGAGAAACATTGATATAAGAGAGACACATTGGTTGGTTGCCACCCGACCTGGGGCCGGAGATCAAACCCGAAACCCAGGTATGTGCCTTTGGGAATTGAGTCTGTGACCCTTTGGTCCACAGGCCGATGCTCTAATCCCCGAGCAACACTGACCAGGGCAAAAAAAATTTTTTTTTTACCTTAGAAGAACAGTATTTTCACCTGTTGCCCCTAGAGATGAGATGTCTTGTTCTGCATGTAATTAATCCCAGAGCTGTGTCTTTTCCCAGGAACTGCGAAAACCCAGCTACGCCGAGATTTGCCAGAGGACAAGTAGAGAGCCTTCATCCTCCCCATTGCCACCCCCAAAAGAACAAAAGCCAAACACTGTTGGTTGTGGGAAGGAAGAAAAGAAGCTGGTGGAGAGAGAGCTCCCTGTCCCCAAGTCCAACCAAGGACTACCCAGTGACCAGAGAAGGCCACCGGGCCGCCGGCCCTCACCCCCGCCTGCAGGGAAGCATTCACACAGAGAACAGAGCTCCCCTCCCAGGTCCCCTCAGTGAGCACCGAGGTCAGGGAGGGCTGTGAGGAGCTGAGGTCGCCACAACTAAGCACTGTCCCACTCGGTACCGAGAATGAGCCGCTGGTTAGGAGCTTGCAGTGTAGACAAGGCCCATGAGATGCCTGCAAGTTATTTTCTTCTCAGTCGGATGTTCCCCCCTCTTGAAAAAAATCTATTTTTCAGGATTTAATTAATATAAACCTTATTTTAGGTTGGTGCTTAACTGGAGGTGATGCATAAGTCTGATTTTTTTCAGGATAGAAAATGCATTTATCCTAACAAATTGATATTTTTTATTAAGCCTCCATGTGGCTATGAATGCAAGCTATAAATAGTGAGTTTTTCTAAATTAAGCGGAACTGTGCTACTTTATTTTTTAAAATAACTGGTTAGCAAGTACATATCTCTAAGGATGTCAGACCAACAGGCAAACGGGCGAAGCTGAGGGCTGTGGGTGTAGCCTGGAGAAGGGATGGGTCAGAGGATACCACACACTGGCCTGGGCCGTGTACTTATTCAGAATCCTAACAAGTGATCCTAACTTTTTGTAAAAAGTACAGTCCATTTTTTATCTACTGGGCAGAATAAATCTGCAGAGAGCCCCTGAGAGCCTAAAACCTTGAGTTTCGATGCACTGCAAGCAAGTAACCAGCTCCTCACTCCAGTCTCAGTGGCTATTATGTAAGATAAATTCAAAGCACATTGTGAATAGAACTTAAATGAAAACATAAACTTTGTTGCCCACTGACATGTTACCATGACATTGTACCCTGGTAGTGGTTTGTTCCCATGAGCTGGCAGGAGGGTTGGAAGCCCATAGGGCTCCCAAGTCTCCCACACATTAGCCGGCTTCCATGGGCGCCTCCCTGTACCTCCGCATTGGCGCACGGACTGAACATTACTTAATCGTGAGAGAATGTGTTTGTGGTGCCCTGTGGTGGTGGAGGATAAGAATTCCCACTCTCTTTACCTCCAAGATGAGGGTCTCACTGATTCCCTTCTGGAAGTGCTGCACTCTGAACCCGCATGCACTAAAGCTAGCAGTTTATAATAAAGTTAAATATAAATTATTTTCTTTTAAAATGCCTAAATTTTTTCTTTAAGTATTCTGAGCAGCAGACAGTAAACTAAGAGTCTTTCCTGCTAAATGTAACCATACAAGTTTATTCCACAAAATGTTATTTAACAAGACTGAAGGTTTTTTTTAAAAAAAGTTATTTCCATCCAATATTTAAAGACTTGAATTTTATTTAAACTTGAAAATGACTTTGCCTTAACTTTTGTATAAGACAGCGTAGAGTTCCTGGAGACCGGCCCCTGGGTTGGCGTGAGTGGATTGCAGTTACTCAGTGATGTGGGATCTACTGGCGCTAGTTTTACTGAGTAAACGTACTGGAGTATGAGAACTAGCCGTCATGTTTGTAATATACCTTGAAGATCTTACACAGTTGATCTTTTTTCAGATTGTTGAAAAATCCTGTAAATGCAAATAGTCGATACTGTATTAAATATGTGCACTTGGGAGTGTGTGCTTTGCTTGTACAGTTGTAAATAATCAGAACATATTAAAAAGGTACCCTAAAGAGAAAAATCTGATAAAAATTATTGATATATTATAAATGTTGCTATTGAGCTGGATGTAGATAAACTAAATGTTGTGGTTTGAATATTATTTTAATTTGTTGAGGTTTTTCTTCCCATTTAAACTGGTGTGTTGAGCTGATTCTGCCGCTTTGCTACTGCAGAGGGAAGTGGACAGTCTCATGAAAGCCTTTGGATGTGTCCATGCTCTTCCTAAAAGTATGTAAATATGTGTTAATCATAGCTGGTGTGAAAGGGTTTTTGAAGTGTAATGTAGAAAGCAGAAACTGGCAGTATCTTCCAGGGAAGTGAAAAATAATCTACTACTGAAAATCACAGGTAGCCCAGCCTGATTTACCTTGCCAGAGGAAAACGCCCTCCTCAGAGCAGCCAGCATCCTTTAAACACCTAAAAGTACACCGCACTGCTAATATTGTGCAAATGCCTGTAAAAGGAACATGGAAATTATTTCTTTGTGGTTGCCAGATAGCTGATGAAAAAATCAGAAATAACTGACCTCTTCTGCCCAAACTAATGAGTCCTATAAAGAGAGTTGGAAAGGCAAGCTCCAAGCCTAGGAATTCTTAGTGTTGTTATCTCTGCTGGAGGAGGGAACCACGGTCATCCCCAAATGATATAATGACAAAGCCTTTCTGTGAGGCAGTGCCTGCTGGTGAGTGGAGAGCCCGGCAGCTGCATGCAGGATGAAGGTGGTTGCTGACCAGTCACGGCGTGGTGAGGCATGCGCTTCAGCGACCGCTCCCACAGCCAGTCTGTGGCGTCCAGAATTGAAACGTTGCTCTGACAGATTTTTATAACATCCATTTTAATTAAGCAAAGTGATATGCCAAGTAACTGTATAATGTCCTAAAAACCTTCCTGATACTATCTTTAGATTTTCTACACAGAAAAGAATGAGAGTTGGCACAACAGGAAGCTGTGATGCAAATGGCTAGTAGTATATGGCTTTGTACATTTTAAAAAATGTAACTCTTTTTCCCCAGCAGTATTTTGAGATATAGAATCAGAGATACAACGATCACAAATGACATTTTAACTTGTACAATCGTGTGATGATGATACTTTGGAAATATAGGAATCTGGCCCCATTTCTACAGATATGAATTTCAAGTATTGTAGTTGCTTCTTAAAGAGTTAGTGACATGATATTTCTGATCAGGCCCTCCCCTGTAGGCTCATCACCAGCTGTCACTAGCTGTAGTCAGGAGCGCTGCAGGTTGTTTCTCACAAGGTAAGCAGGTGAGGAGGGTGTGAGCTGTCGGTAGAGGTTACACAGAAAGCAGCAGACAATCGAAGACTGAAGGAGAGCCAACAGATGCCAGTTCACAAAACAGGAGCTTTCTTGAGGATTTTTATTTTTGTTCTATTTTCATTAAGACTGGAATCAAGCTTATGTGTAACTATTGGTAATTTAAGTTTCCTTTTGTGTCATTCAGTGTAAAACTGTCTAATTTGAAAAAATGTAGGTTATGAAAAATAAAGATTTAGGCACTGTTCAATTTTTCTTTCGATTTTTTTTTAAAAATTAAAATATTCTTTGAGTGTATCTTTTTAAAAATAACTTTTTCTGAATTCCCATCTGTGTACATGAGAATGAAATACAAATTTGTTCCAACTTGTGTTTGAATTATAAAGGCTTCTTAGCACACATGTGAATGATCTGCAGCATGAGGGTCGGCTTAATGTTTGAAGGTACTCAGAGCGAACGTTGAAATTAACTATTCATGAGGAAACTGTTCATTAAGCCCAAGATTTACCATAAAAGTAAATATCCCTGTGTCAGGATCTTTTATTTCTTGTGTTAAAAGGCCATGTCTCATGAGTTGTGTTCATAAAGTCACTCAGAGTCGATGTTGTGGTTGTGTGGTTTTCAAACCATAAGTGAGCCTCAAAAACAAAGTAGTTGGTCTATGCTTAAACAGTGGTGATACCAACACTAGTAAAAGGCTGAAGGTAGATGAAAATTCTAAGTATATTATTACTTTAGTGGACAGTCGATTAGTTGTTAATTGACCAATTTTCTTTCACGAATTGCCTGTTCATATCCTTTTTCATTTTTCTACTAGGTTATCTTTTTCTTATTGACTTGGGTTTTTTTTTTTAATCTGTTTTGGCTATTCTTTGTCCGTTTATATGTTATAAATATGTTCTCAGTCTGTACTAGTTGTCTTAACTTTATTTTAGAGTATTTCTTATTTTACAGTTTTTTAATTATGTAAATGTATCAATCTTCTCCTTTAGGTTCAAGCATCTTGGTCTTGTTTATGAAATCTTTCCTCACTTCAGAGTCAATCTCTTTTTATATATATTTATGTCTTTAGTCCATCTGGAGTTCATTGATCTGTGTGTATGTGTGTGTATGGTCTGAGGTAAGAACCCAACTTCACTTTCCCATCATATGGAAAGTTTCTTTTTCCTGTATCATTAATTAGTTCCTTATTTCTCCACTGATGTGTAAAGCCACTCTTGTTACAGAGTTCCCACATATGCATGCATCTTTACTTGGCTCTCATTCTATGTTCTGTTTCCTTGCTGACACCATAGAATACCATCCACCCATTATTCTGTGTTCCTAAGTATTTCCTTTGTAGAACTCATCATAATGACAACAAAATGTGCTCTGTGAAGGCAGGAATTAGGCCCATCTGGATCACCATTGTGTCCCCTGTCCTTTGTACACTGTGACATAGTAGATGCTCAATAAATATTTGTCAAATTTGTGAAATATTTATTGAGTATGTATTCTCCATGCGCAGCACCGGCCTACGAAATTTTAAAAAAATAGGGTGATATATTAATTGCTATTTCAGCATAGCCACACCAAAACTCGGTGGCTTAAAATGACAGTCATACATGGAGATTTGACGTGGCCTCGGTAAGGCTGCACTTGCTCACAGGTGTGTGCATGGGCTGCTCTGGGCCTTTTTGTGGGGGTGGGGATCACACACTGCTATTCACCTCTGCATCTCGTCTTTGGGCCAGCAGGGAGGCATGTCCTCTTGTCCTCTTGTCTATACCTACCCTTTTAGGGCAGACTCCTGCAGGTCCATAACTCTACACTTCATCAAATGTGGGTGATTCCACAGCACCTGAAATCCAAGCCTACCTGGGGATCAGCAACAATCATGTCCCTGAGGAGGAAGCTCAAGCTGTCCCTAGGGACCTGTGCCCTTTCCTCGCTCTCCTGCCGTCTCAGGGTCGGCTTCGTCCTCGGAACAGGATGCTGCAGGAGCCCTGTTAATATCTAGGGAGGAAAAGGCTGTTCTGTGGCATTTAGGAATTACGCCAAACCAAACGTAAATTTCGCATTTCATTGGCCAGAGTGGGGACCTGTGTCTATTCTTGAAACTGATTGCTTTCAGACCCTTTAGGTCGGTTAGGCCAGGGAGGGCGGGGCCCCAGACAGGTTGAGACTTGCTCTGTTAGGAAAGGGGAGGCAGCCACCAACCTGCCCACTGAATGCAGCCCCTCAGGCTCCAGGCTTCTGTATCACATTCGTGTTGTGTGGCCACCTGAATTTAGTCAATATTTCAGAACTGCCACATTCAAGGTAGATCTTTTGTTTCCTGCACAACACATTATCTCAGCTGGTATCAGTTACTCCACTCAACAGCTGGAGTAACCATTTCTTCCTATATCTAATCCAACACTCCTGTCATCACCTCTACATTCATAAGACACCCTGAGCCTCCCATCATTCTGCTTAGTCGTTGTCACCTCTTAAAAGCCTCTTAACTGGCCTCCAGTCCACTGACACCCCCAGCCCCCTTCAGCCACAGGGGTCCTCCTTAAGTGTTCCTGGCATAAACCCTGTGACTGATCCCATGGTGCAAATGAAGTCCAAACAGCATTGTGCAGGTCACTCGCCAGTGAGCTGCCCAATTTCAGGTCTGCCGCTGGTTGGCCCTTAATCCCTGCACTTAGTCTCCAGCTGCTCATCACACCCAGCTGCTCCACTTCAGTGTTTCCCTGGCTTGGAAGCCTTCTCCCACCTCTGGCTGGCTGCTCTTCCTATCACACAAGTTCTGTTCACATGTTGGCTCTTTACAGAGCCTGTCCCTGAGCCCAGCCCAAGGCTCTCATCTTATTTGCATCTCATCTAATTTGTTTACTTGCTTTTGGCCCAAATTCCCTGTCTCCCCAATGTCTGGAGAGTGGTTCTGCCCACTATGGGTGTCTCATAAATCCATTCATGTATTAATCAAGCAGTCCAGTGACAAAACATGTGTTGTCCCACACACTGACACCTGCATGCTTAAGGCCACCAAAGTTTCATGTGCCCCAGACCTTAAACTGTCAGCTGACCGTCACTGTGCGGGCGTCTAAAAGGCAACACAGCCGAATTTCTGACACTTCCTCAACAATCTCCCTTCAGGCAGTGACAGCCCTATCAGTCCACTCCTTGGACCCAAACCTAGGACTCACCCTTCACTGCTCTCTCTCCTGTCCCACATCAGGAAATCAGGACATGAGCTGCCTCCTGTGGATCAATGCAGTAAGTGCCGCTTTTATGCTTTTACGCCCTCCTGACCTTTCTCATGGCACCACAGCCCACCTCCTGGTGTGACCTGGATGACATGAAGAGTCCTCAGATTCAGTGGGCCCTGCGTGCACCCAGCAGGGGATCTGTGTGCATCCAGCCTCCTGACCACTGATTAACTTCTACCTGCCCACCCTTCCTGCTGCTTTCCTCACAGTCCCCATCACTACCAAACAGAAGGTTTCTGGGTCTTGTTTGCTGCCTGCTGGCCTCCCTGCAAATACACACTTCTTTAGGTCACAGTGAATTTGGGGGCGGTCGGGGGAGAGGAGGTGTCTATTTTGTTTAGTGTTGTTTTTCCAGAGCCTGGAAATGTTTAAAAAGCCCTTAAATGAAAAAGAAAAATCCACTTTTCAAAAATTAATGTTTATTTAAAACATACTTCTATTTTTCATACTTGTTATGCCAGTGGGTGGGACCATGAAGCCGCAGCCGCCTTCCAAGGAGCCATCCTGCCCCGTTTCTGCCCTGCGCAGCCTGGGCCTGGCTCTGTCCAGCCCGAGGACCACAGGTGTTCCCACTTTCCCAATAAGGTTGTGGGTAGTGCTGGGTGTCATTTGAGGTTTCCACCCTGCGTTCTTCACCTTCAGCCTCATGGGATCACCCAGAGCTCTTGTGGGAGCTCAGGATCCTGAACCTCACCTGGTTCTGACGCTGAAATAGTGGCTCCGGCCTGAGACAGGCATTCAGGTTTATTGTCTAGCACTGTGTCATTCATGGTGGATGTGACCCAACCAAGTCTGTCTGAGACAGCTATGGTGCCTGCACATGTGTGCACACACAGGTGCACACATGCACACGCACAGGCGCACACATAGGCTTCCTGTGCGCTCCGCAGCATTGCCTAATATGGAGGAGCTCCATGCCGGAAGCACCAGGATCACCAGGCACTGAGTTGCCCAGGAGCCTGGCGCACTCAGCCCGGTGCAGGGGCTCCTGCAGGCTCCTTGGCAGGCTGCACCCTCTGTGCCTGCAGCTCCGCTGACAGTTCAGTGTCCTCACCCTTCCTTTCCCTGCATGAAGGCTCACACATCACGTGCAGGCCTCTCACAGCAGCTCCCCAGGCTAGCTCCCTAGGATCCTGGAGGTCCCAGACCAGCTGAACAGCTCCCCACGGACTCGTGGACCCAGGGCTATCAGCCTCCCTGTCTGTCCTTGAGCCTGGCCAGAGTGTGTCTTGTGAGACCTGGAGTCCTGGCTCCCAGCGACACACACCATTGCCAGCAGGTAAGGGCCCATCTCTGAGCCAACAGTACTTCTGGGGACTTGGTGACTCACACCCTGGCCGGCCACAGCAGCTCTGGAGCACCCCCAGTGGTGGCCTGGCCTCGGATGAGGGGCGCAGGGTGGCATGACTCCGGGAACTCTAGGGTTGAGGGCAGCTGGGGGAGGTCCAGCCCAGATCCTCAGACGTGGGTGTAAGGCTTGGTGAGCCAGTCTGGAAAGGGAGAATTCACGAGGAAAATAACAGGAGGTGGCCCCATACCTGAGGTGGCTGTGTGACTGTCGGTGTGAGGGTGACCCCTGAGACCACGTTTCCTAAGAGGGGGAACTAAAGGGTTCCTTTCTTCAAGTTGAGATATAATTGACATCAACATTGATATTTGTGTATATTGTGAAACAGTCACCATAATAAGTCTAGGTAACTTCCATCATATCACATAGTTAACAAATTTTGCGTGTGATAATTAAGATTTACTCTCTTAGCAACTTTCAAATACAGCAGAACCTTAAATAACATTGTTTTGTTCAATGCTGTTCTGTTGTAACACTGGTGAGGAAAAAATACCGCTTCCCGGTGGGGCTGCTGTCTGTGCAGTTTGCAGATTCTCCCCATGTCTGTGGGGGTTTCTCTGGGAACCCCAATTTCCTCTCAGATCCCAAAGATGCACATGTGAGGCGAATGTCGTGTCCACAGTGTCCCCATCTGAGTGTGGGTGTGAGTGGCCCTGCCTTGCAGGGTGTCCTATGAGGGTGGGTCCCTCCTTGTGCCCTGAGCTGCCAGGAGAGGCTCAGCCTCCCTGATCCTGCACTGGGATAAGTGGGGTGGAAAATAATAATCCAACTTGTTTTAATTCATTTTTCTTAAATGTATGTGCAGCTACATTTCTTTCAATGTTTAATATTGAAGTTTTGAGAGTCTTTATTCAGAAATTTGATGATGTTTTTGTGATCAGAAATATGTCATAGGTAGGAGCTTAACTCTTGTTTATAGCAATTCTCCCAGGGCAGCAATTTTCAACCAGTGTGTCGTGAGAATTTTAAAAACATGCAATACCTACTATTAGTCAGGGGCACTGACCACTTTTCCCTTAGATTGTCAAATAAAAAAAATGACAATAGCAAACAATAGTCATCCAGTGTAAATGAATCAAAATATACCTATTTTTTTTTGTCAGATTGGCCAAAAATAGAATACACTAGAAGCCTGATGCACAAAATTCATGCAAGAGTAGGCCTTCCCCCAGCTGCCAGCACCAGTTTCCCTCTGGCACAGGGGACCTGGGCTTCCCTCCGGCCGCGGACAAGCACACAGGATCCGGGCTTCCCTCGCAGCCGTAGCTTCATCTGGAAGGTCGTCCGGAAGGACATCCAGTCTAATTAGCATATTACGCTTTTATTATTATAGATATTTTGGTGTGCCAAAAGATTGTAGTAATTAATTTATATGTGCCATGAAATGAGAAAGGTTGAAAATCACTTTTGTAGGGCAAAACTGGTTTCCTTACAAGTCGTTTCACTTAGTCAGTTTCCAAGAACCTACTTCAATGACGTTAAGTAAAGACTTATTGTATTCAATACCATAGTGCCCCTTATGGGAGATTTCAACCTCTGTGGCTTCAGTTACCATGGTCAACTGTAGTCCAAAAATGTTAAATGGAAAATTTTAGAAATAACCAAAAAATTCATAAGTTTTAAATTGTGCATTGTTCTGAGTCGCTTGGTGCACATTCTTGCTCCATCCCCAATGGGACGTGAGTCAATCTTGTGTCTGGTATATCCATGCTGCATACGTTCCCTGCCCCATAGTCATTAAGTAGCCGCCTCAGTCATGAAATCGATTCTCACGTTGTCACAGTGCTTGAGTTCAGGTAACCCTGATTTCACTTAGTAATGGCCCCAAAGCACAAGACTAGTGATGCTGGCAACTTGGATATGCCACAGAGAGGCCAATGAAATGTATGCATGTACAAGAAAAAGCAGCATCTATGGAGTTCAGTACTGTCGTGGTTTCAGGCATTCACTGGGGGTCTTAGAATGTGGATAATGGGGGACTACTGTATAGAACTGTTAACTGTAGTCACCGTGTTGGACATCACTTCTCCAGAACTTACTTTATTTTTATTGCCTTCACCCATTTTGCCCACCCTCTCCCCTACCTCTGGCAACCACCAATCTGTTCTCTGTATCTATGAGTTTAGTTTTTATTTTATAGTCCATATATAAATGAGACCACACAGCATCTGTCTTCCTATGCCTGACTTATTTCATTCATGTTGTTACAAATGGTGAGATTTCCTTCTTTTTATAGCTGAATAATTTTCCGTTATGATTACATATCACAAAGTCTTTATCCATTCATCCATTAATAGATATCTAGGTTATTTCCATATTTTGACTATTGTAAATAATGCTGCAATGAACATAGAGATGCATATATCTTTTTGAATTAATGTTTTGGATTTCTTCAGATAAATACCCAGAAGTGGAATTGCTGGATCACATGGTAATTCAGTTTAACACCCATACTGTTTCCATAATGGCTGCACCAATTTGCAATTCCACCAACAGTGCACAACAGTTCCATTTTCTCCACATCCTCACCAACATTTGTTATTTCTTGTCTTTTTTATAATAGGCATTCTGACAGGTATGAGGTGATACTTTAATGTGGTGTGAACTTTCATTTCCCTGATGACTAGATTAGTGATGTTGAGCATCTTGTCATGTACCTGTTGGTCATTTTTCTTCTTTGAAAAAAAATATCTATTTAGTTTCTCTGCTCATTTTAAAATAATTTTTTTCTTGCTATTGAGTTGTCTGAGTTCTTTCTATATTTTGTACATTAAGCCCTTATTAGATATATAATTTGCAAATATTTTCTCCTATTCCATAAGTCACCTTTTCATTTCCTTGATGGTTTCATTTGCTGTGTAGAAGCTTTTCAGTTTTCTGTAGTCCCATTTGTTTATTTTTGGTTTTGTTGCCTTTACCGTTGGCATTAAATCTAAAAAATCATTGCCAAAAGCAATGTCAATGAGCTTACTGTTTATGTTTTCTTCTAGAAATTTTATGGTTTCAGGTCTTACTTTCAAGTCCTTGATCCATTCTGAGTTAATTTTTGTGTGCTTTATCAGATAGTGGTCCAGTTTCATTCTTGTACATTTGGCTCTCTAGTTTCCCAACACCTTTTATTAAAATCACCCTTCTTTCCCCATTGTATATTCTTGGCTCTGGGCTCTCTATGCTGTTCCATTGATCTGTGTATTTGTTTTATGTCAATACCATACTGTTCTAATTACCCTAACTTTGTAATAAAGTTTTAAATCAGGGAGTGTGATGCTTACAACTTTGTTCTTCTTTCACAACATTGCTTTGGCAATTTGGGGTATTTGTAGTATCATACAAATTTTAGGACTGTTTATTCTATTTCTGTGAAAAACTCCCTTGGAATTTTGATAGGGATTGTAATGAATCTGTAGATTGCTTTGGATAGTATGGATATTTAAATAATAATAATAATTCCCATCAATGAATATGAAATGTCTTTTCACTTATTTGTAGTTTCATTTCCTCTCATCTGTGTCATATAATTTTCAGTGTGCAGGTGTTATACCTCTTTTGTTAAATTTGTTCCTAGGTATTTTATTCGATGCATTTATAAATGAGATTTTCTTCTTAGTGTCTCTTTATGATAGTTTTTTTGTTCGTGTATAGAAACAAAATTGATATTTGTATATTGATTTTGTGTCCTTCAACTTTACTGAATTCATTTATTAATTCTAACAGTTTTTTTTTGTGTAGTCTTTAAGGTTTTCTATATACAGTATCATGTTATGTGTAAATAAAAACAGTTATACTTCTTTTCCAACTGGATGCCTTTTCATTCTTTTTCTTCTCTGATTGCTGTGGCCAGGACTTCCAGTATGTACTATGTTTGTGTAAAAGTGGACATTCTTGTCTTTTTCCTGATTTTAGAGGAAAAGCTTTCAGCTTTTCATTGTTGAGCATAATGTTGGCTGTGGGCTTGTCACATATGGCCTTTATTATGTTGAGGTCCATTTCCTGTATGCCCACTTTGCTGAGAGTTTTTATCATGAATGGATGCTGTATTTTGTCAAATGCTGCTTCTGCATCTATTGAGATGGCCATATGATTTTTATCCTTCATTCTGTTAATGTGGTGAATCACATTTATTGATTTGCATATGTTGAAACATTCTTGCATCCCAGAAGCAAATCCCACTTGATCATGGTGTATGATCTTTTTCGTATATTGCTGAATTCAGTTTGTTAATATTTTGTTGAGGAACTTTGCATATGAAATCATTAGGGATATTGGCTTCTGATTCTCTTGTATTCCTGGTTTGGGTATCAGGGTAATGCTGACCTTGTCAAATGAATTTTTAAGTGCTCCTTTCTCTTCAATTATTTGGGGAGTTTCTTCTTTAAATGTTTTTAATCTTATTTTTTATGAAAGCATAGTTGTCATATGAAGTTCTTTAAATGTTTGGTAGAATTTATCAGTAAAGCCATCTGATCCTGGATTTTTGTTTGTTGGGAGGTATTTTTTTTAAATCCTCACCCAAAGATATGTTTATTGATTTTTAGAGAGCAAGTAAGGGAGGGGAAAGAGAGGGGGTAGGGAAGAGAGAGATCAATGTGAGAGAGAAACATCAATTGGCTGCCTCTCATACATGCCCTGACTGGGGATCGAATCTACAACCTAAGTATGTGACCTGACTAGGAATCGAACCCACAACCTTTTGGTGTATGGGACAATGCTCCAACCAACTGAGCAACCTGCCAGGACTGTTGGGAGGTTTTTGGTTACTGCTTCAATCTCCTTACTACTAATTAGTCTGTTCAGATTTTCTGTTTATTTAGGTTTCAGTTCTTTAAATGATTTTTAAGGTCCACACACATACTGACAGTCTAAGATTATCCGTAATTTTCAAAGCCAGTGGCTCTAACCCTTTGTGGACTCTGAGTCAGGTCCCTGTAGCTGTTGGGTCTGTGACTGTTGGAAGGTTTGGAGGCTGGTGCAATGATCTCTTGAGGACTGAGCAGTGTGCTGGGAAAAGGGACCCAAGAAAGATGCCAGGTGGGCAGGCAGCCCTAACTTAGTCTTTGCAAAAAAGAAGGATAATATCAGGTGGAAGGAAAGTCCCATAAAAGGAGGGCCAGCAGGACTCATCACCTTCACAGTGGTTTACCTGCCTGGGTACCTACTACACCTAAACAGTCCATGACTATGAGATAGACCCAAGTTCACATTCATCCCTGGCACATGGACTAATCCATATTTGCTCCCATTACACAATGAATGAGTTACCAATGGGATCAAGGATGAAATAAAAAACTTCCTAGAAACAAATGAAAATGAACAAACAACCCAAAATCTGTGGGATGCTCCTTAGAGCAGCGGTTCTCAACCTGTGGGTCGCGACCCCTTTGGCGGTCGAATGACCCTTTCACAGGGGTCGCCTAAGACCATCCTGCATATCAGATATTTACATTACAATTCATAGCATTAGCAACATTACAGTTATGAAGTAGCAACAAAAATAATTTTATGGTTGGGTCACAACATGAGGAACTGTATTTAAAGGGCCAGAAGGTTGAGAAACACTGCATTAGAGGGAAGTTCACAACATTACAGACCTTTCCAGTCCTTTTAGTTGTAGGGTTAGATAATTTATCTGAGATATAAAAAAAAAAATTCCAAAAATTTATATGAAACCAAAAAGGACCTCAAATAGCTCCAGCAATCTTGAGAAAGAAGAACAAAGTTGGAGGATCACAAAACTGGGTATCAAACTACACTACAAAGCCATTGTAGTCAAAACAACCTGGTATTGACACAAGAACAGCCATATAGATCAGTGGAACAGAACAGAGACCCCAGAAATTGACCCATGCTATTATGGTCAATTAATATTTGACAAAGAAGGCAAGAGCATACAATGAAGTAAGGACAATCTCTTTAATAAATGGTGTTGGGAAAATTGGACAGGTACATGAAAAAAATGAAACTAGACCACCAACTTATACCATACAAGAATGAATTCAAAATGGATAAAAGACTTCAATGTAAGTTATGAAACCATAAAAATCATAGAAGAAAACATAAGCAGTAAAATCTCAGACATCTCACATAGCAGAATTTTCACAGATATATATCCTGGGGCAAGGGAAACAAAGGAAAACATAAACAAATGGGGCTACATCAAACTAAAAAGGTTCTGCACAGCAAAAGAAACCAGTATCAAAATGAAAAGGGACCCCACTGTATGGGGGAACATATTTACCAGAGATATATCTGATAAGGAATTAATCTCCAAAATATATAAAGAACTCACAGAACTCAACAAAAGAAAGACAAACAAGCCAATTAAAAAATGGGCAGAAGACCTGAATAGACACTTCTCCAAAAAGGACATGCAGATGGCCAATAGATAAGTGAAAAAGATGCTCAGTGTCATTAATCATCAGAGAGATGCAAATTAAAACAATAATGTGGTATCCCTCACACCTGCCAGAATGGCTATCATAAAAACAAACAAACAATAAGTGCTGGCAAGGATGTGGAGAAAAGGGAACCCCAGTACACTGCTGGTGGGAATGCAGCCACTATGGAAAATAGTATGGAGTTTCCTAAAAAAATTAAAAATGGAACTTCCTTTTGACCCAGCAATCCCACCTCTGGGAATATATCCTAAGAATCCAGAAACACCAATCAGAAAGAATATGTGTTACTTACAGTAGCTAAAATCTAGAAACAGCCTGAGTGCCCATCAGTAGATGAGTGGATAATAAGCCTGTGGTACATTTACACAGTGGAATACTATTCAGCTGTAAAAACGAAGGTGCTCTTGCCTGACCTGTGCGGCTCAGCTGGTTAAGCATCAACCTATGAACCAGGATGTAATGGATCAATTCCCAGTCAGGGCATATGCCCAACTTGCGGGCTTGATCCCCAAGGGGGTGTGCAGGAGGCAGCCAATCAATGTTTCTCTCTCATTGATATTTCTATCCCTTTCTCCCTCTCCCTTCCTCTCTCTGAAATCAATTTAAAAATATTCCAAAAAGAAGGAGCCTTTGCCCTTTAAGACAGCTTGGTGAACCTGGAGATTACTATGCTCAATGAAATAAGCCAGTCAGAGGAAAGCAAGTATCCATGACCTCACTTATATGTAGAATCTAATGAACAAAATAAACTGACAAACAAAATAGGTCCAGAGACATGGATACATAGAACAGACAGACAGATCTCAGAGGGGAGAAGGGGTGGGGGGCAAGAGATTAACCAAAGAACTTATATGCACATGTGCATAGCCCATGGACACAGACAATAGTGCGGTGAAGGCCTGGGGTGGAGTAGGGGCTGGGTGGAGGGGGACAATAAGGGGGAAATGGGGAACATCTGTAATAGTGTCAACAATAAAAAAGAAATGTTTGCTCCTGTGTTGTGCCCACACTCTCCTCCCAGGCTCAGTCCATCCTGCTCTTACCCCTTATGACAGCAGCACCTGCTGGACCCAGCCAAGCCTGTTGGTTTTCATCCATAAAAGGGAAAGTGTTTGCCCCAGTCCTCACCCTAGTTCTGTCACCAGAGGGCGGCAGAGAGACTCCGACGGATGCAGCCAACTGTTCCCAAGGAGACAAAATCAAGTCTCAGCTTTGTCCTTAAGGGACCGACGGGCCTCTGTGAGTGCGCAGGTCGCTGGGGGGGGGGGGGGGGGGGGGGGCGCCCTGAGAGTTTCTGTGCTCTGGCCCAGGGGCTCCTTGGGCAGCTCCCTGTCTTGTTTTGAGGCCAACTTCTGGGTTTCTAACCACTACTGGTCCTGCTCCCGCAGGTCCTGAGGTGGCCCCAGGGGAGCAGCTGTGGTCAGTGCTGGGACTGGGGACATCTTGGAGGGCCAGGCCTGTCGGCATCCAGACTCGCCCTGTCTCCTTAGCTGGCCAAACCTGCAGTTTGCCTGGAAATGTCGGCAACGCGATTTTGTTTAAACCTTTTTCTCTTACATTTTCCATTCCTAACACAAATGCTTCTTTTTTTTATATAACCATTAGGGGTTAGACCAGCCCACACTCCAGCCAGCCTCCTCTTCCTGTTGTCCCCCTCAAAGCGGACTGACTTGGGGTCTTCCTCCCAGGCCCCCTGGCTCAGTCTGTGGGCCCTCAACCCTCGGGCACAGTGGGACCAGGCAACTGAGTGCTGGTCTGGGCCTGCAGCGTGGGAGGTGGGCGGATGCGGCCTCGGGACAGAGGGGCAGGGCACGTGGAGACTGCCCAGAGCAGCAGGAGATGCCAGCCGAGTTAGCACAGCCACCTCTTTCCCCCGTCCCCCTTTCTCTCTCCCTGGCACCTGCCATCTGAAACCTAGGTCAGCACCCACATTTCACAGAGCGCACACCCACGGTCCGCCACTGGAATGCCGACGCCCAGGCTGCCCACTGCTATCTGCCATCTATGTTTTGTTCTCCATTTGCTAAGATTTCCAAGCCCACACATAAATGCACATGCATGGGTCAGGGGAGGCCGTGGAGGCGGGGGAAGGGGAGGCATCCTTACAAGCTGGGTCACTGCTGTGGCCTTGGGGTTCCTGGTTCAGCCTCGGCAGAGAGCAGGCAGGGGTGCCGTCTCGTTTTATGTGGGAAGGAAGGGGGGGAAGGTTCAGCATCGCCAGGCCCAGCCTGACAGCACACGGTGGCTTTTGCGTCTGGCGTCTCAGAGACCTGGACGCTCTGGCCTCCTTCCCGCGAGAGCTCGCTCAGAAATGATGCTCACGGTGGGGAAGGAGGGAGGGGCGGGGGATGGAGATGAACACACTCCTACCTCTTAATATGCAACATGGGCTGGGCTCTTGAGAGCCTGTGGAGACCTCTTCAGATGGGCTCCGGTGGGCACTTTTGCTGGCAGAAATAATGGCCCAGGCAGATGCTCCAGCGATGAGAGCACATGCAGGCCTCGCTCTGCAGCAGCCTCCTCGTGGATTTCTATAATTGGAAGGAAGCAGAGCTGATAGGAAACACACCGCCGTTAGAATGACAGGCGTGCACATTCCATCCGGCTCCTCCGGCGCTCGGTGTGCTCTGAGCATCAGGTGCGTTTCCTGGAGGGGCGCTTTCAAGCACAAACAGTACCTTTTTCCTATTTATCGAGCTATGAATTCCTCTAATGTTTTGCCAGTCACTCTCTGGGGGCTCATTAAAGCTAATCAGCTGAGTAAATAATATAGAAGCAGGACAAAAGGGATCAGCAGAATAATACGGAGAAAACCGCTTTGGTGCCCTGTTATAATCGGGTTCTTCACTCTTCACACTTGAGCTCTGGGGGGGAGAAAACACCTTCGTTCTGCAAGTCAAACAATTGCAATAGAAAAGATTCAGGATCGTTTTCCAAAAGATCAAAAGAAACATACTGGCCTGAGCCAGCTTGGCTCAGTGGCTAGAGCACCGGCCTGTGGACTGAAGGGTCCCGGGTTCAATTCAGGGCAAGGGCACATGCCCGGGTTTCGGGCTCAATCCCCAGTAGGGGGCAGCCAATCAATGATTCTCTCTCACCATTGATGTTTCTATCTCTCTCCCTTTCTCTTTCTCTCTGAAATCAATAAAAATATTTTTAAAATAAATAAATATAAGAAACACACTGTTATACAGTGTTGTGTGGTGAGCGGAGAAGTTGCAGTCAGGGCTGAATGCCAGTAATTTCCTTTTCAGCCAGCCCTGCACCAGTAACTGGCAAATAGAACTCAGAAACGCACTCCTGTGGACACAGGGCCAGGGAGGAGGCGGAGTGGCGCCCATGGGGAGCTGGAAGGAGGCGGGGCTGGGTTCTCCCTCCCTACAGGAGCCCGGGCCTGCGGGGCGGGGGGGGGGGGGGGGGGGGGGCAGGTGCTTCTGACACGGTGGCTGCTTCCGGCCTCCCTGTGCTCCAGCCCTTTCTCTGCAACGTGGGCTGCAGGCATAAGTGACTAATGGGGGTGACGCTGAGCCACGGAAGTCAGCAGGGAGCCGGGATGATTCAGCTCCTTCCCTTCGGCATCTGGCCCAGGAGGCGCTTGCTGCGGGGTGCAGCGTCCTTGGCGTGACACACACCTGTGCGCACGGGGCTCGGCTCAGCGCCTGGTGATGGAGGCGGCAGCGTGGGCCGGCGCTCCCTCGGATGGTGAGGGCAGCAGTGCCTCCTCCCACTTGCTCCTGGCACCGCCACCGCGTTTCTCTCAATGATTCTGCGTAAAGTGGGTGGGACACTGGCCTGGCTTCAGCATCAACAGGAACACTGTGAGTCTAGTCCGAGAACTAAGGATGGGCTAACCCAGCGTGGGGCCTGCCACCACCTCTGTGGAGAATACTGCCTCCCAGGAATGTGAGCCCCACGGTGGGTCTGTGCAGAGGATGGGCGGGGAGGGCCCAGCGATTTATGAGCTGCCCCCCCCCCCAGCCCGGTTCCTGCAGGAAGGCCCCGCCAACTCTGCCCTCCTGTCAGCACCCAGGCCCTGTGGAGAGGAGTGGATTTTACTTCCCCAAAGCCTACACCAGCACTGTCCCCTGGAAACGTAATGCGAGGCACTGATATCATTTCAAATGTCCTAGTAGCCACATTTTTTAAAAAAGTAAAACGAGACAGGCTACGCTAATTTTAACATTTACCCAATACATCCCAAATACTGCCACTTCAACAGGCAATGAATAAAAAATCATCAATGCGACTGTTTTCTTTTTTCACGCTCACCTTAGAGAGCCAGTGCTTCACGCTCGCAGCACCTCTCATCTTCCCAGGAGCCTGCAGCCGGGGCCGGGGCCACGCCTCCCCGTGCAGTGCAGGTGTTGGCTGAGCCCATGTTGTCTAAAACCACAGCCCATGGCTCACAGAGCTGTCCCCTCACCAAGCAAAGCGCGGCCCCACTGAGAGTGAGGCTGAGGCGGTGTGGGGCCACAGGCAGGGCCAAACAGCTTGGAGACACCCACGAAGGAAATAAAGAGCAACTGTGTGCAGGAGAGATGTGATTTAGGGGCAGAAATATTTTTTCTGTAGGAAAGCAGTGCGCCTACATGTGTATGCATACACGCGTGTGCATATACATGTGTGCATGTTTGAGTGTGAGCATGCACATGTATGTGTATACTGCACACACGTGTACATGTTCATGTATGCACACACATGCATCTGTAGGCATATGTTTGGGCATACATGCATGTGTGCAAGTGTTTGCATATGTGTGCAAGTGTTTGCATATGTGTGCGCGCGTGCATGTGTGTGTGTGAGTGCATGTTTGTGTGTGCACGTGTGTGTGGGCGTGTGAGAAAGAGATGAAAGTGAAGGGAATCCACATTTGTAGTATTTTCTATTTATTTCTCCAACAAAACAGTTTTGGGAAGAGGCACGGCACTGAGTGAGGCTACTCTGGGGGACAGCGCGCTGCAGTGACTGGCAACGCCCAGGGCGCCTGTGCACTTCACGCTGGAGGACCCTTGTTGCTCCGTCTGGGCAGTGAGACCCCTTTACTCCCCGTGGTTTAATGCCAAACTACTGTGATGCTCAGACCTGGGCTTGGGCTCGGGAGAAGGGGGCAGCTCCTTGCAGGACAGCCCGAGGCTCTGAGACGTTCCCAGTGCCGGACCGGCCTCCCCTCTGCCAACGCAGGGGGGAAGCCTCAGAGCCCGGGAGCAGCTCCAGCCTCAGCCCCATCCCAAGAGTGTCAGCCCATCCAGCTCACACAGGGACCGTGCTCTGAGGGGAAGATGCCGCCAGTCCACCAAGCACACCCTCCCCTTGTCTGAGCACTGCCCCCAGCCCCACATCTCCGGCTGCGCCAAACCGGCCGAGTTTGATTACGTGTCACCTGAGGCAGAGAGAGAGGGAGAAACAGAGACAGAGACAGAGAGAAGCAGAGAGAGAGGCAGAGCAAGAAAGGCAGAGACACAGAGAGGGAGAGCCAGAGATAGAGAAGCAACGAGAGACAGAGACCGAGTCGTGAAGGCAGTTTGCGCAGCCCCCAGGGCAGCCTCGGGCCGCAGGGCCGCCCACTCTCAGAGGGACGGGCTGCCGGGCTTGTGTGGAAGCCTCATCCCATCGAGTGGGCTCCTTCCTTTCCTTCTGCCTCCTGGGAAATAGAGCTCCTGCAAACTGATTTCAATAGCGGAATTTCTGATTCACTGGCACTGAGCCCGCAGCGAGGCTCTAAAAATGGCATTTCTGGGGCTGACTCAGTGGTTAGGAGGCATTTGGTAGGTTCGCTCCTGCCATGGAGGAAGGAATGACTCATCCTCCTGGGGGCTGGAAAGGTTTTGGATTGAACGCCTGGAGCCTGATGCCACATCTGGGCCGCTCCGACCCACGGGCCCTGGGAGAGGAAATCCCACCGCAGGCCCAGCGAGTGTAGGAGTGCCCTGCCTCCCAGCAGGGGTGGTCTGCTCACCTACCCCCAGGTAGGACTGTGTGTCCCTAGGGGTGGCCAGGGGGTCTGTGAGGCTGCTTGCCCCCGCCTGCCTTTCGCTGGGGGCAGCCTCTCCTTCGATGCTGAGAGGACACTCTGTCTTCAACCAAAGAATTGGAGCAAAACCTGGGCTCTTGAGACAGCTCACTTTCATCAGGGCCCACGGGAGGCGTGGTGTGCATTGGGCTTCCCTCCACGCAGAGCTGAGGCCGGCGTTGAGTGCAAGTAGTTGATTTGGGAGGTGGACCTGGAACAGCCCGTCAAAGAGGGGCAGGGAGGGACACACCAGGCCCCCGGAGCTTTGTCCAGCACTGGACAGTGTCGGCAGGCCCAGGGGTTGCCTGGGAGAGGAATCTGGGGTATTACCCACAGCCCCATGCAGGGGTACCCCTGCAGCCCCGGGCCTGATCTCAGGTGACCGGAGGGAGATGCTGGTGCGAGCACAGTTCCGGTGGCCGAAGGCGGCCAGTCTGTGCCATTCAGCCATCTCAACAGCCTCAGGCCAGACCAGCGTCCTTTCCTGCCCGGGCCACGGGAACGGGTGTGCGCTGCCGCTGTCTGCTGAGCACGCAGAGGCCTTGATGCTCGGGACGCCTGGGCGTCGCTGTGAGGATAAGTCAAAGGGCCAAATGTCGAGGGACCACGAATGGCAGGAAGAGTGTGTGATTGGAACTGTCCCCGTGACACAGGCCTGCACGTGGGGCTGGGTGGCGGGCTCCACGGGGCACACAGTGCCCAGCCTGACACCATCTTCCACAGCCAGGAAGAGCTTCTTGGCGTCTGCCTCCCGGAGACCAGGCCGGTGGATGGACGGGCTCTGAGTGCATCTCTGGCTGCTCGCCAGGCCCGGAAAGAACTGCTGATGGCTGAGGTGGGTCAGGCCACACCTAACTCATCAGTAATCCAGGGCTGAGCTGCCTCTCTGGCTGGCCTGCTTCGGGCCTGGCCCAGGGACTCCGGCATGAGCTTTGATTTCTCAGGGAAGAGGGCAAATCTTTCTGAACCTTGCAGGCTGTGGGATACCTGGACGAGTTTTGTGCCTGTGTCTGGGATCGATAGCCGCTGGCTTGGAATTAAGTCAGAGGCAGAGAGCTGAGCCCAGGCCTTCTCATGACCCCACATTAAATCCTGGGACACTCACTGAAATGCAGGTTCCCTGGCCGCTCTCGAAAGGCCCGCTCTGCGGATGAGCAGCAGCCGTCCTCTGAGAAGCAAAATACAAATGGCACCTTTAAGCCAGAGGAACTGCACTAGGAAGGGGCCAATGATCAAAGACAGGGTTCATGTTCAGAAGTCAGGGCTCCTGGTCAGAGCTGAGAGGCTCTTGGGGGGGCCTCACAGGTGGACTCTGGTCCTTCTGCCCCCAGCACCACACAAGTGGCATCACCTCCCCTCCCAGTGGCTCTCAAGGACCGGGAAGGGTTTACTTCCCAGTGCTGGATCCTTCACGCCCACTGGGCTACTCAGACAGTGGGGGCTGGGGATGGAGGGGTGCACAGAGCGGCGGCACTGCCCGCCTGCCCAGGTTGGCTGCTGGCCGGCTCCACACACCAGCGGCCACCCGAGCCCTGCCCATGTCTGCTGTGCTCAGGATACAGGCTGGACTCATGAGGAAACGGACGCACAGATGACACTAAGACCGGAGAGACTGACACGAAGGTAAACTCCTGGAGAAGAAGGAAGGTGAGTTTAGTAGCTGCAGTACCTGATGTGGCCTGACCTCGCTCCATGTTTCCGTGGAATCTGGTGTCAGGCCCACACTCTGTTTCCTGTGTATTTAACGTTAACACGTTAATCCTCCAGTGCGGATACGGGGGAAATGGAGTTTAGAGGACAAGTTAGCAGTTAGGATCCCACCGCTGATGCGCAAGGCTAGAGGCGGCGATGGACAGAGGGCCCTGGAATGGCAAAGGCAGCTCTCGGTTCTGAAAGTGCTGCCCAGGGTTTCTTTCTTGCGCGTTCACCAGGTTCCTTTCTTGACAAATCTTCCAGCTGAACCCGTCGGGGTCGTGTTTTATTATGACATTGAGATGGAAGTTCGTTGGAGAGTGGGATTTGCACAGGTTTTTAAAGTCCGGCCACTTACCGTACATCCCACAGCAAGGGTCCTCAAACTTTTAAAACAGGGGGCCAGTTCACTGTCCCTCAGACCGTTGGAGGGCCGGCCTATAGTTTAAAAAAAAACTATGAACAAATTCCTATGCACACAGCAGCGGCAAAAACACCCGGCAGGCTGGATAAATGTTTTCAGCCGGCCACATGTGGCCCGCGGGCCGTAGTTTGAGGACCCCTGTCCCACAGGATGAGAGACCCCACAGCCACGAGGTCTCAGGGGCGGAGCTCCGTGGTGGGAGTGGAGCAGGGGGCCGGGCGAGCTGGGCAGGCAGGCCTGCAGGCTTCACCACTGAGCCAGGCTCTTCTGACCTTGGTCTCTGAGTTCACTCCTCCAGAGTGAAGCTCACGACTTGATTTCTATCGATTCTTTTGCAAATGAAAATGATAAAGTTCAAGAGACTAAATACTTATGGTACGGAATCGCGTTTCTCACTGTTAACTTTAAATACACAGGGAAGTGATCCTGCCTGTGGGTTGGTCTCAGGGGTGAGGGAAAGTGGCACCGCGATGGGATGCCAGCTGGGAACGTGGCACTGTTCACCCCTGGCCCACTCCTGCCACCCTTCCCAGCTGTGATGTAAATTTAAATTTGGGCAAACATTTCAGAAAGAGCTTCCACCCAAACCTCCTGTGGAGCCAGGGCTAGGCAGGTGCCCAGGGTCTGTCTCCGGGCACCAAAGCATCCTGAGAGAAAGAACAATAATCATCTTAAAAGATTGTGCAGAATTTCTAGCCTCCTCGCTGTTCACAAATGTTCATGGCAGCCAGAGGCCACAGAGCCAGCGTTAGGTCTTCAGTGCTTAGGGTGTGATCCACTCTGCAGCGCCCACATCACCTGGGAGCTGCGAGAAATGCAGACGCCCAGGCCCCACTGCCCTGGGGCCACCGGGTACGAATCTGCAGTGCGGCCAGGTGTGCCCGTGCTTCACAAGCACAGTGATGGGGAAGGAGTGCTGTGGGCAGGGCTGGCTCCCCTCCCCTCTCCTCCTCCCTCTCACCCCTCTTTTGTTCTCAACCCTTCCCCCATCCCTCTGCATCCTCTCCTCTCTCTTTTCTCCTCTCTTGAATCTGAGCAGCCTCGGGCTCTGCCTTCTATTTTAGGTAAAAGATCCCACATCCCACAACAGCCTCCTCACGCACTGCCCTTGCCTTCCGCACCAGGAGGGACTGAGTGTTTTCTCTCCCATTACTTGGGGACGGCTCCATTCATTTTGTTTTCCTCGTTCTCAGTACTTGGATATTTCAAACATGGGTTCCATGGGGCAATCCCTGATCTACTTTTAACAAACAAATAATTTAGCCCTGGAGGAAAGGGCGATCTCCTTAAGTGAAGGGATGGCAGATGGGCTTTTGTCCACTGAAGAAACCCTCCCAGGTTCCAGCCAGCCCCACACCAGAGGTGCTCCCTGCCCCGTGGCCACAGGCAAAAGGAGCAAAGGCCATGGGTGAAGGTCGCGACAAGGTCTCTGTTGCTTCTCTGTAGACTCCCCTGAGTGCCAGCCGGGTGCCACCAACCAGCGTGGCCTCCCTGAAGGTCCAAGGCCAGCTTGTCTGCAGACCCAAGACTCGGCCCCAGGGACAGGACCGGCCTCGCTGTGTCTCGGCCTCCTCTGATGGAAGTCTCTCATCAGTCTGTGATCAGTCTGAGGGGACGGGGGCAGGATCGGGGCTCAGATCTCAGAGCCCCCGCTGCCCGCCACCGGGAAGCCCCGCAGGGCTCTACACCTTAGACGATCCACACCCATCGCTGATGCCCGAGTGTGAGCAGGGCCATGTCTGGGGTGGACTCACTCAGGGCTGAGGTTACTCACCAAAAGGGAGATTACCTGATGGCCTGTCCTACCTGGGCCCCGGGAAAGGGACCAGCTCTTTCTGTGCTCACAGAGACCAGTGGTGTGAGGGGCTTCATGGGCCAGCTTGTCCCTGGGGGACGATGGCCAATACTCTTGCCCAAGTGAGGCAGGGAAGTTCCAATAGGGGAAGGCCTCTGGCTCTACCCCTTCCCTTTTCTGTCTTGTCTGGAACATCGCAGCCATGACCTTCACTGACCACCTGTTCCCCTGCTTCCCCCTCCCCAGTTTCCAGTACTTGAGACCAAAAGAAAAGAGAAATCGCTATCTGGAGCGGAGGGACATGGACAAGCCCTGTGGCAGTCACCCCACCACTGTCAGAGGCCGAGGAACACCCTACCCCACCCTCTCCCCATGTTTAATAAAAACCTTCCACCCAGACCCCATTGACGTGTCTTGTTCTCGAAGGCCACCCTCTCTCACTTCTCGAGAGTGTGCTATGGCTTTAACACAGTTGCTATGCTTTGCGAAGACTTTCTGACACGCTCTCCAATTCCTTCTTGCTCCGAGACAAGGACCCGGATTGGGTTGAGGCCTCACTGTGTGGCTTCACAAGCTGGCCCCTCTTCTCAGAAACACGGGCTTTCAGGGTTGGGAGGGTCACGAAGGGCCAGCCGGTGCCTCTGCGCTCACTCCCCACCAGCTCCTTCCTCTAGTGAGCGGCTCGAAGCCAGAGGACGCCCCCCCCCACCCCCGCCCCGGAACCAGGTGTCTCTCCCTCTCCCCGAGAGCCCCCGGCTCACCTCTGCTTCTCACACTCCCTCCTGCTCTTGAACTGTCCCCATTTCCCTACTCTTTCTTTCTTTTTTAAATCCTATCTAATAAAGAGGTGATATGCAAATTGACCATCACTCCAACACACAAGGTGGCCGCCCCCATGTGGTCAAAGATGGCTGCCACAAGATGGCCTGCAGGGGAGGGCAGTTGGGGGGGACCGGGCCTGCAGGGGAGGGCAGTTGGGGGGGCAGTTGGAGGGGACTAGGTCTGCAGGGGAGGACAGTTAGGGGCAGCCAGGCTGGCAGGGGAGGGCAGTTAGGGGTGACCAGGCCAGCAGGGGAGGGCAATTGTGGGCAATCGGGCCAGCAAGGGAGCAGTTAGGCTTCGATCAGACTGGCAGGGGAGTGGTTAGGGGGGATCAGGCAGGCAGGCAGGCGAGTGGTTGGGAGCCAGCAGTCCTGGATTGTGAGAGGGGTCCCAGATTGGAGAGGGTGCAGGCTGGGCTGAGGGACACACACACACACACACACACACACACACACACACACCCATGCACGAACTTCGTGCACTAGGCCTCTAGTTTAAATATAATTGGTGTACAATGCTATGTTAGTTTCAGGTGTCCTATATAGCAATTTGGCAATTTTATAACTTACAGTGTGATAACCCCACTAATTCTAGTCATCTCTGTCTCTGTGCAATATTACCACATTTCTCTTCTCCTTTTCGCCCCTCCCCTCTGATAACCATCCCTTTGGTCTCTGTTTCTATGAGTCTGTTTCTATTTTGTTTGCTTGTTTGTTTGTTTAAGATTCCTTAAGTGAAACCATGTGGTATTTGTCTAGTGTGTGACTTATTTCACTAAGTTAGTACCCTGTAGGCCAGCTGTGGGCAAACTAGGGCCCGCGGGCCGAATCCGGCCGTTTGAAATGAATAAAACTAAAAAAAAAAAGACCGTACCCTTTTATGTAATGATGTTTACTTTGAATTTATATTAGTTCACACAAACACTCCATCCATGCTTTTGTTCCGGCCCTCCGGTCCAGTTTAAGAACCCATTGTGGCCCTCGAGTCAAAAAGTTTGCCCACCCCTGGTCTAGAAGGTTCTCAACAGCCAGTTCCCTGGGTCCCGGGGACCTCCTCCCCCCCACCCCCCCATCCCTGACTGTGGTCCCCTCCTCCCTCTGTCCTCCCAGCACAGCCTGGCCCCAGCTCTCCCACAGCTCCTCCCCCACTTCAGACGTCACCCCTGAAAATGCCCCTGCCCAACATCCCTCCAGGTGCCCTCCTGCCTCTCCCACTTACTGTGCCTGTGTGTGTGCCAGGGGCCCTCGGTCACCCCTGAACTCCCCAGGCACACGCGGGCACTCTGCCGTTAGTGGTCTCGTGAGTGGATGGAGAACAAATATTACATTTCAGTTACTCCCAAGGCAACTGGACTCTGGATTCCGAATGACCTTCCACTTAATAAGGACCCCCAGGTCTTATCTGTCCCCTGGAGGAACACCTCTGTCACCCCATATCTGTGCAGTCACACCTGTCACCCCACATCTGTGCAGTCACACCTCTGTCACCCCACATCTGTGCAGTCACACCTGCCACCCCACATCTATGCAGTCACACCTCTGTCACCCCATATCTGTGCAGTCACACCTGTCACCCCACATCTGCACAGTCACACCTCTGTCACCCCACATCTGTGCAGTCACACCTGTCACCCCACATCTGCACAGTCACACCTCTGTCACCCCACATCTGTGCAGTCACACCTCTGTCACCCCACATCTGTGCAGTCACACCTGTCACCCCACATCTGTGCAGTCACACCTCTGTCACCCCACATCTGTGCAGTCACACCTGTCACCCCACATCTGCACAGTCACACCTCTGTCACCCCATATCTGTGCAGTCACACCTGTCACCCCACATCTGCACAGTCACACCTCTGTCACCCCATATCTGTGCAGTCACACCTGTCACCCCACATCTGCACAGTCACACCTCTGTCACCCCACATCTGTGCAGTCGGGGGCAGCTCAGTGCAGAAACTCACCTCTGTCTCTTTAAGTTAAATCTCGTCAGATTCAGTCTCTTCAGCCCACTAGGAGCTTTTCAGAGATTGTGTGACCTCAGCCATCTGACACCGCCTCAGTTTCCGCCCTGAGGGCTCCAGGGGAGGTTCCCTTGTCACCTGGCTCAGGCACAGTTACCTGAGTGCACCTGGCGAGGGGCCCAGGCCGCCTGAGCTGACTGCAGCCTTTAATTAACAGCCAGCCTGCCAGTCAGCCCCGTCCTCTGGGCCCTGGTGAGCGGATAGAGACAGAACGTGCACGCCTCAGGCAATTTTCAATTTCTTGGTGCCACATTTAGGGAGTACAAAGAAACAGGTAACAGTAACTCTAATAAAGGATTTTATTTAAACACCACATCCATGATATCATTTCCACATGGAAGCAACGTAAGATTGTCAATGAGACAGTGCATGTCGTTTTCACTCGAAGTCTCGGAGACCCTGTGTTTTATGCCGACAGCGCTCTCACTTAGGATCACCATGTTTTCTGCTCAGGGCCCTTGCATGTCCCGCTGGCTGGGCTACACAGGGCCCATCTCTGCAAAAAGGAAGGCGTGGAGGTGAAGATATTGCACGTCCAGCCTACCCCTGCCGTCTTAGCCGTAACGATCCCCTGCCCCTGGTCCCAGAGTCTGTCTCCCCAGGCGCCTCCTTTCCCATCCCTACTTCTGCTGTCACCCCCAGTGCGTCGCCCAGCAGGTCTTGCTCTACCTCCCTGTGTGTGTGGACAGGTGCCAGGTGAGGACTGACAGAGCCCCTGAGCGGTGGGGTCCGATGGGGACCCAGCCTGGCAGGCAGTGGGTCGCTGAGTGACAGTGGCTTTGTCTATTCCTGTGAGCAGCACAGCCCAGGCTACTGGTCACCTGGCACCTGGCCGGGGCACGGAGAAGGCCCGTGGAGCTGCCAGGAGCTCCCAGGTGCCCAGGGCACCGTGGCAGGAGCAGAAGGCCAGGCGGCATCTTCACCTCCATGCCTCCTTTCTGCAGCGGATGGGGCCTTGGTACCCCAGGCAGCTGTCAGTGGCTGTTTAAAATGCACAGGCACATTGCAAATACGGATGCCTTCCACACGGAGAAAAAGTTTGGTTTTCAAATCCATTCAAATTATCCTAAGTAATGCCAGCAGTTTGCATTCCCACAGTGTGCAGGGCTCCAGTTTCTCCACACGCTGTACATGCAGACGACAATATGGCGTCGTGCACTTCAAATCTGTTCAGAGGGCAGATCTCATGGTGAGTGAGTGTTCTTACCATAATAATTAAACCGAAATGTCCACACTACAGGAAAAGGAAGGGAGTAACAGAAGTCTTAGATAAAATCCCAGTGTTAACTTTTAAATGGTTGCAAAAGTGGCTCTAAATTCTTTCTGTTGCCTCTTGGTGCACGTTTGCACTGCTGGATGGATTTTGAAAATGCATAGGCAGCACAGGAATGCTTAGAGAGTCTTGGGAATGAGTCATGTGTGGCCACTCAAGGATAAATCCGGGTGTACAGAGGTTATGTTTTCTAAAGCAAGTTTCACAGTAAAATTACTTTTTCTTAAAATATATTTTTATTGATTTCAGAGAGGAAGGGAGAGGGAGAGATAGAAACATCAATGATGAGAGAGAATCATTGACTGGCTGCCTCCTGCACACCCTCTACTGGAGATCGAGCCCGCAACCTGGGCATGTGCCCTTGACTACAATCGAACCCAGGATCCTTCAGTCCACAGGCCAATGCTCTATCCACTGAGCCAAACTGGTTAGGGCCACAGTAGGATTTTTTAAAAAAGATTTCATTTGGAAGCTCAGTGTTCTTGTTATCATGACTACGTAATTATAAAGAAAGTTCAAGCTCCATGTCATGCCACCAAAGGCCCCCAATGGCCCTGTCTCCCCAAGTCACTTCACCAATAACAGGCTTGTCTGGGAGTGGAGGTCCCTGGGCAGCGCAATGCCAGCCTGGCCTCCTTGTCACCAAGCTCAGCACCCGCCCCTCAGCCTACTTAATTGGCCTTTCACTCCTTCTGTGGTGAATATGCTTTTTTTAAAAATCAAAATTTTGTCCTGGCCGGTTTCTCAGTGGTTAGAGCATGCACCAAAGGGTCTCAGCATGAACCTGGGTTGCAGGTTTGATCCCTGGCCCTGGTTGGGGTGTGTGCAGGGGGCAGCCAGTCGAGGTATCTCTCTCACATTGATGTTCTCTCTCTCTCTCTCTCTCTCTCTCTCTCTCTCTCTCTCTCTCTCTCTCTCTCCTTTCTCCCCTCCCTCTCTCCTTCTCACCATCCCTTCATCCCTTTTACTCTCTCTGAACAGTCATTGGAAAAAATGTCCTAGAGTAAGGATTAACCAAAAAATAAATATTCCAACTGCCATCTCCTAAATTTTGGAAGCAGAACCAAGCAGATGACTTAAACAGAGGTCTATGCTTCCGGGGGCTCTTTCGAGCCTGTCCACTCAGCTCTGCTCTCTCCTCTCGGTCCTTCCCCAAACAGCTGGTGCCCCTGTGGCCCCGTGGAAACCCTGGGCAGGGTGGGATCTGCTCTGCCTCTCATAAGAATAGCCCTGCAGGTGTGCCATGTCACTCCTCTACCTGCCTGGGTGCAGTGAGTGGCAAGAAGAGGGGTGACAGCCACTCCACCTTCTCTCTCACAGCAGAGCAGAGAAATGTCTGTTTATTTGATGGTACTGTGAGCTTTTGAGGGGTAAGACGTCCCTTCTGATTCCCACTATCTGGGGGTCACTGAGATGACATTGTGGGGTGAGGGCGGGGGGGGGGGGGGCAGCGTGGGGCAGCAGCACCGGAACTGCTCAGGTCGGTTTGTTCACTGTCTCACTGCACATACAAGCACAGTGTGACATGTGAAATACATAAACACAAAAAGAAAGCAAAGTAAAGTGGAAGTGAACTTCTAGTGTAAAAGTAGGGAACATGGTAGAGGTCGGATGTGCCCTATTAGCCACCAAGGTAGTCTCACCATAGACGCTACCCAATGGTTAGCTGCAGTTGCTATAGCGATCGGTGCAAACAGAGAGGTATTGACATTGTACAGAAAGCACTTTCCCTTTGCCATATTTTTGGAGAGATTACTGTTTAAACTTGGAATGAGAAGACAGTCCTGGGACGGTTCCAGGTACCCAGGGCAAGCAGCTGCCTCGACTCCTTTTTTGGAAGGAGACAGAGGATAAATATAGGAAGCACAGGGCACACACAGGGCAGCCACGGATGAAAGGGAACTTGGACTGATTGGAGCCAGAGCTCAACCAGTCTTCTTGATCCTTGCATTTCTCTGTTGATCATGATGAAGACTTGCGGGTACTCCCTGTGGTCTAATGGTTGGTAGAGGTAGGAGCTGTACAGACAGGTGGTCCTGGCGTCTTGTGTGCAGACAGAGCAGAGAGCTGGGAGAGGCAGTGACCCCAGGGGGTCTGGATGAGGTCTTGGAGAGAGGTTGGGGTCAAGGGCATGACCCCTGCTGTTGGGCAGAGGCCACCAGGCAAGCAGTAGAGTGGAGGAGGAGCTGTCTGCATGAGGCCTGGCCGCCACTAGCTGCAGCATCCCGGAGCCTGGACTCAAGCTGCAGGGCCCCAGCCGGAGTGGCCATCTCCACATCCCCAACACTAACTCCCATTGCCCCCTCCGCTGGCACCCACCTGTCCCCCTATTTGTGTTTGTAAAGTCCGATGCAGCAGGTGTCTGCACCCCACCACCCCCTTCCCTGCCTGGAGGCATTATCCAGGCGGAGCCAGCAAACGATTGTGTCATTTCAGTGATTCTGCATACAAATTAAATGCTCTGATATTTGCATTTAAAACGGTATTGCACAATATAAAGGTGAATAGTAACATTCATGCTAATAGTTGAAATTTTTAGATTTTCTTACAACAATTATAAATTGCAAATAAAAATATGGCAAGTTGAGAAAGAACGATAAAAGAAAGAAAAGCATGACGTAGCTTTCACATTTTTTCCTCCTTTGAAGGAAGGGGCTGTGCTTTCCCGCTGGATGAAGACATTATTCCGTAGGGTCCTGGCCCGCGGAGGGAGACACACCCACAGCACACACTCATGTGCACACGAGAAAGGGACCGCAGCTCGCTTTCCAGAGCTGCAGGTTCCCTGCTCACGCTCTGCAGGTGCCGCTTCAGATGTCCTGGCGCCAATCTGAGGATCCAGAGCACGCCAGAGCCAACACGACCTGAACCACGGTCCCTGCGAAAGGAGCTTCTGAGAGACGAGTGTCACGGAATGTTGCTTTCCAAGTGAAAAGAATTGTTATTTATTAAAAGAAGTGACACAACCCAAGTGTCCATTGAAGCTTAGATGAACACACACAAGCTAGTCTATCCACACCGTGGAATGTTATTTAGCCTTAAAATGTCTACAGCATGGATGAGCATGGAGGGCATTATGCTGAGTGAAATAAGCCAGTCGCAGAAGGACAAATGCTGAGTGCACTTACGCGAGATAGTCAAGTTCACAGGGATAGAAAGTGGAATGGTGGGTGCCAGCGGAGGGGGCAATGGGAGTTCGTGTTTAATGAGGACAGAGTTTGAGATAGAAAGTTCTGTGGATGGATGGTGGTGATGGTGATACAACATAAATGTGCTTCATGCTACTGAACCACACACTGACAGTGCTTAAGATGGTAAGTTTCCTGGCATGTGTATTTTAGCATTATAAACGACAGTAACACACACTCATTGTAAAAACGAAAAGCAGACACCAGGAGACGCTGCGGGTGGAAAGGTGTTCGGAAGGGCCCACGCTGGCACACTTATGTCTCACACCCCAGGTCCTGCCTGAAAAAGCCAAGGTCCTGGACTCCACAGGACTCCACGAGCCATCAGCCTTCCGTGGCCCCGGGGTCCCGGGCAGGGCGCTGGGGCGGCTGGAGAGGCTGTCCCACAGGCGAGTCTCCTGCAATGTGGCTGGAGTCACCATCTGAGGAAAACTCCTGTAATTCTGGGCATTTAAAGACATAAGCACCGGACATTCTCTTTCACACGGAGGTGCACGTATGCAGTTCCCAAAGGGCCTGGGGAAAAGACCTCCGGGTTTCAGCTTTCCAAACAGCAGTTTCTCACAGCGGCTCTTTGGAAGGCAGCTTCCGGAGGACTTTGAAAATACAGAGGAACGAGGGTCTTTAGGGAATAATAGAGGAGCGCAGCAAAGGCCACATGCTGTGACAGCTCCAGAGCCTCCTCTGGTCCCATAAGTTTACCTTTACACAAACCTGTCAAATGATTTCCAAAGCCGCTGGTGCATTTAATTTCTCCACCAGCAATATATGAGCTTCCAGTCACTCCACATTCTCCTCAACACTTGGTATTGTCAGCCTTTCTAGTTTTAGCCACTGAGAGGGCATGCAGTAGTATCTCACTGTGGTTTTGTTGTGCATGTCTGCAATTTGCATAAAGTTAAGCATATTTTCTGGTGCTTATTGGAAAGGTGCATACTTTATTTTATGAAATGTTTGTCCAAATATTTTTCTCATTTAAAAAAGTTGTGTTGTCCCTTTACTGAGTTGTAAAAGTTGTTCCAGGTCCAAGTCCACTGTCAGGTATATGTATTAGATATTTTTTTCGAATCCAAGACTTGCTTTCTCATTTTCTCCATGGAGTAGAGACATTTTTATTGGATTCAGTTTACCTTTGTTCATTTTTTAATTGTGCTTTTAATATCTTTTCTTTGGTTACTTTTAAGATTTTATTTCTTATTACTGGTTTTAAGTAATATTAACATAGGTCTTGTGGTTTTCTTTGTGTTAACTCTTCTTGGGAGTTTATTGAGTTTTTTAGAGCTGCAGGTTTATAAAACTTTATCAAATTTAGAAAATTGTAACATTAACTTTTTCTGCACCACTCCCCCCCACACAGACTTTTTGCCAAGCTTCCAACTACACGTCTGTTGGACCACTGGATGTTGTCCGGTGCACTAAGCTTCTGCTCACTGTTTTTCACTGTTTTTCTCTCTGTGCTTTATTCTGGATAGTTTTCTTTTGTCATATCTTCAAGTTCATTGATCTTATCATCTTCAGTGTCTAATATGCTGTTAATAACATTTAATAAAATTTTTATTTTAATTATTGTATTTTTCATTTCTAGAATTTCCATTTGATCCTCTTTTTTTAAAGATTATTTTTATTTATTTGTTGACTGATTTTAAAGAGAGAGAAAGGTAGGAAAAGAGAGAGAGGAAGAGAGAAACATTGATTTGTTGTTCATCTTATTTATGCATTCATTGGTTTCTTCTTGTATGTACCCTAACCAGGAATCAAACCCTCAACTTTGGTGTATCAAGATGATGCTCTCGCCCTAACCGGTTTGGCTCAGTGGATAGAGCGTCAGCCTGCGGACTGAAAGGTCCCAGGTTCGATTCCAGTCAAGGGCATGTACCTTGGTTGCAGGCACATCCCCAGTAGTGGGTGTGCAGGAGGCAGCTGATAGATGTTTCTCTCTCATCGATGTTTCCAACTCTATCCCTCCCCCTTTCTCTCTGTAAAAAATCAATAAAATATTTTTTAAAAAAAGATGATTCTCTCTAACCAACTGAGCTACCCAGCCAGGGCTGGTCCTTTATCTTTTATATCTTCCATTTCTTTCTTCATTAGGTTCATGTGTTCCACTACATTCTTGAGCATATCGAACATATAATAACTTATGCTTTTGTGTGATAAATTCATCATCTCCGTCATTTCTAGGTCTATTTCTACTGACTGATTTTTAAAATTATGTTTCCCATTTTCTTGCCTTAGTGCATGTCTAATAATTTTTTTATTGATTGCTAGCCATTGTGAATTTTAGAAAACCGTTTACTAGATTGTGCTGTATTCCTTTAAAAAAATATTGAAGCCCTAGCTGGTTTGACTCAGTGGACAGAGTGCCAGCCTGCTGACCGAAGGGTCCCAGGTTCGATTCTAGTCAAGGGCACATGCCCGTGTTGTGGCTTGATTTCCAGTAGGGGGTGTGCAGGAGGCAGCTGATCAATGATTTTTTCTCATCATTGATGTTTCTATCTCTCTCTTCCTCTCCCTTCTTTTCTCTGACATCAATAAAAATTATTTTAAAAAGGTTTTAAAAATATTGAAGCTATTTTTAGTCTTCTTTGACTTTTTCACTAGAAAGCTATTGTTTTAAAGCTATTTTAAGGCAAGTCTGTGTAGTCTTGCCTATAGGTTTCACTGCTGAGGCAATCCACTGATTGTCCATGTATTCAACAAGGTCTCTCTAGCCTGACTGTAGGGATTGTGAACACTTCCTATCCCTGTATGAACTCTAAAAATTGCTCTTTTTACAGTTCCCCAGTACTTCTTCTTTCCCTGGAATATGCTCTTTGCAAACTAAGGCATTTTACCTTGATTATGAGCAAATGGGTTCCAACTGAAGACTCAAGAGAACCCATATGCAGATTTTTGAGCTCTTTGCTTGTGTGACTTCTTCCTGTTCTCTACTCTGCCTCACAAATTTTAGTTGCCTAAGCTTCCCCAGGCTCCAATCCTACCTCCTCAACTCAGTGAAACCCCCTGGTGCTGTTTGGTGCCAAGATCACAAACTGCCTTCAGGCTGAATCTAGGTTGCTTAAAAGACTCATCTCCATTGTTTCCCAACAGCATTGCTGTTCTGTGTGCATTTGTTTAAAACATCGTCTAATTTTCTGTTAAAGCAGAAAGACAGTTCTGGACACTTGTTCTCTTACAGCTAGAAGTGGAAAACTCAGTTTTATTTTTTAAAATGTTTTTTCTTAATTACAAAAATAACACATGTTCGTTTTAGGAGATTTAGAAAATACAAGTAGATATACACACAATAAAAATCACACATAATGTACAAATAACCACTAACATTGTGGTGTCTATCTTTCTGACAGAGGCCCTGTGAGTATTACTGTATGTATATGCATCTGAGCGTGTATATGTCTACATACTGTGTTTTTTTCTAAACAAAATAGAATACTGCACATACTATTTTATAATCTGATTTTTAATTTAATATTATATAATAAATAGGTTTCCATGTTATTAAAGTCTTGAGACCATCTCCCTGACCTCTTTACTTATGTATAATCCTCTCCGTCCACCTTCCTTCCCTACTTCTGCCCGTTCCTCCTACTATAATCCGTCCTCAAAACTTCTCTGTCGAGTCTACTCCACCCCTAATGCCATCCTAGACATCGCAATGTGCACGGAGAACAGAGAGGTCGTGGTTTCTGTGCTGGTGAAATTTACTGTCACAGGAAGAGAGGCTATGGGCTGTGCCCATCTGGGGAACAATGGCGGAGAATGTAGACACAAGTACCCTGCGAAGTGGGGTTGGCTGTGTAGGCGGAGAGTGGCTATGGAAAGGGAAAGGCTTATTTAAAAAACAGTCACTGACCAAAAAATATAAATAAATAAAATAAAATTAACTCTGAGATCTCTCAAAATTCACCTCCTTAGAGATTTTACAGTATTGGAGTCATAGAATGAGTCATCGTTTTTGTGGGATACTTAAAACTTTGACTGGTTTGCTGGATCATTTTTCTCTCTCTTCCTAGAAAAGATGGCTGTGCCTAGCTTGAGCATAGCTTGAGCTGCCAAGATCCTGTTGCTAAGGATAGCCCAAACAAATCCATATACTAATAATTTGTCCACTTAAAACACAAGGCAAACACAGTCTGTTCTGTATGTTATAGTATTTTGATTACACACAATTATTACGATTTCTAAAAGTGTGAGTGTGAGCCTTTTACTTGTGGGATAATGATCACGGGGGGTAAATTAACTATAATAAAAACCAACCTCTCAATTATGTAGGAGGTAAAATAAGGTGAAGGGCTAATTTTTAGACATCTTCCTTTCTTGGGAAATCTCTTTAATATGCTGATTAAATTAAATTTCTATATTTTTATGCTAAGTAATCTCACATTTTAATCTCACCCATCAATAAGTATTCATATTTACAAAGTACAAAAATTATGAAAATTAAATTTATAAATAGGTCTGTTTCTGAGCTCTCTTTTCTGTTCAACTGGTTCATCCATGGAGCAATGCCCCAGCATGGGGTTAATTATTATAACTTTATAAGTCTTGATATTGGCCAAGTCTTCCACTGTGTCTTCCTTCAGGAGTGTCTTCTCTATTCTTGGCTCTTTGCCTTCAACAGAAATTTTATAATTAACTCATCAGATTCCACAAAAATCCATCTTGGGACTTTAATTAAAATTATATTGGACCAATATATCAATTTAGGGGAAAATAATATCTTTATGATCTTGGGTATTACTAGTCTTGAATGTACTGCTCTATTTTAAGGTATTCTATAATGGTTTTCAAATAAGTTTCAAAATGTTCTCCATAATGGTCTTACAAATAACATTGACATTTATTTGGAGTTACTAGTGATGCACCAAATACATTTTTGCCAAATACCAAATAACCAGTGTCAAAACAGATATCTAGCCAATGTTGTGTCCAATGGTGACTCTCAGAAAACTAAATATATAATAGTAGAGGCCAGGTGCACAAAATTCATGCACAGGAGGTCCTTCAGCTCGGCCTTTATCCTCTCCAATCCGTGACCCCTGTGGGATTGGCCCTAAACTGGCAGTCGGACATCCCACTCGCAATCTGGGACCGCTGACTTCTAACCTCTCACCTGCCTGCCTGCCTGATTGCCCCTAACCCCCCTGCCTGCCTGCCTGATTGCCCCTAACTGCCCTCCCTTGCTGGCCTGATCGCCCCTAACTGCCTCTGCCTCAGCCCCCGCCACTGTGGCTTTGTCCGGAAGGAGGACCGGACGACTGGAAGATGTCCAGTTGACCCGGTCTAATTAGCATATTACCCTTTTATTAGTATAGATATGCCCCAAACACACACATAAATATAAAAATGCATCAGAAAATTTTAATTTTTACACTAAAATTTTTAGTATCAAAATTTTAAGTTTGATATTCTAATGGAGAACCATAGGTTCTCAGAGCTGATAGCTGTTAGTGCGCCTGCAGCTGGTAAATTTCACATTTGCAATGAGGTGAAGGGAAAAGCCAGAGACGTTTTTTAAAATCCTCACCTGAGGACATTTTCACTGATTTTTTAGAGAGAGGGGAAGGAGAGGGAGGAAGGGAGGTAGAGAGAGAGAAAGAGAGAGAAACAATGATGTGAGAGAGAGAGACACCCCCACATGCTGGCAGCCGGTGCCAGTGATGGAAGCACAGCCTAGGCATGTGCCTGACCAGGAATCAGATCCACAGCGTTTCAGGGCACAGCACGATGTTCCTACCGACTAAGCCACGCTGGCCGGGGCGAGCCAGAGACTTCTGAGGTATGTCATTTTCTTCTCTGAAACTTTCACCTTCATATTTTTTTTAATGTATTTTCTGACTAGACCCTTTCTTCCCAGAGAAGTTTTGAAGTGGCCAACAGAACAATAAACTTTTAATATGTCTTTGTGAGATATGAAGGATTCCCAAACAATAGCTTTTCTGTAAGACCTCATGATTTAAATGAAATTAACTGAAAATTAAATGCAGGTTTTAAAGATGATTTTGTTTAGTGTAATGAGTGCTTAGTATGCCAAACAATTCTGTGATGACTAAAATAATTACATAATCTAATTCTTAGTATTGTGCCTGTATAATTACATAAAGTTTTAGGAATGTTTCTTGGTTCAAAAATGACAATGTTCTTCCTATATTTACCTAGCTAATGGAGTCTCTTAACATTCACATTAACTTGAAGTCTTTTCCCTTATTTATTCAGCTATATGGAAGCTCTTAAGCACTGTTTATCTGCTAAAATTAACTTCTTTCACAATCTTCATTAATCATTGCAAAATTTTAATTTTGAAATAATATGCAGTTATACTACAATCAACACTTCAACATAAAAAGAACCTAAGAGTTTCCCTCCAAGTTACATATAAAATGTATACTATATTCATAAAGCAAATATTTAGATATTAGCAATAAAATCTAATGACTTACTTTGTTTGTGTTACTAATGGTAACTGACAGTCATATGCTTATGCACAGATTTAGGGATACAAGAAATGACATTAAGGTAGACATTTGACCTTTCTGCATCCAAGCCAAAACAACCCCAGACACAGAGGTTGAAGATCAACATCAGTGCTAGGTGCTAGATAGCTTTTCCTTAATTGCTATGTTAAATACATTACATTTTCTACATATTGTTGGTATGCAGGAACTGAGTTTTGCATGTTAATTTTATATCTAGCAATGTTGCAAAATTTTCTCCTAAATTTTAATAGCGTCTCTTATTTGGGGGGCCATTGAAGACCACCATAACAGCTGTGAATAATGACAATTTGTCATTCTCTTATAATGGTTTTCTTTGCATTGCTTTTTTGTTAGGGCGAGGGCCTCAACAATGTTGGATAGAAGCAGAGCTAGCAGTCATCTGTCTTGTTTCTGATTTTTAAAGAGTATGCTTTCAACATTACCTCATTCATTATGAAGTGAGCTGAGTTTTTCAGAGATACTATGGAAACAAAATTGGAAACTCCGTGTCTTTTCATTCAACAAGTCACATTTTCAACAAGTCCGATATTCTTAGATTCAGCCTGGCTCAAGAAAAGCAGGGGTATGCCAGAGGTTAGGAGGCTCTTATAGCATTGGTTAGCAGCAACCTTGAGAAGATTAGGACTATTGGCTCAGTAGGAGAAGAAACACAGATAAACTTTGCAAATATCTGTGAAACATTTGAAGATGCCAAAAATGTAAATTTTTATTTAAAAAAAAAATTGTGGTGAAATACACATAACATAAAGTTTGCCATATCCAAGAAATCATTGCCATATCCAATATCATGGACCTTTCCCCCTATGTTTATTCTGAGTTTTATAGTTTAGGTTTTTGGCCCATTTTAAGTTAGTTTTTGTATAGGTTAGGGTCCTACTTCATTCTTTTGTTTGTAGATAACCTGTTGTCCCAGCACCTATTCCACTGTTTCATCTCCCTTTTTGCTAGTGTTACATTGTTTTGATCACTAGAGCTTTGCAGTAAGTTTTGAAATTAGGAAATGTGAGACTGTCAACTTTGTTCTGCTTTTCCAAGACTGTTTTGGCTATTTGGGATTCCTTGACATGCCCTACAAATTTTAGGATGGGTTTTTCTATTTTTGCAAAAAGCATCATTGGAATTTGACATTGATTACAATGAATCTGTAAGATATAGTAAATCTGGTGCCAAGGCCCTTTTGAGTTAACATTTATACCTGTTCAAGATCTTATGCTAGTGACTTGGATAATTTATTCTCCAGAAGTTCCTTTTTGTGTCATGTAGCTTCCAAATACTTATTTTCAGATACTTAATTATCTTCTGTGGAATGTAATAACTTCGATGCTATGTACACTAATAGCTTATTTGGAGAAACTGCACTTTCTATAACCTCTCTTATCTTTAAGGAGATTTGTAGCCTTTTGATAAGGCCTAAGTTTCAAGACCTTTGCCTGGCTTCCTCACTTCAAGCTGGACTGCAATAAATTGATAACTTGTACAGGTTCAGTTCGTAAGAGCACATGGGACAGGCTCTAATTACATTCTTTATCATGTAAAAAAAGCTCTTGCGTATTCCAAGTTTGCTAAGAGTTTTTCTTATAAGTGGGTGTTGAGTTTTTGAAAACTTTTTTTTTTTTTTTGCATTTACTGAAGTAATCATATGACATTTCTCTCATTTAACTTTAATGGTGGTAAATTACATTAATTGATTTTCTATGTCAGACCAACTTGCAATCCTAGAATAAAACTAACTTATTCATGATAGAGCACCTTTCTTTTATAATGCTGGGTTCTGTTGCTACAATTATGGTCAGGATTTTGCCTCTGTGTTCGTGAGTGATGAGGTTGCTGGTCCTCAAGGCCGAACCATGCCTCCTAGAATTCCCTTCCTTGTGTGGGCCCTTCCCCTCCAACTCTGGATGGGTCCTGCCACTCAGTTCAAACAATGGAACGCTGCAGAATTAACGCTGTGCTGGCTCTGGCCACACATCTAGGAAAGGCCTGGTAGGTTCACCATTCTCCCTTTGGAGAGCCCTTGGGTGCCATATAAGTTTTGCTAACATGCTGGAGCAACCGCACGGAGAGGCCACGTGGTCCGGCAGAAGTTCTGAGACCATTTGAGAGACAGGCCCAGTCACCTGTGTATCCTCACTGAGGGCAACTTTCTGGCTGTCTCCAGGCAGGCACCACATCTGCGGCGAAGGCACCCGGGGCATGCCAGCCTAGCTAAGCCCCATAACCTTACATAGAGAAGAGCCATGTGAGTCTTGTCGACTACAGAGGAATAGAAGAGAGTAAATGTTTGGTTTTGAAGCCATTAAGTTCTGGAGTAGTTTGTATGGATCAATATTAAACCTAAACACTGTTGTTTGTTGTTTTTTGTATTAAAATTAAATTAGCTTCATAGAATAAGTTGGGACTATTCCTTTTTTTCCTATTTCCTGAAATAAGTTTATATAAGGTTAGAATGAATTGTTCCTTGCATGTTTAGTAGAATCTGTTGATAGAACTTCGCGATGTTCACTTTGTGAGAAAAATTTTTAACAGTTGGTTCTATTTGTTTATTGATTAACTCTGGGTTTTCAAGACTCCCTGGTGTGCTGCAGTAAAGTCACGGGGTGCAGCAAGACTCTTCAACTTTAGAAGGGCATACATTGAGATCTGACATCTGTCAGCCACTGCACACACTTCTAACTTGAAGTAGCTCATGGTTTCCACATCAGGTTACACTGTATTCCTATCAGTGACGCATCTCTATTACGCTGGTTTAAACATGGAGGTTCTGAGCAAAAGCATGTGGAAATCAATGTGGAACAGAAAATGAGGGTGGTGGTGCTCAATCTGATTCCACGGTTCAAGAAGCTGTGTGGTGGCCAGTGGGCACCCGAATCCCAATGATAAGTAATTATGGTTATTATGTAATTTATGCACACTTTCTTCACCCAGCAAGTAAGTTGTTAGGACATAATATGTGCTTTCTCTCTGTTATCTTTGTCCTTATGCTGGAGGTTTATGAATTTTATTGATCATTTCAAAGAGCAGCTTTTGATTTTATTGATATTCCACATCCACTTTCTATTTTCAGTTCATTGACTTCTGCTGTTATCTTTTCATTTTCTTTCTTCTACAGCTTTTGGGTTGTTTTTGCTATTCCTTTTTTATTTCCTTTTTTAAAAAATATACTTTATTGATTTTTTACAGAGAGGAAGGGAGAGGGATAGAGAGTTAGAAACATCGATGAGAGAGAAACATTGATCAGCTGCCTACTGGAGCTGTGTCTGCAACCAAGGTACATGCCCCTGACCGGAATCGAACCCGGGACCCTTGAGTCCCCAGGCTGATGCTCTATCCACTGAGCCAAACCAGTCAGGGCTCTTTTTTTATTTCTTAAGGTGTAAGCTTTGATTATTCATTAGATAATTTTTTTAATATCAGCTTTCAATGCGTTTCTCTTGTTACTCTCAAGCATCGTCTTCTGTTTGGCTTTTGGGGGTTTGGCTGTGATGCGTGCCTTCTTTGTGCCCATCCAGTTCAGTGTTTATTGAGCATCTTGAGTCTGTCAAGTCATATCTTTCATAAGATGGAGAATTTCAACCAGTATTTCTTTTTTTAAAAAAATAATTCTTTATTTTGAAAGTATTACATATGTCCCCTTTCCGCCCCCCCACCCCATTGGCCCCCTCCAGCTCACCCCCCCCCACTGCCCCAGGCATTCAGCACCCTGTTGTCTGTGTCCATGGGTGATGCATATATGCATACAAGGTCTTTGGTTGATTACTTCCCACCCACCCACCCTCCCCCACCTTCCCTCTGAGATTCCTCACTCTGTTCCATGCTTCCGTGACTCTGGATCCACTCTGTTCATCAGTTTATTTTGTTACTTAGATTCCACATATGAGTGCGATCACGAGATACTTGTCTTTCTCTGACTAACGTATTTCACTTGGCATGATACTCTCCAGGTCCCTCCATGCTGTCTCAAAGGGTAAGAGATCCTTCTTTTTTACCGCTGCATGGCATTCCATGGTATAAATATACTACAGCTTTTTTATCCACTCATCTACTTATGGGCGCTTGGGCTGTTTCCAGGTTTTAGCTATTCTATATGGTACTGTGTAAACATAGGGGTACATACATTCTTTCTGACTGGTGCTTCGGGTTTCTTAGGACATATTCCTAGAAGTGGAATCACTGGGTCAAATGGCAGTTTGATATTTAATTTTTTGAGGAAACTCCATACTGTTCTCTACAGTGGTTGCCCCAGTCTGCATTCCCACTAGCAGTGTAAGAGGGTTCCCTTTTCTCCACATCCTTGCCAGCACTTGTCATTTGTTGATTTGTTGATGGTAGCCAGTCTGACAGGTGTGAGATGGTACCTCATTGTCGTTTTGATTTGCAGCTCTGGGATGATTAGTGACTTTGAGCATGTTTTCATACGTCTCTTGACCTTCTGTATGTCCTCTTTGGAGAAGTGCCTATTTAGGTTCTTTGCCCATTTTTAAATTGGATTGTTTGTCTTCTTTTGTTAAGTTGTATGAGTTCCCTATATATTTTGGAGATTAAACCCTTATTGGTGATAACATTGGCAAATATGTTTTCCCATGCAGTGGGCTTTCTTGTTGTTTTGTTGATGGTTTCTTTTGCTGTGCAGAAGCTTTTTATTTTGATGTAGTCCCATTTGTTTATTTTCTCCTTAGTTTCCTTTGTCTTAGGAGCTGAATCTGTAAACACGCTGCTATGAGAGATGTCTGAGATTTTGCCGCCTATGGATTCTTCTAGGATTTTTATGGTTTCACGACTTACATTTATCAACCAGTATTTCTTCAAACACTTTTTTGTCCTATTCTTTCTCTTCCCCTTCTTGGGCTTCAATTACACGTATGTAAAGATGTTTGCTGTTACCCAATAGGTCCCTCAGGATTTGATCTTTTCTTATCCTTATGCTCTCTGTACTTCTCATTATGTCACTTCTATTTCTTAATCTTTTTAAAAATCCTCACCTGAGGATATGCTTATTGATTTTAGGGAGAGGGGAAGTGAGAGAGAGAGAGAGAGAGAGAGAGAGAGAGAGAGAGAGAGAGAGATGCATTGATGTGAGAGAGAACATTGATTGGTTGCTTTACATACATCCATACATGTACCCTGACCAGGGATTGAACCTGCAACCTAGGTATATGCCCTGCCCTGACTGGGAATCGAATCCACAACATTTTGGTACATGGGGCTATACTCCAACCAACTGAGCCACACCAGCCACGGCCTATTCATTAACCTTCAAGTTTTTCAATTCTTTCTTCTGTCATTTCATTTGGCTACTAAGTTTATCAGGTAAATTGTTTATTTCAGATATCAAATATTTTTGGTTTTAGAAACTTTGGGTTTATTGTCATTTCTATTTCCTGTGAACACATTTTGTTTAATTTCACTGCGGATAGCTAACACAGCCGCTTTAAGATCTTTGCTGGCAGTTCCCACACCCAGGCCATCTCAGGCTTTTGGTCAGTTTGTTTTCTTTTCTCTGGAGGATGGGTTCCACATCCCTGGGGTGGCTCTGTTTGGATGGGAGTTAATTCAGTACAGCCTGGACATTTGAAATGTTAAGCCATCACGACTCAGGATTCTGTTCATTTTCTCTGGCAGGTGTCATTTCTTGGTTTTAGCAGGTAATCATTTGCTGGGCTGCAGAAGCGGTCTTAGTTCAGGTCTTCTCTTTGCAGTAGATACTCTTAGTCAGTCCCACACACATGTAGCGCAGAGACACACAGTCAGGAATTAGGATTCTCTCCCAGGGTTCCCTTCTGAGATTCTTTCTCTCTGCTGAGGGGTGGTTTCCTGGGTTCTGTTGTCTCCTTCCCCAGGCTATGAAGAGTGGCATCCTCCTGCCCTCACCCTTAGAGCCTGTGCACCACGCTTATCCTGTCTGGCCCTTCCTAAAGGCTGCAGAGACCCCCACTGGCCCATACAAGTGTCTCCAGTGTGGACGCCTCCAGACTCAACACGCTTATCATCGCGGGTCCCAGGCAGCTGCTTTTCCGTGCTGTCTGATGTTATATTTGTTTCCTGCAGGTATGTGGTCTGCAAGGATCTTATTAATCACTAGAGGCCCGATGCATGAAATTCGTGCAAGGGGCTCAGCCCTCAGAGCCCCACATGTCTCGGCCAGCCCTTGCAGCCCTGGCTTGGTCCAGAAGGTCATCTGGACGGTTGTTCTGCTGTGCGGTCTAATTGGCATATTAGCTTTTTATTATGTAGGATTATTAGAAACAGAGGCCTTCCTTATCTCATAAAAATGCTTTGTAGTTTCTGCCACATAGCTGTTCATCTTTTTCTTTGAGTTTTTACAAGACATTTTATGTTTTTTGCCATGTCTAGAATAGTACATGCTTGTGCATGCTTCCTCTTTCTTTTTTTTAAAAAATATATTTTATTGATTTTTACAGAGAGGAAGGGAGAGGGATAGAGAGTTAGAAACATCAATGAGAGAGAAACATCGATCAGCTGCCTCCTGCACACTCCCCACTGGGGATGTGCCCGCAACCAAGGTACGTGCCCTTGACTGGAGTCGAACCTGGGATCCTTGAGTCCACAGACCGACGCTCTATCCACTGAGTCAAACCGGTTAGGGCTGCTTCCTCTTTCTTTCCATGTTTTCTAATTAGTCATTGTTGGTAGTATATAGTTGGGCTATTGAATTTTAAAATCCATTTTACATGCAGTCATTTTCCCCCCCAAATTTATTTTAATTTGATTTCTTTTTCATTTCTAGAGGAAAAATTATAGCCTCTGTAAATAATGATTGCATCTTTTATTGTCTTTATTTCCTCTCTTATTGGAATACCCTACTTTTTGCTTCTTACCCTTCACTGCCATCTCCCTCCTGGCTCCATATTTTGCTCCCAGGGCCGTGCCTGACCTGGGGGAGGGAGGACAGTGTGGAGCAGCCAACCTGGGCAGTGACCTGGGAACCTCTCTCCCTGCTCCACTTGACTCACTAGTTCAGCCCAAATAGCCCAAAATAATATTCCTAATACAAAGCCTTGGAATATTTTGAGCACAAACAGTAAGTAAGGCTTGCTAGAAACACCTAGTGAAAATAGGACGGTGGAATTAATTAGATTTTGGTTTTGTTATGGGCAAAGTGGGGCGGTATTTTATTTCTAAACTAGAGACCAGGTGCACAAAATTCGTGCACAGGTCAGGTCCCTAGGCCTGGCTGGCAATCAGGGCTAATCGGGGCCTTCTGGCTGCTAGCCGGGACCTCCCTTCCCCAGCTGCCACCTGCTGGCTGGGGCCTTCCTTCATTCTGTGCCACCCCCTGGTGGTCAGTGCACATCATAGCGAGCAATTGAACTCCCAGTCTCCTGGTAGAACTCCTGAGGGGACAATTTGCATATTGGGCTTTTTATATGTATAGATTCTTCAGAGTACAATGGAAATACTCTAACTTCTCTTGGCTGAAGCTACAAAGTTAAGCAAAGAACTAAAGAAATTACAGAGATATATCATATCAAAATTGCCCTTGGAATAACCAGGTAATTGAGAACAAAAGTGAAGATTTTATCTGCTTAAATTACCTAAAAATTTGTTTTTATCTTCCAGTTCACCCTCGTAAATAAAACAGTGGCTTAAGGAAGAATCCTTGCTTTTTTGAATAAAAAGTTTAAACATCTTTTAAAAAAGAAACCAATAGAGAATTAGAAAAAGTATCTGAAGAGGCCATTCACTGAAGAGTACAAATTGCTAATGTAGCCATGGAAATAAGATATATCTCACTAGTAGTGTGGGAAATAGAAATTAAAGCGATGATTAATATGATTTTTTGGCCTACTAGTTAGCAAAATTTTAAAAATTGGATAGTATAGCCTGTGGTGAAATAAATGTTTGTGTCTGACATTGGAATGACTGTAATGAGATCACACTATTTGGAGGGTGTGGCTGATAGCTCCAGGCCTGGGCCTGCCCCAGTGCAGCAAGATGCCACATCAAATTAACCCTGGCTTGACCCTCCTGAGCTCCTGGACGGCTCAGAGGTCGCTGTGCGCGCAGTGTGCCAGGCGCTCCCCGCCCTTGTGCTTTCTGTACTTGTAGCTGCACCGGCCACCTTGGAGAGTTTTTTTGTTTTGTTTTGTTTTTAATATATTTTTATTGATTACAGAGGAAGGGAGCTGGAGAGAGAGATAGAAACATCAATGATGAGAAGGAATCATTGATCGGCTGCCTCCTGCACGCCCCCTACTGGGGATCGAGCCCACAACCAGGGCATGTGCCCTCACTGGAATCAAACCTGGGACCCTTCAGTCTGCATGCCAACACTCCACCCACTGAGCCAAACCAGCTAGGGCCACCTTGGAGGGTTTTATTGGCTGGCACCCTGGAGGCCGCGCTCCTGGCGAGCTGGGCTTGCGTGGTTCATTCTCACACAGTAAGTCCTCACTTCATCCAAAGCTTCTTGGAACTACAGCAAAATGACAAGGAAACCAACCTTACCACAGGTTAATTGATACAAACAAGAGTTAAGTTCCTACAGCATCTCATCAGTGTTCTAACGAAATGGCATGGAATAAAAAAATGCTATTCAAGGACGGCTGCCCTCCCGGCCCTGGTGCTATCTGCATTTGAGGCGATGGCGGGGAGACGTAGCCCTTGGATTTAAGCTAGGGGACGCGAGGGAGCCCGAAGGAAATGCCTGCACCGTGAAGTAAGCCTGGCCCGGAATATCGAGCAGGTGGCTTTGGGGTTCCAGTCAGCTGGCCTACCGCCCAGGTGTCCAGCCACACCCCAAGCTTCTAGAAATCGCCTGCAGATGGGCAGCTCCATGCCAAGTGGCAGCATCCAGGGTCCATGCTGTCACCCAGAGGCCTGTCACCCAGAGGCCCTTCCTCCCCGGTGAGCCCACCACCACGTGCCCGTGCCCAGCAGGATCAGGACAAGTGGCCGGTGGGAGCTGAGAATCCTAATGCGCATCGTCTAAATGTTGTGACACGGGGACTGGGCAAACTAAGCTCGAATGTCCTGAGCCTGCCTGACTTGCAGTAAGTTTACAAACAGCCTTTCTCCCAAAGTCATGCTCTGCATAACGACCCTTTCAGTCAAGAATGGGTCCCCTATACGTGGTGATTTTGTACAATTAGTATCATGGAGCGAAAAGATGACCATTTCAACACAGACACACAGCGGGAGAGGCCATGTGAGAACGGAGGCCGAGATGGGGTGACAAGGCAAGGGACGCCGAGAACCCCGGCAACTGGGAGCGGGGCCTGGAACAGCTTCCCCTCGGAGCCCCGGCGGACAGCCCTGCCAGCACCCGACCGCAGCCTCCGGCCTCCAGAGCAGAGAGCGAACACGGCTCTGTTGTTTAGGCAGCCTGGCTGGAGGTACTTTGTCCCAGCTGCCCAAGCAGAGCAGCACGGGCTGTGGGCACAGAGCACTACAGAATGCTGTTCATATGACATCCGCGCAGGGGGCATGTTGGAGATGCGGGGGTGGGGGGATGTAAAGGGGGACAGGGTTGCTATCTAGGATGGGAGGCAGGGCCTCTGGTGATGGGGGAGCAATGAGGGTGGTGCTCTGAGGGACGTCTGGGGGAGGCCATCCCAGGCGGAGGGACGAGACGGCAGGGAGGCGCTGTGGGATAGAGAAGCTCTGCACGCACGGAGGGCAGGGCTGGCGGGAGGCCCCGCGGCTGGGGTGTGAGCCTTGCCTGCCGCGTTCGGTGCAGTCACGTGCGGTACACGCTGCTCACCCAGGAGCCGCAGGCGCCACCACGCAGCCCCGGGCGCTCCAGGTCTGTGCAGTGCACCGTGGCATTCGCACAAGGACGGAATCGCCTAACGACGCATTCCTCAAACACAGGCCAGTCTTTCAGTGGCGTGTGACTGTCCTCCGAAATAGTGCGAAGGCAGGAAAGTGCCAGAGGACTTCCTATCAGATAAAGGCACACGGTTGCTGAAGAAAAACCAGTAAATCCCTTCATAAGTTTCCAACGGAAAATTATTTGCAGAGCAAGGCATGGTAATCTTTTTAAATTGTCTCAGTTAAACTCCATAACTGCTTCTCGTCAGACTTGGAAGGCGTTTGACAAGGAGTCGTTTTAGTCCTAACGGCACATTAACACAGATACTTGCCAAATCTGAACCAAATGCGTTTCTTGCCGGGTGCTACTGAATGAAAGCGGTAGAAGGAGAAAAACATGCATAGACTCCGCTCCTATTTACTTAACGATAAAAGATACAATGTCCACCGAGGGTTTCATGTGGCGCGGCTTCAGAAAAGCAGGTTCAAACTCAGCTTTGAACGTAATGCATCGGCCAGGTTTCTTGGGACCGAGAGCGTTCGAGCCGCTGAATTCCAAGGAGTGCGTTTTGGGGTTGGCCCGTGTGTGGCTGTAACCACAGGAAGAAACCAGGGGTTACCGTAAAGAGCGTGGAGGGAGCCTCGGTTATAGAGCCAGTGATGCTCCTCGGGTGGGAGTTATCTCTAAAGCTCGTCTGCACCCGGGGAAGGAGCTCTAGAAGGACCACATGTCAAGTGCTTATTTAGGGCCTGAGAGGGCCCCGCCTCCAGGCAAGGCCCCTGGCGTGGTGGGCAGGTGTCCCCGTGTTCCTGTCACTGCTCAGACACAGGGGAGCTTCTCACACGGGGACCGCGTGTTCTCCGAGGCACTGCGTGCTGCTGGGTGTGTGGTGGGCGCCAGGAACACTCATCATTTGCCATCATTCGGTTGGTGTGCAAAGCAGCCAGAAAGGGGCATCACTAGTCTTGGACCTGGCTGAGGAGTCCCCACTCCGGTGGTTTTCAAATCGCACCCCACAGAGACTTCCAGGATGGTTGGTGTGTTTCTCAGGATGGTCTGCAAAACGAGGCTGCCCAGCTGGGTCCTCAATCAGAACAGGTTGTGCAGCTGTGCGTTCAGTCCCATGGTGCCGTCCCCTGAAGGATATCACAGGCCAGGGCTCACTGTATGACCGTTTCCTAGAAATCACAGTGAAGAGCCTTGTTCTGAACAAAGCAGTACGTTGCAGCCCTTCCCTGCGCCACACAGGTCGTGTCTCTAGGAAAAGGCCCCCACCCAGCGACCAGCCGCCCGTTGGTGAAATCTGCACACTTACATTAGTGGACCGGGCACCCCCTTCCCATGTGTGACACTGCCTTTTCCTCTCAAGATAAATTAAAACATGCCATTTTGACTGGAAGGTCGTCCTGGGCCAAGGTTTCCACGGCAGCAGCAGAAGCGAGATAAAGGCCGAGCATCTCATAGCAAAGGCAGGGAAACAAAGGCGCCGTCAGGGAAGCGATGTGGCCAAAGGGGGTTCTAGGAGGGGCCAGCAAGGCGTGGGGCTGGTGAGGACACAGGGCAGCACCTGTGGGCAAGGATAGGGTCAGTGCCCGCTGCCCGCGTCATGCCTCAGATCCCTTTGCTGGCATTTTCCCTTTGGGGTAAGAGGCTGTCAGGAATGCTCTATCAACAAGCAAATGTCCCCAATAGGAGATGGGCCTTTCCCAAGAACCTGCATGCAGAGCACGTGTGTCCCCAAGTGGCAGCTGCTTGTGAGGGCTCCGGGCACCGACCCTGGTGGGCTCGAGGGCCGGAGCAGCCCAGGGACGCCTGGAGCCCACGCACTGCTGTTAAATACCATGACCTGGACGCGTGTGGTGCTATGGTGAGAAGACTGCTTTTAGCCAGGCTGCCCAGAGCTGTAGAGGAAACAGATTTGGGGGTGGGGAGGGGGTGTCAGGAAGGCTTCGTTTCAGTGACACATGTCAGTTAAAGCTTTTATTTGGTGCTATCCACAGTCGGTCCATTGTAACGTGCCTGCCCTCCCTGCTCCCCCCATGGCCCTGTCCTGCAGGAGTTTCCAAGAGAAACAGGTGCTTCTCTTTCTCCGATGATGCCGTAGATTTCTCACCATGGGGCAATGCGCCAGCGTGTTTCTCTTAAAGCAGTAAGTTTAAGGGTAATAATTCTCTTTACTTAGCCCAGGATTTATCTATAAAGCGTTCATTAGATAGAATTTCATGCACACGATTTTGATATGCCTTGCATTTTAGAAAGACATCAACACACAACGCGTAGGACTCCATGTCCTGGGTGGGTGAGAGGTGGCTGTTTGCACTAAGAGTGGCCCGTACTGGGCCTGAAACAGCCTGCCTGTGCCTCTGGGCTGTTTCCAGAGCCCAGCCTGGGCCCTGTTGAGTTGATTGCTGCAGTCACTGCACCGTTGGTTTTATAGCAAAATGTTGGACATTTCCCCCCTAAAGAAGAGGAGACAGATGGGTGTTGTGGAGTCAGGAGCCCCATGAATGGCGGGGCTCCGACTTTTCATCTGTGCATTCCCAGAGCGGAGCACAGTGGCTTCTAACAAAGAGTAGATGCTCAGTAAATATTTGCTGGACATGCACATGAGCTCATGAGCAGGAATAAATGAAAACTGAGCTGGGAAGTCCATGCCCTTGGTTCTAGCTTCTGGCTGCCTGACCTTCACTCCAAGGTGGTGAGGGTCACCTGACATATCCACATGTGGATACATGTTATGTAACACAGAACGAACTGCCGGCTCTCTCCTCCCCTGAGGCCCTGTAAGTGCACGGGCCCGTTTCCTGTTGTTCGTCTCTCACCACTAGAATTCAGCTCCGTTAGGGAAGCAACTCTGTCTACTTCATTTCTGAATCATGAGGCCTGAGGTACCACCTGGCATATGGCAGGCGCCTGGAAATATTTGGTGGATGAATAAAATGAGTGAATCTTCTCATTTCCCCTAGTTTCTTTTGGCCTTAGTTTTCTTTTTTCTTTCTTTTTAAAAAATATATATTTTATCGATTTTTTACAGAGAGGAAGGGAGAGGGATAGAGAGTTAGAAACATCAATGAGAGAGAAACATCAATCAGCTGCCTCCTGCACACCTCCTACTGGGGATGTGCCCGCAGCCAAGGTACATGCCCTTGACCAGAATCAAACCTGGGACCCTTCAGTCTGCAGGACGACACTATCCACTGAGCCAAACCGGTTAGGGCTTGGCCTTAGTTTTCATCTGCACCTGTCTTCTAGATGGCTGTTGTGAGGCTGAAAATACATCTTAAATAAATAACAATGTCCTGAATTAATAATGATAGTAGAATGTAAAAAAAAAAAGAAGACAGAAATGGACACTGAGAAAGATTACCAAATTTACAATAGAAACATTAAATAAGCATAGGCAGCAATGTCCATCTACTGGGACCCCATTTTCTGAGTTCCTGGTATAAGCGGTCATGTTAATCAGACTGGTTGAACCATAGTTTTTCACCTTCTGTGTGCGAAGGTGACCCTGGCCTGTCGTTTGCTATTTTTACTGCTCAGCCTTTAGTCCGTTATGCCATGGTGGGCAGGCCTCCCCAGGGGCCACACTTACCACACCCAGACTGAACAGTGTGGTGGAGTTGACTTCCCCATGGCTCCTGGGGGCCCAGGGAGGAGGGGGTTGTGCTGCAAATCTTGCCAGTGACAGCACACTGTACCATGTCATTGCCCCCGTGGGCCTCGCTGCACCTGTGTCATTGTCCCCGTGGGCCTCGCTGCACCTGTGTCATTGTACCCGTGGGCCTCACTGCACCTGTGTCATTGTCCCTTGGGCCTCACTGCACCTGTGTCATTGTCCCTTGGGCCTCACTGCACCTGTGTCATTGTCTCTGTGGGCCTCACTGCACCTGTGTCATTGTCCCCGTGGGCCTCACTGCACCTGTGTCATTGTCCCCGTGGGCCTCACTGCACCTGTGTCATTGTCCCCATGTCTTCACTGCACCTGTGTCATTGTCTCTGTGGGCCTCACTGCACCTGTGTCATTGTCCCCATGACTTCACTGCACCTGTGTCATTGCCCCCTTGACCTTGATGCACCTGTGTCATTGTCCCCGTGGGCCTCACTGCACCTGTGTCATTGTCCCCGTGGACCTCACTGTATCTGTGATTGATTCAGGTCCAAAGCATTTGAGAAGGAAGCGGACATTGACAGAAAAGTGCTGAGGACAGAGCACTCTTTCCTTCTGGATCAGAGTGAAGTTCAGCCCACAAATGTAGAAACTGTAAGAGGAGATAAACCCAGTTTTGATGTTTCTTTGAGATCCTGAGTCCCACATCCCTGGAAGCTCACACGCCTCCTAGGCTTTCCCATTTGTTGGAGCAACAATTTCCAGAACTCTATTTTCAGAAAATAATCAGAAGCAGTAAAAAGTATAATGTATAAGGATGTTCATCATGGGCTTATTTATAATGCAAAAATATTGAAGCAGAGAGAAATGAATTTCTATGCAGCCATAAAAAATGATGTGTTGTAACATCACTAATCACCAGGTAAATGCACATTAAAACCACAATGAGATATTGCCTCCTACTTGTTGGAATGGCTATTCTCAAAAACATAAGAGAGCAAATGTTGGTGAGGATGTGGAGAAAAGGAAAACTTCCCGCAGTGCTGGTGGGATTGTAAGTTGGTGCAGCCGCTATGGGAAACAGTATGGAGGCTCCTCGAAAAACCAAGAATAGAGCTGCCATACAATCCAGGAATTCCACTTCTGCGTACTTATTCAAAGGAAATGAGATTATTTTCTCAAAGAGATCCCTGCACCCCATATTCTCTGCAGCATTATTTACAATAGCCAAGACATGGAAATAATCTAAGTCTGTTGATGGATGACTGGATAAAGAAAATATAGTATATATATAATGGAATGTTACGCAGTCATGAAAAATAAGGAAATTCTGCCTTTTGTGACAACATGGATGGACCTTGAGGACATTATGCTAAGTGAGATAAGTCAGAGAAGGACAAATACTGCATGGTATAACTTACATGTGGAATCTAAAAAGAAAAGTCAAATTATAGACACGGTAGAAAAGTGGTTGCCAGGGGTTAGCGGGTGGGGCAAGTTGGGAGAGGTTGGTAAAAGACAGCTAACTGCCAGCTGTGCGATGAATGAGGTCTGAGGATCTGATGTACAACATGATGACTACGGCTGGTAACTGTGTGCGTAAGTGAAATTAGCTAAGAGAGTAGAACTTACATGTTTTCACCACAAATAAAAAGGTAAATATGTGAGGTGATGGATGCATTAATTAACTCAATGGGGGTAATCCTTTCACAATGTATGTGGATATCAAATCACCTCAAGGCATACGCTACATGTCGTACAATTTTATATGTCAGTTAAAACCTAAAAGAGTTGAAACTTTTTAAAGAAATCATGTGTTGCACAAAACTAGGTAATAACATCAACAAATATCCACAATATATAATTTTGGCTTTATTTGGGTTTTGTGTACTTAAATGTTGTTATTTGCTTAATAAAGCAAGCTTGCTTTTTCTACAAAATACAAATCTTTTTATATTAGTTGGTAAAATTAGTACATGGTTGTAAATTTTAAGTAATTTTCAAAATCATGCAAATTTGAAAGTGAAGGGTCGACTATAATCACCCCCTGTTCTGGTGCAGACATAACTCGTGGCAGATAATACCCGGCCAGCTGGAATACAGGTGCGGGCTGGGGGTGGGGGTGATCATCTTTAAAATGTCTAGATAAAATTGTTTCCAAAATTTTATTTTGGAAACCATGAGGTGGCAATCAGAAGGAGGAACACTGTATAGTTCATGGATTATATATTTGAACATTTAAAGATATTTACTAAACTCCTGTCACATTAGAAAGGAGTCAATAGAAGTGTTCAATGTGTGAGAAACACTTTGAGAAACATTTGGGGAAACATGAGTTTTTCTATCTGTTATGTGTTGTTTATTGTAACCTGGAATGCAGTCTTGGCTGATGAACAAAAATAGTTCTCCCTCAGCTCTGGGCTGGCTGGGGGTTGCGGGGGCGGGGGCGGGAGTGTGTGTGTGTGCTGGAGCGGGGCGGGCGGTGTGTGGAGGGATTGCGCAACAAAGACATGGACAACTGTGTTGTGATTCGGAGGAAGGGGGAGATGGAAGAGGACATAGGATAAATGGTGATGGAAAATAAAAAGGCAATAGTTCTGCTCCCCTTTCCTTCATCACCGTTTCTGGGGCGCCCGTGACGTCTGGGCATTGTTGCAGGGAGCCGTCTGGTGACTGCTCTGGAACCCTGTCTGCAGCCCTGGGAATTGTCAGTGGAACCTCAGTGCAAAGCAGACGCTTTCACGGCTTTAGCATTCTTGGTATTTCTCTCGCTACCTCTTTTTATTTACACGAAATGCCATCTTATCGCTTAAATGGCACTGAGAATGACATACCTAAATATATTCCTGAGCACACTGAAAAGGCTTTTGTCCTCCTGTGCGTGTATTAAGATGATGATTATCCCCGCGTGGAAGCTCAGAGAATGAGTCCAGGACGCTGTAAAGTTTATCAGTCGAGATAATCTGTGTCAGTGACACTGGTGCGGTGGACAGAACGATCCGATCCGATCCGCACCAGTGCCTGCGCCGCCCGCCAGGACGGTTGCCCAGGCAACCTGACGCGTTCTCCGAGCAGACCTGCCTGTTTACTCCAGCGCCTTGGGAGGAAGAACCACGGACCAGCGGTGATGAAAGGTAACTTCCAAGACTCACTCCTTCTCCCTGGTCCTTTTGTTCTCCGCTTCCCAGGTCACTAACGGGGCCGGAGAAAGTGACCTGTGCACCCTTCGCAGCAGCTCCCGGATGCTCAGACGTGTAACTAACAGCTACCGTGGAAGTTAAAGCTGCCAGGACTCTCCCAGAGACGCTGATCTAGACTCCTAGAGCGTCCACCTCCCAGGATGCTGAGACTGAAAGGAAGGTTTGGGCGGGACCCTGAGCGAATCCAGCGGCAAATCTCCGGGGTGTGGGTGCCTCTCTGTTGGACCTGATGGTCTCCAACACCTCTCTTGCCTGTTATTCTTTTGATTGTGTGACTCAGTCTCTCACTGTGTGCCCGGCCCTTGCTGGGGGGTGGAGGGGGGTGGGGGGAGCAGGGGCCAAGATGGATGCAGCCAGTGTGTTCTGATGGTTAATGTGCTCTGATGGTTAACGGCCTGTTCTCCATTTAAGAGGAAATCCCAAATCCGTGTCCTGAGGTTAGCTAAACCACAGCTCACCCTCTGGAAGGTTCTTTTCCATAATTTCCCAGTCCTTAATGTTTACAAGTTCCCTTTTTCCTAGACAACTCTTTCCTTTAACTTCCTCATAAGAAGCATTCGCCAAATGGAGAAGGCTTTCTGCAGATGTGACTTGGCGGCCTAATCTCTGTGGGAGTGGTTCACACTCCCAGAGAACACACCTGACCATCCACTGGCACCGACACATGGTGGGAATGGATTGTGACTTGCAAAACACTCTGCACAGAATCCCTTTCCGGACTCTGTTTGTTTGTTGTAACGATGACTTTGGATCCAGCCTGAAGAAAGGCCGTATTCTTGTTAGAGGACAGAGCAGGCTGCCTCAGGTTGCTAAATATGCACAGCAAATGGAACAAAGCTTCCGAAACATCATCACATTTTTCTTCATCCGAAGAACACTGAAAATTGTGAATATTACAGACACGAAGCCCCAGAAAAAGGAAAGAGATGGGATTTGCTGGCATCCCGAGGAGAGCCCGCATGGCTGGGATCCCCTTCCTGCTGGAGCGCGCGTACGCCTGTGTGCATCACGGCTTTAGCTGCAGCCTCTGCTTTGTTCATCAGGGTTCCTGACTCCTCTGCTGTTCCTCTTGGTTGTGCATCTTGAAGACATTTATTGTAAGACTTTTCCTTGGCTAACACAGGTGAAAACTAAGGTCTCCATCTTTATTCATTGAAACAACGACACTGAAACACTTGCTAACGCAGACAAATGTTTAAGCATGAACTTGTGTGTGTTTTACAGCTGCGGCCCATTTGGTTGGAATTTGTGATTGGCTGTGACGTCTCACCTCCCTCTAGGGCAGTTGTTCTCAACCTTCCTAATGCCGTGACCCTTTAATACAGTTCCTCATGTTGTGGTGACCCCCAATTTCATTGTTACAAATTGAACATAATTGAAGCATAGTGATTAGTCACAAAAACAATGTGTAGTTATATATGTGTTTTCCGATGGTCTTAGGCGACCCCTGTGAAAGGGTAGTTCGACCCCCAACAGGGCCGCGACCCACAGGTTGAGAACCGCTGCTCTAGGGTACTGCTGATGTTATTATGCAGAGAAGACGAAAGGTAGCGTCCCAGCGTCCCAGCATCTGTCTGTCGTGTCACAGGATGAAAGGAGTTGGCGTGGCTTTGGCAGACAGCATCTGAGGGACAGCGAGGGCTACTGCTGCTGGTGTCTGGTGGTGGAGTTAGGTTAAGCCTCCCTGCTGAAGTGAAATGAATGAAAAGGCTGCATGGAGCACCCAGGGTCTGAGGCAGTAGGGAACTGTGCGGTCATTACTGGATGGAAACAGAAAGGTACCGGAGAGCCAGAGCCACACAGCCACTCGGTCCCGAGGGTGCTGCCCACTGACCCCTGCCTGGGGGGCAGCAAGGGCAGGGCCCACCCAGGGTGAAAATTCTGTGGGGGACATGTCCACATTAAGACGACCCCTCTCCTGCTGAACCCCTGGGGGGCCCCAGGGGAGAGGTCTCAGCCTCAGCGAAGCAGAGCGGATGGAAGACAGGCCTCCCGGAGGAACCTGCCCCCCCCCCTCCCCCCCCCCCCCCCCCCCCACACACACCAGCCAGCGCAGTGGCAACAGGTGAGCCTAGGAAGCCTTTCACAGGAACAACTAGTACTGATCTCACCTAAATGATTTCAGGAAACAGAAAGAGAAGAAACACATCCCAGCTGCTGGTGTGAGACGGGCAACGCCTTGATGTACAAACCAGATCAGGACGTCACTGGAAAGGAAATGACAGGCCAGTCTCTCATGAATGTGGATGCAGAAATCCCAAACAAAATATCCGCAAATTGAAAGCAGTACAAGAGAAAGAAAAAATACCTCACCACCAAGTTGGATGTATTATAGGAATAGATTGGTCTTAGAAAATCACTCATATAGTCACTCATACTGATACATTAAATTATAAAAATAATATGATCACCTCTGTAGACTTATTAAAGGTATTTGGTAGAGTTCAGCCTGCTCTCAATTAAAGAAAACAACAACCAACAACTCAAACACCTCTTAGTAAACTGGGAATAGACAGGACCCTCCTTAATCTCACAAAGGGTAGCTGTAGATGACTGACACACATCACTCAGTGGTGAAATCTAGAAAAGTTGCCTGAGAAACGACAAGACAAGGATGACAGCTAACACCACTTCTACCCTACTCGTATTTGAGGCCTCAGCCAGTGCAGTAAGTACTGAAAATAAATAAAAGTTCTAAAGATTATAAAGAAATAAATAAGAATCTCATTGTTCACAGATGACTGTACACATAGAAAAACCAAGGCAATCTATTACATAAGTTACTAGAATTAATTAATGAGGCTTGCCTTGTTGAATGCACCAAAAATTGCATATTGTATTGCATTTCTTTATGCAAGAAAGAAACAAAACATGAGCATTTATAGAGGGAGAAAGGAAGGAAGGAAGGAAGGAAGGAAGGAAGGAAGGAAGGAAGGAAGGAAGGAAGGAAGGAAGGGAGGGGTGGGCCATGGCTGGTTTGGCTAGTGGTGAGAGTGTTGGCCTGAGGAATGAAGAGTCACAGGTTCGATTCCTGGTCAAGGGCATGTGCCTCGGCTGCAGGTTCAATCCCCAGGAGTGGGAGGCAACCAATCGATGTCTCTCTCTCACATCAATATTTCCCTCTCCCCTCTCTCCCTCTTTCCTCCTCCTCCCTCCCTAACACTCTCTCTGAAAATCAGTGGAAAAAATATCCTCACTCCTTGGGGGAGGATTAACAAAAAAAAGGAAGAGAGAAAGGGAGGGAAGAAGGAAAGGAAGAAAGAGAGAAGAAAGGAAAAGAGACCCTTTATAACATACACACAAAATTAATGAAATAACTAAAGACTAAAATAAAAATTCTAACATCTGGAACCAAAGCTGGAGTAAAACTCTGTTGATTTTCTTTTCTCCTGAGATCATGTTCTTTACTTGGTTCTTCGTGTGTTGGGTAGTTTTGGACCATATCCTGGTCATTATGGAAATGAAACTATGGAGTTAAGAATTCGCTTGTTTTTCTCCATGGATGTTGCTTCCTTAGTTACACAGTGGGTCTCAACCTGTGGGTCGCGACCCCTTTGGGGGTTGAACGACCCTTTCACAGGGGTCGCCTAAGACCATTGGAAAGCACATATTAATTACATATTGTTTTTGTGATTAATCACTATGCTTTAATTATGTTCAATTTGTAACAATGAAATTGGGGGTCACCACAACATGAGGAACTGTATTAAAGGGTCACGGCATTAGGAAGGTTGAGAACCACTGACTTAGTAGGTATTTTTCTGGGCTGGGCTGGGCTGGACCTGTAGTCTCTTGAGTGACAATTTCAGTCCATTCGGACCTTTTGTCTTCAGCGAGGGACTTAGCCTGTTCACACATGTGTGGCTGGGGCTAACCAATCATGGAGGAAGACAATAAAACCTTAAAATATATGCAGGAAGCAAGAAACTATGAAAAATGATGCAGTACACTTGAAAGCAGAACATCTAGAAATAAATACAATAATCAAAATTTAAAACTAAGTGGATACATTAAAAGACAAAGAGAAAATCTTAGCATCAGCCAAAGAAAGTGGACAGATGAGCTTCAAATAATTGACACACACAGCTGAATTTTCAATCGCAACATTAAAGTAGAAAGTTCAATGGCATTGATCTCTTCAACTGCCAACCTAGTATTCTATGTATAGGAAATTTATATTTAATGAATGAGAGTGAAAAGAAAGCATTTTCATAAATAAAAATGGAAAGAATTCATTACCAACTGACTCTGACTAAAGGGAATTCTAAAGGAGACAGATGGTAAGTCATCCCAGATGCAAGTTTGAGATATAAGAAAAGAATAAATAACAAACAGGGAAGTGAATATACAGATAAATGTAAATGAACATTGATTGAATACAATAGTAATAGTATTTAGTGGGGTCCAAAAAGGAGAGAGAAATTATGGGATATAAGCAAAGTTCAAGTATTCAAAGTTCCTTGTAATATCCAAGAAGATAACAAAGATTTTATCTTTATATTTTAATAATTTAACTATTGGTGTTATAATTTCTATAGTAAAGTAAAAATAGTTTAGAGCTCCCAAACTAATATTGGGAGCTAATTAACTACAAAAAGAGAGAGAGAGAGAGAGAGAGAGAGAGAGAGAGGAAAAAACAGAAGTGTGGCAAATAGAATATAATAAAATGGCAGATTTAAAGCTAAATATCTTAATTACATTAAATATAAATGACTAAACTCTTTGGTTTAAAAAAGACAATGAGTGGTATACTGAGTTTTAAAAATTGAACTATATATTATGAGAATACAGTGAGAATAATAACAAAAGGATAGAAAAAATATATCATTTGTACTTGCAGAAGATATTTGGTATACATAAATCAATGCCATACAAAATAGACTATAAGGCAAAAAGCATTGTGAGAATTAAGGATGCTTCATGATGATAAAAATTTCAGTTCATCAAGAAGATAAGAATATCAAAATTTGTAGGCACCTCATAGAAATAACACCAAAATACATTGAGTGGCCAGATTATTATGACCATCCCATCAGTACTTCGTTGGGCAACCTTTTGCCTTCAATACTGTGGCGATTCTTCTTGGCATTGACTCCACGAGATGTTGAAAGGTGATGTGAGGAATCTGACACCATGCCTGATGAATAGCACTGCCCAGTTCTGTGAGATTTGATGGTTGTGGAAGCAGCTGTCTGATGGCTCTTTTAACTTCGTCCCATAAATGCTCAATTGGATTGAGATCTGGTGATTGTGGGGGCCACCTAAGCAAGGTAAAGTCTCCCTCATGTTCTTGAAAGCACTCCTGCACAATACGAGCACCATGGCATGGCGCATTGTCTTGTTGGAAGAAGCCATCTCCATTGGGATACGCCATCAACATGATAGGATGAACTTGATCAGCAACGATACTTAGGTATGTTGTGCTATTCAGACATTTATAACGATCTGGTCCTCTAGCAACTTCAGCGGGAAATTGCCGGGGTCCAACCCCAGCAGGTCCAGGGGTCCCCAAAGGTGTGGACGGAGTCGGCAAAGAAGGAATGACACGGAGACAGCATTCAGTTGATCAGCAGCCTAGCCAGGATCTCCAGCCAAGTTCTGGTCTTGATCTCCAGAGAGGCTCTGCTGTTTATTGTCTTGTTACATCCGTATTTATACCAGTTGATTTTAATCCTGTCAATTTCTATTACAAAGGTTAGGGTGTTTCTTATCTCCATTCCAGGGAGTAAAGATTATGTAGCTTAAGCATGATTGTTTGTAGTGATTAACTACCCGCCTGGCACTTAGTTAAGGAGTTTCATCCCCTCCCTGACTTCAGGGAAAAATTCCTACCTGGGGAAACAACCTTTCTAGGAGAGGCATCCCCTCCCTGACTTCAGGGAAAAATTCCTACCTGGGGAAACAACCTTTCTTGGAGAGGTGACCTTGGTTAAAACACACAGCGCTAAGGGGAGCAAACATATTAAGAACAGTATGCTATATACGCCAGGTCCCTTGAAACATATGCTGTGCAGATGTTTCTTTCCTGCAACGACTGTGTCAGGCAGCAAGGATGGACCGGCTTCCGGCAAATTCCCCCTTTTTTATTTTTTAAATGCTCACGCATGCAAATCAGTGGCCACCTCTCAGATTGGGCCATTTAAGTCTCGGAAGAAGAGTGGCAAGCAATGATAGTGAGCATAGCTATAAACATAGTGGATGGAGCGCAGAAGGAGCCCCATTCCTGTAGAAGGTTGCCAGCCTCTTCAGTCAAGGGATTTCAGCTGTCCTCAAGTTATTGGTTTGATTGTCTTTGTTGGTCTGGCTAGTGGGCGGCGTCACTGGCGACAGGCTTCCTGAAGCGTCTGCAAGTTGAAGGACTGCATCAAAGGGTCCATCAGGGCCGTGGTTGATGGTGGTGTCGATGTCCGAGGAGGAGTAAGCTGTGCCCTCTGGATCCAGCTGATATGGAAAATGTAGGGTAGTAGAAAAAGAAGAGAAAGCAAAAGAACTACAAGGCATGGAAGTGTTTAGAAAAAAGAGGGAGAAGAAAGGGAAGAAGGCAGCATCCTGACACAGCCCTTTCCTTCAGCTTCCCCTTTCCCTGTGGTCCCAGGTAGAAATGGGAAACAAGTCCTGTTGCAGTGAGAGGGCAGCTGCTGTCAGCCAGTCTCTGTCTTTACCTGGGTCCCGATCTGAGCTGGGCATGGGAAGCAGGAAGCAGCCATGGGGAAAGGAGACCTTCCTCAGAAGGGGCGAGTGTTCAAGCCCCTGCACCATTGGGGAGGGGGGTCTGTGCCCCACCTTTGTTGCACCCCAAGTTTTCTCCTACTGGCCCCCGACTGTGCCTGTCTTAGGTTGCCCCACCCTGTGGAGTCTTACCCGTCGTTGACTACCAGCCATCTCTGGGCCAAGTAGGGTGATGTGAGGTTCAGTTTTGTCTCCTTGATAGCCTATGTCCCTCTGGCCTCCATGCCCAGCAACTGCCTTTGGATTCCCTTGCTTGCTGGCGGGGCTCTGGCATTGATCATAGGGAACTCAGGTTTCTTCTCTAGAGAGGGCCCAGCTTACGCCATTGGGCCAGAGACAGATCCATGGTACCAGCCACCATGAGGCTTCAACCTCAGCATGAACAGAGAGCTCAGGCAACAGCTTATGGGCAATTGGATTGTAAGAAGAGGGTCCCTCTTGGCACAAGGGTAAGAGGCGCCAATACAGGACAAAGGAGAGTCCTGGAATAGGGCTTTCTCAGCCCAGGATGTCAGGCTCTTGGCACAAGACAACTCCGTGTATGGGACATATACTAGACACCCCCTAGTTATGGCAGAAAAGGGAGGTGCCCTTCCTGGAACAGTAGGGTAGGGAGATTCTAGAAAAGGCTGTGTTCAGGAAAGAAGGAGACAGGCCAAAGAACCAGCAAACAAGTAGTTAGATTTTTAAAAAAAGGAAAAAGGAAAGGAGATGTGGGGCAAAGCTGAGACATGTGGAAAGACAAAAAGGAGGCACATGTGATCCTCCCAATGGACAGATTGTTCCAGCTCAGGGCTGCACATCTGCTGCAGACGGGCACTGGTCAGGTGTGCTATGATGAGGCAGAGATGGGAACCCCTGGAAAAGGATTCCCCTAGGTAAGCCCCCACCCCATTGAGAACCCCCACACTCGGGACGGATAGGACTCCACCAGGGTGCTACAGACCCCCCTATAGAGGATAAGTAGGGTAAGAAGGTGGATAGTACAGAACTTAGATTGAGAAGATGTGCCATACTGAGTTCAAAGAAAGAAGACTCTGTATTGATCTTTAGATTAAGAAGATGTGCCATACTGAGTCTAAAGAAAAAAGACTCTGTATTGATCTTTGGATTAAGAAGATGTGCCATACTGAGTCTAAAGAAAAAAGACTCTGTATTGATCTTTTAACATATATGCTTGCTAGCAGAGGAATTAAGGTTACTCCCAGTCAGACAGAACGTTTTATACAAGAAGTATGTCCATGCTTTTCTGAGGAAGGAAAGGTAAATGTAATGGCATGGGAGAAGGTAGGCCCAAGGAGCCTTATCTTTAACCCCACTGCAGCCTTTCCACCCTGGGAAAGTGCAGGATTGGCAAGCTCTCCCTGGGATGATAGATCAGGACTCAGGTAATAGCGGAAAGCGCCAATCCTACTCTTAAAATGGATATAAGAGAGCATTTGAGGTTTTTCTTTTTAATGCTTGCTTTTAAAAAATAAAAAAGGGGGAATTTGCCGGGAGCTGGTCCATGCTTGCTGTTTCAAGGGACCTGGCATATATGGCATACTGTTCTTAATATGTTTGCTCACCTTCTTGGCGCTGTGTTTTAACCAAGGTCACCTCTCCGAGAAAGGTTGTTTCCCCAGGTAGGGATTTTCCCCTGAAGTTAGGGAGGGAATAAAACCTCTCAACTAAGTGCCAGGCGGGTAATTAATCACTTTAACTACGAACAATCATGCTTAAACTACATAATCTTTTCTCCCTGGAATGGAGATAAGAAACGCCCTAACCTTTGGAATAGAGATTGATAGGATTGGAATCAACTGGTATAAATACAGATGCAACAAGACAACAACAGACAGAATTCAGAAGACAACAAGAGACAGAACTCAGAACACAGAACTAAGGACACAGGGCTTGGAAGACAGGACCAAGAGAGACAGAGCCTAGGCACAGAACCTACACAGAACTTCTCTAGAGACAGAAGAACTTCGCTGGAGAGAGCATGCTGGAGGATCCTGGACAGAGACTGGCCTCGGAGCCTGGAGGCGGAGCCTGGCGAGAGAGCATGGCAGGGGATCCTGGACTGAACCTGACTGCAGAGATTGGCAAGAGAACCTGACTAGAATCTGGCGACCAAACCTGGCTGGAGAACCTACAGAACCTGGCAATAGAACCCAACCATGCTGATCAACTGAACGCTGCCTCCGAGTCTTTCCTTCTTCGCCGACTCCGTCCACACCTTTGGGGACCCCTGGACCCGCTGGGGTTGGACCCCGGCAGGAAATTATAGCTAATTTGCCTACAAACGTCAGGTGGTCATAATAATCTGGCCACTCAGTGTATATAAAGCAAAAATCTGATAGTAATATGAGGAGAAATAGGCAAATTTACAATTATAGAGGAAAGTTTTTTGTACCTCTTTCAGTTATTGAAAGAAATAGTCAGACCAGAAAAATAGTTGGTTAAGATATAAAAGATTGAATAATGTAATTAACAAACTAGATTTTGGGGTATTTATTTAACACCATAACCAACAGAAGAATGATGTTCAAAACCTTTATAAAGAAAATTATACTTTACTGAAAGACAGTATTGAAAGCCTAAAACAAATAGATATATACCATGTTTATGGAATAAAAGATTCAAAACACAAAGAGGTCATTGATCTCTAAATTGATTTCTGAATTCACTGCAGTCTCACTTGACATGTGACAAGGTAATTAAAAGTATTTTTAAATTCCGAAGAGAAGAATAGCCAAAGCATTAAAGAAAGAGGAGGGGAAGGAAAGGGACAAAAGGGGAATGAGAAGCCTCAGCTGTCAAATGTTCAGATATTATGAAGTTATTTTAATCAATACCATGCTGTAGTGGTGCAGGAATAGACGAATAGGTGAGTAGAACAGAAGAGAGGGTCTATATGTGCACAGTAATATAAGGCATGGGGAGTAATTCAGAACAGTGGGGGCAAAGCTGCACTTATGTTCACCAGGATATGATATATTAAACACACACACACACACACACACACACACACACACACACACACACACACCTGATATGCATTGTATGATATATAGGTCTCATATATTATACCTGATCTATATCAGATATATAAATATTATTATCTTTTTCCTATACTTACCCAAATCTAGAAACAACCCAAATGTCCTCTTTGGAGAAGTGTCTATTTAGGTCCTTTGCCCATTTTTTTAATTGGATTGTTTTTGTTAAGTAGTATGAGTTCCTTATATATTTTGGATATTAACCCTTAATCAGATATATCATTTCCAAAAATGTTCTCCCATACAGTGGGCTCCATTTTGATTTTGTTGATGGTTTCTTTTGCTGTGCAGAAGCTTTTTATTTTGATACTAGGGGCCCAGTGCACAAATTTGTGCACCTTGAAAGGAACTGTGGGCTGAAAGGCTGCGGTGGGCACAGGGGTGGTTCTTGGCTCATCCTCCGTGCCCCCACCCAGCCCCTTCCGCTGCAGCCCTGGATCCCCTGTCTACTGGCAGCCCCGCTCCTGCCACCGCCCCCACATGCTGATGGCGCCGGCCCCGCTCACACCCACTGATGGCGCAACTGAGGCCAGTGCCAGCAGCAGGTGTGAGCAGGGCTGGTGCTGTCAGCGGGTGCAAGTAGCAGCTGCTGCCCCAATCACCCCTCAGTAGCAGGGGGAGGTGGAGAAGCCCTGAGGAGCGATAGGGGCCGGCAGCCGCCACTTGCACCTGCTGATGGCACCAAGTGATCGGGACCAGCGCCGGGCGCTGGCAGTGGGTGTGAGTGGTGCTGGTTCTGGCAGCAGGTATGAGTGCCAAGCAGGACCATGGTGTGTGGGAGCAGAGAATTTAGAGTAACCACCAGAGGCTCACCCCAATGACAGCGACCAGTGCCCTACCTTGGTCTGACACCCCTGCTCACCTGCTCCACCATGCCATGGCTAATGCCCGCCAAGTTCCACACACAGCCCCCGCTGGTCAGTACATATCATAGCGACCAGTTGTTTGGTTGTTTGGTCTATTTGCATATTAGGGTTTTGTATATATAGACTAGTGGCCTGGTGCATGAAATTCATGCATGGGGGGTGTCCCTCAGCCCGGCCTGCATCCTCTCTAATCGGGGGCCTCCTTGGGGGATGTCCCACAGGGATCAGGCCTAAACTGGCAGTCAGACATCCCTCTCACAATTTGGGACCGCTGGCTCCTAACCTCTCACCTGGCTGCCTGCCTGATCGCCCCTAACCACTCTGCCTGCCGACCTGATTGCTCCCAACTGCTCCCTCTGCTGCCCTGCTTGCCCCCAACTGGCCTCCCCTGCCAGCCTGATTGCCCCTAACCGCCTTTGCCTTGACCCTGCCACCATGGCTTTGTCCGGAAGGTCTCCTGGTCTAATTAGCATATTATCCTTTTATTAGTATATATAGTCCCATATGTTTATTTTCTCCTTTTTTTTTTCTTAGCCTTAGGAGATGTATCTATAAACATACTGCTATGAGAGATGTCAGATTTTGCTGCCTATGGTTTCTTCTAGGACTTTTACGGTTTCCCAACTTACATTTAAGTTTTCTATCCATTTTGAGTTTATTCTTGTGTATGGTGAAAGTTGGTAGTCTATTTTCATTTTTTTGCATATAATTGTCCAATTTTCCCGACACCATTTATTGAAGAGACTGTCTTGACTCCATTGTATGTTCTTGCCTCCTTTGTCAAATATTAATTGAGCATAAGGCTTGGGTCAATTTCTGGATTCTCTGTTCTGTTCCATTAATCCATATGCCTGTTCTTGTGCCAGTACCAGGTTTTTAGTACAGTGGCTTTGTAGTATAACTTGAAATCTGGTATTGTGATTCCTCCAACTTTGTTTTATTTCTCAAAATTACTGCAGCTATTCAGGGTTTTTTTAAAATTTCATATAAATTTTTGGAGTATTTGTTTTAGCTTGGTGAAGTATGTCGTTGGTATTTTAATAGGTATTATATTGAATCTATAGATGGACATTTTAATTATGTTGATTCTACCAATCCATGAATACAGTATATTCTTCCACTTGTTTATATCTTCTTCTAACTCTTTTTTCAATGTCCTGTAGCTTTCAGAGTACAGGTCTTTTGCCTCCTTGGTTAAGTTTATTCCTAAGTATCTTAATTTTTTTGTTGTTGCAATGGTAAATGGGATTTTTTTTTTTTTTTGTCTGCGAAACTCCTAATTTCACCTTCAATTTTAAATGATAGCCTTCCTGGATAGAGTAGTCTTGAATTTAGTCCCTGGCTTTTCATTAGTATACAAAATAATGCCACTTCCTTCTGGCCTGAGAAATCAACTGATAGTCTAACAGGAGTTCCCTTGTAGGTAACTTTCTGTCTCTCTCTTGCAGCCTTTAAGATTCTTTCTTTTTCTTTAATGTTTGCCATTTTAATTATGGTGTGTCTTGGTGTGGGTCTTTTGGGTTCATCTTGATGGGGACTCTGTGCTTCCTGGACTTGTGTGACTTTTTTCTTCCCTGAGTCAGGGAAGTTTTCTGTCATTATTTCTTCAAACAGGTTTTCTATTCCTTGCAGCCTCTTCTCCTCCTGGCGTCCCTATTATGGAGATGTTGTTTCATTTCATGTTGTCCCAAAGCTCCATTAAACTCTCCTTCTGCTTTCTAATTATTTTTTCCATTTTCTGCTCTCAGTGGATTTTTTTCCTGCCTTGTTTTCTAATTCACTGATTTGGTCCTCACCTTCTTCTAGTCTACTGTTGAATCCTTCCAGGGTGTTTTTTATTTCAGCTATGTCATTCCTTATTTCCAACTGATTCTTATTTATTGTTTCAAGCTCTCTTTTCATGCTGGTGTAGCTCTCATTAAGAACCTTATTGTGGGAAGCCACCTATTGTCTTCACTAACAGAGAGGTGTGGACAGGAGCCAGGAATGCTGGTAACCCTTGAGCCCTGGCAAAGGTCAGAGCTATGCACTGACTGTTTAGTGGAGACAATAGTAGCTGAAGCAACTTCCCGACCAGATAGTCATGTAAATCCTTATTGATAAGATAGTCTGTTACTGGAAATTGCCTGCCTAAGGGTGTATCCCAAACTGAAAAAAAGGATGGCAAGGCCTGAGCACAAGTGGAGTCCTCCCTCTTGCATTGGGCTCCCGCCTGCCCCCTCAATTTCCAAATTATTATTTCTTGTCTCTGAAAGGGGGAGGACTACGCCCTCCATCTTGCCCCAGGGTAAGGGCTACGCCCTCCATCTTACCTTGGATCCTCCATTTTTGGGCAGCCATGTGCTTGGCAAGGCTTCTTCCCGGAAGCCCAAGCCTCTGCTAGCCACACCCAGGATTTCTTTAAACTAACTAATGACAATCAAGGGAAGTGCGCGCCATAGATATGACCACATCCTGTGTAACGAGACACCAACTTGCGCCTGGCCAATCGGCGGGGCCCACAGTCCCCTCTCCTCCCCTTACTTCACCCCCCTATAAAACTCCTCTTCCCACCTGGCTAGCCCTCTCTCTGCCACTTGCTGCTGCACCAGTAAGGAGGGTAGGGGAGCCAAGCCTGGGTTTGAATAAAAGACTCTTTGCTTTTGCATCGGACACAGCTGGCTCCCTGGTGGTCTTTTGGGGATCCTGAAATCTGGGCATAACAGTCTCGTCTCTGTCATTTGCGTGCGGCCCCTCTTCCAGAGACTAAACCCTGAACCACGTGGGATGTGAGTCTTCACGCCTTATAATTGTCTTTACATTGCTTGCAGTTATCACTGAATTGTTTGAGCACCCTTATTATCATTACTCTGAATTCTTTTTTTTTTTTTAAATATATTTCATTTTTTACAGAGAGGAAGGGAGAGAGACAGAGAGCTAGAAACATTGATGAGAGAGAAACATCGATCAGCTGCCTCCCGCACACTCCCCGCTGGGGATGTGTCCGCAACCAAGGCACATGCCCCTGACCAGAACCGAACCTGGGACCCTTTAGTCCGCAGACCGACACTCCATCCACTGAGCCAAACCGGTTTCGGCTACTCTGAATTCTTTATCTGACAAATTGTTTCCCTCCATTTCATTTAGTTCGTTTTCTGGAGATTCCTTATTTTCTTTCATTTGGGGGTTGTTTCTTTGTCTCCCCATTTTTGCTATTTCTTTGTTTCTGTTTCTATTTATTAGATTAAACTTCTATGCCTCCCATATTGTTTTGGGTGGCCTTATGTAGTAGGTGTTTTGTGAGACCCAGTGGTGCAGTCTCTTAGATTTCCTGAGATGGGTGCTCTAGGAGAGCCCCTTACTCAAGTTATTTAGGTTCTCTTGTTGTAGTTGGGTCTTGAATGTTATTGTTCCGATCGTGCATGGAGTCTCCTCTCAGGCTGAATGACGATGTGGCTCACCCTTGACCATGTCACGCAAGCAGTTGTGGAGGTGCTGACAGAACAGAATGAAATACAACAACACAAAATATGAAACAGAAGAAACAAAACAAGAATGTGCACAAGACCCCTATAGAACCAACAAAAGCAATCATCAGAGAAGAGATAATTATGAATGAGAAAAGAGAGCAAGAATGATAGAAAAAAGAAAGAAAAAATATGGGGAGAAAATAAAACAAAAAAGAACAAGAAAGGGGAGGGGCATAATATGTAGATGTAGAGCTGAAATAAAGAAAATAAGAATAAAGAATTAGAGGAATAGAGGAAGGAAAGTGGTTTAAAATAAAGGAGGAAGAAAAGAAATGAAAAGACAAGGAAAAAAATGTTTGAAAAGACAAGGAAAAAAAATGTTTGAAAAGGAAAATAGAAGAGAAAGCAGATAGGCCTAAAATAACAAAAAGAAAAAAGTTAAGAAAGCAGGAAAAAAAAGAAGAGAGAAAGAAAAGTGAGAAAAAAATTGAGCACTGAAAAACAGAAGAAAAGTGAGTAAGAGAAGGGAAGAGGAAAATTGGATATACTAGTATGAACAGGACAGCAGAGACTAGAATAATAACAAATAAAGCAGATAGATAAAGAAGAAAATTTAAAAATGGAAAAAAGAAAGAAAAGAGAAAAACTAAAAAAGAAGAAAGAGGAGTAAAAAGGGAGGAAAAAATAGAAAAGAAGAAAAAAAGTGAAGTGGCGTTCATTTCAGCCAAGTTTAATGCCCTATGGGAGCTTGCTTTGCACCCCACTCTTTTGTTCTGTCTACCAATTTTAGGTTTTCTGTGAGGTATTTAGGTACTAACCACTGTCAGGCCCTGTGTTTGGGCTTTCACAACCTGCTACATGTTCTAAGTGATCCACTGATCCACCACTTCTGTCTCTCCACAGGCCTTGGCTGCAAGCAGGAGGGGCCAATTAACCCTTTGAAGTAGGTTTGTTAGCCTCATGGGGCCCAGGGCTGGGTCAGCAAACTTCCCCTGATTCCCTGGACTCCGCCTCTGCCCGCCTTTTGCCTGCTAGTCAGCTGTCAATCTTACTCACGCAAAAGTCTGTTTCTGAAAGGGCCTTAGGTGAGGGAGGTTCTGTTTAGCTTTCAGGGATTATGATGGGTGTGTTTTCCTGACCCACAGCTACTCCTGCGAGTGGCCCAAAATATTACCCTGCCCTTGGCTGGACAGAGATCCTTGTATGGGGACCAACGGGGTCAGCTGGGAACCTGGAGTGTTTATTAGTCTGGTTCCCAGAGTAGTGGGGTGCACGGACCCTCCTCCAATCCAGTCTCTGAGGGCTCCTTGAGGCTGCTCAGACCCGTAAGCTTGGCCTCGGCTGGCTTTCATTTCCTCGGGAAAGCTCAGAATGCAGGGTGCGGAATGCAGCTCTCCTGAGGGCGGGCCAGTTGTATCAGCTGCCCCGAGGCTACGGGAGCGGCTAGCTCCTTTCAGGAAAAATGGCCTTTTCGGTTTGAATGGCTAAATGCAGGGCTCTTGGCCACGGCTTTTACATGTCTCCCTGCCCTGCTTCCCACCGCAGCCTCTCCTCAGGCACCTCAAGTCCGTGCCTCCCTCTCTGTACCAAAGCCTAGGGTGAGTAGTTGCAAATGAAAGTTCCTGTGCTCTGGGTTTTTAGAGATAAAAATTTTAAAACCCCAAAACTGCGCTTTCTCTCCAACAGGCTCCAGACTCTGCCTTGGCCAGCTGCCCCGCGGGGTGTTATGTGGGCCGCGGGTCTCGGCTCTGGTGCCCTGGCTGTGGAGCCCAGCCTGGGCTCCAGACCCTCCCATAGCCCAGCGCGCCCTCCTCTCTCAGCCTGCCGGCCTGCGGCCTCTGAGACCTGGGTCAGCTCCTCTCGAGCCCTGGCCCTTCCTTCTGATCTCCAGGTGTTTTCTGTCCTTCCTTGATATGTCTCCTCCTCAGCTGGACCTCAGCTGGTAATTCCAGGTGAATGTTTTCCAACTTAGTTGTATTTTCAGTCTGGCCCTGGGATGAGGTACATGACAGGCCTGCTGATTCAGCTGCCATTTTTTCTCTCTGAAAAATATTTACTTAAAAAAAAAAAAAAAAGTAGGCTACATGAAACTAAATGGACAAATCTATAAACCTAAAGTTGAATGAATGAAAAACAGAGCATAAAAATTATGGTTACAGTATAATGCTATTTATATAAAGTTCAAAAGGAAGCAAAATTAAACTACATTTTATAGGGATGCCTGCAAGGGTAGTTAAGAAAAAGCAAGGGTGTAATTACCATACAGACAGGCGAATGGTGTGTCTTCAGTGGGAATGAGGGCGTTGTAGTCAGGAAGAGCCTTCTGGGATGTAAATAATGTTCAATTTCTGGTCTTGGTTTATAATTACTTGGCTCTCTAACCATTTGTTAAGTGTTACCTGTAACATTTATGAACATTTACTTATATTTTGCAATAGAAATCTTTAAAAATTAATATAATTAGCCCTAAATGGTTTGGTTCAGTGGATCGAGCATCGGCCTGTGGGCTGAAGAGTCCCAGGTTTGATTCCAGTCAAGGGCATGTACCTTGGTTGCAGGCACATCCCCAGTAGCGGGTGTGCAGGAGGCGGCTGGTCGATGTTTCTCTCTCATCCATTGATGTTTCTGACTCTCTGTTCCTCTCCCTTCCTCTCTGTAAAAAATAAATAAAATCTATTTTTAAAAAAATTAATATAATTAGACTTCCCAAGGAAATAAATTTTCTGACATGGTTGAGAATTAATTAGCTTTCTACTTATTTGTTATATGCCAAACAGTTATTCATGTTAATGTATGTTATCTTTTTTAAAAAAATCCTTTTATTGATTTCAGAGAGGAAGGGAGAGGGAGCGAGAGATAGAAACATCAGTGATGAGAGAGAATCATTGATTGGCTGCCTCCTGCATGGCCCACAATGGGGATCAAGCTCATAATCCAGGGGATGTGTCCTGACCGGGAATTGAATGGTGACCTCCTGGTTCCTAGATCAATGTTCAACCACTGAGCAACACCGGCTGGGCTGTGTGTTATCTCTCACAATAAGAAATATATAATTGTATAATTAGACTTGTAATGAAAAACAGCAATCACCAGACCATCTTACTTCCTAGAGACAGATTTTCTGTTGTTTTTTTGTTGTTGCTGTTGTTTTTGTGTGTGTGTACCTCACTATTTCTAAATAAGCTTAAAGTGCTGTGTCTTTATTTTTCACTTTCATGTATTATGGATATTATGGACTGTATAAATCCATAAGATGGGGACATGGCTTTCTTATCTACCTGGTTTTCTCTAGGCTCACACGCACTATTTTTCTATTCTCTTCCTCCCCAACTACATAGCTTTTTGCTTATGTTGATTTAAAACATTATTTGGCATCTACATTATTATGACTATGTAAATATTATTTATAACCAAAATAATTCAACCTAAACTCCTATCAATGTGTTCTATTAGCTTTTCTTTGTTTTTCTTTTTTTCCTAGAGACATCCCTCCAGAATTCCTCATTCTTTCCCCCCAGTTTGGACCAGGGTTTACATTAGCATGCTTGTAAAATATTTTTCAAAGACTTCTACCAGCCGTGACTCAGTAAGTGATACCAGACTTGCTGTCCACTGAAAACAACCACAAAACTGGACAATATATGAAACAACTCTTTTCAGGCATTGAAAAATGAGCATCGCAGAAGAGAATCGCATGAGGTGAGCCCAGTGTCGCTCCGTAATTGTTCTGGCTTTCATCCTGGAGGTGCTTTTTCTGCTCTGAGCTTTGAAGTGGTTGGGATTTGTTTGTCAGGGTGTCTGGGAAAGGGTAGTTGCCTGGAGAGCAGCACTGAGAGGTCTGCATTTGACTCGCTGTGGGGCTTTGGCTAAGACCAGGCTGCACGGGGAAAAGGCGAAACTCCGTGACTGAGTAGAGGTCACCTGCTGAAGTCTGACAGCCCAGTGGTGACACCATGCAGGGCCGGGTGACATTGGGGTACTAGCCTAGGCAGCGGAGAGGCCTCACTGAAAATTTTGGAATGTAAGAGAGATTCCAGAAAGACCAAACCTAAGAGCAAAGTCAACACTCCACAGCAAGGGACAGATCCTAAAAATTAGGCCCAAACAAAAATAGACCCATTCCAACAAAGAATAAAACCAAGGCTGACAAGACCAAATAGTTGCCAATAGTTTCAGTAACTGAACAAGTTCAACACTTGTGTATGAGGAAGATGTGATTTTCTCTTTCTTCCACATGCCATACACAATGTTCAGCGTATAATAAAACATCGCTAGATATGAAAAGAAATGGGAAAGCATGAGTCATAGCCAATAGAAAAACACAGTTTTTGAAAACTGGTTCCTGGTTACCCAGATGTTGGAATTAATAAGCAATAACTCTCAAGCAACTATTACAGTTATACATGTTTATAAATGAGCAAATGAGGAACCTCAACAGAAAAATCTATACTAATAAAAGGGGAATATGCTAATTAGACCGGGTCAACCAGATATCTTCTGGATGTCTGACTTCCTTCCGGACAGTTAGGGGGTGACCAGGCTGTCAGGGGGGCAGCTAGGGGGCAACCAAGCTGGCAAGGGGCACTTAGGGGGCAACCAGGCTGGCAGGAGACCAGTTAGGGATCAACCAAGCTGGCAGGGGGGCACTTAGGGGGTGATCAGGCCAGCAGGGGGGCAGTTAGAGGGCAACCAGGCTGGCAGGGGACCAGTTAGGGGGTGATCAGGCCAGCAAGCAGAGGCAGTTAGGGGCAATTAGGCAGGCAGGCGGATGAGGGGTTAGGAGCCAGTGGTCCCAGATTGCAAGACGGATGTCCGACTGCTGGTTTAGGCCTGATTGCAGGGATCCCCTGAGGGGTCAGACATCCCCCGAGAGGTTCCGGATTGGAGAGGGTGCAGGCTGGGCTGAGGGACCCGCCCTCCCCCCCCCCTTGCACTGGGCCTCTAGTGTCATTTATAAAAACCAAAAACAAATGGAAATTAAAAGAATTGAAAAAGTGCAACATATGAAATAAAAATTTAATTGTAAGAGCTTAACAGTGAATTGGAAAGGTTAGAAGTAGGGGTCAATGAGCCATTGAATCTAAGTAGAAAAATATTGAAAAAAATTAAGACATGAAGAGAGCAATTATTGAGCACTATCCATTTCTCATGTGTTAGAAATAGAACTAATCTCATTGTTTTTGTTTTAGTTTATTTTTATTATTTATTTATTTAAAATTTATTGTTGTTGTGCCGAAACCGGTTTGGCTCAGTGGATAGAGCGTCAGCCTGCGGACTGAAAGGTCCCAGGTTCGATTCCGGTCAAGGGCATGTACCTGGGTTGCGGGCACAACCCCAGTGGGAGATGTGCAGGAGGCAGCTGATCGATGTTTCTCTCTCATCGATGTTTCTAACTCTCTATCCCTCTCCCTTCCTCTCTAAAAAACCAATAAAATATCCTATCTAATAAAAGAGAAAAATGGTAATTGGCGTACGACGATACCCTTTTCATTGGCTAATCAGGGCTATATGCAAATTAACTGCCAACTAAGATCAGCAGTTAACTGCCAACAAGATGGTGGTTAATTTGCATATGTAGGCACAATGCAGGGAGGCGAAAGGGAAAGCAGGAAGAAGCCCCCTGCCAAGGAGAATCAGGCGACTTTGCTGCCCTGGCCAGTGATAGCAGGAAGTAGGGGTGGAGCCAGCGATGGGAGCTGGGCACGGTCGAAGCTGGCAGTCCCGGGAGCTAGGGGTCCCTTGCCTGGGCCTAAAGCGGAGCCCACGATCGCGGGGCCACTGCAGCTGCGGGTCTCTGCTGCCCGGGCCGGACGCCTCAGCCAGAGGCATTAGGCCTGGGCAGGGGCGGAGCCTGCAACCACGGGGAGCTGGGCGTCCCCTGCCCAGGCCTGACACCTCTGCCGGAGGCCTCAGGCCTGGTCAAGGGGCCGATCCGGTGATTGGTGATCGGAGGGTGATGAGGGTCAACTCCTCTGGCCGAGGCATCAGGCCTGGGTGGGGGGCGGAGCCGGGGATTGGAGGGATATGATGGTCCCCTTGCCCAGGCCTGAAGCCTGGGTCAGAGGCCTCAGGCCTGGGCGGGGGCCAGAGCCAGTGATAAGGGGGAGATGGGGGTCCCCTGTCCAAGCCTGACACCTCTGGCGGAGGCGTCAGGCCTGGGCAAGGGGCCGATCAGGCGATTGGAGGGTGATGGGGGTCTACGCCTCTGGCCGAGGCATCAGGCCTGGGCTGGGGGCAGAACCAGTGATGGGGGGAAATGAGGGTCCCCTGCGCAGGCCTGACGCCTCTATCAGAGGCGTCAGACCTGGGCAAGGGGCCGATCCTGCGATTGGAGGGTGATGGGGGTCAACGCCTGAGGGCTCCCAGTATGTGAGAGGGGGCAGGCTGGGCTGAGGGACACTCCCCCCCCCCACACACACACCCAGTGCATGAATTTCGTGCACCGGGCCCCTAGTATTAAAATAAAATAAAATAAAATAAAATTTATTTTTGAAAGTATTACAGATGTCCCTCTCACCTCTTCCCCCCCCCCCCCATTGACTCCCTCCATCCTGCTCTCACCTTTTCCCCAGGCCTTCACCACATTATTGTCTGGTCATGCGTTATGCATATCCTATATAATAAAAGCCCAGTGACCGAAATGGCAGAATAACCAGAACAATCAAAGATCAGAACGACTGCAGGACCTCACCCCTGCCAGCCCTGTCCCCCAGTAGGGACCCCCACACCAATTGGGGGCATGGCCGGCCTGCAAACCTTCTGTGGCCCCTCGTCCCTGCTGGCCCCACCCCCCAGCAGAGACCCCCACCCCAATCTGGGGCCCCCATCAGGGCAGGCTGGCCAGCCCCCACCTGTGCACTGGGCCTCTATCCTCATAATCCTGTATAATAAAAGGGTAATTTGCAAATTGACCCTTACGGCGGAACGACCAGAATGACCGCTTGACCAGTCACTATGAGGTGCACTGATCACCTCTCAGTCCCTTTCCCTGGCTGGCAGGCTCCGATCGCCTGATGGTGAACGAGGAACTGAGGGTGGGTGGCAGGGGATTTGGGTGGTGCCAGGCCAAGGCCCCTACCCCACCAGTCGCCCTCATACACAGAGGGCAACCCACAGCAGGGGTGGGCCCAGCGAGCGAGTGGGAACGGCCGAACTCTCGGTCTCTTCCCCTGGCCATCATTGCTCCAATTGCCTGATAGCAAATGGGGAACTGGGGTAGGTGGCAGTGGGGGGTGGGGCAAGCTGCAGGCAGCTGGGGAAGATGGCCCTGATCACAGGCCAGGCCTAGGAATCATACCTGCACATGAATTTTGTGTGCCGGGCCTCTAGTATGCATATAAGTTCATTGGTTAATCTCCTCCTGCTTCCCCCACCCCTTCCCTCTGAAATATTTCAGTCTGTCACATGCTTCAAAGTCTATGGATATATTTTATTTGTTACTTTATTTTGTTCACTAGATTCCATATATAAGTGAGATCATGTGACACTTGTCTTTCTCCAACTGACTTATTTCGCTTAGCATAATACTCTCCAGGTCCCTCCATGCTGTCTCAAAGGGTAAGAGATCCTTCTTCTTCTTCTTCTTTTTTTTTTAATTAAATCTTTATTGTTCAGATTATTACAGTTGTTCCTCTTTTTTCCCCACATAGCTCTCCTCCACCCAGTTCCCACCCCACCCTCTGCCTTTAACCCTCCCACTGTCCTTATCCATAGGTGTACGATTTTTGTCTAGTCTCTTCCTGCACCTCCACACCCCTTTCCCCCCAAGAATTGTCAGTCCACTCCCTTTCTATGCCCCTGGTTCTATTATATTCACCAGTTTACTCTGTTCATCAGATTTTTTTATTCACTTGATTTTTAGATTCACTTGTTGATAGATATGTATTTGCTGTTCATAATTTTTATCTTTACCTTTTTCTTCTTCCTCTTCTTAAAGAATACCTTTCAGAATTTCATATAATACTGGTTTGGTGGTGATGAACTCCTTTAGCTTTTTCTTATCTGTGAAGCTCTTTATCTGACCTTCAATTCTGAATGATAGCTTTGCTGGATAAAGTAATCTTGGTTGTAGCTTCTTGCTATCCATCACTTTGAATATTTCTTGCCACTCCCTTCTGGCCTGCATAGTTCCTGTTGAGAAATTAGCTGACAGTCGTATGGGTACTCCCTTGTAGGTAACTGACTGTCTTTCTCTTGCTGCTTTTAAGATTCTCTCTTTGTCTTTTGCTCTTGGCATTTTAATTATGATGTGTCTTGGTGTGGTCCTCTTTGGATTCCTTTTGTTTGGGGTTCTCCGTGCATCCTGGACTTGTAAGTCCATTTCTTTCACCAGGTAGGGGAAGTTTTCTGTCATTATTTCTTCAAATAGGTTTTCAATATCTTGCTCTCTCTTCTTCTGGCAACCCTATAATTCGGATGTTGGGACGCTTGAAGTTGTCCCAGAGGCTCCTTACACTATCTTCATATTTTTGGAATCTTTTTTCGTTTTGCTTTTCTGGTTGGGTATTTTTTGCTTCTTCGCATTTCAAATCTTTGACTTGATTCTTGGGATCCTCTTGTCTGCTGTTGGATCTCCGTATATTATTCTTTATTTCAGTCAGTGTATGCTTAATTTCTAGTTGGTCTTTTTTCATATCCTCCAGGGTCTCACTAAATTTATTGGCAGTTTCCATAAAATTCTTGAAAAACCTTATAACTGTGGTTTTGAACTCTATATCCAGTAGTTTGCTTCCCTCCATTTCTGTCATTTGTGACCTGTTTCTTTGTCTCCACATTTTGGCTGCTTCCCTGTGTTGTTAGAGTGGTTTTGTGTGCTAGGTGTCCTATAGGGACCAGTGGCTCAGCCTCCCCAATTACCTGAGGTGGACACTCTTGGTGCACCCCTTTGTGGGCTTTGTGCACAGTCTTGTTGTAGTTAAGCCTTGATTGTTGTAGGTATCACTGCGAGGAATTGATCTCCAGGCCAATTGACTGTGAGAATCAGCTGTGTCTACAGTGGAAGAACTTCTGTGCTGAAGACACCCTTATGGGACAAGACTTGCTTCAGTGGGGCTTTGGTGCTCACTGAGTCTGCCCCCTGAGTGTGTCCCTTATGGATCCGAGGAGTTGTAATCTGGATGGTCCCACTCTGACCACTGGGTACACTGGCTCTTGGATCTAAGGAGGTGCTAATTTAGACTCTGCCTGAGGCTACCCAGCAGGAGCTACGAAGAGATCTGCAGATTCCCCTTCCTAGTTTGGGGTTTTGAGGTGCCCAGATGAGGCCCAGCTGTGAAGCAATGCAAGCTGCTGTGGAGCCTTGGGCCTTCTCTTGGAAGTTCTGGGTCTGTCTGGCCCAGCTGCAATTTGTTAGGTAATTTTCAGATTGCAAAGGGCCAGGGTATTCATATGCAAAAGCCTCTGCTGAAGCTTGGGTGGGGTGGGGTCTCAGGGAATCAACAGGGCAGAGCAAAGCTATGGCTGATCCTCAGCCCTGCCTTGAGATGCCCTGCGTCTCAGTGTCCCGGTAATCACTGCAAGCACCTCTGAGAGAAAGCCGCCCTCGAGTTCCGAGTTCTGCCCACTGCCAGACAGTCCAGTTTCTTCCCGTATGAGTCTGGATCCCCAGAGACTTCCCGGAATTGGAGTTCAGAGCAGTCGGGGGCTTGTGACTCCCTCCAGATTCAAAAAGACAGCCGTGTCCTCAGTTGCTAGCCCTTGCCGCGTGCGCCTTCGTACCTCTGCGCTTTACTTCCGCACCTCCTCTGAGTCTCAGTGTGCTTTTCTCTTTCCTTCTAGTTGTAGAATTTCCACTCAGCCAGCCTTCCTGTGGTTCTGGATGATGTCCGTTTGTCTTTTAGTTGTATTTTTGAAGTTGTTGTGGGAGGCAGCAATTTCCAGTGTTTACCTATGCCGCCATCTTGTTTTCTCCTCAAGCGATCCTTCTTTTTTACAACTGCACAGTATTCCATTGTGTAAATGTAACACTGTAACACAGTTTTTTTTTAAATCCACTCATTTAGTTATGGGCACTTGGGCTATTTCTAGGTCTTAGCTTTGCACAATTGTTTTGTGAAAACTACATGAATGGCTGGGAAACATTAAAATTCTTCATGAGCCCATGCAAAGCAAGCAAAGTAATTTCCTTTTTAAGTTATCACCCGAGGACATGCTTATTGATTTTAGAGAGAGAGGAAGGAAGGAGAAGAGAGAGAGAGAGAGAGAGAGAGAGAGAGAGAGAGAGAGAGAGAGAGGAACATTGATTATTTGCATCCTGTAGGTGCCTTGACCAGGAATTGAACCCGCAACCTTTCGGTGTATGTGATGATGCTCCAACCAATTGAATCACTCGGCCAGGGCACAATTGAAGTAATTTTGAGCAATTATTTGGCTTATTAAAAGGTAAGAATAGAAAACAAAAAATAATAATCATGTACAAAATGAACTCAAAACACTCAATCACCTAAGTCCACCCGCCACCCTGATGTGGTAGGTTCCTGACTTTCCATGACCTGTCTGTACAAACCAACTTCATGGTGGCTTCATGGTGGATGTGGCACCTACGGCTGATTGAGGGGTGGCCCACGTTTTTTCTCCACTGACATGCAGAGCCCATCCGGAGCCCTTTACAGGCGGTGCTCCATCCCTTAGCTGCTGTTAGTGTTGGTGCTAACGGACCACAGTGACCTACTTTCCTCTTGGGATTGACGGATGGTGGCCCCTGTGGCAGGTCAACAGCTGAGCAGCCCAGAGTTACACAGGTTGGCCATGCCCCATCCTTCTGTGGGCTGTGGAGTGCCTCTTCCCTCCTCCCCCAATGTGTTCACTCCCTACAGGTCCTTTTTTTCCAAGAGCATGGCCTCAATGAAGCACGTGCCCTGAACCCTCACCCTGAGAACCCACCTTAGATCTCCTCAGTCCGTGTGCATGACCATGAGCAGGGTAGGAAGCCGAGGCACCGGAAATGACTACGGTAAGGCTTCCACCCCAACCAGGATGTGGATGTCCCTGATGGCCCCTCCTCTCCTGTTCCTGCCCAGTCCCATTCTCAAAGCATTAACTTTATCTCCTGATTCCGGAGGGTGATGGCCGGGCAGCCAAGGCCCTGGGGTCCCTGGATCTCTCTGAGACCAGCATGGTCAGCTGCGGACAGTGAAAACTTCACAACCTTTATTTTTATTTACTTTCATCCAGTGTGACTGAGCTAGGACAGACGGACTCGAAAACACTGCTTTTAATTATCTTCATAATAATACGAGTCTGCATTTTACACAATTACATTTTTTAGACTCCACTTATGAACACAATGGTGGAGTTTTACTTGGTACAGTAGAAGCCATTTAGGAATGTACTTGGCTCCGTGTGCGTTTGTGTGTGTGTGTGTGTGTGTGTGTGTGTGTGTGTGTGTGTTTCTCCTCTATTTTGAAGAGATGAGTCTAGTTTAAAAGTTTTCTTTGACGATTCTGTTCCACTTTGGATGGTGAAATTTTAGTCCTCAACCACTCCTTTCTCTTCTGCTTTAAAAACTCCTGTTTTCAACACTCAAAGTCTTGTATCTTAAATCACTTCGTAAAACTTGAAGAAAAAAAAAGCATATGTATCATTTGTTTCAGCCACTTAATTGATATGAGTTCTGGGAATGACAATTAATTTTAACATTAGCTTAATTACGCCAGACATTAGTCCATCATCATTGGCAAAAGAAATATATTATAAAAATATGATGCAGTCTAAGACCAAACAGGATTAATTTTTGGATGAGAATTTGTTCTTCCATGCTAATAAAAGTTCACAAAAACGATCATAAGTAATTACATTATTGGTAATTGCATATGGACTTATAATAACATATACAAGAAAATACTTAGGCTGTTTGTCCAAGACAAACGCACACACTGTTTTTCCATTGAGACATCTTTGCCTCACAGTTGAATTCTCGGCACTTCCAGTAGCGGTGTGGGTATTGAATTGATATGCTGTGGGATTCCTTTCTGCTTCTCTTTGGCTGGTAGACTGGTCTTGGTTAGCTAAATAGGTTGGAAAGTTCTTTACTTCCAGAGGATAGTAATGTAGCAGAAAGGCAGATGCACGCATGTTCACTGGACTTAATCACGTTCACATTCCTTCTACAATGATGTTAAAAAAGTTACAGAAACGTTAACCCTCTCCTGCGTGCATAGAGTAGCTTCATTCAAAGGTTCAAGCTGCTTTCTAAGTTCTATGTAATTAAACCCAAACTTTCTGTGTCAGATTATTCACTTTTATCCTTGCTTTAAAACCAACACTCTACCCAACCTGCATTTCTGGTAATCTGGGGAGACCAAAATGAACCATAACCAAAAGCATACATTGCCAGGCATAGTTCTGTAGGGAGACTTCAGCTTAAGAAGACAGTGTCAGGCCCTGGCCGGATGGCTTAGTTAGTTGGAGCGTTGTCCCCTGCACCAAAAGGTTGCAGGTTCAATCCCTGATCAGGGCACTTACCTAGGTTTTGGGTTTGATCCCCCATTGGGTCTCGTAGGAGAAGGCAACTGATCGATGTTTCTCTCTCCCTTCCTCTCTCTTTAGAATGGATAAAAATATATCCTTGGGTGAGAATTAAAAAGAAAATAGAAGACAGTGTCATAATAGGGTTGTAAGCACCTTTCCCTCCAGGACTTAGGATAGGAGAACTTAAAGAACTCCCACTACAGAATTTTGCAACCAACCCTTCCTGGTGACTTTAGAAAAGTTAAAAAATTCACAAAACTGGAATGCATGGGAGAGATCACGGCATGAATGACTTCTACATAAATCTGATGAGGAGTGAAATAATCAACTCTTCACCGCAGGAAGGCTCCGGAAGTGGAGGTGTGCGGGGAGATGCTATCTGAGGGCGAGGGCGCTCAGCTGAGGAGCATCATGTTTCCCTCCCCTGGGCTCATTAATGAATCAGCCGGGCTCCGAGGAGGCCTTCAGAGTCCACTGGTTGAATCCGGTCCTTTACTGCTCTCTTCCATCCTAACCAGGTTTCTAAAATCTAGGGCCCAGTTAATGTGCGTTACTAAGTTTTCACTCAGAATTGGCTTGGAATTCAGTGAAACAGGAAAGATAGAGGTGAGGCCCTGTACGTAGGTACATAGTGGTGACAAGTTACCCAGAGCAGACAGTAGAGCAAGATATAGACAGAGGTCCCCAAATCCTAATTTGCATGATGATTGGTTGAATCATTAGCTTTAGGTAGCTGCCCCTCTGTGGAACTCAGAACAGTTGTCTTCAGAGCTTGTCTGGATGAAAGGATAGAGGGGCAGAGATAGCTTTCAAGGTCTCATTTTAGCATTTCTTCCATCCACTGGCCTTGGGCTGGCCACCCCCTGGGGGGCCAGGATCCTCACGGGGTGGCCTTTGTCTCCTGGACACCTGGATGTTTGTACTGTATCTCAGACCCTCTGGGTTTTATTAAGCAAAGCTGGCTTATTTGACAAATTAAACTATGCTCCTGTGTTAATAAATGCTAAGGATGTGTGACCCCTCCCAAGCAGCAGCCCTGAGATTCTACTTAAGCTTTCTGAAGACAACTGACCACACTTCAAAGTTGTAACTGGCTCTAGTTGCTCAGTGGATAGAGCGTCGGCCTGCAGACCAAAGGGTCCCGGTTAGATTCCAATCAAGGGCACATACCTTGGTTGCAGGCTCCTCCCAGGCCTGGGCTCTGGTCCAGGCTTGTGCAGGAGACAACCAATAGATGTGTTTCTCTCACATCGATATTTCTCTCTGTCTTCCCCTCTCTTCTACTCTCCCTAAAAAACTATGGAAAGTCCTGACCAGTTTGGCTTAGTGGATAGAGCGTCAGCCTGGGGACTGAAGGGTCCCAGGTTCGATTCTGGTCAAGGGCATGTACCTTGGTTGTGGGCACATCCCCAGTAGGAGGTGTGCAGGAGGCAGCTGGTTGATGTTTCTCTCTCATCGATGTTTCTAACTCTCTATCCCTCTCCCTTTCTCTCTGTAAAAAATCAATAAAATATATTTTAAAAAAAAAGCTATGGAAAAATATCCTCGGGTGAGGTTTAACAAAAAAGAAAAAATAAAGATGTAACTGTGATGATGGAGTGTCTAGGGCAGCGGTTCTCAACCTGTGGGTCGCGACCCCTTTGGCGGTCGAACGACCCTTTCACAGGGGTCGCCTAAGACCATCCTGCATATCAGATATTTACATTACAATTCATAACAGTAGCAACATTACAGTTATGAAGTAGCAATGAACATAATTTTATGGTTGGGTCACAACATGAGGAACTGTATTTAAAGGGCCAGAAAGTTGAGAACCACTGGTCTAGGGCAGTGGTCGGCAAACTGCAGCTCGGCAAACCACGGCTCTTGAGCCACATGCGGCTCTTTGGCCCCTTGAGGGTGGCTCTTCCACAAATACCGACTTCTGCGTATGGGCCACGAAGTTTCAATCGTACTGTGCGTGTGCGCCCGCACGTGGTATTTTGTGGAAGAGCCACACTCAAGGGGCCAAAGAGCCGCATGTGGCTCGCGAGCCACGGTTTGCCGACCACGGGTCTAGGGCTTTGGTGAGATTTTGAGGCAAATAGCCCTTAGCGCCCATTGACTCCATTCTAATAAACTTCTACTGGGTATTGTTATGTGCAACCTAGTCACACATTAGAACCAGGTTTTTATACAGATAGACACACACGACTGTCAGTTAGGATTTTCACTAAGCCCTGCACCCCTTGAGGCTGCCAGACTGCAGCAGAAGAGAAGGGAACAGTCTTGCTCTGGTTCCAGCGCTGGACTGCACTTTGAAAAACGAGGTGCTGTTTCTAGGTCCCTCACCACTGCAGAAGAATTGCAGACAAACTAGCTGCCGTATGAGATGCACAGATGACCTACAAATCCAGGTACACCAGGCGGCAAAGAGGTGTGTGAGCCCAGAGGTGGGAGAGCATCTTCCCAACCAGATCAGAAGGAAGGCTTCATGGGAGAAGCAGCATTGGAACTGAAACTCGAAGGTGTAACATTTGGCATGTGGTTGTGACTTGGGCTGGGGAATAAGGGAGACAGGATGACAAGAAGAGGGAACATGTCCACAAGCAACAGACACAAGAAGTGGTGGACTCCCCACGGACAACCGAGAATTCTTGAGAACGCGGGTGCATGGCAGGGGCCGCAAAACAGAAAGTAGAGGAGAGAGCTTTGTGCCAGGGCCCGTGAAGCCTTCAGGGTCAAAGCAGGGAGCTCTCGGGCTTGTAGGCAGAGGACCCCCGTATAAGGCAGAGCCCGGACTGTCCCCTGCTCAGAGTGGCACTGTAGAACAAGTGATCTGGCAGCCATGGCAGGAAAGATTACAAGGACAAACACTTGGGGGTGGGGGGTGGAGGGATGTGCTCTGAAGGTCTGAATTAGGCAGTGGCCCTGGGCAGAGGGGAGGAGAGAGAGCGTCAGAGAACAGTTGTAGATAGAAATCACTGAAGCTTGATAACAGGCATGGTTCAAACATGGGTAACAAGGAGTAAGGGAGGCTACCATCAGAGAGAATGAACGGAGACTGATGATTGGTGGGTATGAAAGATTCTGATTTCTGATTTGGACAGAACATGTTTTGAGGACATGGCAGACTTTCCAGATAAAGACACCTATCAGGCCATTGGAAATTCCACAAGTACACTATCCAATCTGTAGTCACCCAAAGACCTGTTAAAATGAACCGGCAGCTTGGAATCTCAGCCTGCTATCGATGTGCTATTTAATGCAAAATAGTAGTCTTCTTTGGAACCAACCTCAGTTATAGCATCTTCTGTAAACGATCAAGGCCCATCTGTGCACTGAAAAGGGAATATATTTTTATTTTCACATCATCCTGCCCTACAGCGGCTTGATACTGCTTGCTGAGTGGAGTGTGCAGCCCCGCTTTGCTGTAAGGAACCCCACGCTTTGCTCTGCAGACTGGGATCTGAATCCTGGTTCTGCTGCATTTTATTTCTCTAGCACAGTGGTTCTCAACCTTCCTAATGCCAAGACCCTTTAATACAGTTCCTCATGTTGTGGTGACCCCCAAGCATAAAATTATTTTTGTTGCTACTTCATAACTGTAATTTTGCTACTGTTATGAATCGTAATGTAAATATCTGATATGCAGGATGTATTTTCATTGTTTGCGACCCACAGGTTGAGAACCGCTGCAAAGCTTTTCAATTGTAGCATGAAGGGCTGGACTAGACCCCCTCTAAGGCTCTCTATACCAGCGGTCTGTTTATCGTGAAAAGGAGAGAGACGGTGGTGAGGCCAGCAGTGCCCATTGACTCCATGTCCACCTTTTTCAAGCTTGTCACTGTCAGTTGCCTACTTCTCTCACATGTCCCCACCGAAAAGTCAGGTCCATATGAGAAATGCCCACAACTCTCTAAGTTGCCACTACGGTCAAGTCACTGGGAAATACAGAGATGAAGAAGGCTTAGTCTTTGTCTTCCAGAAGCTTACACTTAGGCCGATGAGGATGATAAAAAATAGGTCAGGCAGGACAAGGGCAGTGAGCAGTGGGAGCACAGCAGGCAGGAGGAGAACATTTTCTGAGTTGACATTAGGGTGGATGTAAGGGGTGTGGGCAGAGAGGCAGGTGGGCACCTTGGGTGAGGGCGCACCCTGAAGGAAAGTGTGAAAGGCCTCCAGGAGGCCTTTTGGGAGCCCATGGGAGATGCAGTGGGAGCAGGTTGATATCAGAAGGAAACATGGATTGGTCGCCTCCCTGTACGCCACTGACTGGGGATCGAACCCTCAGGATGACACTCCAATCAGCTGAGCCCCCGCCGGGCACAACCGCCTACTTTTGAAAGGGGAAGAAATGCCACGGAGCTTCTGGGCGCTGACTCTGCTTCAGGGCCAAGTAACCGGTGGTGGGGAACTGACCAGGAAGTCGGTGGCACGTGCCAGGTGCGTGGCAGTCAGTGGCTTCAGTGGAAAGAGTGGTTACAGGAATGAAAATGAGGTCAGATGCCCAAGACTTTGTCCAGAGAGGATCGGGAAGACTGAGGAAGACAAAAGTCTCTGAGGACTCTCTGGCCTGGAGAATTAGGAGACTGGTGCAGGTTGTTAGAAGTTAGGTATCTGGGCATCTCAGTGAGGTGATTCCGTTGGGCAGCTGGAGGCATGAGATAGCCTCCCCCAAACGATCATGCCCAGAGGCACAGATCTGGTAATTGGGGGGGGGGGGGAGGACGCACAGGAATGGAAGTAAAAAGGGATGGAATCCTGGGTAGTGACGACGAAGCCCAGGGAAGAGGACCTGCTGAGGACGACAGGAGCCCCCAGCCGGCGAGAGGTGGGGTGCTGGGGACCGTGCCATTGGGCCACGGTCTTTCAGGTTGGCCTGGATGTGGACAGTAGACTTTCCCTCTCCTCCAGCCTCCTTTTCGAAGGTGGGGAACAAGGCCTGACAGATGCTCTGATTAGCCAAGAGCACAGGTTGGCGGGCTCTAGGAACTTTCAGCCCGGTACTCGCTTCATGGCCCACACTGTCCAGTCCAACCCCCCAAACAAACTCTTCATATAAAAAAATTCAGCCCTTGAAAACCCAGAATACTTGAAGTTTCAACCTGGGAGGGTGGGGGGATCCAGCAGGTATTTTTTGCCTTAAGCCAGAGGGAAGCCAGGTCCTGGGCGGGGCGGGGAGGGCCCGCGGGACCCGTGCGTGTGCTCCAGGAACGCGCGCTGAGCTGGCCCGCCCATCCCCGCCCTTGTGCGCGTCCCCATCCCGGTGCGCGCCCCGGTCCTGGCGCGTTTCCCGCACCGCACAACATCCGCACGCCCCCACTCCCATATCCCCCAGCGCACCCCGCAAGCCCCGCCAGCAGCCTCCGTCCTGGTGCGCGCCCCCGTCACTGCGCTCCCGCCCTCCCCATACCCCGCCTCTGGTGCGCGCCCCCGCCCGTAGCCCCCGCCCTGTTGGCGCCCTTGCCACCGCGCGCACCGGGGAGCACCCGGTGGAGCAGCCGAGCCGCGGCGGGACCGCGCCGGGCCGGGGGCGCGCGAGGACGCGGGGGCGCGGGCGCGAGGCCGCCCTGCGGGGCCGCGCGGAGGAGGCGCCGGAGGAGGAGCGCTGCCCGCCGGTGCCGCCGCTCTGTGCGGGTCCGGGATCGCTGGAGCGGCCAAGCCGCGGCCTGAAACAAAGAGGCGGGCGCGGCGCGATGGCGGACCGCAGCCTGGAGGGCATGGCGCTGCCGCTGGAGGTGCGGGCGCGGCTGGCCGAGCTGGAGCTGGAGCTGTCGGAAGGTAACAGGCCCGGCCGGGCCGCGCCGCGCTGTCGCCGGGAGGCCGCTGCGGGGTGGGCGGGCGGGCGGGCGCGTGGTCTCAGGGGCGCTGGGTCCCCGCGGTGCGTGTCACGGCCCCCACCCGGGCCACGGCGCGTCGCCGGCGGGCTGCGCTGCGGCGGGGCCTGGGGCGCGGGATGGAGCGGCCGGCCTGGCGGGCCCGTGTCCTTGTGCGCGTCCGCGCGCTGCCCCCGCGGCCCAGGCTGGGGACGTCTCGCGCCGCTCGGCCTGCAGTCCCCCGGCCTTGCTCTAATGCGAAACTTGTCGTTGGACTTGAGGGTTTGAACCCCGATGTGCCAGCCATCCTGGTGTTACTACGGCTCGGGGAAGCTGGCGCTACTATTGTTCGTGTGTGTTGTGATGCGAAGGGTGGGAGACTCGCAAACCTCCTACCTCAGGCCAGGTTCCCTGCCTGGCGCTCATCCCTCGGATTTGGAATTGGCGACAGATTTGCTGCCGTGATTTCATGGACTGTTATGTACGGTTTCTTATTTGCTCTTAATGATGGGATCATGTGCTCAACTGTCATAAGTTTAGATCGGGTTTTGCTGTGCCTTAAAAAAAAAAACCACCCACTAAAGTTCCAAAATGTTAATGTTTAATATCTGTTCAGTATTCACCGGCTCACCCTGAGAAGGCCACTAACGTGCTGTGGTGGGTGGGGAGGGGCCGCTGTCTCGGGTTTATATTTGGAGCATGCAGCGTGGTGAACTTTGTGTGTGTGTGTGTGTGTGTGTGTGTGTGTGTAACGGTTTTGTGAGGGCCGGCAGCCAGAAAGTAAATTCATTCGTGCCAATTTCATCAGCAGGGAGGAGCCGATGTTGACTTTATGCTTTCCTTTTTAACACTTGCAGGGCACAGAAGGGAATAAAGGATGGGGCTGTGGCGTGGTGTTAGCTGCCTTCCCGTGGTCCACGGACTATGTCTCTATGTCAGATCTGGGGTTCTGCAGGGTATCCCAATGATCGGTAGAGTTAAACAGCCCCGTAGCAGAAGGAGGCTGCTTCCTGGACTCTGTGCTGAGCAGACACTGTTCCACCTGGCTGAAGATGTGAGGGCGTCGCTAGTACCCCAGAGGGCCCAGAGGTAGGCCATACAGAGTAGGCCCACGGGGGAACACTGTTGAGATGTACAGTGGTGGGTAAAGTGTGTGCTGTGGACAGTGCTCGAGGGGATGAAGTCTGTATTAGAAAACATCTGCTGGAGTTATGCGATTGTGTCGATGCTCAGATGGGTTTTCTCCCTCACTCATCAGCCCCTCAGAGCTCTAGTCTGTCATCCTCACTGCTGTTGTATGATTCCCAGCACCCATCACCCATGTATCATCTCAAACAAGCAGTTCTGCTCTGTCTGCATCTCTTCCATCAGGACTCATGGGGAGAGGATTCTTTAAATTAGTTTTCATGGAAACATCGGAAAATATTGTGGAAACACGTAGAATTTTCAGTGCCCAGTTCCTACAGAGGAGGATGGAAAAAACAAGTCTGTTTTAAGTGTCATCACGGTATCTCTGTTAGCAAAGGGGAGCCCCTGAACTCCACAGCACTGCTCACCTCCCCCTGTCAGCCTCGAAATAAGCTCGCATTTGCCTCTCTGAATCTGGGGCAGTGCTCTGAATGTGCGTCCCGGCCCCCTCCTATGCTGGGAGCGGTCACTCATGGCCCCTTACGAACGTGTACATGGGACACACTGCCCTGCTCGATGGCACTCACCTGCCACCAGCTGTCGCTCTCGGAGGGTGAGTAATATGTTCCTGCTGCCCAGAGGATGGCAAAACCACTTTAGACCAACGTGTGCTCAACCCCATTCTCTGAACAGATTTTATAAAAGGGCTTAATGAATTTCGTATTGAGTGTCTGGGCAGAGAAAGGGATGTGTGTGTGTGCATTCAGGAAGCACATTATTGTTTTTTTTTCTACGTAAACCTTGCTAGGCCTGGCCTGAAGAATGAAAGAATCAGAGGTTTGTGGCATCGGCTGGTGTAGCCTCAGCCCCTCTCTGCCACCCCCACCCCCTTGTCTTGCTTTGTCCCTGCTGAGTTGATAGAGTTGCTCTTTAAGGTCCTTTGGAATTTCAGGTCTTATAAGCACATAAGCGGTTTTACTGGCTTAAATGAGATGAACCGGTTTGTTTTCCAGTATTGCTCAGGAGAAACCAACGAGTGGAAGGATCAGAAATCTGTATCTCTCTACATTTTGGAACTTAAAAAATGCCCCAGCGTACCCGCTTCCACAGTGAAAAGTTAAAACAAGCCTTCGCGCCGAATTACTTAAGTATATTGCTTTCACATTTCCTGTTCCATCAGGACTCATGGGGAGAGGATTCTTTAAATTAGTTTTCCTGGAAATATTGGAAAAAATTGTGGAAACATGTGGAATTTTCAGTGCTCGCTTCCTACAGAGGAGGATGGAAAAAACAAGTCTGTTTTCAGCGCATCACGTCGGTTGAAAAAACAGGGTGGGCTATCAAAGTTCTTACGTGGCCCGTGGGCGGTTAATGGTGCTCATTATTGGGGTTTGCAGACAGGGGCCCTGCTTTGGTTGCACTGTCTGCTGGGTATTGCTGTCGATGCTAATATTATTTTATTTTGGGGGGCCATTGCCTGCAGAACTCAGGGTACATTCCTGCTCTGCTGGTTGCCTCCTTGTTTCACTCTGCTGTGTGTTACGACCCAGTGCTCCCCTCACTGGGGAAAGCCAGCACCTTTCCCTTAGAACAGCCTCGTCAGCAGAGAACAGGAGATGTGGCAGGCGGCCCCTCCTGTGGGTACTAGCAGCTACAGTCGGTGTTGTGGGGCCAGGCCTGGTGGGTCTGCTCAAATACTTGGGATTGAATGTGAGCTGGGGAGGAAGCCAGCCAGTGAGCTGTCCGCTGCAGGATGCCAGGTGGAGTGGCCGACACCCCTTTTCCTAGATCATTCTTTCTTCCCTTCTTTTGGCTTTTGGGATCTTGCATTTTTCTTCTTGGCTTTAAGAGGGCCCCCAGGTAGTTTCATTAATAAGTGAATAAGCATTTGGCTTAAGGGATAACTTTAAATGGAAATACCAAAGTAGAGAGGAAACAGAAAACTTCTCAAAGACAGACTTGTCTTGTGTAAAACACTCGTTTGTTGATTGAGATTGAGCAGTAAGTGTCTCTGTGAACGGATGATGCTCGTACACAGGAGGCACTCGCCCCACCCTTTCAGGAGCGGCTGGGCTCTTCTTTGGTAGAACTAGGGACATTGCCTTGTGATATAGCCTGCGAAAGATTTGTTGTTTGCACAGGAGACGTCTTTATAAAATATGCGGCATGTCAAACCCTTTGTGGCTTTTTAGTTGTTGGTATAACTACTTACTTCCTACCTTCTGCTTATGGGGGTTACTCAGCCCTTGCTCTGCTTGGCTGATTAATATGCCCAGTTACTTTAACTGCTCATTTTATTCCATCATAGAGTCCAACTTGAACATTTTCTTAGTAAGTCCGAATCTGCTTGAGGAAGGAGGTGAATGCTAACTGAAATGTCAGCCTTTTGTGCTAGTCAAGGAACCAATAATTTTTTTTAAAAAATTGCAGATGAGCAGCACACAAGCAGCTTGCACATCCCTGTCACCAAAGCGTAAGATCTTCATGAGGTGGCATTTGGAAGGTGTGTGGACTTAGGGCAGGGTGGGGAGCTTATGAGGCTGGAGAAATCGTTTGGTATGTTTGACCAAATACAGCAGGCTAAATTTTAAGTTGATGTTATAAATATCCAAATGGCCCTTGGCAGAATAAAGGTTCCCCACCCTTGATGGAGGGGGTGGCATTTCCAGGGCTATTGGGCCCAAGATAACAGATACACTTTGGTCTAAACTCGAATTCTGTCCCCCCACCCACTTTCCAGCCCCTGTTCTTTCCTTGGAGGTCCCTGATGCTACAGAGCTAACAGCTCTGTGGGAGCTTAAAGCGTAGGACCACCTTCTGAGGTCAGTAAGCAAAGACCCAGCTGTCTCTAATGCCACCCAAACTTTGTGTATATTCTCCGCACGGAAAGGAAACAGTTGATTCTGGAAAACAAGTGTGTAAAAAAAAAATTCACCCCCCCCAAAGTCTCATTGATAATTTGTTGTAAGTGGGCGAGGAAGAAGGGAAGGGGTCAGCAGAGGGAGGGAAATAGAAGCTGTGGGGGCCCCTGAGCCACTCCAGCTGGAATCAGATCTCAGGATAGCTACAAAATGTGTTTACTCTGCTACATCCGTCTCACCCGTAGCCCTAGGTATCGCGGTGAGTGAAGTGGAGTACTCGGCCTGATGAATGTAAAATGTTGTTACCTGCATTAAAAATATTTATAAGATGGCAGCATTGACATGTGTGGGATTTGAAGTGGGTGGACTTGAATTCTAAGAGTTTTTCAGAGCTATGAAAATCGTTCCGTTTGAAAGTTCTTTTCTCTATGAATTAATATAGGTGTCAAGTTTGGCCAGGAAGCTAGGAAAGTAAACATACACACACATTACGGCATAGATCTGTCACACTGCTCCAAACGCTTATAAGATATTTGCAGTGCTGTACGCCTGCTTAGAGCTGAACTTTATGAGGTTAAAGCCGTAACAACAGCTCTATTTTGTTTTAGGCTGGGCCCACGGGTTTTATATTCTTGTTATGGTTTGAGGCTACAAGCTGTTGGATGCTATGAGTCACTTCTGGTCTTCCTCCTCCCAGCCTCCTTCAAATGGCTGTCCCTTTTTTTAGAGTTGATTTTTTAAAAAGCAGTGATTTAGGGGATGAGTAGTAGCATTCTTCTGAATTGCAAAGAGAATGTATCGGATCATCTTGGTTTTGATGTCATGTATATGGACTGACTCACCAGTCCAACTCCTAGTCATATTAGTAAGATCATTTCTAGTTCTTCTCATAATTACTCAGGCACCTTAAAAAAAAAAAAAAAAAGCAGATTCTTGGTGCAGTGAGTTGATTTAGTTTTGCACATCAGTATTTATCCTGGGAATCAGGGACGTGTCATCAGCTGTAGCGTGGACAGCGCCTCCTGTGATGTGATTGGTTTCCGGCCACTTTTCATTGAGTTGGTGCTCTCCTCCCACTCCGGTTTCTCTCTCTGTACACCTACCTCTACTTCCAAGGTTGCTGACTTTATCTTTCTTTTGTGATTTTTTTTGGTGTTCCATACAAAGGTTGCCTACTCTTGTTGCCAGTGCTCTGTTCTTTCTGCTATGAGTATCAAAAACTTGTCACCTCTCAAAAGAAGTAATTGCACCAATTTGTTCCTGATGATAATAAATAGGGATCTCAGAGAGGCGAGGCAAACTGGGGTTCCCAGGTAGGGGCTGGGGTGCAGGAGCCAGTGTGACAAGGAATGGGGTTTCTCACTTCTGAGCATATGGGTACTGCCCTTCTGTCTTCAGGTCCCAGTTGGGGTATTCATTTTTTAAAATATATTTTTATTGATTTCAGAGAGGAAGGGAGAGGGAGAGAGAGAGATAGAAACATCGGGGATGAGAAGGAATCATTGATTGGCTACCTCCTGCACACCCCCTACTGGGGATTGAGCCCACAACCCAGGCATGTGCCCTGATCGGGAATCGAACTGAGACCTCCTGGTTCATAGGTTGATGCTCAACCACTGAGGCACACCAGCAGGGCTGGAGTATTCATGTTAATAAGCCTTTGAGACAAATGGAGTGGGAAAATGCTGAGATACTGAGTTGTAAATGTCAAAATTACAACAAGCAGACTTTTTTTGGGGGGGGGGGGAGGGAGGGTTTGCTATTTAGTTTTTTGCAATGCTATTGAATTCTGTCTTTTGAATATTCTCTTGATACCCTTGCATAGTAGCATGGACTCCCTGCGCTGTGTGAATTACAAATTGAGAGAGTTCTTTACTGTGCTTTGCACAGTAGGTATGGAACACGGGAAAAACTATGCAAGCTTGTGAGGGTCTCTGATTGATAGTAGGTAAAATAGGTCTTTCTCTTCTGGGCTGATGGTTTTAAATCTTGTTTTTCTTTTGCTTCTTAGGTTGGAACTGTTTCTGTGCCTAATGAAGAGATTGAAGACCATGGGCAGATCTAGCTAGTTGTGTCAGCACCAGAGCCAGGGATTCCTTGCGCATCCGTCCGCAATCACGCACAATTATTATTATGTTTTTACTGAATTGTTTAGTTAGTCAAGTCATAGATTTTTCTATTTATTAGAGAAAATTTGTAACATTTAAAATAAAAAAACTGCCTGAACATCTCACCTCTTCCTTACAGGCTACTTCAGATGCACAGCCTCAGGCCTCCGCCGGTGCGTGGGGAGGAGGAGGCAGGCCTCCACTGTCTGACTCGCTTCTGGACACTGAGTCCTGCCCAGGGGAGACTTTATTCTAAAGTCTCAGGGTGATTCTGCGTGTGTTCTGACCAAACGTCTTATAAATGTTGCTGCCATATTTCAGGAGTTCATACAACAACTAAAGCTTAGGGAGGGAAGGGGCCCTTAATGACCTATCGGGACTTTCCCAGGCGCGTTTGTGGATTAGCTGTGCTTGTTCCCTTGCGTGCACAAGGAGCCTCGTTTCTTGACTCTAACACTCAGGGAAACAGGAGCATCTACTCTGCATCCTGGTTTTATTTCCCGTTCCCCTTTTTCCCCACGCTGAGATTCACTTCCCCATGAAGAGGAAGGTGGCATGAATCCACCCTGACCACCCACCGAGGAAGGATCAAGAGACGCTTCCTGGGCAGATAGATTCTGTAGATCAGTTTCCTGAAATGAATATGGAAATGGAAGCCGTTATGACTTCACCTTCCTGGACGTTTCTGGGTCTTCATGAGTAAACGAATAGAGCAGTGATGGCGAACCTCTGACACGCGTGTCAGAGGTGACACGCGAACTCATTTTTTTGGTTGATTTTTCTTTGTTAAATGGCATTTAAATATATAAAATAAATATCAAAAATATAAGTCTTTGTTTTACTATGGTTACAAAGATCAAAAAATTTCTATATGTGACATGGCACCAGAGCTAAGTTAGTGTTTTTCAAAATGCTGACACGCCCAGCTCAGAAGGTTCGCCATCACTGGACTAGAGCATGGCCAGCTATGCAGTGTTACCATTACCCATATGCTGACAAAGATGTGGCTTATAAGTCATCATATAAGGATGTCAGGTGTATCTCAGAGCAGTTGCAAAGCCTGATATTGTCACGGGAAAGGAACAGATGAAACCGCTTAGCCAAATGCTTCAGGAAGGCCAGGTTCACTCAGGAGCCATCAGTTTGAGGGGCTGGATTATATGAGACTAGGAATTTAAGCCCCAAAACACACTTTTCACTTGTGGGTGACCTTCTTCTGTGCTTCTCGCATCTCTGAGTCTTCCTACTTTCTATTTGCGGGGATTTGTGGGAGGATATTGAGATTTCTCTGGGCTGAAGGTCTGATCTGCTGCAAAGTCTTCCTGCTTTTCATACATCAGAGGGTGTGTCAGGGCTCTGTTGGCCGCGCCACCTGCAGCATTGTTTGGGTAAGGGAGCTCGTCCTCCCTGCCTCAGTCTCCTGAGTTGTCAGCTGGGTTGTCACGAGGACCGGAGAGGCAGTGAGTGTCACAGTGCCTGCCTGGTAAATACCACGACTGCTCTGAGTCTCCTCCAGGTGCTGGGATGAGCTCTTTGTACTTCCAACTCCTAGTCCCCCCCCCCCCCCCAGTTTATTCGCAGGATTAGGGGTTACAGTGACTATGAGTGGCCTTAGGAGAAAGGAAGTGGGAGGAGTCCTCCCAAGGTGCCGGCAGGGTGTGGGAAGCACTTTTACTTCTGAGAGGACTCACTGCACTTCTTAACAATTGGCCACTTACCCTGCACTGGGATAATTTCAGAGCTGCGATGCCTTTTTAAAGATAAAACTTGTTTCTTCCTGGTGGCCTTTTTGAGTTAATAGGCCTGTTATTCCCCCCACCCCCCGCTCCCCCACCTTTTTTTAGCTCCTTTGCTTTTCAAGAGAAAAGTAGGGGAAGGATGTCCTAGCTCAGATTCTAGTCCAGGTGCACCTGGGAAGGTGTCCTGTTAGGGTCTGTTCAGGTGTACCTGGGAAGGTGTCCTGTTAGGGTCTGCTGCAGGTGCACCTGGGAAGGTGTCTTGTTAGGGTCTGTTCAGGTGTACCTGGGAAGGTGTCCTGTTAGGGTCTGCTGCAGGTGCACCTGGGAAGGTGTCCTGTTAGGGTCTGCTGCAGGTGCACCTGGGAAGGTGTCCTGTTAGGGTCTGTTCAGGTGCATCTGGGAAGGTGTCCTGTTAGGGTCTGCTGCAGGTGCACCTGGGAAGGTGTCCTGTTAGGGTCTGTTCAGGTGCATCTGGGAAGGTGTCCTGTTAGGGTCTGCTGCAGGTGCATCTGGGAAGGTGTCCTGTTAGGGTCTGTTCAGGTGCATCTGGGAAGGTGTCCTGTTAGGGTCTGTTCAGGTGCATCTGGGAAGGTGTCCTGTTAGGGTCTGCTGCAGGTGCATCTGGGAAGGGTGTCCTGTTAGGGTCTGCTGCAGGTGCATCTGGGAAGGTGTCCTGTTAGGGTCTGCTGCAGGTGCACCTGGGAAGGTGTCCTGTTAGGGTCTGTTCAGGTGCAACTGGGAAGGGTGTCCTATGAGGTTCAGCTGCAGGTGCATCTGGGAAGGGTGTCCTATGAGGTTCAGCTGCAGGTGCATCTGGGAAGGTGTCCTGTTAGGTTCTGTTCCAGGTGCATCTGGGAAGGTGTCCTGTTAGGTTCTGCTGCAGGTGCATCTGGGAAGGTGTCCTGTTAGGTTCAGCTGCAGGTGCATCTGGGAAGGGTGTCCTGTTAGGTTCTGCTGCAGGTGCATCTGGGAAGGTGTCCTATGAGGTTCAGCTGCAGACCACCTTGGACCTCCAGTGAGAGTTGCTGGAGGAGCTGCCTGGGTAGCTTCTGCTGCAGTCCCCCTCCTCTCTCTGCTGACTGACGAGGAAGCACAGAACACCACCAGCTGTGACTCTGACACACCCCTCCTAGACGCGTGTGGAACGTGGCTAGGATCAGTGTGTGTGGAGGGAGGCTAGCTGACACCTCTTCTCATCATGTCTGATGACACCTGCACATGGATATGGGCTGCCGGCCACAGGTGGAATGACTGGAGCCTGCTGCAGTTCCGAGAGGCCAGGCTACTTCCTTCCGAAGTGGGGAGGGGCAGGGGCCTGACCTGGCAGCATGGCCAGAGGCCCTGTCCCAGCTTGCCAGACACCTCAGATGTCCTGGGGCTTTGTCCTTACCGTCCCTCTGGCAGTCTTCTGCCTTAAGCACCTTTGGGTTTGTGACTGTGAGTGAGATCAACTCTCATAAGCTTCTTCTTTTAAAATAAAAACCAGAGATAGAGTTTTAAGCCTGCCCCCATGTGAACTTAATGGTATTGCAGAAATTATGGCTTCAATTATCCTATATAATAAAAGCGTAATATGCAAATCAACCAAACGACCGGTCGTTATGACGCACACTGACCACCAGGGGGCAGATGCTCAGCGCAGGAGCTGCCCCCTGGTGGTTAGTGCGCTCCCACAGGGGGAGTGCCGCTCAGCCAGAAGCTGGGCTCATGGCTGGCTAGTGCAGCAGCAGTGGCAGTGGCTGGAGCCTCTCCCACCGCTGCTGCAGGTGGGCAGTAAGGAGCGAGGGGTCCCGGACTGCGAGAGGGATGTCTGACTGCCAGCTTATCCCCAGAGGGCTCCTGGACTGCTAGAGGGCACAGGCTGTGCCGAGGGGCTGCCCCCCCCTTCCCCCAGTGCACGAGTTTCGTGCACTGGGCCTCTAGTGTATAATAACTGACAATTTAAGAGTAACATGAAGTAATAAAGTGGAGCTGGACTTTATGCTAGATTCTTAAGTGAGCATTATCAGGCTTCAGAAACATCTTTTGTTCTTATTTGGGCAAATACAATGGATGCTTAAAAGCTGTTAGTAACATAAAGTAATCTTTAAGGATCTATTTAAGCAAGGGTGTGATTCCATTAAACTTAAGTCATTAATATGTACCCATTTAAGGCCAAGGAAATAACTATCAACTTGCCAGGGTTGAACCTGTTCCTAGTATTACCAGTGTGCACTGCAATGGTCCCCTCTGCCCACACGTTACTGTGGCAGCGCAGTATCAACGCTGTAAAAGTAAGACGTGTGGTGGGTGGTCTTACTACTTCATTTTGCTCAGTTCCAGTGAACATAATCTTATTGCCGTGGCCGGGCTTCCTCCACCGACCACGGCATGGTCGTTCACGGGGCCAAAGGGGAAATGGCACCTGGGCTGCTTTGCCTCTGACACCGGAGTCCAGACGCGGAGCGTTCTGTCCCTCTTAGTTGCGTGTACACAGATTAACGCGGAAAGGAAGTAGAATGCGCTTTTCTTTTCCCCTCCCTCTGTAGATGGTGATGAGTTATTTAGATCTCATGCTAGAGAGGGATGTATAGTGCCTGCTGGTGTTTTAGAATCCCCTGTTCTTAGGAAGGAAGGTCTGGCCCTGGACACAGGGCAGGAAGCAGCCTTGATTTTGTGTGTTTCCTTGATGACTTGTTTAGTGTTTGACACAAATAGGGTTCTGGATGAAATGCGCGCTCGTTAGAAAGTGTGTCAGCAAGACGGGGGCTTTCAGAGAGTGTTCTGTGTCCCGTGACTATAGGAGAGCGAGGCCTTGGGGAAGGCAGGTGGGCGGAGGGTGGCAGGGTGGGGGCCCCTCCGTGGCCCTGCCATTTGGTGGGGGGTGGAGGTTGCTGGTGGAGCACGCTCCCCAGGGATAGGAAGCTCACACTCAGGGCTGACTGCGTCAGTGGGACCACGGGGCAGTTTTGATAACTGTGACTGATTCTTGAGAAATGTGGGGCGGGGAGTGGTACTTGGAACACCAGCGTTCCGTGAGGCTGAGATGTAAAATGAACCTTGCAATTGCATGGTGCCTTGTAGCTTTCCTGTTGATCTTTTTTTAGTCCTCTGAAAGTATTTTCTAAGGAAAGGATGTTCTCTTCTCCGGGCAGGCGAGGAGGCTGAGTTTCACATGGTTGGAAAGCCATCATGAGTGTTGGAACCGTGGTTTCCTGACACAGTGTGAGTGTCCTGGGTGAGCTGGCCGACCTTAGGGCTTGGGAGAGGCGTGTTTTCTTTTGATCAAGGATTGGGGGATCCAGGCTTCTCCTCTGAGACCAGCCCACGGAGCTCTGTGCCAGCTGTGGGTACCCTCCGAAGGGGAAGCAGTGGCAGGCCCCTCCTCAGTAGTCTGTCCCCACCTCAAGCAGCAAGTCAGTGAGGAAAATGCTGGCTTTTTCTTCTACTTGGTTGTAGAGCAGTGGTTCTCAACCTTCTGGCCCTTTAAATATAGTTCCTCACGTTGTGACCCAACCATAAAATTATTTCCGTGGCTATTTCATAACTGTCATGTTGCTACTGTGATGAATCGTCATGTAACTATCTGATATGCAGGATGGTCTTAGGCGACCCCTGTGAAAGGGTTGTTCGACCGCCAAAGGGGTCGCGACCCCCAGGTTGAGAACCGCTGCTGTAGAGGGATGGAGGCTTCTGCGGCACATTTTCTTAGCTGGCCGCCTCTAGGACTTTGCATTTAAAATCTAGTCTGTCCTCTCGGGGTGGGTCCATGGGTGTTCACTGTACCGCTCCTCACGTTTTTTTCTGAATGCTTGAAAATTTCCTGTGTTTCTCCTGGAAGATAAAACATAAGAAACGCAACCCCTTGAGCTAACTTTTCTGGATGGCAACCTTTAGAATCAGGAAGCCGGATATGGTACGGTTTTATCAGAAATCTTGATCGTTTTGGTCAAGAGACAATGCTGTTAATTCTTGGTTGTGTTGTTTCTGGGAAAAATATTCTAAATGAGTTTCCAGGAATCACCTCTTCAGCGTCTCTACCAGAAAAGAGTGGCCTTTCTCAGAGCTTCCCTATTACACTAGCCAAGGGTGATGGTGAGCACCTTCAAGCGGCCACTCATCACTCACAGGCCATCGATTTGTATGTGGATGTGGAGTGCTTTTATAAGCGAAGTGCCCGTTCTGATCTTCTCCAGCTCCTGCAGGGATGGGCCCACATCTGATGCACCTGAACCGTGCTTGTCTCTGGTCCCCAGAGAACTGGCCTGGCGTCTGTAGGGATGCGTGGTGCCTAACGTGGACCTCTGAATCAGACGCTGCAAGTACTGGTAGACATCTGTGAACAAAGTCTGCCTCTCTGGTGGGGGAGGACGCTTACGTATTTTCGTAGCCACCACTCACTGATTACTCACCGTGCGTTGCATTAAATGTATGACAGATACTACCTTCTAGCCCAGCTGTGGGCAAACTACGGCCCGCGGGCCGGATCCGGCCCGCTTGAAATGAATAAAAGTAAAAAAAAAAAAAAAGACCGTACCCTTTTATGTAATGATGTTTACTTTGAATTTATATTAGTTCACACAAACACTCCATCCATGCTTTTGTTCCGGCCCTCCGGTACAGTTTAAGAACCCATTGTGGCCCTCGAGTCAAAAAGTTTGCCCACCCCTTATAGCCTGAGCGAAAGTACATTTGTCCCTCAAAAAGGGGAAGTGTTAATTAGCTGGCCCAGTCGCTGGCTTTGCCCTTGGAACTCTTTCTGCCGCTACTGTCACCTGCTTGTCACATGATAGCTTTCCCAGGGGAGGCCCTCACTCCTGCAGTTAGTTAGGCAGATCCCAAGTAGGAAATACAATTTTTCTTTTCTTTTTTTTTTAATCCTCACCTGAGGATATTTTTCCATTGATTTTGCAATGAATGAGAGAAATGTGAGAGAAACACATCAATGGATTGCCTCCTGCACGAGCCCCAAGCAGGGCCCGTGCTGGGAAGGAGCCTGCGACCAAGGTGCGTGCCCTTGACTGGAATCGAACCTGGGACCCTTTGGTCCGCAGGCCAATGCTCTAGCCACTGAGCCAAACCGGCTAGGGTGGAAATACAATTTTTAAAAGATGGCAAGTTTCATGGTATCCGTGATTTTTCTTTTTTATGTATTTACTTCCATATACCCTAAATGATAGAATTTCCCCACCTGATAGAACAGTTCCCTTGATTACGAGCCATTACTGGTACTAGCACTCCTTGTTTTATTGCAATTCATAGGTGCTGCATTTTTTTGCAAATTGAAGGCAAGACCCACCACCAGCAAAAGATGACTCACTTTATCCGACACTCGCTTTATGGCGGTGGTCTGAAACTGAACCCTCGAAGCCTCCAAGGTCTGCCTCACAAAATTCTGTGAGGGACATTTTGGGAACCTGTAGTCTCAGAAAAGGTCCTCTATTTTTAAACCATAATCTGCTTCTTGAAGTGGTTGGGATTGTGGCTGTCTTTTGTTGTCCTATTTTTTTATTTTTAGACCCTTGAGAGGAAGCAATTTAGTGATTATTCAGAATTGTGAAGATAACCTAGTGATTAGAGAATCTCATTGGATAAATCTGATATCTTTCTTTCCTTTAAGTAAATAAAAATATCTTGATCCAGGTCAATGTTAGCAGGAATAACTTGTTTCTAAAACAGATAAAGATTCTTGTGTGACACGTGCCCATCCTGGGATAGTGTCTCTAGAATATTCTAGAACATCCACCTCTACAAGTGTGTCCCCTCCCTACTCCCTGATTATTCATGTTTGCACCCGATTTTTTAACCCACGTATCCAAGATGGTCGTTACACACGTGCGAGTGTGACGTCTTTTCCTACAACAGGGGCCTTTTGAATATTGTTTTTGGACAGTGCCGTTTCCCATGTGCTCAGCCAGAAAGCATGTAGCTCCTCCCAACAGAGACAGATGTTCCGGCATCAGGAGCCCGAGGACTTTTCCTGTCATATGAAGCAAATAGATCCCAGAACAAAGCTGGTTTTGTGTGCTCTGCATTTAACCATGAACTTTGTTGCAAAAGTGGAGGGAGTGCTTCCCTGCATACCGGAAACCACGTGACTCGCTTCAACAGAAAACATGGAGCATCAGTTCTGCAGTCGGGTCGTTTTGCATATTTGCGATGGCACCTGTTCCGTAAGCTGCGAAAGCCACTCCCTCTTGGCCTCGCCAGGGCCGTGGTTGGCCCAGTTCATGGAAACAAGATCATTTGCCAGTTTCAGAATTTCACATCGCAGGCTGCCCCTTGTCTGCATCTTAACCCAATTTTAAAGGAAGATACAATTTGACTTTCAGTGGATTGTCTTAATGTGGTTATCTGTGGCTGGATCATTATACTGTGTTGTGAATTAGTTTTACCTTTGGATTTATCCTCATAATACAGAGTGTTCCAGAGGAAAGCATTAACACTGTTACTTGTAATTGGACTAACTCTTGATTTTTATGAGCTGATAATGGTAATGGTGAATTTAATTTCCATTTCTCATGTTGTTCTAAATTCTAAGGTCTTTGGTCACCGCTTCTCCCATGTTCTTTCCTTCTTATCCATCCACCCTTTCTGCTGTTTTGTCTTCTTTCAGACCCAGAGGCCCTCAGCGTGTGGTGTGTGGTGGGTCCTGCTTGCTGTGAATCTTTCATAACCGTGGAAAGGACTTTTTCTTTTGAGCAAGACAGCTCCAAACAAATTTCAGTTGCTCAAGTATCACCTGTTTTGTGGACGGGCTGTGGACAGTTTTGACCCTTTTTCTGTGGGGCTTTGGCTGACCTTTCCTTGCCCTCCTCATGACTCCACCAGCCCATGTGCCTATGTTCTGAACGCCTGCCTCATCACGTAGAGCGGTTAAATAAGCCACACGTCGCCACCTAAGCACCCCTCCCCGGCGTGTGAGTCTGGATTGTGTTTTGTTACTGTGGGGGACCCTGAGGATCCTGGCCTCTGGGTATGCCTCCCATTGAAGTGGTATAAAATGGGATGTCGGTGTGAGTGTTATCATAACTCACGGAGCAGATGACCAAGATGCTTCCATCTGAACAGCAGCTGACCATCCGGTTTGGAGGGGGGTGACCTTTTGACAGAGCAGCTGGCGCTTGTCATACCCTGAAAGCTGTGCTTGCCCCGTTTTCTGTTTTGTACGTAGAATCTACAGTTCCTAAAGGGAGGTGTTGGCTGACTCGAAGCGGGTAAACTAGTGATAAAAGTGCTCTCTGGAGATTAAGTTGAGTGAGTTTGCCATATAGTGTGTTGTTTACTATTTCATACTAAATAGAGTCGATGAGCACATAGCTCAGTGGTTCTCAACCTTCTGGCCCTTTAAATACAGTTCCTCATGTTGGGACCCAACCATCAAATTATTTTCGTTGCTACTTCATAACTGTCATGCTGCTACTGTTATGAATCGTCATGTAACTATCTGATATGCAGGATGGTCTTAGGCGACCCCTGTGAAAGGGCTGTTCGACCGCCAAAGGGGTCGCGACCCCCAGGTGGAGAGCCGCTGACGTAGCTGACCGGCCCACCCCTGTGAGGCAGAGGTTGCTTTTGCCCCCTGAGCGTCGGGGCTGTCTTTTCTTTCCTTAAGCACTTACTTCACGGGCAGTTTCTGAGTGAGGTTCCGTATTCCACGCTGCGCGAGTGGTGACCGTCGCTTCTGTAATGCAGAGGAAGACAGGACACAGGCCGCGGGGGAGTTCCGCACAGATGGAAGAGACAACTTACCGCGAGGACCCACCCACCACAGCTCCACGTGGAGCTGAGCGCCAGACGCGTGACCTCAGCTCCGAGAGCTCCGGGTTTAGAAGGAGCGGCTGGGTGACGAGGGCCTCAGCGTGCTGGGGAGGCCGCAGGCCCTGGGCCTTGAGGGCTGGGAGACGGCGGGGCCTTTGCAGAGGGGCCGGGCCAGCTGTGCTGGGTGTGGGCTGTCACTCAGCGAGGCCCTGCCAGGCAGTGCTGCCTGTGGCTCCTGTGTTCCGGGTGAGAGTTCTGACCCTAGTCTGCCTGGCTGGCGGGCGGGCTGGCTTTGGGCTGAGGCATGGGCCTGGGGTCTCGGGCACTGAGTTTAATGGGACGATGGCGTCTGGGCCTTTCCTGGTTTTCAGAGGCTCATGCGATTGGGGCTTTTCTTTGTTTTCATCTCTATGTCCATCCCATCCAGTGGAGCGACTGTATAAGGGCTGACAATAAGCTTGGATGCTGTGATTTTGAGTAGGAAGTTAAGCCCTGAATATGAGGCTGTCACCTTAGAGGTGACCTTATTCAACCTCCTCACTCTCTGAGCCGGCTTATGGAAGCGGGAGGTGCAGGGACTTGCAGAGGTCACCAGTTAGAGGTCACCAGTCAGCGGCAGAGCCAGGGAACGGTCTCTTCTCTCTGCAGGTCCTCTCCCAGCAAGGCTTTGCTTCCTTGCAGGCGCGACAAGGCGGGCAGCGGGGGGATCACTGACACAGAGCGTCTGCCCCCCAGGTTTTCCGTGTGTGTGCTGCATGCGTGTTGTGTGTATTCGGTGCGTGTTGTGTGTGCTGTGAGTGTGCAAGGTGTGTGTGGTAGGAGGGTGTGCTCAGTGCCCGTGTCCTGTCCTGTGCGGTTCAGGTCAGGAAGCAGCCGTGTGGGGGTGTTGGCTGAGTTGGGGTGACATGCATCCCGAGAGGTTCCTGCCCTGAATTTTGACACTGCCCCCCCCCCCCCAACCCGCCCCCCGCCCCTGGTGGCCCCTCCTCTCCAGACGCCTATGGAGCCTTGTTTACCTTCCCTCCCAGTTTCCTCTTCCTTCTGAGGACCCTCTTCCTCTTCCACGCTGCGGCTCAGCGGGACGTTGAAGCCTCCGCAGGCTACATGCCTGTCACCGTGATGGCTTCGCCCCTCGCTGACCAGTGGTGGTCTCATGGGTGCAGAGAGCTGGTTGTCTGGCCGCAGGGATGCTCATCCTCAGGCTCCCTCTGAGGAAGGTGCCAGGGAGGGTCCGGTCCCCCAGGAGGCCAGTCTCCCTCCCCAGCACCCGCTCCCCACCTCGCCGCCTCCCTCCTCGGCCACTGTGACCCTGGGTGGCAGGATGTGCTGTGACCCGAGGAGGCGGAAACCTTCCGTTATCCAGGCTGTGAAGGAAAGACCCGCTTTTTAAGATCAGAGAACACCTCTGTCTGTCTGCCACCACAGAGACTCATTTTGTCACATGCAAAACTCTTGAGAATCAGACAACGCTTTCTGTGAGAAACCTGCTTATTACGGAACACCGTGCACTGTAATCCCACGTCTGTCAGCAGAAGGTCGGCTGTGCGTGGAGGGCGGAGTCCTCCCGGGGAGCGGAGCGGAGGGCACCCTCCCTTTCCCTGGACGCATTTCCACGTGTGTTTTGAAACAGAGAGCTTTGGCATTCCGGAAGAATGAAAATTATGATCGACGGCATCAATCCTCTGAAATAATAGTGAAGATGTTGGCAGTGCACACCAGGACAATAATTGGTCATTACAAACAAATGGTTTTTATTCACACTGAAATGTTTCCTTGTTCCCTTCCCATGCCCGGGAAGGCAGTCTGTGCTCCTTCCCGCGTGGTTTTTTTCCTCCGGGCTCTTCCCTGGGGGCTGAGCCCTCTGTTTGCTCCCAGTGTGGGGGTGCAGCTCCTCAGGGCTCTGTGTCTGCGGGGTGCCCGTGGTGGTTGCGGGGGTTCCCCCTCTCTTTGTTGGCTTGGGGAGCAAGATGGTCTGACTGCGCACCTTAATGAAAGCGCTGCCTGTCCCCTGGCCCGCCCCCTGTGCAGACCCAGACCCATTGGTGGGGCACTGAGGCTGGGGCCGACCCCGGGGGCCGCCTGCAAAAGGCCAGGTCAGTAGTCACTGACATTGCGCTTGAAACTTCCAACAGGTGTGGGCAGGTACTTGGGCCACCACACTGACCTCAGCTCTGTTTGACCTCCTGTTCGTCCTTTCCTGACGTGTAGAAACTTGGCCATGTATTGCAATCACCTGGAAGCGGATTCCCTGTCCCTAAGGCCACCTTCAGAATCGCTGTCTGCAGTGGGGGCAGGGGAGTCCCTAGGCGAGTCCAGCACCGCTGGCCAGCCTTTGGGAGGCAGCGGCTCCTCCCACTCCTTTGAAGTTAATCATTGAAGAGCAGCAGGAGGCAGGGAATTCTGGTTTAGCCCTGACTCACTGGCTCCGTGAGCTTGGCTGTGCAGGCATTCGGGGGTAGGTAATGGTGTCCTATGCTGTATTTTCAGCTTTCCCAGTAGGTGCTAAAAGAATGATTGTTCCTGGAAGGCCAGTTTGAAGAAAGCCGAAATTCAGAATTACGATATGTGAGCTCCTGTTATTTCACATACACCCCTGCCCGCCCGTTACCGCAGAGGAGTGGGGTTGTCCGGAGCTGACCGGCTCCATCCCAGCCAGGCAGCACGCTCTGCAGTCACGGTCCCCTTCCCCGTGGTCTGCCTTCGTGGTCACTGCGAGTCCTTGGGAGCTCAAGAACCTACCGTACAGATGCTAAGTGAGGACGTGGGTCCTCTGAAGAGGGAGGAAAAGGTCCCTGTGAGCGACTCCCTCCTGGTGGTTTACCTGGGGCAGCAGATTGCCCTCAGGGCGTGTGAGTCCCATAGAAGATCTGTGGCGTGTTCCTCGCATTAGGTCCTTCCAGAGGGAAGCTCAGCTCTTGTTTTTGATGTAATTGCCTGCTTGTTGCCTGGTTCCCGCGACCAATGGTTTTGTGGAAGCTACAGTAGCGGGAAGCACGTCAGGCCCCTGCTCTGGCCGGGGTGTACCAGGCAGCGTTTCACACGCTCAAGGACTTCTGTTTGTTAGTGGGGACTCCTGTTAGTGGGGACTCTCAATCTCCCCGGCAGCTGCGTCTGTGCTGTTTTCTTTTGAAAAGCTAACTCATTTATTAGAGTCTCTATATGAAGTCTGGAATTGTTAAAAATATTTTCCTAACTAGAAGATATCATTATTGGACTTGTACATTTACACATCTTGCTTTAGATTGCATTGTTATTTATTCACCCCTTCCCTTTTTTCTCTTGGTTAAAAAAAAAGTACGTTTTATTTATAGAATGAAGCGAGAAATGAAATCAAGGCACAAATATATAACATTTATACAGTTAAAAATATATATGTATACGTTACAAGTCATCCAGAGTGGTAAAGGAGATAAAAATAAAAATGGAAAAAAAATAAAAATAAAAATGGAGAGGAACTAGTGGTTCAGAAACGTTGTGTTTATTTCTCTTGTGTCCAGGAAACCTGCATCTTCGAAGCTCTGTTTTCTTTTTCAAGGTCAGCATCCAGCCTGGTGGCCACCAGCGGCTGGGGGAGGGGGAGATGTTGGTCAAAGGGCACAGGCTTGCAGGTATAAGATGGTAACTGCTGGGGATGCACAGTGTGGCGACCACAGTTCTCATTCAGTATTATACGGACTTAGAGTTACTCGGAGTAAATATTAGGCATTCTCAACACAGGGAGTTAATGAACGTGTCCGTTGTCCCACATATTTATCTTGATCTTGGGGATCATTTCACGATGTAGATGCATGAAAAGAATCATCAGGGCATGCAATGTAAGCACATACAATTATATTTCTCAGTCACACCGCAATGAAGCTGGGGGAAAAGCCACTTAGTCCTTTGGGTCTGGTTTCTCAGACTCAGGCTCCAGGACCCTGTGTGTGTGCGGGAGTGGGGGGGGGGGGGAGGGGCGAGGAACGGGGCGGGAGGGGCCGTCCTATGCGTCCTAAGACCTTTAGTGTCACCGTGCTTCCACCTCACTCCCGCAGAATGACCCCTGGCGGAGAACTGCTTTCTGTGGCACCGTGGGACGGGCAGGTTGGCATCACCCGATTATTAGCTGTTGCTCGTTTTTGCAGATCCAGGCGTGTGATTGAAACATGGCTGAGTGTCGATGTTGGGGTGAGCAGCTCTCCTCTGGGCATCTGCATTCAACCTGTTCAGGCGGAAATTGGTGCAATCTTGGTTTTACAGACATGAAACCCTTTGGGTGCACACCCCTGAGGTGTGTGCGTAGCTGTGCGGCATGCGGGCTACAAGGCATCCGCAGTCTGTGTGTCTGAGGGCCCTCTGGACTGCTGCGGGCGTGCGGGGCTATGCCCCATGAAGAATACTCCAGGGAGGCAGACTCTCAGGTCCCTTTGTAAGGCTCTTGTGACCTGCCCACCCTTCAGAAAACCCTTTCACTTAGGGAGCTATTTTCGCATCCTTTTGTTCTCTGTCCATTGGCATGGAGGGTGACGGACACCCACCTGGGTTTAGAGACTTAGGTTTGAAACATGTATTACTGTCTCCCACACTCTTTTCATTGTTTTGCCCACACCTAATTTGAAAGCAACATTATGTTTCATTAAAAAATTACTTTTAGCCCTAACCGGTTTGGCTCAGTGAATAGAGCATCGGACTGCGGACTGGAGGGTCCCAGGTTCGATTCCAGTCAAGGGCATGTACCTTGGTTGCGGGCACATCCCCAGTTAGGGGGTGTGGAGGAGGCAGCTGATCGATGTTTCTCTCTCATCGATGTTTCTAACTCTCTATCCCTCTCCCTTCCTCTCTGTAAAAAATCAATAAAATATATTTTAAAAAATTACTTTTATCCTAATTTATATCAACTCGCTGCAAAACATCCCACTTTGTTTTCATGGAATCAGTGACTCTTTTTGGAGTCACATTTAATTGGCTTCAGTAGTCTGTTACAGGTACACTTGGCACAAACAGGTTTCGGAGCAAACACACCTATTTCCTGATCAGATGGGGCTCGGCTGCTGAGACAGAGCAGCGGCCCAGAGCCTGCGCGGGAGAATTCAGCGGCTGCGGCATCGCTGAGCCTGGGGGGAGGGGCTGGACACTGCTTCCGGGAGGCGGCCGCCCGTCCTATGCTGCAGCGCATGAGCTCTCGTGTTTCAGCAGTTCATTTTTGTGGCAATGCCACAACTATCAGGAAAGTTTGTTTTAAAGAAGCACATTCAATTACAACTTAGAAGTATACGGGTATTCCATACAGCTCCTGAGGGAGGAACTGGGGGCCTAGAGCAGTGATGGCGAACCTATGACACGCGTGTCAGAGGTGACACGCGAACTCATTTTTTTGGTTGATTTTTCTTTCTTAAATGGCATTTAAATATATAAAAGAAATATCAAAAATATAAATCTTTGTTTTACTATGGTTGCAAATATAAAAAAATTTCTATATGTGACACAGCACCAGAGTTAAGTTAGGGTTTTTCAAAATGCTGACACGCCGAGCTCAAAAGGTTCGCCATCACTGGCCTAGGGAGAATGCAGGCATGTCACTTGTGAGCTCTGTGGGTGATAAAATATGTGTGACCATAACGGAGGCCTGGACGTGGGTGCCTTCAGCCGTCAGGTTATGGGGGAACCATGAGGGTTTTGGGAGGGGACCATGATCTGATCCAGGCTGTGCTTCTGAGGAGTAGCCTGCTGGGGGGTGGGGCGTCTAGGAGAGGCCCGGGCGAGCCCCAGGGCTGTTCCCCGGTGTGGCACCCGGGGATGGTGAATGTCCGAGTGCAGGTGGGAGGGGGGAGGAAGAAAGCGTGTGTGTGTGTGTGTGTGTGTGTGTGTGTGTGTGTGTGTGTGGTGGAGTGAGCATTCCTGCAGACCAGGACAGAGCTGGTGGAGGGAGCGGCTGGAGTACATAAAAGAGCGTGGACCAGTGGCGCCAGGTCCCCGCGGATCACTTGCCCATGGTATCCATGAATTGCTGTTATTGTAAGTTCATTCAGAACAAAGGAACGTTCCGAAGGGCCCTTAAGCTGGAATGTGCCTGTGCATTTCAGAACGCCCTGTGCTTTGATTCTGGCTTATTATGGGTGACTGACTCTTAGCGTGTCTCTTGTGATGTCTGCAGAGCAGCTCGCCAGCGTCAGGGTCCCCACGGTGTCTCCCCACTGCCCAGCGTTTGGAAGGAGGCACCTGCAGCTAAGGGCCTGAGTTCAGTTGGGAATGTGATTCCGGGGTTGCCTAGTTCCGTGAGGGAATGGTGATTTACGCCCGCGGTTCTGAGCCAGCGGCATCCAGCGGGAACAACATGCACCTTGTGTCCGCGTTGTGTCCGCATTTAGCTCCTGCCTTTCTTCAGTTTTGCATGTGTCCTTTCATCTCTGCTAATAAATAACAAATATCTTAGCAGTCAGACCTACAAAGCAGGCTTCACCTCACGCTCAGTGCTCGGGGTGGAAAAAAGAGAAGGTGATCCAGGGAGGGGAGGGAGAAACGCCCTGGGAGGGAAATGTGGAATTCTTACAAACAAACTGTGGTAAGTCCTCATGGAAAATAAGATCTTGGAATCGTTGTGAAATCATTTAATTATTATGCCCAGATCATTGTCATCGTCGTCATGACACGGGAGTCGGGGTGAATGGAGTTGAAGAAAGGAAAGGGAAGGGCTGGGAAGGACTTCAGGGCTCTGGCTGGTGTGTTCTGACCCCGGGGTGATGTTCTCTATTTCTGGTTAGGGGTGTCTCAGCGCGTGGGCTGCGGCATTTGCAACCTTGTGTTTTTGTGACAGGTTAGCTGTGAAGATGTTGCAAGCTAGATTCCTAGAAGTTGTGGTGGGAGCTCCTGGTCTCGCTGCACAGGTGACGGCTGAGCACCTGTTGGTGACACTTGGCCCCGTGGCCGTTCCTGGGGTGTGTGGGACACCTGGCTGGTGAGGCTGTAGGATGTGCATTTCTGTAGAGTCTCACGATGGCTCAGCATCTTCATGGCTCTCTCATGAGGGGTCATGCCCTCATGTCCTTTGCAAAGCAGATGCACATTTTAAAAAAGGTGTCCTCTCTTTCTCTTGTTTACAGTGCTGTGTCTTTCACTTTCCTTCACGGCAGCTTCGCGAAATAGGGACGAAGAAAACAGTCTTTGCTTCGGACACGGAAGACGGGCCGGCTCACTAATGTGCCTGCCGTCGGGGTGTTTCTGGCTCGAGAGGGACATCCTGACTTTCAGTTCTGTGCATCCCCCCAAAAACGCTTGGCCCCTCTGCTTCCCTCGGCGGGGGGATTGCTTCTGAGGGCTCTTTCCTTTCCTTCAGTTTTAAACAACTGGGGTTCAGTTTCTGGGATGATGAAAGGGCAGTGGAAGGGCATGGAAAGAACAAGCAGGAAGGGAAGGATTATCTCATGATTTTATTCAGGAGGAAATTTCTCGGACGGAGAAAACATTCTCGGGACCCAGGAAGTTACACTGAATAAGTGGCCCCCTGTCCCACAGCCCCCCTTTTGCATACTCGCTGTTACTGGGGTAACGAAGAGAATGAGAACATTCAGTCTGAGTTGAAACCACACATCTTTGGTGCCATGGACTGTAATGAGCAGAATTAGTTGAAGAATTTGGGGGCAGACGGTCTGGATGAGGCCTCATTATTTGGAATTGAGAGATGAGCCCAGCCGAGTGGGCTCACTGATTTCAAGAAGGTTCATTGGGGGGGATGCGCCCCTTTTTATAGAATGGCATGATGGGGCTCCTGAGTGTGTGTGCCTGCGTGAGTGTGTGTGAACAGGTGTGTGGATGTGATTGTGTGTGCGTACATGTGTGTGTGTGTTTCTGGGTGTGTGTGTGTGTGACTGTGTGTGCATTAAGTTGGTGAAGTCCTCTGTGGAAGGCACGTCGCTGAACAGCCTGTGCCCGAATCGGCCAGCCTTTCTCTCGGGGAGGGAATTGAACGGCCCACCGTGGGGTAGCAGCGCCCAGAGGTCTATAACATACATCTGCCTGCATCGTGGGAGTTAATGGTTTAAGTGGGCGTAGGGGCGTCACCGACGCCTTAATAAAAAGGACACCGATGGCCCCTTGTTCTAAGCTTTGTGAACGATTCCTGGACACGTGACAGATGCTGCTGCTTAACATGCAGGTGGTTAATGGTGACGTTGGTTTGACAAGACACGTTAATGATTAGTGTTTGGTAACAAAACAGTGTGTGAACTTCCCGGGGACTTGACGTCGCACTCACACTGTGCCAGGCCAATGCCACCGGGTTTCGATTTCTTCCCCATTCTCCTGTTGACTTGGCCAGCGCGGGGGCGGGGCTCTCAGACCCGTTTCACTTTTCTCTCTATACGCCCAGCGCATTTGCATCACTTACCCGGCCGGCCTGCGTGAAAACCTGGCCGCATCCTTCTTAGAGCAGCGGTGGTCGGTGGGTCAGCAGCACCCACGCTGCTTTCTCCTGGTCTCTGTGAGCACTCGAGCTTTGGCTTGCCTTGCTGTTGAGTCGCTGTGTGCTATGCCTGGTGTCCACTGACAAGAGTCTGGTTATCCTCCTGGTACGCCCTCAACAGGGCGGGCCTGCGGGTCCTGGATGCGAGACGATGATGCTGTGCGGATGCTGCTTTTCTAGGCTACGACTGCGGGCCTCAGCCCCGCCCTCACTGACAACCAGGACCTCCAAACGCCTTGTGAGCAGGCAGAGAAGCCTGGCTGTGAGAAGTGGTTGCTTAGATGAGATAGGTAAGGTGCAGATCATAGTGAAGTGTGAATTTACATCGTAATAAACATTATTTCTTAAAAGATAAGAATCACATTTGAGTATTGGACTTAAAAAGAACTCAGATACCATGAAAACATAACTGCCCATACTCCAGTGTATTACAGTAGAGCAGGGCAGAGCACAGTACAGTATAGAATAGAGCACATAGTATACAAGAGACTATGATAGCATAGTACAACCAGCACTGTATAGTATAGCACAGTGCAGTGTAGTACAGCGCTGTATATTATAGCATAGTGTAGTGTAGCACAGCGCTGTATAGTATAGCACCGTGCAGTGTAGCACAGCGCTGTATAGTATAGCACAGTGCAGTGTAGCACAGCGCTGTATAGTATAGCACAGTGCAGTGTAACACAGCGCTGTATAGTATAGCACAGTGCAGTGTAACACAGCGCTGTATAGTATAGCACAGTGCAGTGTAACACAGCGCTGTATATTATAGCACAGTGCAGTGTAACACAGCGCTGTATATTATAGCACAGTGTAGTGTAGCACAGCGCTGTATAGTATAGCACAGTGCAGTGTAGTACAGCACTGTATAGTATAGCTGCTGCAGTATAGTACTGTGCTGAGTAGTATAGCACAGTGCAGTGGAGAGGTCACATGCGGTCGGCAGCCTGTATCCCTGTCTGAAGACACCTGTGTTGAGGTACCTGCTGACCCAGACAGGACAGCAGGGTGTCCCATCCAGGTAAGAGCATTGTAGTATCTCCGCTGTCTAGTATCATTCTTCCTGAAGCTCTTCACGATTTTAAACTTTGGTTTCTCAAGTTAAAGAACAATTTAGAGTCTCTTTTTTGAGTTGCTGGCCTTGCCCTGAGCAGTTTATGAAGTGCTCTAGTCCCCATCCCAGTGGACATCTTTCTCTTACCCAAAGAAGTGTATTCTTGATATTTCTGAATTGGGAAGTTTTAGCCATAGAATCATGACTCTTATTGATGTGAGAGAGACACATCGATTGATTGCCTCCCACACAAGCCCCAACCGTGGGCAGGGAGGGAACCTGCAACCGAGGTACATGCCCTTGACTGGGAATCGAGCCTATGACCCTTCGGGTTGCGGACCGACGCTCCAACCATTGAGCACACTAGCCAGGGCTCTTACTGTAATTTTCAACAGATGACTACTCTGGCAGACTGGGTGTAAAGACGTAAGGTGGTTAGCCCCTTGCGTGGTTCCAGAGGACTGGGGAATGGATATACTTCGCCTTCAGCCCCACTTGTCCATTAAAGGCCCACCGGACTCAAGAAGTCATCTCGATCCCCACGCTCTAATTGTCCTTCTGCAGTTTAGATCTTGATGCACGAGGATGTGGAATCCCCAGAAGTCAGGAATTTACCTCTTCCTGTTGCATCCTGTCTGGTGTCCCGGGCAGTTGTAGGCGCTCAGAATGCGCTTGCTGACTTGGGGGTTTCTAAGGGCGACTCTTCCTCCTGTCCCAGTGCAGCTGTCTTTGTGGGAAGCCCACTGCTGCTTTCCGCAGGGGCCTGGAATGATGAAGGAATCTGGGGAGGGAGCGGCTGGGTACTTGGGATTTCTCAGAGGTCTTAGGCTTCAGGGATGTTCCTCAGCTAAGAGCTCAGCACCCCTAAATTAGTCTGCCCTCCCCGCTCCCCCTCACCCCCCACTGCTCTCCCCATAAAATGTTTAGTGCAGTTTCCTTCCCCTCACCTCGATTAGCTGGCATTTACACATTTTACACGTCACTTTCTATTGGCTCAGGACTTAGTTGGGAGACTCATGCATACGGCTTGAGATGGTCAGATAACATGATTCTCAAGCTTATTCTTGCAAAACTGTCTTTAGAGCCAACACTGTACATTTGAAAAAAGCTGCTTTTCTAGGAGCGGCTCTCAGCGTTGTGGAAACACAGTCCTTGGTGCAAAGGGAGGCTGGGCCTGGGCCGGCTGCTCTTAGGACGTTGAGTTTTATTAATGAACCTTTAAAGGGATTACATATTTGCCAAGTACATGGGAGATTTTTTTCCTCCATGAGGGCTTTGTAGGGTGTGATTACTGCAGGAAAGCTGGTGGCCCCGTCAGCACCTTGTGTACGGCTGAGGGCAGTGGTCCTTTGGCGCAAATACCACCTGCTGTCTGCCTCCTCATCCGCTCCGCCTTCCGGCTCGCGGCCTCTGCCAGGCCCCTGCCAGGCCCCTGCTCAGCCGGGCCACTCTCTGAGATGCTGGTTCTGTGGGGAAAGGCACCCGCATTCCAAGGGCTCCCAGGGTGAGCGCCTGGACCGTGGCCATGAGCGCAGCTGGCGCCGTGGCTGGGGGGCAGTTCAGGGCTGCATCCAGATTGGAGGGACAGTCCCTTGAGCTCTCAGAGCTGGGTGACCTTGGGCCTCCCACTGGGATGTGGGAAGAGGGATGAGGATGGGGTGGTGAGCAAGGGCCTTTGCATCTCTCTTTCTCTCTTTCTTTCTTGAATAAAATGAGGTCCAGAGAAGCAGCGGCTCAGGATTCTGTGTCGTCTCCAAGTTGGAGGGGAACTTGGGCTCGGACTTGCATTGACACAGGGTGCCCCGCCCTGGCCGCAGCACTCTGTCCTCAGTCACTCTCATTTTTTAGGTCCTGGCCTCCCAGCCATCAGGAGACAGATGCCCTTAAGGGGCCAGCGCCGTCCTGGCCGAGCCATCGGGGTCACAACCGGAGAAACTGCCTCACGGAACACGTTACCTGTGTCCGTTCAGCGGCTACTTCACAAAGTGACAAGGGTCGTGTGCCTTGCCTAGTAGACAGCGTGGTGTCGGCATTTTGGACCTTAACATTTTTGTTGGGAAATGGTAGTCTCTAGACATCCAGATGTTGTCTTCTAACCATAAACGAGTGGTTTCAATATGAGGAAACATGAATGGTGGTTCTCAGTGACATGCAACCAAGGACTCACACCACGGATCTGGAAATGTTTAGCTTCGAAGGGAGATGCCCAGCCTGTGTCTCCGCCTACTCCTGGGGACACCCCTGCGGTTGGAACAGAAGGTTCGAGGGCACAGGTTGGATAGTCAGCTCACCCCCTTGCAGGAGGTTACGGTTCATTAGTTGTATCAGAAGAGAAGAATTTCAGGGCTGCAGCATGTACATGATGGACTGTCAGGATCACATTCTTTGGTCCCATTTTTGTTAAAAAAAAAAAAAAAAGATGACCTTGGTGAGGGTTCTGTGCTTGTGTGAGTATAGACAAGATGCACAGGAATGCAGAGATTCCACGGGGATCACACCGGGGAGTGGATGGCGTTGGGAGTGGGTGGAAAGGGGTGCGTATGTGTTACTTTTTCATGAGTTCATTTTTCTTTTTCTTTAAATTTTTTTTTATTGATTACGTTATTACATATGTGTCCTTATCCCCACGTTACCCCTATTCCCCCCACTCATGCCCTCACCCCCCTGTTGTCTGTGTCCATTGGTTTGGCTTAGATGCATGCATACAAGTCCTTTGGTTGATCTCTCCCCCTTACCCCCACCCTCCCCTACCTTCCCTCTGAGATTTGATGGTTTGATTGATACTTCTCTGTCTCTGGATCTGTTTTTGTTTATCAGTTTATGTTGTTCATTATATTCCACAAATGAGTGAGATCATGTGATATTTATCTTTCTCTGACGGGCTTATTTCACTTAGCAAAATGCTCTCCAGTTCCATCCATGCTGTTGCAAATGGTAAGAACTCCTTCTTTTTTACCTCAGCGTAGTATTGCATTGTGTAGATGTACCACAGTTTTTAAATCCACCATGAGTTCATTTTTCAAAGTAAATGATTAAAGTTCAGTTTGAGCGGCTGGTCGGCCTGGCTGTGGTAACAAGTAGATGCAAACATGCAATGGTTTCAAACGATAACAGTTTGTTTCTTGATCACAAAGAATTCAGGGCTCCTAGGTCTTGGGGTGGGAGTGACTGAGGCTCCCCATGTCTGCATCCTGCACAGTCCTGGCGTGGCAGCCCGGCGTGGCAGCTGGCCACCTCCAGCAGTGACCTCAGCTGAGGAGGCAGGTGCATCGGGAGGGTCGAGGGCCAGGCCGAAGGGGCGCAGCTCACATGGTCCTGCCGGAGCTCAGCTATGCCCGGAGGAGGAGGCTGGCTGTGTGGTCTGGGACGGAGGAGGAAGTGGGTTTAGACCAGCAGCCAGCTACCCAGCTGAGGTCTTCACCATGGGGACGTTTGCTAACTATTGAAATCCACCCCAATCCAGGCTCTGGATTTAGTTTATTTCACTTAGTGTGCCGGCTCTTAGAATTCCTAAATTGGAATGAGTGTTAATTGTACATCTCAGTACTGCTAATATAGTATTCCTCAAGAATGTATTGCTTTCTTTCACTCCGCACCCCAAGAGTCCCAAAGGTTGCGTCCTTCAGCAGTTTTCTTCCTGCGTTACTCTTCACCCATCCTCTCTCCCTGGGGGGACGCATTGCGGGCAGGGGTGGCGTCTCGCTCGTCTGGCGCTGGTGCCCAGGGCTGCTTCGATGGAGAGGCTTTTTTTCTGTGCCAAGGATGGTATTTGGAAAACCCCCAGATTTTAGGATAAGGAAAATTTTAAGGCCTTGATTTTGTTTAAATAAACATTTTTTTCCCAATGGCTTATGTTCTTAGAGTATAAAAGATGTACTTTTCTGAGGAAATATTTGTTAAAAACATATTTGATTGGAAAAGCATCGAAACAACGTTACAGAAAACCTTTTTTTGCGTAATAGCTTTCACATGGATACATATTATTCTGTAACTTTACCTACTTCACATACATCCTACTGAACCTTTTACGTTTTTTCTTAACTCCGTCTTTCATTTGGTCCCTTCAGAATTGGTGCGTGCCTCAGGCCCAGGTTCTGGGCTGAGATGCTGGGGCCCAGAGACAGAAACGAGAGACAGACACGGTCCCTGTCTAGTGGGAGAGGCTGACTCGTGGGTAATGACACGTTGCTGGTAGTGAGTGGGGCTCGGGGGTATGTGTGGACAAGTGGCAAGTGTGGAAGGGGTGAATTGACTGGCAGGAGGAGATCAAAGAGGAGGTGTGGGGAGGCAGCCTGAGAGGGTCCTTCCCTCCAGCTGACCCTGAGCAAGGGGGCTTGTGCCTCCACCTCCAGGGCAGAGAGACGGAGCCAAGAGCCACAGAGAGCAGCTCGGTGTCCGCCCTCGGCAGGTCCACGCTGGGATGAGACACCCGACCTCAGGTGTGACCCCGAGCGGGCCCAGAGGGTTGGGGGTTTGCATGGTCTCGCATGAGCAGGCGGGAGCACCTGGGAACCGGAACCGCGACTGAGCCGAGTCCGGCCTGCATTCTCTGCGTGGCTCCGAGCACGTTTCCAGGAAAGGGCCTCTCAGGAGCCCACTTGAGTCCGGTTCCCGCCCCGGGAGGCACACCCAGAACTGGCTGCGGTGACAGCCGTGCCCAGTGCGTGCACCGAGGCTGCTCACCTGTGCATTGTCTCTGTTCTGTAAGTGCGGACCCCAGCCCAGACCCTGAAGCTGCTGCCATCAGCCAGGCTCCTGCCACCCCTAAAAGAAGGCGGGCACAGTGTGGCCTGCAGCTGTGTGGGTTGTTGTGAGAGCACTTCTCTCCTGGGGGCAGGGGGTGTAGCACCAAAGGAGAGGGTCTCTGAGCAGCACCTGGAGGCCGGCCCTTCCCGCTCCTCTTCCTGCTTCCCCCTGGAAGTGCTCTCCCTGATTAGGAAGGCCCGGGCCTGGCCAGACGGCTGGAGTTGATGGGAACTTGGGACAGTAAATGCTGTCTGGGTTTCCGTTTCCCTCTGGAGGTGTTTGTTGATAGTGTGTTAAAGCGATGAAACACTTGCATGTCGGTGACTTCTGGACGGTCACCTGCACGGGAGCTGTGAGCGAGCGTGTGCCGTGTCATCTTCTGTCAGATGGCAAGTTGAATGCCATCCTGCCAGGAAGAGCCTATCCTTTATTTAAAGCAAGTAGAGGACCATTTGGCAAGTGACGTGGGATTTTGGTTTAAACTAAAAATACCTTGACTTCCTCTTACGGCACCGTGAGCGTGATGGCTGAGTGAGTTATTCATTGAGAAGTCGAATAACAGCCTGCTGTGTTCTGACTCTGATTTCCCTCTGATCCATGGCATCTGCTGAAACATGGCACACTCTAAATCTGAGAATTTCTGGGTCACGTGGGAAAAGGGAACGTGGGTTCTGTTTTTCTTTAGGGGAGTTGCATCATTTTACATTTATTTAATTCTTTCCCTTTTTCTTTAATAAGAAAAATTGTTTCCTTATCAGATACAAACTTACCTGAAACTTAATAAAAACAAAAGTGACACACTTGGAGATGCATCTGTTTTAACGGACAAGCATTAAGTTACCATGTTCGATATTTTCTTCCTCCTCTGTCCTTCCCCAGCCCTCCCCCCCCCCCATCGTTCATGTTCAAGTTTGCTTATGAAAAAATAAATGTTATCCTTCAGAAACGTTTCATACAGTGGTTTTCAACCTAAGGAATAGGATGTCATGTCAGCATTGGAAATTCTCAACTGAGTGGGTCTGTGCAAAGTTTGGAAGAAAAAATATTTTAAACTCCCCCTTCTCTGAGTTACCCTGCTTTGAGAATAGGATTTAATTAGCTTAATTTCCAATTTAAAGTAATTTGACAGTTTAACAAACTCTTACTACCCTATAAAATTCTGCTTATGTGTTTGTTTTGTATTTTTCAGCCGCTTGGCGTATGATAAATGCATCATAAATTATTGTAGTAATTGCTATTAAAATGAATGTGTTTTAACCATGTATCACAAAATAAACAGCCAAGTAAAGGAAAAATTGCACATATTTCTTTTATAACGAGGCTTGCTTTTCTTAGAACATCTACCTGCATTTGGAGGTAGATGCCCCGCCCTTCCCCCTGGGTCTCGGGTGGCACTGTGTTCTGGGCTGTGGTAGAGTCCTGGAGGCCCCACTCTGAACAGGGGCACAGAGACAGGTGGGAGGAGATCGGATGTCCTCACACTTAGGAAGTGAGTGGGAGTGGCTGGTCTCAGTGACTCTGGGGTGTCCTCAGCGCTATTCCGGGGTTCCAGCTGGGACTGGGGGAGGATGGGAGGTGGTGGTAGCTCGTTTCTCCCAATGAGTGTCGAACCCACACACGGCACACGTTTCCTGGAGAAGGAAGTGAATATGACTTAAAACTTTACATGTCCCCTTCCACGGTGTATCTGAGTCAGCATGAATGCTAATTCGCTTTAATTCGAAAAGTAATTATACTACATGCTACTTTCTAGAAAAAACCCAGTTGATTTAAAAAATAAAATCACAGGGACTGATGGGCTTATGTGCTAGTGACTGGCAGTGTTTCCTGAACTACAGAGTCTGTTTTCGCATGTCAGAAACAAAACATTTGTGAAACATAGGAAACTAGAGGGAAGACAATCCTCACCCCCCCCCCCCCCCCCTTGGGAGCGAGAGAGTCCCGATCGATACGCAGACGCACCTGCTTTTGGTGTTCCCGCTGCTCGGTTTTACTGTGTGAGGGTCGGATCACAGACTCACAGACATGGAGCTGCTGACCAGGCCTGGAAAAGCACTTGCACTGTGACAAATAGCATGTCCATTGTGGAAAGTTGAGACCACGTTTTTGTTTAAAAGTGACTCATAATCCCACCAAGTCACTCATACGTTTTGTAAAATTTCTTGGTCTTATGTCCTTAAAATATACATTTTATAAATGGTCAGGACAGCATTTCTGGGCGTGGGGGATGGAGAGACGGAGGAGCAGGGCTCGCAGGGAAGCCACGCTGTGCTGGACCGCAGTCTCTGAGCTGATCCTGAGTCTGGGGTTCCCCGCCCCTCACCCGGGAGTCACTGCCCACGCCTCCCTCAGGCAGCCCTCAGCTCTGATTAGAGCAGTGATGGCGAACCTATGACACGCGTGTCAGAGGTGACACGCGAACTCATTTTTTTGGTTGATTTTTCTTTGTTAAATGGCATGTAAATATATAAAATAAATATAAAAAATGTAAGTCTTTGTTTTACTATGGTTGCAAAGATCAAAAAATTTCTATATGTGACACGGCACCAGAGTTAAGTTAGGGTTTTTCAAAATGCTGACGCGCCGAGCTCAAAAGGCTCGCCATCACTGGCTTAGAGTGTGAACCGGGGAGGCTCCCGCCCCCGGCACCTGAGGCTGCCTTTCCGCTGCTCTCACATAGGACCAGGTGCCAGGGCCTCCTTCAGAACACCACACACGTGGCTTCACCGCCTCTTGGAATTCAGCGTGTGGCGGAGGAACCGGAGGCCGGCTAGAATGTTGTTTCGTGGGAGGAAACGTGTGTCTTCCTCCCAAATGTGTTTAGGATTTCCTCCCCGTTATCTTCTTAGTGAAAGTTGTGTTTGGCTCATCTTGACGTGGTCTGTCTCATTGCTTCCTCTGGAATTAGGCCCTGCCCACGTGCCTATTCGGGTCATCCACCCCGCGCTTAGCGTCTTGCCGCTCTTGTTCTTCTCTATCCCGTTTTGAGCGCCTCATTATTTGCGTTTTAGACAGGCCTCTCCGTGCACATTCTGCTGCTCCTTACGTGGGCACCAGGTTGTGTGATGTGGAGTGCTCGCAGCTTGCCTGCGGGTCTGAGGCTTTGGTGGCAGTGTTTAACTCCCTGTGTGTTTCCGTAAGAATTTTTGGGAAGTGGGGGAGCTTCCCTCAGGCTGCCAACCAGATGCTGTTTGAAGTGACCCCCGCCCAGGCTCTCTGAAGCGGGGGCGGGCGTCGGGCGGAAATTGAGGGCCTCCTCAAGGTGGGTTGATGAAGCCGGGAGCTGTGTCCCCAGTTGCCCAGCACAGAGGCGTGTGCCCCGCGTGTGGGCAGGTGGGGGATTGTAATGAGGGTTGTGTCCTTCTCCAGAACACATCTGGACGGCTCCCCAGAGGGTGTGGGGTTTTTCTTCAGTACGTGTCACTGTTTTTGGGAACCAGGACACATGAACTTGTGAAAACATAATTGCTGTCTGTGTCCAGTTGTTGGGAATTTCTGGGGAGAGCTGATGGGATGAACCCCCCAGAAAACCTTTTGCAGCCTTCCTCCCGCGCCTGCTGAATTCTCCCGGTGCCGGCCTTGTCGTCCCCGTCCCCGTCGAGTGTGGCTCATCCTCTGTCTGCTGAGGTGCACTGAGGCTTCTTCGAGACCACCTCCTTTCTCCTTTTAAATAACGAGGAAGCTTAGAATGTAAGCAGCTTTGTCCTCTAAGACAAAGCTTCCCGAGCCATCGTGCCCCTACGCCAGTGGTTCTCAACCTGTGGGTTGCGACCCCTCTGGGGGTCGAATGGCCCTTTCATAGGGGTCGCTTAAGACCATCGGAAAACACATATATAATTGCATATTGTTTTTGTGATTAATCACTATGCTTTAATTATGTTCAATTTGTAACAATGAAATTGGGGGTCACCACAACATGAGGAACTGTATTAAAGGGTCGCGGCATTAGGAAGGTTGAGAACCACTGCCCTATGCGATGTGAGTTGCTGTCCTTGTTGGCTGTGAGTGGAGCGGGGGTCCTTGGTGGATCCATGGTAGAGAGGAGACAGGCGTGGCCCTTGCCATGGCCCCGTCTTTCCCGTGAGGGCACGCCAGGCTGCTTCTCCTTCTCCCAGTCCTGTGACCTCGTGCCATCTCAAGGGGAACTTCTCCTGCTCATGTTCCCCTCCTTTAGAAGCGTGCGCTGAGGCTTAAAGCACATGCCCAGTGGGAGGCCTTTTACCAGTGGAAGTACGGATATGTGGGACACGACAAACCAGCCAGAACTTAATACCTGCCTTTGAGGTACTGAGTGGATAGCGAGGGGTGGCTGGAAGGGCTGCCAGGCACCCTCACTGCCTCATGCATATTTATGGGGTGAAATAAGCTTAATGGAAGGGTAACGAACAAGGCAAACCTTGAGATAGTTTTGGTAATTTAGGTTAAAGGTCGCCCACGTCAGCACGTTGCTGTGTGACATGCCGGGCAGCGTGTGGGGCGGGGCGGTGTTTATCCCGGAGGCTCCTACTCGGAGCTGTGAAATCCTCTTTAAATCTCTCCTCCCACTGGAGAGCCACGAGGGGATGGGGAGAGCGGAGCTCACACATATTGGTGTCATGTTCCTTTTCTACATGAGCCGCCCTTGAGCTCACAGAAGAGTGAGGCCTGGCATGAGGGTCACGTCTCAGTGTGAGAGCACGGAGGCTTTCTGCATGACATGGTGTAGACGTGCATGCCCCGTCCTGCGACATTGGTGGGTGTGGGGTCTGTGAGGGGCCTGGAGCTGTGACACGTGAAGCCGTTCTTCCGGATAGAGTTAGCGCAGCGGAAGGTCCAGAGTAAGAAGGATATTACAGGTGACGGTGTTGGCCAACCTGTCACCGGGAGCATAAATCTGTTCTGTGAAACCTGCTGAGTTATTTTTGTGTTTAAACTGGCACCTGATGGTCGTGGTGTTTGGAGCTTGCCCTGTGGATGTGCCGAGTTTACTGCAGGGGTTCAGGGTTCCCGTCGGAAGTGAACCCCCCCACCCCCCACCATGGCCCGTGAGCCTTTCACACGCCTCCAGGGGAGTCTCATGAGGCCCAGGTTCCAGATCTGCTGGTGCGCTGGCTCCCAGGAGCTGCGCTTGCCGACTCTCCAGCCCCGAGGCCAGGGTCTGAAGTGGCTGGTTACAACACTTGCAGCAGGAGAACAGAGGTCTTTCTTAAGATGGGCACGGTGAGGAACATGGCCTCCTTCACCCGCTTCAGAGAGACGTCAAAGTGTGGGCGCTATTGGGAATGAAAGGGACTCCTGCTTTCTTGTGTGTGGGCATTGAGCAGGGGTGCAAACCCACTCACCCCATTCAGCTTACGAGCAGGCTGTCTGCACAGGGAACCCGACAGAACAGCACAGTGCTGCTGGCTGCCGCTGACCAAGTCAGAACGTGGCTCTGTCCTACCCCGAGTGTCTCTCTCTCAGCAGCGAGAGAGAACGGCATCATGGGTTTTCTTCCGGACGTGCTGGTAGGAGCCGGTAATCCATTAGGCATCTGGAATCTAAACAGAAGCCCGGAGGGCAGGCAAGGTCCCCACTGGCAGTCTCTTCTTCTGGAGCACATCGTCTTATGGACCGTGCTGTACGGGCCCTGGTTCCGTCTGCCTGAGTTTGGGGACAGGTGACCACGACCCAGCCCAGGTAACAGCCCAGCTCTGAGTACAGATGAGCCTCGGGTTGCTTGTCCTGCAAACTGCCCTTCACAGGATTCTGAGTGGTTTCAGGGAGCCAGGGAAGCAGTGAATATAGTCTCCACTGAGACCGGGAGGAGGAGGAATGACCGTGAGATCCTTTCAGGAGAGGTTTTCCCACTTCTCCCAATAATGGATCATGAACGACCTTGGAGCCATTCCCCCCTTTTTTGATAGGAAAGGAGGGAGAGTACCACATCGTGAACTCGTCTCACTGTGCTGGTGGGAGGGAAGCAGCGATGAGAACCATGTTGTGTGATGCTGTGATGCTGCATTTCAGTTGGGATCTACACACGCACACGTGCCCACCTGTGTTGGCGCAGCAAGTCAGGGCACGTGGTGGTTACACGCTCTCCGTTGCCCTGCTGGCCCTGCAGGGCTGGGAACGCCTCTGAGGTCCGCCTCTGAGGTCCGTGCCGCCGCGGCTGCTGGGGCAGCGTCCGAGCGGATCTTGGTAGTTTACCTGCTTATCTTCGTAGTTCACAGTTCTCTCTGTCGTGACGGGGTTTCATGTGCCCGGCGGCCTGGTTGAAACGTGCTGGGATTTCAGCGTCAAGGTGTTCTCTCCGTGGGAGCTCGTGTGCTGAGGTGGGTGGGGTGGGTCTCAGAGGCTTCGGGGCAAGACTGCACCCTTGGTGTCTCTTCCCCAAGCAAGTTCACCGAGTGTCCTGGGTGCCCCTGACTGCTGGACGGTCAGGGGCGTGGCCCTGGGGAAGCCGTGTGCCCAAGCCAGGCAGGGAGTGTCCCCTGTGCACACCCCGACGTCGGCCTTGGGCAGCTCCTGCCGTTGCCCCAGAGGAGTTCCTGCGATGCTGCTTATTTGCATGTGACCTTGGGCCAGTGTCTGCACCTCCTAGGCCTCGATCTAGTCTGTGAAACAGGCACGGTGTGGCTCTTTCGAAGAGACACTGGACCAGAGCACATGCGGCCAGCTGTTTAGTGCTGTGATGACGTCCAGTTGTCAGTAACGAGTGACCCCCAAGGCGGGTGACCGTGGACGTGAGCGACATACACCTGCCAGGAAGCCTTCCCACCACTTCGTGCCCTGGTTCCCATAGTGACCACCCCTGTGCTCTTAGCATCCTGGGGGCATTTGCTGTTCGGTCAAATTCCACTGTGTTTGTTATAGTCCTGGGTACGCCTTGGACTTGCAGCATAATTACGACTTGGAAGAATAAGAATGAGGTTGGGCTAACTTTCTCATACTGTGTTGCAATAAGTGGCACCACCAGCCACAGCCCAGCATGCGGTTGCCTGTGGCATCTCCCTGTTGTCACGGTTTCCCAGCACAGAGTGAAGCTTGAGGAAACAAAGGCATTTCTACAGTGGAAGCCAAACCGTGTTAGATCCCGTTGTGACTTGAGTGGCATGAGAAGAATTGCTTATTTATTTATTTATTTATTTATTTATTTAATCCTCACCCAAGGACATACTTCCTATTGATTTTAGAGAGAGAAAGGCGGGGGCGGGGGGGAGGGGGGGAGAGAAAGAAACATGGATGCCAGAGAAACTGATTGGTTGCCTCCCGCACCTGCCCCGACAGGGGTTGCATCTAAAATCTGGGTGTGTGCCCTGACCGGGAATCGAACCTGCTAACATTCAGTGTACGGACGATGTTCCAACCAACTGAGCCACACCGGCCAGGGTGAGAAGAACTGTTTATTTTACAGCAGAAATGAGATGGGTGCTGTGCCTTCCACTTCCTATTTTTAGGGACACGGGAGCCTTCTCACTTAGGCGTTTCCCTGAACTCAGGGAGGAGAGCTCAGAGTAAGACGTGGGCATCACAGTGTAACTTCGAGACAGTCCAAGAAGCCAGGAGGACACTGGATGACTCCGTTCCCTTCCAGTGGCCGGGGTCTGTATTGGGGGCATTTTGCAGAATAACCTCAAGGCTGCACCAGAATCTGCACTGTAAGAGGCGATGCCTTGGTTGGCAGCACTTCCCACCCGAGTGCTCGATTGACGTTAAATGTGTGTGCCCTGGAGACCGCCAGCTTCCCAGTTACCTGGGTGAGTAAGTGTTGGAACTCCCCAATGCCCTTACACCCGAAAATCTAATCTCACTGTGTACTTTTTATTACCAAAATGGGGCGTAAGGGGAGAGGGGAAATAACGCCTCCACCTGGAGCGACCCTTTCTTGTGACTTGCAATCATGTTCCGTCCCTCCCAGGAGAAGCGGGTCTTTAATGGTTTGCCTCAGGTGATATATTTATTCCCGTGATGTCCTGTTTTGCAAGTGTTGTGCTTTGGATTTTAAATATTTAGGCCAAATTGTGGTGTATGATTGAACTGGCACTATAACGTTACTCGTTGCAAAGCCTTTTGGTTTCCCATTAGGATTATTTATTTCCCTTCTCTCGAGTTCACCGCTGTCGGTATGAAGAAGCCGTTGTATAGTTAGGATGTCAAATTATACAGCATTTTCACTGTTCACATATATTTTTAAAGAGTTTTCTTCTATTGGCTCTGAAATGAGAATGCATTTAGAATTTGGCGTACAGATAACTACGCATGATGCCTTTACACGTCAGCTACGTTTTTACTTTTGTTTTGTGTCCTCAGCCTTGGCACACAGGTGAGGCCAGGCCCGTGGCGGTTGCACACCCGTTCTGCCCGCTGGACTCAGGGCTGCGTCCCCACAGCGCACAGAGCGAAGGCAAGGTCACGCGCTACCTGCCTTTTCACATTTCCTTGTGGAGGGAAGGAGTCACCCTTGGGCACGAGTTTTGGTGCTCTCCCATTAGATTAGTCACCTCTTTTAGTTAAAGCTCCCTTGTCCAGCGTTGGAACAGAGAGATAAGATGAATTGGACAGCGATTCTGTCCTGAGCGGCGAAAGCAGAGAACCCAGGCATTTCCGATGGGTGTCTGAACCGCGAGCCCCCAGCAGGTCTTGGGTCAAGGTGGGGGGTGTGGCCGTTGCCCTTTGGGGAACAGGGTTTGCCTCTCTAGGGCCTCTTCCTTCCATGGACTCCCGGGTCCTCTTAGAAGCACAGGCACCGTGTCCTTGGTGAAATGATGGCCTTTTGGATCAGGTGCTGACCTTTTCTTACCATGTCTTGTTGCCTCAAGCACCCAGGAAGGATCTGCATGCCTTCCTGTGATACTGTGATTTGTAAGAAATATACTAGCATATTTGCTCTTCCCCCACAATTCCTGCCTCGCAGGTCCCAGAACTCTTGGAATTCCCTAGGTGTTCAGAGTGGCAAAGGTGGTGTTGTTATGTGAATGAGGTGATTTATGAGCAGACCCCGGGAGAGGAGTGGGCTGGAGGTTGAATCAGTTGCCAGTGGCTAATGGCTTCATCAATCCTGCCTGTGTGACCAAGCCTCCATAGAACCTAACCGAGGGGCTGTCGAGAGCTGCGGTTGGTGCACACGAGGAGCTTCGGGGAGCGTGGCATCCTCAGAGAGGGGTGGGCAGACTGGGGGCGGGGGGGAGAGGTAGGTGAGGGGGTGGGGGAGAATAGATGATTGACAGGGGAAGTAAAGATGACGAAAGGTTAACCATTGTAGATCTACGCGGGGAGAGTTTGCGTACTTTCATTGTAGCATCGTTTCCACTTGTTAGTATGTTTGAATATTTTCATGATAGAAATGGGGGGATTAAAAGAATTTAATGTCAGTCTGCACTTTTTTTGTATGAAGGCAGAGTTGAAGTGTTCATGACATTTTTTTTTGTAAATTGTCAGCGTTGTATCCCCTGGGGTCTCCCACAAAGTTTTCCTTCTAATAAAGTTGTTACTTTATACTTGGTTAAGAGTGTAGGTCATACAAAAAGTATCAATGGAGGATCAACGGAGGAGTGTCTTACAAAATTGGACACTTGGTTCCAATGTTATAAAAACTCGAGATAAACCTGCCTGTGTTGTTTCTGTAGTAACAGTTCCCGGGGTACAGGTGCTGAGAGCCAGGGTGGAGGTGTTGGTGCCACTGGCCACTATCTGAGCTGCTGAGTGCCACCCCCCGCTCCCCCAGGACCGACGCAGGCCCTTGCTGCTCTTTCTTAGAACGCCTTCACCTAACCGCACCCCAGAGGCGTCTGCGCCCCACGTCCCCCCCAGACTGTATGTTCCTCAGGGTTGGTCAGCGTTGGGGTCACCTGCTCACCCAGCTGGAGTGCTGGACACGGTGGGTGTCCCGACTGTGCCCTGGCAGTGACTGAAAGACCCGTCTGGTCGCTGCCCTGCTCTGGGCCCCCCATGAGGACTGTGCCTCGCAGGGACTCTCGGTTTGGGCAGCACCCACGCTGGCCTTGACTCCAGACTCCTGCGAGGAGGAGGCTGGTCCGTCTAGAGCTCCTGACATGTCACTGCCGTTCTGCTGGTGGCCGGCCCATGTCGTGGGCTCATTGCCCACCTCGGTGGGAGAACAGAAAAGATGTGCAGGACCGACACCTCCACGCTAGCTCAGCTCCTGGGTGCCATGAGCCCTCCAGAGACTGGCCTGACCAGCTTTGCGATTCAGCTCCGAGGATGGGCAGCTTGGCTCCTGCTCGTTTTGCCTGGGGGACCCCCAGCCTCTCAGTCTCTGCGTGGGCCCCGGGTCTCTGTTTGTTGTCCCACATGGACATCTGTCTGACCGTCCTTGACACTGTCGGTGGATTCTGTCTGTCAGGGAAGAGCAGAGTTTGTGTAGCAACCTGGGTGGTAGACTGAGACGAGCTTCCTGGACCTACAGAAAACAGGTCTGACGGCTAGAATTCCTTTACATTAACGGCCTGTGTGGAGACAGCGGGGAGGTCGGGTCCTCAGTATTCAGGATGTGTGTATGCACTCTTACCGGCTAACCTCTTTGTATTACCTTAAATCAGGAGGAGTCAGCCCATGTCTGATCCTTCAGCGTTAGTGCGGATGGCGGGCTGTGATTGGCCCGGGGTAGCGGAGGCTGGAAGGCTGGTGCCCGCCACGGTCTGCACTGTACGTCGTGTGTCAAGCACTTACCAGAGAATTCCTGGGCAGCCTCAGGGGCCCCGCCCGGTGCCGCCGTCACGCGCTCTCCGGCTGTTCCTGGAAAACAGCCTCGTCTGTTCAGTCCTCAGGAACGCGGTGCCAGTGTGACACAGAGATTTCAGTAGGTGGTTGCCGAGGACGGAACTTGGGTAGAATCTGTTTGCATTGTGAGTGATACTCTGTGGTGCCCTCCGGAAGAACTCGGGAAGCGGAGGTATCATGAGAATCTCTTATTAAAGAAGCCTAGTGTTCTGTCCTTTCTTCACGATGGCTGAGCCGCGGTCTGCACGTGGACCGACGTTCGCGTGGCCCTGGCGTCCTCACGGCTGCAGAATCTGACCGGCCTCCCAGGAAACGAGTTGGGGGGGAGCGATGCCCCTGAAAACCTTATCTCAGTGTCACTTTGAACTTCCTCAAGCTGCTCTCTCTGTACGCAGGGCCTGCAGGCACCCGGCACCGTGCAGCTATTGCATAAGGCGGGTTAAAAATAACCCACCACCGTAAATCTCAGGCTGGTAAAATGTCAGGCGAGGCGAAGGGAAGGAGGACAGGAGGCGCCTCTCGTTATCTGCTCTCCGCGTGGAGTGGGGCTGTCTGGAAGACAGCCTGTATGTAGATCCTGATCTTTCTAGCAGCATTTCCCCTAATGAAACGCTACTCCTGTGGCCGCGAGCAGCAAGGCCGCCCAGGTCGGGGGCTTCCTGCTCTCCTGAGCACCGGGGTTCGCCTGTAAGTGCCCGTCCCCAGCGAAGCTGCGGCCAGGCCCGAGGGACCCGGCCGACATGGGAGGACTTTCTAGGAGGCTCCCTGGAAGGCGGCCTGTGCGCTGGGCCTGTAGGGTCATCCACTGAGTCGATGACGCCAGGAGAGAGCACCTTTAATTTAAAAAGAAATTTGAGGCCAAGAGCTGTGTCTGCCTCTGCTTCAGGCCTGGAAAGCGTTTCCCCACATCGACTGAGAGACATGCGTTGTCGCGGACTGAGTGCCGGCCCCCGGCCACCAGCAGGGCCAGCGCGATGCGTCAGGCACAGGGGGTCCTCTGTTGTTTGGTGCCCCCGTGGGGATAGCAAGTTCTTCGTCATGGTGGTGGGAGGTCAGTGTGCTCAGTCCACCCTGTTACCGTGGTAAGTGCCAGAGTTCAGGAGTTCCTAAATGAGCCTGTGTCTTCTGTGTGGGGAGCCCCGTGTCCCCTGCGCCCCCTCCCGGGGGGGGGGGGTGCCTGCGGGGCCACGGGGCCAGGCAGGCTTTGGGCAGGTGGTTGGCCCGAGGCTCGTCTCCTCCGAGGGGCCTGGCGTGAGCGAGGTGGGAGGAGCACCAGGTGCACCAGGTACAAGCACCCCTGGGGGTTCAGTTTGGGAAAAGGGGGCCACTGCTGGCAAGAAACGGCAGACGCCTTGTTGGATAGTCGCACGAAGGAGAGATTTATGAGGAAAGATGGTTTGGAGTGCGTCTCCTTCGGACAGAGGGGCTTGTGCCGGGGTCCAGTTTATCTGCACATGCTGCTGTATGTTGTTTTAGCTCAGGGAGCACAGAGCGAGGCAGGTAAGATCTTGTGTGTTTTTTTTTAAATATTAAATAAAATTTTTTTTTCAATTATAGTTGACATACAGTATTACATTAACTAGTTCCAGGTGTATAGCATAGTGATCAGGCATGTTATATGCTTTACAAGTGATCACCCCGATAAGTCTAGCACTCCCTCGGCACCATGCATCCTTACTACTGTAATACTGACTGTACTCCCTATGCTGCACTTTGTTTTTTAGGTTCCACGTTGTCCCAGTTATGCCCCAATTAATTAATTATCTGCCTAGATTTGGTGGGACGTACACAGGTGACCAGGGATCAGCAATAACGGCCTATCCCCTGGTTCTTCAATGTCTCGACAGCTGAGCCGAACCGGAACACATGAACACACAAGACAGAATTAGAAGGCAATCACACAAGGTTTATTTACCTATGCCTAGTGGGTCCTAGGCTCTGGCAAAGGCCACCCGGCGACGCACAACGAAAGACGGACGACGAAGACGGAGACAGACAGGCGGCCGCAGTTGGCTCAGGCTCGCACAGCAGAGCAGCCAGTCAGGGGCTCGTCTCGCATCTCACAGAGCGACGTGGAGTCCTCCCCGCACCAGGCAGGAGACGTTGACTGAAGGAGGCCCGGTGCTTATGCAGCCGGTAGTAAACAACTTGTGTCTTACCAGCGTGGGCCGGATGGTGTGCCTTATGCTAGGAGCAGGGCGTTTACACTTTAAGGGCTTAGGGCGTTCACATCAATATAGTGGGGCGTTCACCACATTTTGGAAGTTACAGAGCATTGGGGTCTCCACACAGCAAACATTTCACACAATAATCATTTCACACATTGGAGGGGTTTCCTTGTGATCATAACATTATTATAACACACGTACAAGTGAAGTCATATGGCATTTTTCTTTCCCTCTCTGATTTATTATTTCACTTAGCATAATACCCTCTAGGTCCAGTCATGTTGTTACGAATGGTAAGATTTCATTCTTTTTTGGTGGCCGAGTAGTATTTCATTGTTTATAAGTACCACCTCTTCTTTACCCACGATGCCTACCGCTGGGCTCTTAGGTTGCTTCCGTATCTTGGCGATTGTAATGCTGCTGCAGTGAACAAGATCTTGTGGAATGTGACCTCTGGGGCTTGTGTCCTGTTCAGTTCTTCGTAGAAAGACGCTCCGAGGGTGGAGAGAATGGAGGAAAGGTGGTCTTGGCCTCGTTGGAAGGAGAGCGGCACTGAAGCAGGTGGAAAAGCGCGGAGCACATGGCAAGCCCACCGGTCCCAGCGGAGGGCAGCCCTGGCCGCTCGCAGCGTGGCCGGGTGTCAGCGGGGTCCGTTCTCGAGCTGGCTCAGGGTGGGCAGTTGTGGCCGCTCCAGATGGGATATTCTTCTGGGCAGCTGGTGGAGGAGCCTGTAACCAGGCATTTTAGTAAAACTCACAGGGTTCCTGTTGTTCCCTCAACTGCCAGCACCAGACCCTGGGTAGCCTGCAGGCCGTCGGGATTGTAATCTTCTCGGAGCTTCTGCACTGGCAGCGTTGGGGATGGCGGTTGTGTGGCTTGAGGAATGGCATTTGCTCCGCCCTTAGGCTTCTGTGTTGGGAAATATTAGTCAAATTCCTTTACTAGACAAACACACATCCTCTCACAACCACCGCAGGAAGGTGAGCTTGAGGGGAAGTGGCCAGGGACCCATTTCCCTCCCTCCTCCTCCAGCTGCGTGTGGGAGGTGCCACTCCCTGGGTTCTGAGGCGCCAGCAAGGGGCACAGGTGCCTTTCGGGCCGGTCAGGAGAGAGCCAGCCTCGGTAAGGGGGCGGAAACGTGCTCAGAAGGTTAGCTGTGCTGGGAGAGAGGATTCAGCCCCGGTGACGAAGGGCCCGCCGTGCGTGCCAGGTGGACGTGGGAACATGAGTCCTGGGCTCCGGTGTTGCAGTGGACTGGGCTGTTGGCCAGAACTCCTCTCCTTTAATTCCACTGCACTTGAGAGAGAATGAACGTGGAGGCAACTGCCATCCATGGGACTTTAGAATAAAGTATGGTCTTAAAAGTTCCCTAAGAAATGGAGCCATCTGTAAGGTAGCTCACATGGAAGCAGAGTGAGTGCGTGTCCCCTAGGCGGCACTTCTGTGGAAGCAGCTCAAGTTCAGCTGAACCGTGGGATCCTAGGTCGGTGTGCGAAGGTCAGGTGGGTGCTGAGAGAGAAACACGGACTGGGCGTCATCCGGAACACGAGTCCCGATGCTGCCCTGACATGTTCCCAAGTCCCAGTGCTGGCCGCACCACCCTGCTCAGAGGTGAGAATTATAACTCACCCGATCCATTGCCAGTTCTTCATTCGCATCGTCATCTCATGTCAGACCCGGCTGGAAGAGTTCCGCTGCTACGTGTTTTTAATTACCCACCCCCGCCTTTCCTGAAAACTGTTTCTGTGCCGCCTTACAGCATGACATTGTCCCTTTTATGAGTTGTTATTCTTTAAATCCTGTGCTTTCATATACCTCACTCTCTATTCTGTTCTATGATGCAGGTTCTTCCCAACTCAAAACTTAATTATCTTTGATCATACATAACAGTTTCTAAAGGTTTCAAAAGCATTGGAATATTGGTTATTGAATATTGGTGGTTTACTTACTGAAAAATTACATTTTAAATAGAACACTGAAGTGGAAATGATGCTTTGATTTTATGTGGATCCCTATAAAAATTAAAATGTCTGTCTATGATTATCTAATTACTAGGCTGTACACCTGAAACAAATACAAAATGACATTGAATGTAAACCGCAATTTTTTATTTTATTTTATTTATTGCTTAAAGTATTACAAAGGGTATTACATATGTGTCCATTTTTCCCCCCCGCCCTAGACAGTCCCCTAGCCTCCCCTATCCCCCAGTGTCTTATGTCCATTGGTTATGGTAAACCGCAATTGAAAGTAAAATTTAAAAAAGGAAAAGAAGATGTAGAGGCCCCAAACTTCTTTGTGGACACTACATAGGAATGCATCGCTGAAGAACACAGTTGAAAGCGTAACTCCTTTCCTAAGCTGTAGGTATCTCGTAAGGGGTGGGCTGGAGAGTGGGCTTTATGTTGAGTGAATGTTTGATGAAGATTTCTCTCAATGTAAAATTAGTTTTAACAAGTCTTCAGACTTCTCTGTAAAGGTCTACTTGTTAACGAATACTCTTGTAAAAATGTTTTAAGAGCTTTAACACCTAGAGGTGCTAAGTGCTAACTCCTGCTCCTGGTGCAGTTAGTAGTAGTTACAGCGTGACACATTTAGGCAGTATTAATAACTGTCACATGTGACCTCAAGTGCCACTCTTGTTTTGTTTTGTTAATCCTCACCGAGGATATTTTTTTTCTATTGCTTTCAAAGAGGGTATGTGTGTGTGTGGGTGTGGGGGGGGGGGCGTGGGGGGCGGGGGGGGGCAGAGGGGGGAAGGGAGTGGGAGAAAGAGAAACTTGGATGTGAGAGAGACACATCGACTGGTGGGGAGTGAATCTGCAAGCCAGGTATGTACCCTTGACCGGGAATTGAACCCACGACCCTTTGGTGCCTGGGCCCTGATGTTCTAACCACTGAGACACACCAACCAGGACTCAAGTTTCACGCTTTTTGAAGCAAAATTGAGTCCCTACAGATGATATATTCTTATGTAGATCTAATTAACATAGGGATTGCTATGAAACTATAAATACCCCCAAGAGACAGATAAAAGCCTGGGAAAATACAAGTCCAGGATACTCTCTATGCTCTCTCTAAAACAGGGGACAAGCATGCCTGGCCGGCATGGGTCAGTGGTTGACTGTCGACCTATGAACCAGGAGGTCCGTTCGATTCCCGGTTGGGCCACATGACAGGGTTGCGGGCTCAATCCCCAGAGTGGGACGTGCAGGAGGCAGCCAATCAATGATTCTCTCTCATCACTGATGTTTCTCTCTCTTTCTCCCTCTCCCTTTCTCTCTGAAATCAATAAAAACATATTTTTAAAAAAGAGGCGAAAAGCAGTAAATAGAAAGTATCCAAGATACAGCACTTTAAAAAAGTATTTATTTTAATACATTAATTAAAATAATGTAATTTATTTCCATTAATTTTAATTATTTTGATTAATTTTGTAATATTTGAGATTTAATTATGTGAATTGAAGTAATTCATTTTAATTAATAATATATCAAATAAATTAAATCGTTGACCTGAATTCTTTGGAAGAATGATTTTGCCTCCCTAAGAAGACTGAACGTTCTTTGAGGGCAGGAGCCTCTCCTGGTGCTTTTGCGTTCTCCGCGGTGCCTTTTCCTGTCGGGTCCCATGTGCTGCACAGTCCCGCAGGAGGTAGAACACCTGGAGCCTTTGCCACAAAACCATCATCTCCACCCTGAGCTACAAGGTAGATGGCCCACAGTGCCTCACTTTTTGGGTGTATGTTTAAGTATGAAACTAATGGGAACATTTCACCTTATTTTTAAGGCCGGGTTAAACGCTTATTTTGAACTCCTGCTTTTGATATCAGATATTACATTTTTTTCCAGGAAGATCATCCCCATACGATGGAGAAATAGCCTGTCAGCACTGTGTTCTTGGTCTGCAGCAGATCAAAGAGGTCTTATTAATTATTCATTATGACATTTTACATCTTATTTTACTTTTTATAATTACCAGAGTCTGTATAATTAACCTTTTATTGAGTTGAAGTACTTAACATTAAGTAGGGCTATAATTACAACTATTAAAAAAGGTATATGGAAGAATTTAAAAATCTTTAATTAGAAAGGAAATGGTCCCCTCCCCTCTCCCCCCAGCAGGTCCATAGTGAGATTTTTTTCTTGTCAACAAGTATCTTTATTATTTCAACAAGAAAAGCAAACAAGCCAGAAAAGCAAAGTGGTCAGGCATATCTGATTGGTGAGAGTTGTGCATTTTCATTAGCCTCCTATTTTACCTCTGGGTTAGAGATGTGGCCGGCGTCTGTGATCATCTTTGATTTTGTCATGCACATTCCTAGAGTGCAGCGATGGTTTCGTCCAGCGTCCAGTGTTGTTGTTTTGTGGATGAGAAGGCAGCTGGGCATCCGCGAGGCCCCCTGGGGTTGCTGTGAGGAGCGTACGTGCCAGGGATCAGCTCCAAAGGGTAGCTCAGCTGGCACAGGGGCAGTCTCCTCCTCTCTGCTCAGCTCTCTTCCTGTCACACCGTAAATTGGGAAGAATTTTGTCCAAATCTAGTTCAAGTGGACTAGACTGGAAATAGCATCGGAGAACAGAGAGGTGGTTAAACCTTCTGTAGCGTATTCTGGCTTAGCAAATGGCTCTTGACCAGGAGTCAGTCCCCTTCCTGTGGGTCTTAAACAGGAGCCCTGGTGACGCATGTAACCTTCAGGCCAGAACCCAGTGGCGAGGTTACGTCTGAAGGGCAGTGTGTGCCCGTGCAGTGGGGCTGATGCCACAGAAACGGGAGCCTGTTTTCCATTGTCAGGTTTCGTCCTTCAAGCACAGGTCCCAGCGGCCTGTTCTGCAGGTTTCTGTGTAGGGCAGCCCCTCCACGCCACGCTTAGGGGACGAGGAGGGGCTGCTGTCAGTTCTCCACTCTCCATTCTCTCAGCCCTGAGGGTGGTTGTGTGTCTTCGTGGCTCTATCCCCGGAGGGACCTAGGCTTTGTTTCTGCCCGTGGAGAAGGGACAGCCACAGGCCCCCTTCGGGTCACTGTAAGAATTCTGCTCCGATGACCGCCGGGAGAGATCCAGCATGCCCTCCGGTCTCTGTAGCACCGCCGGGCGTCTCCTACAGCCCATTTCTTCCCCGCCTCCCGACTGCCCCACATGCCAAGCCTCTGTGTCCCTTTCCAGCGGTGAGCATCTGGCACGTCTCGTCAGCTTCGCATCTAATCTGTGCTACACGGTGGGTGTCCCGCCAGGCTCCCCAAGGAGCACCCCAGCACCCACAGACACAGAAACAGATTTCTCGTGAAGCTCTTCACAGCCCTCCGAGCCCATGTTCCACGGGTCCGCCTGGTCTGCTGGTGGCTCCGCGGTTCCAGCTGCAGCAATCTTGATGCCAGGGCCGGGGGCACGGGCCATGACTGAGGACCTCTCTCCGCTGTGAGAGAACATTGAGAGTGGCTTGGAGAACTCCTGGTACGACGAGAGGCATCATTAGGTCTGCCTTCATGGCAGGAGGACAAAGCCAGAGGACGGACCTGAGTTTGCTATTGATCTTACTTCCCCTGAATACGTCAGAGGTGAATGGTATCTGTAACTACAGAATAAACGTGAATGGGCCCTGGTAATTCACAGATTTGTTCAGGAATGGCCCCAACTGAGAGAGTTCTAGTGAAAGAACTAAAATGGGCGCTTTGATCCTGACTCACTGCCTGTGTGACCTTGGGCTGCCCTGCCCTTTGTGGGGTTCAGTGTCCCCCAGTTGGGCTCACCAGCCTTTCTGAGAGTCCTGTTTGCTGTGGCACTTGCTCCATCGCTTGTATCCCGTCCTGACCAGGCCAGGCACCGCACTGAGACTTTGGGTGCGGTGCTGAGCCTCGCTAAGCTGGTGGGGCCACGTGATGGGCTCCCGGTAAAAGGGAAAGGAAACATCAAATGTGCGGGAAGGAAAAGGGAACCCAGAAACGGAGATGAGACGAGGAGAGAGAGGAAGATGAGCAGGAAACGCTTCTCCAGGTGCTGCCGAACCGGATGGGTGCCCCGCTTCTGCGCTGACCCCATTCTGTGGGTGGCACCTGGCTGCAGGTGGACTTAAGAGAGTTCCATCAGAAGGGGCGGTTCCAGGTGATGCCCTGGGCCCTGGAGCTGATGGCCCGGCCGTAGGTCCTGGCGGGGCTCTGGCCCCAGCTGCTCTTCACTAGCTGTGTGTCCTTGGGGGGTTCCTTGGCCTTTCCCTGTCTCCATTTTCTCATCTGCAAAATGGGGATCCCAGTCAGCATCTCAGTCACAAGGTGGTTATGAAGGTCTCAGATTACTTCAAACAGCGCTTATTAGCACACCACGGGCATTCAGAAAGTGTCAGTAGTTATCAATGTTTAGTGGACGTGACTGAGGGTTAACAGCAAGGCTGTCAAACGGGCCGCGAGTTTGACATGCTTGGTTAATAGAATGGCAATTTGTGGTTCCTAATTTGTTTTATTATTTCATTTATCCACAGCGTATTAGCCTTTTGAAAATAATTTTCAAGTAATGTTTTGTTTTGGAATATATTTTGTTAGATGCATTTCTTCCAGTTTTCCAGTTTATGAACAACTTTTTGACATGTCTTTAACTGACCCTTTGCAAAGTACGTCAGGGGTAATCTTCACTGTTTTATTTTATTCCTGTCTAATGCAATATCCTTCAGTGGTTAATTCTTTTACATTGAAAGCTTCTCACTGAAATTTTTATTATCATATACAATTTCAGGTTAATTTCCTTTTTAAAAAATTTTAGGCAGCTGTTTCCTGTTTATAGGTAATTAAAAAGATTCAATACAGTTTTATAGGTGTTGCCTGTATTTGCTTGGACATTTTAAGAGCTTGTGATTGCGGGCACCCTAATGGGAACAGCCGTGTGCATGGCAGGTGTGCTTGAGGCCTTGCCTGGCTTAAAATCTTTTGCAGATTTAGGAGTAATTTTTTTCCTGTTCTTCCCCAAGCCTTCTCATCCTTGTTCATTCCTCCTCTGTCCTTTCCCAGCCTTTGGAAACTGTGCCAAAAATGTTTGACAATGCTAGGATGTCTTATCTGGTGCTGGCAGCTGAGGCCACACAACAGGCTGACGTAGCTTAGCCCACAGGGCCAGGCGGAGCCCAGCCTCAGAACTGCCTTCCCAGCGGAGCAGTGAGCGTGAACCCTCGTGAGAGGCAGGCCAGCTAAGAAAGCCCTCCGAGCAATGTTTAATCTAGGAATCGGCTACTACCAAGTGCCCATTTTTAGGATGTATTTAAATTTTGACATACTTTTTCCCCGGTGCTGAAGCTAGTGTGTGGCTGCGGCTCTTAGTCATCGTCATGGGACTTACTGTCAATTTGACTGGAACTGGCAGATGTGGGAATGCCGTCCTGAGCCCTCGCCAGGCAATTCCACTGGCTGCTTGGCCTGTGGACAAAGGAGGGTTTGTTGTCTGCCGGCTGCAGTGGAGTTCATGTTGTTTTGTAATTGTTAGTGTAAATAGTGACCAGCTAAGAAGCGGCTGTAATTTAGATGGACATATTTTTATTTTCATAGTTGGCATCCGGAACCTGGATCTTAAATGCATGAGATTTATTGAGCAGAAGTGCCACCTGAGGCCTCCTTCCCCGGGTGTGTGCCTGGAGGTGGAGCTGGAGTTTTACTGCCGTTGGTGGTGCGCCTGGAAACCTCGAGTGGGCGAAGGTGGGCTGCTGGCCAGGCCGCAGGGATGAAAACTCCAGAGAATTTCCAGGATGCTGGTGGGGTCTTGGGGTTTTATTTGCTCATGGGGACCCAGCGCTCCTGCCCAAATGCAGTTGTTTCTGGCTCCGTATCATCATGGCAACCCGTGTGCACCTCTGTCTCAGCTCATTAGCATTGTCTGTCCTTTCTCCTTGGTGCCCACGGAAGGGAATGCTTGCTAAGGGTTTGGTCAGTAAATGCTTTTTGAATAAGTGACTTAGTTACGTATCTTTACGTTTAAAGTATTTATAAACGGGCTTTATTGAGGCTCTACGGTGAGGCCCGATAACACTGGTGCGCCGAGTGGGGAGGATATGCTGGGTGGGCGTTGCTGTCTTCTGCTGGCAGGACGGGCTTCAGCCAGAGTGGATTCCAACTCACCCAGGGATGCTCGCCTTTTGCCTCCGTGCGCTGTAAAAATGCAATCGTGTTAAAATTTAATACAGCGTTCTTTGTGCCCACTAAGTGGAAAGAGCCTTTTTCAAATGGGGCTGAGTAGCCCAATCGATCCCTCCGTTTCTGTCTCGTGTTAGAGCGCTGAGGCTCTCAGGAGCTCCTTCGCGCTGACATCTCATCTCTCCGCACGACCCTTTGGAGGAAATGGGCAGGCGCTTTCTCCACTCTGCAGATGTGAAGGCATGACTAGGTTCTTGGGCTCCGAAGGACCTGCTGTGTCACAGTGACGCTGGGATAAATGAGAATGACCATAACCAACAAAGTCAATTTTATCAAGAAGCTTTAAGAAAGCATACTTTTCCCAAGACATTTTCAAACAAATTAAAAGCAACTTATTTTTTTCTGTTGCCAAGTAGTGATAATTGAAAATTATTTGACAAAAACCAGAAATAACTGGTGTTAATACGATATAATGTATATTTTCCCCGGGATCTTCAGTATGCATCCATGCATCCATCCACCTATATTCTCTCCATCCACTCCTCTTCCCATCCACCCATCTATGCTTTTAACCAATACCATTGTGTGATGACACATAGCTTCATTACTTGCTACTTTTTCTAGCCAGTAGTGTACCATGCAAAATTTCCATGTGAATAAATATTCTTACCAAATGTTATTTTTAATGGCTGTGTAAGTAATACATCTCTGAGTTGTGAGAGCATCTGTTTCATATGAGGCAGGTGGAGCTGCTGTTGTTAAAATAATGGGAAGTCATCATCGCAGCCGGTGCAAGCTGTGCAGAGTTGGGAGGAAGAGTAGGAAGCGACTGAGTCAAAATCTCAATCATTCCTTGATGTAGTGGTGCCAGGGAGGGACCGCTCAGGGTGGCTGTTCTTGCTGCTGGTCCCTGAACCCTCACTTGGGAACGTGTCAGAAGTGCAGGTGATTGGGCCCCACCCAGCCCTACAGACTCAGAAACTGGGAGGGAGCCCTAGCAACCTGTGTTTCACAAGGGGCTCTGATGCAGGGTAACTAACGTTTGAGAACCACTGTTGTGGGACAGGCCAGTGAGGTTCAGACCCGCCTGAGAATGGGGTCAGAGTTGCTAGGAATCTTGCTATATCTGTACTAGCCGTGTCGTGTGGCTGGGAAAGTTGGAAAGGTAGGGCATAAACCCAGGCAGCAAGGCACCTGCCCCACCAGGCCAGATGTTCACCAGGCGGGGCTTTGGGTCCAGATCCATCCATCCATCCATCCACCCAAGCAATCCATGATTTAATTGCTGCCTGCTAGGTAGCAGGCACTATGGTAGAGCTTTTTGGATTAAAATAATTTAATGAGTGGATTATCTAAGGGTTTAATACTTAAAAAGGAATGTGGAAGCGTGAGCTATTTCCTTGTCGGGAACTACTTCACCAAAGTAACTGGTGATTAAATGTGATGTCAGCTGGTGATGTGAGAGATTTGCCCTCGTATGGAGTGGCTGCGTCCTTTTACTCATTCAGCTTGGTGGCCAAATACAAATCTTGGGCTTCACACCTGGAGTTAGTTTTGGGCTCTGTGGGATCAGCGATGGATTTAAAAATCTCTGAATATATAAGGAGCTCATACAACTTAGTATCAAACAAACAAACAGTCCAATTAAAAAATAGGTAGAATACTTCGAAGAAAACATACAGACGGCCAACAGACATATGAAAAGATGCTCAACAGTCGCTAATCATCAGAGAGATGTAAATTAAAACCACAATTAATTATCACCTTACACCTGTCAGAATGGCTGTCATTAGTAAATCAACAAACCGCAAGTGTTGGTGAGGATGTGGAGAGAAGGGAACCCTAGTGCACTGTTGGTGGGAATGTAAAATGGTGCAGTCACTATGGAAAATAGTATGGAGGTTGCTCAAAAAAGTTAAATATAGGACTACCATATGCTCTAGCAATACCACTTCTGAATTTATATCTAAAGGAAATGCAATCCGTACCTTGAAGAGATATCTGCACCCCCATGTTCACTGCACACAAAAGCCCGTGGTGGAAATCACCCAGGTGTCCACGGATAAGTGAGTGGGTGAAGAGGATGTGTTATGTTTCTATGATGGAATATTATTCAGCCGTAAAGAGAAGGAAATCTTGCTTTTGTGACAACATGGAAGAACCTGAACAGAATGCTAAGTGAGATAAGTCAGTCAGAGAAAGACTTAATATGTGGATGTAAAAAAAGCCAAATGCAGGGAAGCAGAGAGAAGTTATGGGGATCTAATGTACAGTGTGGTGACCATGATCAAGTATCGTGTACTTGACATTTGCTAAGAGAGTAGAACTTAAAAAAAAAGAAGTGTGTGAGGAGATGGAGGTGTAAACTAACCCTACCGTGGTAATCATTCTGTGACGTATTTGTGTATAAAGTCAACAGATCATACACCTTAACAGTACCCAGTGTTTATGTCAATTATGTCTCAATAATTGCCTCAATAATATGTCAGTTGTGTCTCAGTAAATGTCTCCATGAAGCTGGAAAAAACCCTTTTGAATTTGTCTTGAGGATGGCTCCCCGATTCCAGGTTCCGAGCCGCAGCCTCTCCCTGTCTGCCCACCTGCAGCTTCCTGAGGCTCCAGGGTTTGACATGTGGCTTAAACTGCGGGGCACTGACTCACAGGGGCTGCAGGCCAGGACTCCGGCTGCTGTGCAGGAAGCAGAGCTGTCTTGTCCTTGGTCTCATCATCCACTTAGTTTATAGCGTTACTTTGGTGATCTGAGACAGGGAGGAAGCGAGAGCTTCAGATACCATTCTGAGGCCCTTTTCAGTCTTCGGGTTCAGGACTCACGCTGATACAGATAATTCCATCTGTTTGTTACATGGTGACTTACAGACAGTTCACCTCCTGATGCAGCACCGGCCCCACCGGGGAGCTGGAGAAGCCCTGGGAGGGGCTGGGTGTGTGACGTCTTCCTTACCCAGGCAGGGCCGTGTGTGCAAAGTCATGCACAGCGAGTTGCGTGGCGGAGTGGGGGTTTGGGCGCTGTGTTGGCTTGGTCTTCTAGATTTTTCCTTTGGATATTGTGCAATAGTAAACAGAAACGAAAGCACAGGGAGAATTTTTAATGATTTTCTAATCTATTAATTTAAAACACACCCTGGAAGCACATCACGGTTGTTTACTTGAACTCTCTTCTCTTGAAGCGGATTGTGGCGTAGAGGGGGCAGGACCCCTGCTGCCCTGTGTGTCTGGCACCCTCTCTCCAGTGCGTGCGGCCATCTCTCTCCTGTCTCTTAGCTCCAGCCTGAGAGTATCCCACAGCAGGTGTGGTTTGATGGGTAAGAAAACGGTAAGGTCTCCATTGGAATGGAAGCCAATGCACTTCCTTTGACATATTACACTGTGTAAGGTTAAGGTGGGTGGATCCGCCATCAGGCCTCCCCAGCCGAAGGCCTGTCACCCAATGAACTACACTTAGGACTTGAGAGTGTTATCTGGATACAGTAAGGCATTGTAATTCCAAGTCAGTATTGGCTATTTCATCAGATGGACCTCAAATCCAGAGCTGCTGTTGGAGCAGTGAGAGCAGCATTGCCCTTTTTGGCTGGTGGGAAGGCATTTCTTTCTCCTGCGGGGTGAGGAGTGAGGAAGAGGGGTGGGAGATGGTAGGAGAAGGAGGGGGAGACGCTCCAGGAGTCTGCGCTCGGTAGGCTCATCCCAGAGCCAGAAGTGCAGCTGCTTTCCCCGTCCTGGCAGGTGTCTCAGGAAGGCATCGCCGACAGAAACCCTAAAACGATGTCTTCTTAAAGAGCATGAACGGAAATGGGATATTGGCACGTATAAAGTTCTTCGATTTTGTATACTTATTGGACATTTTTTGATCAAAAGAAAACATACATACTAAATTATGCTAAGAAGGTAGATCATTTTTAAAAGCAACCAGAATGATGTTGTGCTTTTTTGTTTTGTTTTGTTTGTTTTTTTAAAACAACAACACATTTTGTTTGTTCTGAGACCTGCACTTCCTGAGCAGGATCCTAAGTCCTGTTTTAGGCTAATGACTTCCTTTCTGGAGCATGTCAGCCTGTTACTGTGTGTAAGGTCACAGGTGCTCTTTGCCGAGCGGCTTGTGCTGAGCTGCAGTGAAAAGTGTCTAACAATGCTATGAAGCCAGTTTCATCATCATTCACATTTTACGCAAAGAAAATTGAGGCCAATGGAGCATAGATAATGTGCCCAAGTGGACCTGGCTCGCCTGTGGGAGCGTGGAGCTGGGACCTGCATGGGATGGATGCCAACCCCTGCATGGGACTGATTTACTTGCCCATCTTTTCCCCATTTGCGACTGTGCACTGCGTGAGGGGCATCCTGGGGTGTGTGTGTATGTGCATGTGTGCAGGCTGGGGTGTGGGGGTGTGCACTGATGTGTGTGCACGTGCGCCCCGTTTCATAAACTGTTAATAGAGGATGTTTTGTCAGGATGGTTGCTCTCTGGTATTGGATCCATCGATGGCCCTCAGGCCTGTGTGTGCCCATCTACCCGAACCTGATCCTTCATCTCCTTGGCCTCGGCTCCTCAGGACTGAACACCAGCAGCACTTACCTGCAATTACAGGAATGTTCACGTGTGTCTCAAGTGGGAAAAAAACAAAAACAAAAAGTGGAACAGTTTGCCAACATGACTGAAGAATTGGCCAGTAGATAACCAGTCAGCAAATTATTAGATAAGCCCGAGAGTACAAATCAACATAAAACACATTCATTTCCAAATTCAAACAAACTGGAATTACTTTGAGAGTCGCAGTATTTTATTGCTAAACTTGAACATAACTGACACTTTCTACTCTTTTTGCTTAAATATCAGGGTTGAGGTCACTACCAGTCAAAAATAGTAAAACCTCTAAAATTTGTTTCTGTGATATGAGACTCATCATCAGGGTAAAATGTAATAGGTAATGTTTCCCCCTCTATGTGTTCACATTCTTCTTTCCCTTCTTTTCATAGTCTGCTCATCACCTCCAGTTATTCATTCAGACTGAAGGGATTTCAGTCTTGCTTTGGAGAAACTGGTTAGTGGTTTTTCTTTTAATGGTTCAGTGCATCTTTAAGTCTGGGGCCCAAATTTACCTACAAGGTCTTTTCTTAAAGTGAAAGGATGCTGTAGGCCCAGTGCTTCTTTCTCTATATATTGTGGTCCCGCCAATAGGACCCTTGTACACAGGCTCTTGGAAATTGAGACATTCTGTGTGGTTTTAAAAAATAGTTTGGTATAGGAGAAAATGGGCCTTTTTTTAAAGTGCCTTTTTACTGCTTTCTTGTGAAGTATTTAATGATGAAATGCACTTAAAAACTAATTTTATAAATGCGTGCTTGTAGTTGAAGTATCATTATAGTTTAAAAGTAAGAAATGCTCCCAAAATGTAGACAGTAGAAAAAAGCTAAGCAAACTTAATAAAACACAAATAAAATGTCTGGTGTTATAAACATATACTGAGGAGAATACATTTGGCCCAAAGTCCAGGTCGACTTACAATTCCTATGTAAATAACTCTTAGCCACACATGACCCTGGTGATAAAGAATGCTGATATAATGGACTGCATCAGACTAAAATATTTTTGCACAACAAAGGAAACCATTAACAAAACAGAAAGACAGAACATATGGGAGAACATACTCGCCAATGAAATATCTGAAAGGGGTTATTATCCAAAATTTGTAGAGAACTCATACAAGTCAACACCAAAAAAAAGTCCAATTAAAAAATGACCAGAGCCCTAACCGGTTTGGCTCAGTGGATAGAGCGTTGGCCTGTGGACTGAAGGGTCCCAGGTTTGATTCTGGTCAAAGGCATGTACCTTGGTTGCGGGCATAGCCCCAGTAGTGGGTGTGCAGGAGGTAGCTGATCCATGTTTTTCTCTCATCGATGTTTCTAACTCTCTATCTTTCTCCCCTCCTCTCTGTAAAAAAAAAAAAAAAAAAAAAAAAAAAAAAAATCAATAAAATATATTTAAAAAAAATACAAAAAATGGCCAGAAGACCTGAATAGATACTTCTCCAAAGAGGACATATAGATGGCCAATAGATAAATGAAATAGATGCTCAACATCACTAATCATCAGAGAAATGCAAATAAAAACCACAATGAGATATTACCTCATACCTGTTAAAATGGCTATCATCAATACATCAACAAACAACAAGTGTTGGCGAAGATGTATGATATAGATGATTGGATAAGAAGAAATGTGTGGAATACATATATAAAAAAGAATGAACTCTTACCATTTGTGACAGCATGGATGGACCCAGAGGGTATTATGCTAAGTAAGTCAGACAGAGAAAGACACATACCATGTGATTTTACTTATATGCGGACTCTAAACAGCAAAATAAATGAACAAACAAAATAGAACAGACTCATAGATACAGAGATCAGACTGCTGGTTGCCAGAAGGGAGGTGGGTCCGGGGGGAAAGGTGAAAGGAGTAAGAAGTACAAATTGTTAGTCACAAAATAGCCACAGGGATGCAAAGGACAGCATTGGGAGTATAGTCAATAATATTGTAATAACTTTGTGTGGGACCAGGTGGGTACTTGCAGTATTGGGGGACCACTCTGTAAAGTATATGATTGTCTAATCACTATATTATACACCTGAAACTAATGTAAAATAATATTAAATGCAAACTGTAATTGAAAAAAATAAAATTTAAAAAACGTAAGAAAAAAGGCTGATGCATAATTTTGCTTCTTAATGTTTTTACTGGATCTGCATTCAGGCTTTGCATGCCAGTATATTTAAGGGGGCGCAATTGGAGTGATGTATTTACAGCATTAGTACCCGGGCTGTAGGGAAGGAGGAGCCACACTGCAAACTCGAGGGCAGATGATCACTTTCAGCGATGTTCTTGGTGCCGCTCATCCCCGCTCTGGTGAAAGCACAGTGGTCTGTCAGGGAGGAGTTGACTGCTGATCCTGAAGGTGCCCCTTTCATCCAGTGTCAGCTGCTGCACAGCTTGGCCGCCCAGTGGGCCTTTGGTGCAGGGGCTGTGGGTCAGGGTTCACGCCAGATCTCAGAGTAGGTGGCATGTGAGTATCCGAGGCTTCCTGCTGGGTACCTGCCATGACCTTTGTTTGCTGTCCCTGAAAGTCATGGAGGATCCCCAGCCTCCTTGTCTCTTGGTGCTGGGGCACAGGCGCTGGCTGCCCTAGAGGAAGACCTTTTGGTCTTCTCCAGGAGCCTGGTGAGCACCTGATCCGCAGACTGCCGGTGCTGTCACCTGATGGCTGTCCTTCCCCCGTCAGCTCTGACGTGGCCCTCACTGCTGGGCCATACACGCAGTGTCCTTCCCATGTCGAGAGTCTCCCAGGGTGTGTCCGCGTGAGGATTCCTCGGAAGGTCTCTGCTGTGAGTGCCGAGTTACGTTGCCTGTAGAGATGGAGGCCATCCTGAATGCACTGTGTGTCTACTGAGTGCCCTTGGATGTGATACGTGATGGCCAGAGCTCCTGGGCAGAGTGTGGCTTCTGTGGGTGTGCCCACCTGCAGGCCGTGTGCCCAGGAAAGACCTCTGGGGTGTGTGTCTCCTGACAGGCACATATGGAGTGTGTTTTGTACTCAGGGAAAATGTTGGGCTGAGTGCTCTCGGGGCTGGTGGTTATCCAAACAGTTCTGTTCCCTGAATCATGAGTTATTCCATGAGCTATTCCAGTGGTAAAACTAGTCTCCTGCAAGAAAGTGACAGTCTTTTAACTTAGTTGGGAAAACCCCCAAATAAGTAGAACCTGTAATGATGGTTTAAAAATTATTATTCAGTAGTCATGGCTATAAATACATATAATTTATGGCGATGGCTATAGAATCAGCTGCATTGTAGCTTAAGCCCATGTGGCCTGTGACACAGAGCGCTGGCTGACGGTATTTTTAATGTTGGGTGGGAGTCGCACATCCCAGGGTTTGTTTGAAATGGGAGCAGCAGCTGTGCACAGAGCATTTGAGAAATGTGGGCAGTCAGCTACCCAGCCGGCCGACGTGCCTAGGCGAGGGGCCTGGGATGAGGCCACGCCAGTGGCAAGGAGTTGGCTCAGCAAATGTACCATCTGACTTCACGAACCCACACGTCAGCCAGAGCTCAGCTCAGAGGCTCTCCTTTCCTCGTCTCGGGCCAGAGAAAACTCATTTCTTAAAGGGTCCTTGTAAGCTATAGAAATGAAACATTCGAGTACTCAGAATATATATAAGAAAACGTTACCAATTAAAAAAAAAGACATAAAAACTTGACTATTTGACAAGTTTGTAATTTATACATTGAGATTAAATAGTTGAAGGCGTTTGTTTTACTGATGATTTTTTTTTTTTTAGCATTTTATGAACAAAGTAAATGTCAACAGCATTTTAAAGTCAAGTATTTTGGATTTTTGAAAACATTTAGAATCGATGATGAGACGCTGGGGAGGGAGGCGCAGTCCCTGGTCCCGAAGCTGGCAAGCGAGGACCTGCTGCTCTTACACTATAATGAGCGCTGTGCTTGAAAGCAAAGGGAATGTCTTCAAAAGTGGGGTTACTACCACTGCACACCCACTAGAAAGGCTGAAATCCAGAACACTGACACCACCAAGTGCTGACGAGGATGTGGAGCGATAGGAACTCTCATCCAAAATGGGACAGCCACTTTGGAAGATGGTTTGGGGTTTCTTACAAAACTAAACTGCTCTAAAAAATAAAGTCTTAACAAGGTGGGGTGTGTGCCGTAAGGATGAGCAGGCAAGCCTACTGGGGAAGGAGGGCTTTCCGGAAAGGCTGTGTCCTTCAGGGGACCTGAGTTGCAGAGTGTCCCGCAGAGGAAGGGAGCGTGCTTTATGCACCAGAGCAGAGGGTGAAAGAGCGTGGTCCGCGGAGCTGACCACTGAGTGGCCGTAGGTCAGTGTGTGGGCTGTTGGGAGTAGGAGGGGGGGTTGTGGCAGGTGGTGGAGGGGGGTCTGTGTAGAAGGCGTGTGGATCATGGAGAACATTGTCCTATAAACCTCGTGGTTCAGATTGTATTTTGATGGAGTTCAGGATTCAATGGGAGGATTTCCATCAGAGAAGTGGCAGATTTGCACTTGAGTTTCAGCGTGTGCCAGGGCTGCAACCGAGATACGTGCCCTTGACAGGGAACGAACCCAGGCCAATGCTCTAGCAACTTAAAAATATATATATATATATTTCAGAGAGTAAGGGAGAGGGAGACAGAGATAGGAACATCAATGATGAGAATCATTGATGGGCTGCCTCTTGCGTGCCTCCTGTTGGAGATTGAGCCTGTGATAGGGCATGTGCCTTGACTGGGAATTGAACCATGACCTCCTGGTTCATGAGTTGGTGACATACCAGTGGGACTCAGCTTTGATTCCTGGCCCAGTGCAGAACCTAATAGTCATCTGTATTGTTTGTATGACAAAGAGAATGTGTTGTCACTATTTTTGTTGTTGTTTGTTTTTTAATCAGAATCTTTATTACAAGTATTCCTTCCACTGACAAGGGAAAAAATTACCACACACAAAGTCATCCTCTAAGGCAGTGATGGCGAACCTATGACACACGTGTCGGAGGTGACACGTGAACTCATTTTTTTTGGTTGATTTTTCTTTGTTAAATGGCATTTAAATATATAAAATAAATATCAAAAATATAAGTCTTTGTTTTACTATGGTTGCAAATATCAAAAAATTTCTATATGTGACATGGCACCAGAGTTAAGTTGGGGTTTTTCAAAATGCTGACAAGCTGAGCTCAAAAGGTTCGCCATCACTGCTCTAAGGAGTTCATCACTCATGTCTGACGGGACTGGTAGTATGAGATCTTGAAGAAGGTCTAATAGGGAAATAAGGCATAAGTTTTCTTTAAACATGTGCGTGAATCTAAACAAATATGACCTGTTATTCAAATTATAAAATGAAACCTCTCCCAACTCAAAGTCCAGAAAAATGCCAGTCTCACAACTTACACTGTCAGGCACATGCCACATGTTCTGGTACCCTGGTGACATCGCCAGGACCAATGTGAGGTAATGTGTTATAAGGGCATTTGTGGGGAACAATTTCTTACATATACCCAAGGACCCTCACCTGTACCCTTTCAAACTGTCAGCGTCAGGTCCCTCGGAGCTCAGGACAGGTGGACCAGAAGTAAATGCCTGCGATTATGAAGACAGTTTCGTGTCATTGTCCTAAATAGCACAGGTTTTCTGTGTTTTGAGGCAATAAGCTTTCAGTAGGCAGGTTCAGGATCTCATGTCCAACGTACCTGAAGTGTGCTGATCGTTTTTGAGGGCCCAAGTCCTGAGGGAGGAGCCTGCACCTCTTTTTTTTTTTGAAATATATTTTATTGATTTATACAGAGAGGAAGGGAGAGGGATAGAGAGTTAGAAATATCGATGAGAGAGAAACATCCATCAGCTACCTCCTGCACACTCCCCACTGGGGATGTGCCCTCAACCAAGGTACATGCCCTTGACCGGAATCGAACCTGGGACCCTTGAGTCTGCAGGCTGACGCTCTATCCGCTGAGCCAAACCGGTTAGGGCTGCAGCTCTTTCTTTAATCCACATGAAAAGACCCCTAGTTTTCGGGTGTTGTGCCTGCTGGGGATACTTTCAGTACCCGTCAGTACCAGACAGCAGAGTTTTCAGTGGACACCTGGTTTGTAGTTTGTCTTTCTCAGCATCTATCTCTTCCAGAAGAAGCCTGGAGTGACAGGCAGTCTGCTTTATTCTCAAGGAACATCCGTGGTCTCCATGTTCATAGTGTGACCGGTCTTGCAATTCTCCATCGGCGACTGGGAATGCAATCGCTGGTTTTGGATATAACCCAGGCTTTCAGGCCATTTATAATGGGGGGAGGGAGGATCTCTGCAGAGCTTAGGCCAGGGGAAGGCGGGCTTGGGGGGCAGTGTGGTAATGTGTTTGGTTTGGGATGGGTGAAGGTCAGGTTGAAAGGCCTCCCTGGGCCAGCGCCCGGGCCTCTCCCCTGGGAAAGCACTGGGGCTTAAAGGGGTGGTTGCCAGGAGGAGCCTGTCGGTCCCATTTCCAGGGAACAGTTCCTGGTGTAACGTCCACTCTTACTAGGAATGTGTGCCATTGTAATTCAGTAGCAAATGGTGCAATTGCTCTAATTACCTGCTGTGAAGTTCCCATTTCAATGGTCATGTGCTAGACACAGTGATGATTACTACAAGCGGGAAGGAAGGACAAAGCTAGCCGGGGTGGAAGCTGACGCAGTTGTTTGCTTGGTCCATCCTTGCCAAGAATCTGAAGCCAGTGGAACCGGTTTTAGTGCTTGCCTTGCCTCCCAGCCGGCTGGCGTCCGCAGCTGTGCCAGCCCCTCCCTGGCCTGGCGGGCGCATTCCAGGCACTCACACTCAACCCGGATGCCAGGGCAGGCTGACTATTTATAGGAGTAACACCACCGTATTTCATCTGTTTGTTCTGGCGTTTTGGTGTCGACACTGAGGCCGGGGGAAGTTACACCGTTCAGTTGCTTTTAACCTCATGTTAGTGGTAAATAACTTCCCTGGGAGGGGCATGCACAGATGTAGACATCAGAGTCGGCGGGACGCGGTCACAGCTCCTGCGTGGGCTGACCTGGGGCCTTGCCAGGAGAAGAGGTGAATGAGGAGCTTACATATTCCCTCTGTTGATGCAAGATATGCCCGACCTGTAGAGAATTTTTATGAGTTTATTTGGGCTGAACGGATGACAATTTCCAGGAAGCAGGACTTGACTGACCTGAGAAAATGCTCTGGAGAATGATGCTTTTGCAGCTTATTTTATACATTATATTTCCAAAGGAGGAAATATGAGGAGGGTTATACGAATCCATTGGTGGTAGATTAGGGAGGTGGGAGAAAGCAAAGCCTCCGAAATGGGATAAAAAGGAACACAGAGAGAAATATATTTTATGTTGCTAGGTACAAGATGGTTAATAATGAACACTTGAAGCACAGAGATGGTACTCGGGGAACAAGATAACAATGAGGGGGTCTGTGGTCTCATATTCTGTTGTGGTGGTGTGCCTTTGAGGGTTTGGAAAAGGAGATTACTCTGACATTTTAAAAATTAAATTTTTTTTTAAAGAAACGTTTGATTTTTAGAGAGAGAGAGAGGAGGGTTAGGCATAGAGAAAGAGCAAGGTGAGAGTGAAACATCGACCGGCTGCCTCCTGCACGCTCCCTACCGGGGATCAAGCCCACAACCCGGGCTTGTGCCCTGCCCGGGAACCGCACTGGAAACCTTTTAGTGCAGGGGATGATGCCCAACCAACTGAGCCACACCGGCCAGGGCTCTGACATTTCAAAGGTATGTTATCTTAGACGCAAAAAAAGCAGTAGATAGGCTCCCTAAGGTGAAGGTCGACCTTTGCCAGGGAAGCTCCAGGCCTAGGATGTGACTACCTCCCATGACCCACTGTGAGGAGGGATTTATGGTCCCACCATCCTGTGCGCTTGCTTTCAGTCTCCGAGTGTGTACGGCCCACCATGCAGGCCTCCCCTGAGCTTGTCAGGTGTAGTATGTGGCCCCCTTTTCGCCCGCACCACTGATGCTTTTGCCTGACATGGTTTCATTCACTCGAGGCGAAAATGTGCGGGTGCCAGCACTGGAGGCATGGCGGTCTGGGGGGGACCACTGGCATCCTTTCCAGGAGTCATTTCATAAGCGTACTTGTTAGGTGAGCTGAAATTTCTGGATGTTTTTTTCAGCAGGTCCTGCTGAGATCTGCCCTGCTCAGGAACAGAGTGTTACAGAATTGGGGGTGCATTCCTGGCTAAGTAGCAGCAGAAGCGGGACTTGTGTTTTCTCTTAGTTAGCTTCTGGGACTCCATAGACCCCATGCTTGTCAGCCCTCAACTGTACTGAGGTTGGGAACCCCCCCGGGGGCCCACCCCCAAAGGTTCCAGGTCCCTGGGTGTGGGAGGGGCCTGAGCGGCTGCTAATTTAACCGGCCGATGCCCCGCCCTCCTTCCTCAGCGCTGCCCAGACCCGTCTCTCCCCACTTGCCAGGAGCAGGTGTGCTTCGCTTTCTGCACACCTGTTCTTTACAAGTTCTTATGGAATGGATTTAGGACTCCCTTGTGAACTTTTGAAGCTCATTGGTCATACTTTTTTACACCCATTTCTGTGTAAAGCAAGAGCTCATGTTCTTTCATAGATGAGACAGCGCACAACTCATTTTCTCACCTTCCTAAGCCCGACACGCCTGCCCTTTGTCACCATTACACAGGTGTGTTTCCCTCAAACAAGACCACGGGAGAACATGTGGCTAAAACATCACTACTGCTACCAGCTAAATGTGCGCATCTACTGGGCAGGGTCAGGCAGTTGTTTGAAATTCTGAATTTAAGTTTTAAACCAGCAAGTAAGCAAGTTACTTTCAGTAACTGCATTGCATGTCTCAGGTGAGACCTGACTCTTTCTGACTTGGAAGTAGCGCGCGCTTCGCTGTGGGACATCATTCTTATCATTTCTGGTTTTGCCTGTGCCCAAAGCGAGGAGCAGATGTATGTAAGTTGTGATCCTTTCTGTCGGGAGGTGATCTCTCTCTATAGGGTCACTGGTGTGAATGAATAAGGCATAGAAAGATGTCATTGTCTCAAGGTTTTTCATGGGACATAGAGCATATAAGGTATGAGTGGGAGAGTTCATATTTTAGGCCTGTTTTTTGCAATCAAAAGTCTAAGAAAAAGTTTTGCCTTGAGGTCTTTCCTCATATTTGACTTTCCTTGAGGTTTTTAAGATTATCTCATTCCTGAAGTCCCCATTCTCCCCCCCCCCCAAATCCTTGGAGGACTTCCCATCTTCATATCTTCATTTAAAGATATAGCTAAGCCCAACGTATTGGATTTAAAAATACCTTTTCATGTTATTTTTCATCTGCTTTTGACTGATATATTTGACAGTTAACTTGTAAAAAATAAATTGGGTGAAATGATTTATTCTTGGTTGTAACTGATATAATAGATTCCTTAAAAAATACAAAATAATAACATTCTTCTCCCCCCACCTTCAAAGAAAAAGCTGCTGAAAAGTCCTGAAATTGAAAGAATCGTTTGGATGCCAGTTTAAAATGGCCCGAGTATAAATTCCAGTTACGTGGATCTGGGGTGCTTGGGAAGTCATAGAGAAGTCTATAGTTCCACCTCAGGATATAATATTAATAATATTAATTCAACCCATACTTGTTGAGTGCCAGTGGCCACGCCGTATTCCAGGAGATGGGGATCAGTTGTGAATAAGAAACAGCCCTTTGATGGATGACTGGAGAAAGATGTGGTATAGCTGTTGTGGCTCAGTGGTTGAGCATTGACCTATGAACCAGGAGGTCACCGTTAGATTCCTGGTCAGAGCACATGCCTGGGTTGTGGGCTCGATCCTCAGTGTAGGGCATGCAGGAGGCAGCTGATTAATGATTCTCTTTCATCATTGATGTTTCTCTCTCTCTCTCTCTCTCCTTTTCCCTTTCTCTCTGAAATCAATAAAAAATATATATTTTAAAAAATTGTGGTGCGTGAATAAAATGGAATACTATCAGTCATGAGAAGGTTGAAATAACTGCCATTTGTGACAGCATGGGTGGATCTTGAGAATATCATGTTAAGTGAAACAAGTTGGAAAAGGACAAGAAGCATATGATTTCACTCATCCTATATAATGCAAGCCCAGTGACTGAACGGCAGAACGAGCAGAACAACCAGTTGACCAGTCGCTATGATGCGCACTGACCACCAGGGGGAAGAGGCTCAATGCAGGAGCTGCCCCTGGTGGTCAGTGTGCTCCCCCAGCAGGTCGATCCCTGCAGACCACGCCCTCCCCCCCCCCCCCCCCCACCAGTGCACGGGGCCTCTAGGGTGGAATACAAAACTGAAAGCAACAAATACACAAAGAAAACAAATAAACAGAAAAACTCATAGATACAGACAACAGGATGGTGGTTACCAGAGGGAAAGGGAATGGGGGAAGGATAAAGAGGCTAAAGGAGGTCAAATACATGGTGATGGAAGGAGACTAGAGAATGGGTGGTGAGCACACAATGCAATATGCAGACGATGCACTATGAATGGTGCACTTGAAACTTATCAGTAACCCATGTCACCCCAGTACATTGAAAAAAAACAAAAAGAAATAGTCTTGCCCTTATTGGGCTTACTTCTTTCCTTGCTGTTGTTTTTTAACGTAAACAGGAGCATAAAATGTTTTCTTGTTCAGAAAAAGTGAGGTGAAAGGAAATGTCCAGCTTTTCTACTGCTGAATCCAAACAGCCTTCTTGGAGGGAAATATTAGGAACTGTTGGTGAGAGAGAGGGCTCCTGGCAGGGCGGGTGCAGACACGCAGGGCTTCTTTGGGAACAGTTGCCTGAGGTGAGCAAGACTGACCGACCCAGTTTGCCTGAGGCGGGAAAAGTAGATAGAACAGCCTTGGGAGGTCTGGCAAAAGGCTCCTCAACATAGGTGAACCCTCGTGACTTGATGTTTGTCGGATAGAAGAAAAGCATTGCCAGTCCTGGGACCTTTGTCTCACCAATACCTGCATGTCAGCTGGTGCTATCCCTTTTCTGTTCGGGAAATGTTAGCCACTTTAATATTAGCTCAAGCTAGAGCCCCCCAGGGAAGCCGGGTTTCTCGCCACAGATTTGCGCTTGTGGGAGTGCCGAGGGAGCAGCTGTCGGACGAGCAGTCTGATTTCTGTCTGTAATTCGTGCGCCAGCAGCATTCGACCAGGTGGCAGTTTAGGTGAGAATTGCACAGGGCTTCAGGTGAGACCCAAATCTGCAGTTGGATTGCTACTCTTATTATGCTCTTAACCCGTCCATATCCTATGGGATTATCAGCATTTCTTATATTTAAGAGGTAATATGTGTTATTGTCTAAAAGTCAAGGAACATACAGAGTATCACGTTAAGTACTCTCAACCATAAATGAAAATCTAATGAAATCATTTGAAAGAAAAGCTACTTTGGGGAAAATTTAACTTATTTTAAAGGTAAAAAGGATGACATATTTCTGAGTTGAGTTAAATGTTACACGGGTGAAGTTTTGAAAAGACACAATGGGTGCTGCAAAGTCTTTTTGTCTTGATTTAGAAAATGGGCCTTCGTACAATAGGTTGCCCAGTATTTGCAGTTAGCTTCACTGTTGCTTGCTGGAGCGTAAGTGAATGTATGGATGAGCTGGATCCTCCCCCATCTGTGTTGCTTTATAAAAGTTCCCACAGCTGAGGGAACAGTCTTCCGCCAACTTCCTCCTGACCCCATCACCAGAAAACGCTGTCCTCTTGCTAATTCTGGCGTTTACTTTTGGAAAGTTCATGTAAGGAGAGAAACGGACACAGTGCTTGAGTAGTGACTTTTACTTAGGTGGAAAATGCTAAATATGTTCTAATCGTATTTGTCTCATGGTATTTTTAGCCGTGTTCTACTAAATTTAGAGCAGTGAGTCACAACAGCTAAATGTGTCCTTACCGTTCCCTTTTTGAAGCAATATTACTTTTGTTTATATGAGCCTAACAGCAAAGAGAGATGATGGAGGAATTATGTGCATGATATGAGGTTAGGGGAAGAAGTTAATCATACTTTTAATAAATATAGTGCTGCATAGGGGTAGCTAGTATATTAATTGTGTCACTGTAATGATAACCATATGAAACTGTTACGTTTTTATACAAGATCTTACGTATGTTGAGCCTATTTGTGTTGTTATATAAAAATATGCAGTGTATTTATTTCCAGAAAGCCTGTTCTGACACCCAGAATTGAAGGTACTAATATATTTCTGAGGTGTGTGTGTGCGGTGGCTCCTTGTTCAGGTCATGGGAAGGAGACGTCGGAGGCTTACATCACATTCGCTGATGAGCATGTGTGTATTTTCTGGTCATACCCTGAGGACTTGGGTTTCATCGCCACAGTGTCCGTCAGTTGTGAGCCTAGCATCCTGCTCTGGACTCACCCTCTGGGACTGTGTGAGAGTCATTATCACCACCATAGAGTCACATATCTTAGTGAGAATGGCCCAAATGGCCCAATAAACCCATTTTGGCCTTGTCAGACCTGTAGAATGCTAAGGATCTTAGATCTTAGATTTCTCCTTATGCATTTTGTGGAGCATAAGTTGTGATTCTTGTTGGAGAGGAAGTCCCGGAGTCTCTGTTGATAAAGACAGTGGCCATAGTGTTGTTCATGAAAGTGGAGAGGTTGTTACAGGGTATCAGGGATATGTGGTTGTGAAAGGTCATCTACACATCTGCACGGGACCCTGACTGGGGCTTGGAGTGGTCAGCTCCCGGGACACTTGCACGTACTGCTGACTCTGTGACTGTGCCTGGCAACAGTCCCACCTATGTCTTTCTCTGAGCTCAGTGGATTATTAGGGACTTTCTGAAGGTCCAGCTGGTTGGAGGAGAAACCTCCCTATGCTTGAGTTGGGCAGGACGATCCTGACCATGCTGCCTTCAAGGCCTCCAGGAAGGAACAGAGGTGAGGACATTCTGGAGCTTCATAAACCGCAATGACAGACTCGAGCGCCTCTTCCCTCAGACAGGAGGGCCCAGTTAGAGTGAATAGGATGTTGTGTGGCCTGCTCTGTGCTCGGTCAGCCCTCACCAAGCCCGGCGACAGTCTCATAAAACTAATCCGTCATAAATTGTTACCTCTCGGTGCAGATCTCAGTGTGGGGGAGAGGATGGTAGTAGTTCTGGCCGGTTGTGAACATAGGAATGTGGTAGTGTGTTTTTTTTTTAAAGTTTTTTTAAAGTATATTTTTAGAGATAGAGGAAGGGAGAGGGATAGAGAGATAGAAACATCAGTGTGAGAGAATCATTAATCGGCTGCCTCCTGCATACCCCCTACTGGGGTTCGAGCCCACAACCCTGGCATGTACCCTGACCAGGAATCAAACCGTGATCTCCTGGTTCATGGGTCAACGTTCAACCACTGAGCCACACCCACCTGGCAGCTTTTTTTTTTTTTTTGATGTGTTCTGGTGGCCTGTCAAATAATTGCTTGAAAAACCTCTTGGGTCTCCAGTCTGATTCACTGTGACATAGCTCTCACCTTTATGCACCCAGGTGGACGCAAACCTAATGATTGCAGAAGTCAGCGATCCACGCATGTGCGCGTGTCTCCCCTGCTTCAGGGTGGGTCTGGCTCCTGAGGTTACAGAAACACTGCTCAAGAGCAGTTTTGGGGTTTTGCTATTTTGGGGTGGGGGAGAGCAAGGAGTCCCTGATTGGTGGGACACTGGTCCGAATGAATGAGAATTTAAAATCCCAGGGGAGAAGCACGACGGGCAGGGGAGTGCTCCCTGCCTACGGCTGGTGGCAGCCAGTCCACCCCGGGCCCAGCAGAGCCTGCTGGTCTCAGGGCCCCGCTGAGTGATGGAGCTCGCCAGCTGGTCAGTGGCTCTTTGTCGGCTGATATTCTTCCTCCAGCTGATCTACAGTAGGCGGGTCTGACCACACTTCCTTCCTTATTTACACAGAATCCATTCTGAGGGGACAGCTTAGATGTCGGTTTATACATATTCCCTCGACATTTATTGATGCTTCCCGTTGCCAAACACTGCAGCAGGCTCCGGGGTCCCCGTGGGAAGGCTAACGCGATAGAGCTGGGGACGCTGAGGAGAGTTGTGGGAACAGGAAGCGGAGTGATTAACTTTTCATGGGGCCATCTAAAAGCGGGCGTATAAAAGGGGCAATCTTGTGTAAATAACACTTTATGTATTGAGACCAATGCTAACGGCAGGGCATCAATCGATCTTGTTATTGTGTTGATGTTCTATGATTTTTGGTGAGGAATTTGGACTTTTAGTAGATTTGCCAGGAAATCCTGAATAGCAAACTGATCTGGTGAAATTAGATTTGGAGACTCATGATTTTTCTCAGATTCCCCCCAAAGCCAGTAGTTGAGGTAGTTTAATTGTGCTGCCTCGGTTTTCCATTTTAAGAGGAAAACTTGGCTTGGATGTAAGATGCCCATGTTTAAGTCCTGATGACCGATGACACTGGAGTTCTCACCCTCTGCACCAAAGAGAGGAGGTTGTGGTTCTCAGGTAACATCAGCGCTGGGAGGGGCCCCAGCGAGAAGAGAGAACTGACCCCCTCTACACACACACACACACACACACACACACACACACACACGTGTATACACACACACACACACACACACAAGCATGCACACACCAGGTGTCTTCAGCTCTCCCCATTTCTAGATGCCTCAGTGTGCAGTGGTCTGTGGCTTCTGACTTACCTGGGCTTTGTAGTTCTCTTAGATGCTGATGATCTAAACCACCCTGACCAGCATCTTTGATCTTGCTTTTGTAAGACACTGGTATCGAGAATGTGTAGGGAAAGTAGCAAGCCAACAATTAGATCGAGAAAAGTCCAAGTATATGGCCTGGTCATAAGTGCAAATTTATGTTTTTCTTCCCCCCATATTTTGGTATTGCTGGTCCCTAACTGGCCAGGAGTAAATCATGGTTGGCCAAGTCATAGTTCTTGCCTTTTTTTTTTTTTTTTAAATACACTGTTTTTGTTTATATGGGACAATAGAATTGAGAAAAATGTGAAGGAAATTCAACTCTGTAATTATGGGGAAATAGTTTTTTTTATGAATAGTTACTTTAAAAAGAAAAAGAAACCCCAAATGATAAGATTTTATATGATAAAGTGGCTGTTTATTGTATTTGAAGCTTTAGGGTATTAACATTAAAAGCTCTTTATTTTTGATTTAAAATTTTGGAGGATGTGCATTTGCATGTGTGCCATGTGCGGGTGTTGCTTCTACACAGATGTCTGTGTGCATGTGTCTGAGTGTGTTGGTGTCTGTGTGTGTCGGTGTGTACCTATGTATGTGCGTATGTGCCTGTGTCAGTGTGTGCATGTATATGTCCTTCAAAACACCACACAGCTCACACAGCTCTGGAAATATGTTGTGCACCCAGTACTTATTGATTGGCTGATTTTTTTGTTGTTGTTAATCCTCCCCAAGAATATTTTTCCATTAATTTTTAGAGAGAGTGGAAGGGAGGGGGCGAGACAGAGAAACATTGATCTGAGAGAGACACATCGATTGGTTGCCTCCCCCACACACCCTGACCAGGGCTGGGACTCGAGCCTGCAACCCAGGTGTATGCCCTTGACCGGAATTGAACCCGGGACCCTTCAATCCGACACTCTATCCACCGAGTCAAACCGGCTAGGGGTGGATGGCTGATTTTTTAAAGTCATATTGGCTGACATTTTCATGACTGTTTTGTTAGTGATTAATACAGTAGTCATGTGATGGATCTTTGGGTTCTAAATTTAAATAGATATTTACCACAGGCATAATTTTTACTTAGCATTAGTCGTCAGTAGAATAATGCCCCCCGAGACGTCTGTGCCCTGATCCCCAGAACCTGTAAACGTCACCGTACATGGGAGAAGGGGCTTTGCAGCTGTGACGAAATTACGGCTTTTGAGAAGGGGAGACCCTGGGATTATTCTGTGGCCCAGGGTGCTCAGAGGGCCCGGAGGAGAGGGAGGAGGCAGAGGGTCAGAGTCAGAGAGGAGACGTGACATGAGCAGAGGGCCTGGGATGCAGGCCCCTTGAGAAGCTGGAAAGGATAAGGGGAGGGCTCCCGGGAGCCTCAGGGGGAAGCAGCCCTGCTCCGCCCTGAGCTCCAGAGTGAAGAGAATAAATGTGTGGGTGGGAAGCCACCAGATTGGTAATGTGTCACAGTGGCAGTGGACACAGCGTTTGTAGTCGTTTCCTCTGAGTCTTAAAAATGGTTAGGTTGTATCAGCCTTTCGAGTGCCCTGAGTTATAATGAGCGGTGTTGGTACGAGAGGCCTTGAAACTGTGGTGGAAAAGAGAATTGGACAGAAATAACGAATCTTCTTTGGATGTATTATTTGGGCCTTTCAGAAATGACATCTCGGTTACACAGTCTGATCTTGTTAATAGCGTATTAGAAACACGTGTTCTGATCTCTCCAGGCGGCTAGGCTGTTACACATTGTGTGTTAAAATAAAAAAATCAAAACGTAGCAGAGATCAAAGTCCCGCATCTGCACGAAATCATGTTTGAGGATTGGGATACAGAATTCACCTCCTTTACTGCTTGGAACAGTACTATTTTATAATTTGCTGAACGTTCTTATTTCCATATTTACTGTACTTTTGTAATAAATAGTGTTCATGTAGATTTCACATGTTACTTGACATGTCACAGCTTAGGTGTGACCAACAGACATTTTGCCAAGCAAATTGATGGGGACAGGCTTTCCCGGCAGGTTTTGTTCGTTCTGTGATAGGGTGTAGGGCAACTTTTTGGCTGGTTGCTGCTGAGCTGACGGTCTCTAAACTTCAGGACTGTTCCCTGTGTGGTGGGTCTCGTCACCACTGCGGCAACGGAGCTTGGACAGGTGGCTGGGTGCGGAGAGGCTCTGCACTGAGGCCCTGGCGGGAATTGTCTTTCCTGAGCCCTGGTCCACCCTCCAGGGAATTCACTTGAGTCTTTCTAGTGTTGCCCTGTGGTGCTCACGGAGAAACAGTGGTTGCTGAGGAATGGGTCCTGTGCTGCAGGATTCGGGCTCCTGCTGTTGTAGAAACAGGAGTGATTTTATGATGTGTAGTGTCAGATGCAGAAACCTGTTGGGGACTTTTGCAGAACAGGGAATGTGACACAAGGCCTTGAGGGCTGGGTCAGCTTGGGGAGCCCGTGGGGATGTGTCCAGGCTACACAAACCTGACGTCGGACACCAGGGAGCTCTCCCGAGCCTGTGTCCTGCCGGACAGGATGGCCGAGAAGTCCCCACCCCTTCGTTTGCCGCAAAGAACTCGCCTTCCCATATGACCCAGGTAAGACGCCTAGTCCCTGTGCACCCAGGACACGCCCAGACAGACCCTCCAGATTCCCGTCTCTGCCTCGTAAGAGCTGCTTCCCCACTGACCAGTGGGGGCGAAATGCTTGGTGAGCTAATGGGTCCAGCATCTCTCTTCCCCAAACCCTGAAGTCAGAGCCAGCAAGCAGCCCTTGCCAGGGCCCGTCCAGAACAGGCTGCCCCCACCTCCTGACACCACCCCCCCCCCCCCCCCCGCCTCTGGGAAACCTCTGACCTGCATCTGGCCAGGCCGCCTCTGCCCCACTCCCCACACCAGGCCCCCCCAGGCTTGCTCGCTCCTGCCTGTGACACAGTCTGCCCCCCCTCCCCCTCCGGGTGCGGGCAGACTTTGGGGCACGGTGGCCTTTCTTCCTTTGTGGCTGACTTTTCCTGCAGCCGCAACAATTCCTGTGAATGAAGTCTGTCCTTCCCGAGCTTAGACGGGTTTTTACGTGCCGTGCAGTGTCCACCGGAGAGCAGCCAGGTGCCAGCCAGGAAGGCGCCCTCGCCCACATCTGCGTCACGTGGGGACCCTCGCGCCACCGGGTCTGGGCAGCGTGGCTTTAGTCTTCCAGCTTCATCCAGGTGGGCTGGAAAGAAAAATGTTGTAGGCCTAGAAGTGGGAGTTCCTGTTTTCCTCACGTAGTTTTTACATCTAAAGCAGGAATGGTGGTTTTTGAAGCCTGGTTGTTGTTTAAAACTAATTGTTGAGTGTTCTAAACCGTAGTGTAGCTTTATTTTCAGTGTTTGCCTGATTAGCTGGAAATGTACTGAGTCCTTGCAGCGGTAATAAGGACACTAGTTTACATTTGCATGAGTTTTCTATGGAGCGACCAAGGCATTGTCATTTAAAACCCATGCAGTTGGGTAAAGCAGGTGATGAGCTGGGGAAAAAAAAAAGCCAGCCCTTAGTCTAACACTCACCTCACCCGTGTGGTGAAAGGACAAAACCAAACCGGTGAACTTATTCAGTGAACAGGACACACCTGAAGGCCCACCAGTCCCCCGGCTGCCGCTTCCCAGGTCGATGTGTGCGCGTTGTGAATTTTGGCAAAGCCTGCCACCAATGCGTGGCTCACGGTGCAGGAGAGTCTCTCTGAGGGACAGAGTGTGTGTTTTTAGAATATATTTTTACTGATTTCAGAGAGGAAGGGAGAGGGAGAGAGAGAGAAACATCAGTGATGAGAGAGAGTCATTGATTGGCTTCTTCCTGCACGCCCCACCCTGCGGACTGAGGCCGAAACCCAGGCACGTGCCCTGACCTGGTTCCTAGGTCGACACTCAGCCACTGAACCACGCTTGCCGGGCGAGCGTTTGTTTCTAATGAGCCTTGGGAAACTTTAGCTCAGTTTCGTGACCAGCTCTGCTACAGAAAGGCCTTTGAGGAGTGTCCACACCTGGGTCCCCCTGGAGCCTGCCTCGGTTGCAGAGCTGCCCGACTGCGGGGGTGCGGGCTTGTCCGTAACGGCATTTGTTCTCCGGACCTGACTGGGGATTTGTCACGCTCACTGGGGGTGAAAACACTTTCAGGTGGAAGGAGCTGAGGGTGCTGCCTTGGCCATGAGCAGCCTGGCCTCTCGGATGAGCCGTCTCCCGGCTCGAGGCCATTTCTCTCCTTAGCAGCATTCTCCGAGGCTGGGAAGGAAGCAGGCTGGAGCTTGTGCCAGAACTCACCTACGAAATCATCTTCCTGTTCCGACGGAAGGGTGGTCTGAGAAGGCGGGGAGAGAATCCAGGAGAAGTCTGTGCTTAGCGAGGGCCTGGGTGTGGAGTCCTGTGGCAGGCTGGGTGAGGCGGGGCCCCGGGGCCAGGCGGCCTCCATACACAGAGGGCCCGACCGGGTGGCTCTGTCTGCTCAGGCTTCGTAACAAAATGCCCCAACTGGGCCCTAAACAACAGACATTCCTTTCTCAGGCTCTGGAGGCTGGAAGTCTGAGGTCAGGTGTCAGCACCACTGGGATCCAGGCTCATCGACGGCGTCTTCTCAGCGTCTTCTCGCGGCGCCCTCACACGGAGGAGGAGCGCGGGAGCTCTGGGGCCTCTTTTATAAGGAGACTGATTGCATCATGGGGGCTCCACCTCATGACCTCATCACCCCCAAGGACCACCCCCTCACACCATCAATCACACTGGGGGTTAGGCTTCCACACATGAGTTTGGGGGACACACACAGTCATTTGTCTCCTGGGGGCTGAGCAGGGACAAATGCCTTGTGGCCTCTGCTCTGTCAGCCCCTCAGGTGACACCAGTTTCTCCCCAAACTTGCAGCCCTTCAGGGACAGAATTCGTGGGCTTTGACTGCTTTTCATGGCTGCTATTCCTTTCAAGTGTTACTCCTTTGCATAGTTTTGAATCCTTGGGTCAAGAGGAATGAGACTTCCTGGTGTCCTGGAGGGCAGTGTTGGGTCTGGCCCTAGCAGAGGGGAGGGCAGGAGTGGGCGGGGCAGGAGGTGGGTGGGACCCTGACCCCAGGTCAGCACAGACAGTACATTTCTGCTGTGACCACTGGCTCATCCACGTGTCTTGATCCTCACACAGCCCTGGAGACACAGGAGGCTGCTGCATTCTCCCCTTTTACAGGTGGCAAAGGACCTCAGAGAGGTCGGGGAGGTGGGTCAGCGGTCAGGACAGCTTCGGCTGTCCTAGATGTTGCAGGTGGAGGGTGTCCCCACCCCTGCAGAGCATTCTCATGGACAGCACTGAGCTACATGTCCGAGATCCACACACGATCCAGGACCCGCACGCGGTCCAGGACCCGCAAGTGGTCCAGGCTCCACACGCAGTTCAGTGGGGCTTGACGGGTCTCCTGACTCATGTCCATAGCTTCCATTGGCTCAGCTGCCCTGGGTGTGTACACAGACACTGGAAACCGTGGAAAACCTTAGCCTGAGCTCCTCCCACTTCTCCTCCTGCCTCCTCCTCATCTTTGGACAGCTGCAGTCCACCTGGCACCTTTGAGGAAGCTGGGGGTCTGTCTCAGGTGCAGCCGGCACACTGAGAGATGGGCCAGATTTGTCCACCGAACCCTCTCGATGTCGGCACGCGCCTGGCGGAAATGATGTCACTGAGAAAGTCTCAGCATGATATTCCTCCTCAAGTTCTCAGGTGTTTGACATTCCTGTGCATGTCATCAAATTGGAATGTTCTGGTCAGTGTGAATTACTCACACGTGGAGCCCACCTGCAGCGTGGGCTGAAAGCCACATCCCCCGGTTCGTCGGAGCTGCGTTTTACTAAGGAACCCAAAATGCCAGAGGACAAGTTGTCAGGTGACCAAAGCTTTGGAGTTGGTATCGCTGATCGACCTTCAGTATCCACATGGATGCCGACTGATGTGACGCTCAGTGGATGCTAATTTGGGAAATCCTTCCAGCTTTTCTCCTGTTGGCGAGCCCTTCCCAAGCCCCAGGCAACAATCCTTGGTTCCCACGTGGGCACGGGCTCACTCTGGCTCATCTGCCCTGGACTCCTTGCTCTGCACTGAAACCACCCTCTCCAGCGCTGACCTCACAGAACTCGTGTTCCTAGTTCAGCTCTTACTCCTGGAGTTGGGGTTGATGCACGTCTGAGATAAGCAGGTTTCGTTGAGGCAAGTTGTGGACACTCAGGTTGGGATGTGACCGTAAGGGCTCACGCCCAGCTGGTACACAGACGGGCACTGAAGATGCTCACGGTGCTGTAGGCACTGCCCCCTTCCCTGCGTCCACGTCATTTCATGTAATCTTACCGCCTTGCCAGACTGGGGACCAGCGCTGCTGCCATTTTTCAAGTGAGGAAAGGAAGGCCAAAGAGATGAACGTCTTAAGCAAGGCCACGCAGCCACTAAACAGCAGAATCGGAGCGTCTTGGGGAGGTTCCAGCTGGGCTCTGCTGTGTCTCTGGAAGACTCGCAGAGGAGGGTGGGTCTGCAGCTTTTCTGTTAATGATACAGTGATGGTTCCGTCCCCTTCCCAAGGAAGCCCATTCCGGCTTCAGCAATGGCTAGGCCTTTGAATTGTGCAATTAGTGCCCTTTCGTTTCTGCTGCCTGCCTCCAGTTCTGCACCCTGCGTGCACTAAGGTTCTCTGTAGCCCGTAAACACCCCTTTGTTAGCGAAGAGGCCGGTGCCCCCTTTGTAACCCCAGCAGGGGACATCTCTCTCCCCGGGAGTGGAGCACACACTGGATCGTGGCCATTCTTGGCTGCCCCTTCGCCCAAATGCATATGGCAGCACCCTTGTAGCATCCTGCAGCAGGTCTTAGGGAAGTATCTCCACTGAGAAAGTGCTTCGGCGGATGGGCAGTGACCTGGAGCTTCCCACCGTGTCCCTGATGGAGCCGGGAGGGGAGGGGGTGACCCGGCTGGTGAGGCAAATCGTGGTGCTGCCTCCTTGTATGAAGTGTTGTTTTTGCATGAAAAATGTTTAATCATGCTTGGAAACACCAGCCCCCTTTCATCTCAAAGACCAGACAACAACCATCCTCAGAATGGACTCTTTTTTTTTTTTTAAAAAAATATATTTCATTGATTTTTTTTACAGAGAGGAAGAGAGAGATAGAGAGTTAGAAACATCGATGAGAGAGAAACACCGATCAGCTGCCTCCTGCACATCCCCCACCGGGGAAGTGCCCACAACCCAGGCACATGCCCTTGACCGGAATCGAACCCGGGACCCCTCAGTCTGCAGGCCGACGCTCTATCCACTGAGCCAAACCGGTTTTGGCCTCAGAATGGACTCTTAACGAAGGTTCATCGCTGTCATCTCTGGGCGGGGAGAACTTGGCGGAGGGTGGGTTAGTGTGTGGAGGTGCCCCTCTGCCCAGTCTCAGGGTTGCACGATCACGAGTGAAAATTTATGGTTAGAATTAACGGACAGAAAGTGTATGGGTTTTTCTCCTTAAAAAATTGTGAGAAGTTTCGAGTACTTACAGTGATGGAAGTTTATTTTTACGAGAGTCCCATATTTGGATTCTAAAGAGAGGCAGACCATTCTATGTCCGTAATCTCCTCAGCCTGATTCTAGTGGGATGAAAAACTAAAATTACGGAAACTATCTCTCAGATTTGATTGGTGACAGTGATAAGTAGGACATGGTTAGAAATAACGTCTGTCTGAAGAGCTCTTTTTCTTGTTTTTGGTGGACACTGGGCATGTTCTTGGCTTTCTTCCTGGGTGAAGGCCAAGACAGCTGTTTCAGTGACCCGGCCTCTGGTATCTCTTCCCTTTGCTGTAGAACATGTGTTCTGTGGGTTCTGAAAGCGCAGACCAAGTGCTTCTTGATCTCTGGTCTGTTCCCATAAATGCTCTTTAACAAGAACTGTACTGGAGATGCTTGACGCTGAATACCCCTTTTATTACACAGCAGGAAGAAATGGATGACAAGTGTTTTGTGGTAGGGACTTTAAAAATGATCCTAGCCTTTTCCCTGAAACGAAATAGGTAATTATTTATTGGGTTATTCATGTGTTCTAAGGGAAAAAGGAACTAGATCACTCTATATATACAAGTGAAAATGTTAAAAAAAAAAAAGGTTGAGGCTGAATTCATCTGATGTCCATTTGGAAGATTAGTTTTGAGTGTGTGTTTTCAGTAAACTATATTTAGGTTAGTTTCCAAGAGGTTTTTTTTTTTTAAAGAGATGCTTTTATTGATTTCAGAAAAAGGAAGAGAGGGAGAGAGAGATAGGAACATCAATAATGAGAGAGAAGCATTGATTGACTGCCTCCTGCACACCCCCTACTGGGGATGGAGCCCGCAACCTGGGCATGTGCCCTGACTGGGAATCAAACAGTGACCTCTTGGTTCATGGGTCGATGCTCAAACACTGAGCCACACCGGCTAGGCCATTTCTCTAAATTTTTCACTTGCATTTGATGCTCAGAACCTAAATGTGTTGTTTTGAGACTTGTGACTTTTATTTTTCTTTAGTATTTGTAAACTCGTATTTGCGCTATGAGAAGACAGATGGGAGGTGGGTGGCGAGGGGGGCAGGGCACTTGGGTTAGAGTCCTTGGTTTGCCCTTAGTTGACATTGAACTTTGGGTGAGTGACTTAGGGCCCACAGTTGTCAAATGAGGGCCTGGATCGGATGACTGGGGAGGTTCCTGCAACCCCTTTCAGGTCCACATTTCACTTGGCCCTTGATTGCTCAGTGTTAATTACTGACCTATTGATGCACAGCCTGCTGGTGATGAGTGGCCAGCAGGTGCACAGTTCCTCCCTTTACTGTAAAGCCATGGATGTGATTTGGTCTGTTCTTGACCTGTGACTGTTCCCTGTAGTTTCACCCTGATCTTAATCATTCTGCAGTTTTGAATTTGACTCATGAGTAGGAAGAGGTGGCTCACCAGATAATAAGAGAATTGCACGTGGATGAGTTGATGTGTCTTTGAACTCCTTAACTTCTGATTTTGCTGGGTATTGTGTTCAAATGGGATGCCTTAGTAAGCCCCTCACCCATTCCATGAGCCCGGTTGGCTAATTCTAACCATTTTAGTGAAGTGTCATTTCTTTGGGCTCCGAGGAAAGGAGAGGATGTTGTCTCCCGCAAACTGGGGGGAGATGGCATTTACTCTGTCCTCCGACGGAGAGAAGTCAGGGACTCTGGCTCTCGGTACTCAATTCACAACCACGAGAGCTTGTGGTTTGCGGAGCCCCTTGGGGCTGATTTGTTCCTTCTTCGCTTGTTTTATTTCTGGGCCCTGGTGTCACCTGGCCTTGGTCACTTCAGTTTGGGAAGCAAAGGCGAGGGACCCACGTTGGATGCAGAAACTTCCATGGCATGGAAAGGTGCCCCTGGGTGGCCCGCAGTGGGGTTTGCCTATTTTTGATGGAAAGGCGGATACTCACTGGCTTTTATTTTCCCAGCAGTGGGTTAAAATACACTGTGAATTCACTCGGAGTTGAAGATGCCTCCAGCCCACCTGGCACGGCATCAGACATTTGCTCAGCTTCAGTGCCGCCACGTGGAGACATCAAATGAAGACGCTTACGGTGTCAGTCTCCCACTGAAGAGGATGAAAACCCAAGCGAGCCGTGGCTTGGGCTTCCTTTTAAGCCCCGTTCCCTTTATTGCTTTGCATTTGAGAAATGAGTGGATGTGTGACCCCAGTGGGCCTGGGGTGCTGGACACGAGTGGTCTCCCAGCCTGGAGAATGGGGGGAGGGGGCAGCGATCCCCAGGGCTGCTGTTCTACTGACCCTGGCTCCCCAGGGGCTGAGTGGGATTTCGAGTCATTTCTCACAAGGAATGTGTCTACTGTGTGAGGGTGGCCATTTGGATTCAGGGAGACAATAGTGTGGTCCTTTATTGATGTAAAACTTGAACCAAAAGGTTAGTGCTTGGTTTAGGGGTCTCGAGGGAAGGCAGGACAGTGGCTTCAGCTGTCCTGGGGGGTGAAGGGAAGACGTGGGGCAGAGGCTGGCGCCAGCATGGACCTCCTGGAGTAACGCGGCTTTGATGCCCCCCCCCCCCTTTTTTTAATGTAAGAACTAAACTCTACTCTTTTTGTTTGTTTGTTTTATGTTTTTTTGTTAATCCTCACCTGAGGATATTTTTTCCATTGATTTTTAGAGAGACTGGAAGGGAAGGAGGGAGAGAGAGAGGGAAAGAGAGAAACATCGATAAGAGAGAAACCGCATCAATTGGTTTTTTCCTTCACGGGCGGGGAATCGAACTTGCAGCCCAGGTGACCTTGACCAGGAATCAAACCCTTGACCCTTCAGTGTGCGGCTGTGCTCTAACTGCTGAGCAACACTGGCCAGGGCAAAACTCTTTACTCTTTTAAGTTGATTCACGGGGCCTTGTCTGGAAGTTACAGTGGAGTTTTCCTCAGGGGTAAGTGGTCATCCGATCAGCTTCATTTAGCCTGGACTTGACTGTGGGTGGGGACAGTGTCCAGAGGAGGACGCCTCCTGGCCTGAGTGGGGGAGCATGAATTGTGGGGCTTCGGTGAGTGAGGGAGCTCTGCAGACCCTCGGGGGTGGAGCTGGAGGGAGAGCACCTTGTAGATGGTTGTGTGGGGGAGGGAGCAGTCACCCTACGGGAGATGGGGTGGGTCTGCAGCAGTCCTAACTCCTTGTTTCTTCCCTATGTTTATATATAGAAAGGGGAGAAATGGGGTCAGCCAGTACCTTATGGGTGTAAGTTCTGCCCTAATGTCATCCCAGCTGCTGTCAGTAATTTTATTTATACTCTTCTAACCTTGGGCTTGTTTGGTATAAAAATACAAAGGGACATAAACAGTTCAAGGGCATTTCAAGGCTTACATAATCGTGAACAGGCCTAGTTTTATGATGTCTCATGTATTAAGAACATGTCAGGAAACACATTCATCTAACTAGTTTAAAATACCTTCACTATTCTCACTTCTGGCAAACATTGGTTATTGGTCGATACCTGGTGAGAATGTGTAGCTGACGCAGTTGCCTCTGTGCCTCCTGTTCGCTGGGTGTCTGCTGCCTGAATGTTGTGCGTAGCCCGGGAGGGAGAGCACGCTGGACCGCAAGGCCACAAGGAAACCTGCAGGTCACTCGGAGAAATAACCACCTGCGTTCGCTTCCGTGTGCTGTTTGCATGTTTGTCTGCACCCATTGCTCATGTCCTCTGTTACTCTGTCCTGGGTGGTTCCTTTGTACCATCATCAAATGCTGGTGGTGATGGCGCCTGCATTTAGGGGTCTGGGCAAGAGCTGGCACCCATGCAGGTGGGGGCAACCAACAAGGCCCTCAGAGGGCTCTGTGGTGCCACTCACACCTCCATTGAGTCCCTTGTGTTGATTCGGTTCAGAGTGACATTTTTCTTTCCACCCAGGGTTGAATCTTCCAAGGAGAAACTGTCTCATTCCCCTTTGTATCACCTAGAGAGAAGTATTCATGATAGTTGAATAAATATCTATAGAATAAGTGGGTGAATATATAGGGACAGGTGAGAGAGACACCTTGAGTGGCTGCCTCCCACACACACCCCGACAGGAGCACTGGGATAGAACCTGCAACCTAGGTACGTGCCCTTGACCGGGAATTGAACCAGAGACCCTTTGGTGTATAGGCGGATGCTCTAACCACTGAGCATACTGGCCAGGGTAGGGCAGACAACCTTTAATGGTCCCTCAGATCAGACTTAAATTGCCAGGGCACATTTCTTCCAACCAGGTGGCCTCATGTCTTCAAAGCCTCTGTATGTCATAAAGCTGTAGCCTGCAATTGCAAGGCTCAGAGCGGCTCAGCCTGTCTCAGTTCCACAACACTTAATTGGAGCTAGTTCTCCATGGCATCTATTCTGAAGCTTGTCAAAGCAGGAGTTGGTGAAAAAAGCTGAAAAATTTTAGAATTTTCATTGTAATAGTTAGAACTTAAGAAGAAACTTTGAATTACATACAGTCATTGTTTTGCTTTTTTTCCAGCTGTGTTCCTAACAGTGCTGCTAATTATGATTTTTAAATTGCTGGATTAACAGTCCCCTTTTCAAGCAAACATCTGTGATAGATGAATTCTGTCTAGTGAGTTTCCTTAATGAATGTGAAATATGATTGGTGCTGAACCAGTTGATACCGGTAGCTCTGGTTTATTTGGTTTTTACTGCTGTAGTGTATTCCACATTGAACATACCACAGTTCATCTGTTTTTACATTGATGGGGTTAGAATTATTTGGGGTGTGTGTGTGTGTGTGTGTGTGTGTGTGTGTCTATTCAAGGCTTCAATTTTTCAGGATTTCCTTTTAGAAGATAAGTATCCTATAGAATAAAAGCATAATATGCAAATCGACCGAACAGTGGAATGACCGGTCACTATGACACACATTGACCACCAGGGGGCAGATGCTCAATGCAGGAGCTTCCCCCAGCCCGCAGGCCCCAGGCCGGCCAAGGTGGGTGCCAGCGGGGCCCTCCAATTGCCCCGCCGGTTGCCCCTCAGAGGGAGGCAACTGTTGGCAGCAGGAGACGGGGCCAGCAAGCAGTTGGCGCCAGGTTGGCCAAGGCGGTGCCAGTGGGGGTCCCCACACTCACCCCACCGGTCACCCCACAGATTGGCCCTGATTGCTGGCCAGGCCTAGGGACCCTACCCATGCACGAATTTCGTGTATCAGGCCTCTAGTGTAATATAATAACCTTATCTGCCATTGAACTCTGATTATGGCCATACAGAAAGACATGTGTTAGTAATAAAATACACAGAACCATTTTCTTGTATGGATACCCACAAATATAGAACCTAAAGTCATCCAAATACTCCTCAGATCTTAAGTTTGTAATATATTTTGTTAATCTTTCTGCCAATTCAGTAAGTTATACAGAAATATGGGAATTTGAAGTTACACATTTAGAACAGAAAGAAACAGCATTTTATTAATAACCCCAAATATATGGCTATGAATGTTTCTTCTTCTTCTTATATGACCACTGTGTATATAACTTCAAGTGTGACGGTATATTTGAATATCATTTTCCATCTCTACTTTCGGACGGGCACATAGCTCTTCAGTGAAATGGGAAATGTATTGCATTTGTGGGATGTAGTTCACACGGACACGTTGCTGCAGACCCGCTCAGAGGCTTCCTGTGGAATGCCTTCGTGACCTTTCAGTCAGGCCCCGCGCAGGGAGGGTTTCTGACAAAGGTCCCGGTTTCCTCGTCTCGACGTCCTGAAGTGGTGGGGGAGGGCGGCAAGGAACATGCAGCGTCCTGTAGCTGTGTTTTCTTAAACCCTAGAATTTATCCTTGAATTCTTTTGCCTTGATATTTCTCATGTTTCTATTTCATGGGCTTAGTGCTTTTATCTAATTTATAAGGTAAATAGCTGAAAGGGAGTTTTTATTTAGGCACCAGCCTGACTGTATGTGCAAGGCGCAAATCCACAGGGATGTGGCAGCTTCTGTACGAAGCGATCGTGTTCTTTGCTTTTAAATTGGTTTGAGTGTTGTATGTCCTGAAAAACGGGTGTTTGGTGCTTCTGTGGAGAAGAAAACCACAGTCATGAAACCAGGGTTAAAAGGTGCAGCGGTGGGTGTGAGAGGTTCGCTTGCAAATGATACACTCGTGGGACGGTGCCTGTGTCGCCGTGATTAACGAAGCTACTGATGTTGGTTTTCGTGACGAAATGCATGGAATCCATGCTGCGGTGTTGACCGTCCGTCACAGTTCAGCTCCGGCTGCGCCATTCTTAGACGGCCTCTGCGGATCCCTTTGGCAGCACCGGGAGGGATTCTGTGACTAAGGCGTCATTAACACGCAGTGAAGAACAAAGAAGGTCGATGGTCCTGGCAGATCCAGAAGGTTCCGAGGCTGTTTCCTTCAGCGCCTCGGGGTCTGCCTGGGCGTTGTGACCGTAGAGTCTGACTTTCCTCAGTTGCTCGAGGATGGACAGGGGTGGGCTGGCCTGCAGGGCAGAAAGCGGGGGCCAGTTCTGGTCCCTGAGCCCCTGGAATGGAACTGCCGAGGGCTGGGAATGGGGAATTTCTGGAAGATGGCTCTCTCCAGACAAGGTTGAGCAGGAGGAGGGGAAAGATGGCCTGTTTTCCACCGGGCCCCCTCCTCCAGGATCCAGGGAGGTGAGGACCCCTGCTGGCTCAAAGGTGGTCACCAGCTCTGGGCACCAGCTCTGAGAAGAAGGAGCAGCACTGACCAAGTCCTGTCCCTTCTGTGACACTGAAGCTTTTCTCCATTTAAAAAAAATTATTTTTATTGATTTCAGAGAGGAAGGGAGAGGGGGAGAGAGAGAGAGAAACATCCATGAGAGAAACATGCACCCAACTGGGGATCAAGCTGGCAACCCAGGCATCTAATCATGACCTCCTGGTTTATAGGTCAACACTCAAACCCTGAGCCGCACCAGCCAGGTGCTTTTCTCCATTTTTAAGTCCATCCTCTTTTAGGGGTCAGATTCTTGAGTTTCATGAGGTTGTCGTCCCTTTGGCCAGTCTGTCAACCACATGTGAAAAGCCAGGCACAATCTTTGTACCCATACCTGATGTTGATTGCACCAGAAATAGTTCTGTCTGTCTCTCAACTATCTGCAAAGTTAATTCTTTATACAATGAGGATGTGTCATATTGGACACAAGGTACAACCTGTGAAAAGACCGTTGGTTTGGGAACCATGTTATTTGGACCTGAGCTTCCTGGTAAAGATTTGTGGTTAAATAAGGAGATATCTGAAGTCTTTCCCAGCTCAAAGAATTTTATGAATTTTATTTAGGCCGCTTGAGCAGGAAGGAAAAGGTTGCGTAAGGAACCTTTCCAGAAATGGCGGGTGCCGTGCCATGAGCTCATTGGGAGGAATGAATGATTTTCTCTGGTGGTCCTTCTGAAAGGGCTGGCACGGAATCTGTACGTTCTGGCATGATTGTTACCAAAATGTGGCCACGCCCTACGGGCTTTGCACAGAGTGGTCAGCATGTTAGTCTGCTAAAGCCTCTCTATCTCGCCGCCATAAAATGGCGCAGGATGATAGTGCTAGTTGGTGCGTGTTGGTGTGCCTCTGTATTCCTGTCTTAAGGTGGGGCTGTTTTCTCTCTCATAAAGGCTGCCAGGTTTTATTCTCATCTGTTAGTAGAACTTCCAGGCTCCTTCTGTTTTTAATCTGATTTCTAGTACTCTGCAAGGCAAGGACGTGGAAGATGATCCGTCTAACGCAGAGGGGCTGAATTTTGCAATAGGAATAGACAACGAGCTCTTTTTTTAAAATATTTTTATTGATTTTTTTTTTTTTACAGAGAGGAAGGGAGAGGGATAGAGAATTAGAAACATCGATGAGACAGAAACATCGATCAGCTGCCTCCTGCACACCCCCCACCGGGGACGTGCCCGCAACCAAGGTACATGCCCTTGACCGGAATCGAGCCTGGGACCCTTCAGTCCCCAGGCCAACGCTCTATCCACTGAGCCAAACCGGTCAGGGTGACCACAGCTCTTTCTGGCTCTGTGTTTGTTTCAAGATGGTAGTAAACTCTCCTCTTGGTCGATCAGGGCGAGTTCTGTTGTTTAATCTAAATGTGAGTGAATCAAAGCTGGCAAGTGTATTGTTCGATGCACCCTATGCCGCAGTCAGCATCAAAGCTCTTCTGGGCGGCCTTGGTTAAAAGGAGCTGCCGGGCCTTTGGTCACCTGGGGGTCACCATCAAGGGAAGATCAGTGTGGGCGCTAACAACTCCAGCCTTTGTAGGCGTGACTCACAGTGCTGTGTGCTTCTAAGAATCTTGTATTTTGAGTCGCAGTTTTCCCGCTTGAGGCAATGTACTGTTTTGGACCCTTTTTTATACCGTGCGCTAGTTTTATGTACACCCCAATTAAGTACCTTTTTTTGTTCTTGTTCCAACATTCAAGTTTTCTTGTTAATGGACTCGAGAGGCCATCTGGGGTGAGGACTTCATGTGGCAGGCCCTGGGCCACCTCCCGGTGTCCAGTTCAGTGTCTCCCAGTGTGGCTTATGAAGTCATCCTCAGGATAGCTCATCAGGCTCATTCCCAGTAGGGAAACAACCCTCAGTCACTTCTCCTTCTCCTTCTCCTTCTCCTCCTCCTCCTCCTCCTCCTCCTCCTCCTCCTCCTCCTCCCCCTCCTCCTCCCCCTCCCCCTCCCCCTCCCCTCCCCCTCCCCCTCCTCCTCCTTCTTTATTGTTAAAGTATTACATATGTCTCCTTTCCCCGCCATTGACCTCTCCCGGCCACTGCCACCCCCCAGCACATGCCCTCACCCCATAGTGTCTGTGCCCATTGGTTATACTTAAATGCATGCATACAAGACCTTTGGTTGAATTGCACCTTCAAAGTATTTATCGTTTAGTTAGTGTTAGTCCAACTCTCTTAATCTGAGGATAGTTTATGTTATAATTTTGATTCGGCGGTTTTCAGTAGTTCTTTAGGCATTTGATTCTGTTGTCACATTGTTGGAGTTTGCTTTGGAAACTCACTCGAAATGTGCTGCTTCCCCCCTAAATGTGTCCGGTGTCACGGGCGCATTTGCCCGGGAGCCGTTACGGCGTTTCTCTGCTTTAGGACTGTGCTGCTCACACCTCCTCCCAAGAAGCGTAGTATCATATAGAGCATTACTAGTTTGCTTTTGCTTCCAGATGGAATTATTTTTCCCCCCACAAAGAGAATTTACTAAAGTAAGTAGTAAATGATACTCTGCTCAGGATAGAACATGGATCAATAGACAGAAGAGAGAGTCCAGAAATAGGTCCACATAAATACGGCCATTGATTGTTGACGAGGCGAAAAGCAATTCAGTGGAAAATGGATAGTTTTTTCAACAAACAGCGCTGGAAGGATTGTGCGTCCATGTGCAAAAAAGGAAAACCGCCTTGTACGAAAGTTAACTCTCACTGGGTCGTATATTAAGTGTAAAATGTAAAACTTTTAAACTTTTAAACAATTAAAACTATTAAACAATTCAGAGGAAAACGTAGGAGAAACTCTTCTGGACATGAAGTTAGGCAAACTGTTCTTAGATATGACACCTCGATTCATAAAAGAAAAGAATAAGTGGAGTTCATCTAAATTAAAAACGTCTGCTTTGCAAGAGGCACTGTTAAGGAAAATGCAGATACAAAATACACCCTGGGAAAAATAACTATGAACCACATCTCCTAGGAAAGAGTTGTATCCGGAATCTATCATTGTATCAAGTGATCGATTGATTGATCCATTGATTCTGGAATATCTATCAATTCTGGATTATCTGTCTATCTATCTATCTATCTATCTATCTATCTATCTATCTATCTATCTATCTATCCATCCATCCCCAAAATCCAATACTAAGGAAACAACCTAATTTAAAAGTGGGTAAAATATTTGAACATATACTTTATTGAAAAGGGTATAAAGATGGCAAATAAGTACATGAAATATTCAACATGACCAGTCCTCCTGAAATGCAAGTTACAATCATGATGAGATGCTTTTAACATCGATTAGAATGGCTGACATAAAAAACACCGACGATACCACGTGCTGGCGAGGATGGGAGCAACTGGAACTCTCATTCATCACTGGTGGGAAATCAGAAACCAGCAGCCACTCTGGGAATCGGCTTGGCAGTTTCTTAAAGTCAACACACACTTAGCGTTTGACTCAGCAGTCGGGCTCTTGGTATTAGCTCTGGAGAAGTGAGAGCTGCTGATGTTCAACAGAATTCTGTACTCAACGTTTGCAGCAGCTCTAGTCAAAGTTGCCCGAAACAGGTGAATAAATGAGCAAATGGTGGTACACCCATACCATGGAATATTGCTCAGCAGTAAAAACAAACGAATTACTGATATTCACGGCCGCTTAGATGCTCCTCAAAGGCATTATGCTAAGTAAAAGAAGCCAGTCTCAAACACGACATTACATAACATTCCACTTACGGGACATTCTGGAAACGACAGAACCTTAGGGATGGAGGATAGACCAGTGGTCGCGGGAGGCATCTCTACTCTCTATAGCTTAGCTTTTTTAGATTATACATATAAGTGGGAATATAAAATATTTGCCTTTCTCTGTCTGACGTATTTAATGTAGTATAATATCTTCAAGGTTGGTCCATCTTTGTTGTCACAAGTGACAGGGTTTCTTTCTTTTTCGTGGCTGCATAATATTTGTGTGTGTGTGTGTGTGTGTGTGTGTGTGTGTGTGTGTGTCTCGATGGACTGAGGAGTCGGATCTGGCCCTTGGAATCCAGGTCTTCTTTTTAAGGGGACACACACACACACACACACACACACACACACACACACACACACCCCGTAGCAGGTAAATTGTGCTGGGATCCTGTTTCGGCAGCTGTAGTTTCCGATTCCTCCTGTTTAGCGAGAGAGAGAAATCAGAGTGGATGGAGATGAGCCGTCCTGTGATTATCCTGTGAGCAAGAGGAGACATTTCTGTCCCGGCTTCTCCCTTGGTGGCAGCGGGTGTCGCTGCCGGTGGGGCAGGCGAGCTCACCAACCGTCCTCCTTTGGGAAGCACCACGAGTTCCATTGGCTGGGCCGTGTTGCTGGGTGTGGGTGAGGACAGCCTGGGGCCTTACTTCTCCTGTGCCCAGGCTGGAGGCTGGGTGGCATCTGTCCTCCCGCCTCCGTACATGTTAACAGCCGCTTGGGGACGGGGACGGCTGCCAGGGAAGCGTTCGGCCCAGACCGCCTCCGGCCACGTGGAGACTTTGGCCATTGACTGGCCTGGCAGTTACGGAAACGGCCTTTCTGTGGGGCACCCTCTCCCACCAGAGGCTGCCTGCTTTTAAGGCTTGGAAATGTCACTTAACTCGTCTTCAATTTAAAGTGTGTTATGAAATTTTAATGTTTAAATTGATGGCTGTGTTTTATGACCTTTATTTGATTTCCTTCCCGATTGATTTTTCCTTTTCCCATTCGAGAGGCAGCATTTTAAGGGAGAGAGCGGGATGCGGGCCCATTCTGAGGCTCCTCGCTGAATTTCGCACGGGGAGACCAGCAGGGAGCCGGCATGGGGCCTGTGAGGCTGTGGTGTGTGTGACAGGGACACCCTGCCCTGGGGCCCTCGGTGCTGTCTCTCCCTCCTCTTCCCCGGGGAGCTGGACGTGAGGAATGACTGGTCTGCTCAGCCCCTCCCCCGAGGTCAGTGCCCAGTGGGCATGTCTTTCTGGTTCCAAGGTGGCCGGGCATGTCGTCACTGACCTTGTGTTCCCAGACCCAGGAGTGTTGGGGGCAGGCAGTGTCGTGAAGGGCCTTCCAGATGGAGGTCAGTCATGAGCTGATTTAGGTGGAGATAGACTAGGGGAGCATTGTTTTTTTTTGTTTGTTTTGTTTTTATCTTTTATTGATTTTAGAGAGGAAGGGAGAGGCAGAGAGAGATGGAAACATCAATGATGAGAGAATCATTGAGTGGCTGCCTCTTGCACGCCCCTCACTGGGGATGGAGCCCGCAACCTGGGCCTGTGCCCTGACTGGAAATTGAACCGTGACCTCCTAGTTCATGGGTTGACATTCAACCACTGAGCCACACCAGTTGGGCAAGGGGAGTGGTTTTTGTGTGTTGTGGTGTGTGATCTGGGATGTGTACATAAGAAGGTGTGCATATGTAAAGTGTGGCCTGGGAGGTGTATATACGAGGGTGTGCACGTGTGCTGTGTGGTCTGGGGTGTGTACATATGTGGGCATGTTCATGTGTGAGGCGTGCGTGCATGCATGTGTGTGCAGGAGCCCCCCAGGTATCTTTCTGAAACACACGTGACTGCCCATGATGGCACCTTGGCACCTTGTTGTCCGCAGGGCCAGGTGACAGCTTTCGTCCCTCACTCAGCCTGCCCCTGCCATCCTGGCTTCTTGATGGTTTGAGGTCTTCTCGATTTTGAAAAAATCTAGAATCAGAGCTCCCAGCCATATCTGCAGACCTGCAGGCTGGAATAAGACCTGTCTGTGTCCTACGGAGAGACTCACAAAGAGCCAGGCCCGTGGAGGCAGCAGTTGCTGGTGCCCGGCTGTCTCACAGGATGGCCACTGGATGGCTACTCCCCAGGCGGCTCCTCTCTGACCAGCAGTGATGTGTGCCTAGCGGGCTGGTCCGTGGATGCTGAGCTCCAGGCGGGTCATCTCCCCTATCCCCATTTTCCATCTCTGGGAAGGCTCCGAGACACAGAGCCCAGGAAGGGCCTCCACCAGCTTCCTGTTGGTGCACACGCTCTTGTCCCCACACACGCGGGCAGCCGTGTCGGTGGCCCAGGCCACTTTCCTCCCTGGAGCCTGGGGAGGAAAGCAGGTTGAGAGGTGCTGGAGTCTGAAGCCAGGGCAGAAGGGTTTCTTCCCTGACCTGCTGTTTTCCTGAACATCCTTTTATATTCTAGTCCTGACTTTTTTTTAATAAGGGAAATCAGGAATTGAGTTTTTCTTCAAGGAAACATGTCCTTTTATACTTGTCTGTTTGCCCTCTGAGGCTTCTGCAAGCCCTCAGGCCGCACAGCCGGCTCCTCCGGCCGGATTTGGTGGACAGTGAAGGGGCACCGTGTGGGCTTTGCCGTCCACTCTGAGCCCGCAGTTTATGGGGAGCGGGCTACTGTGGCAAGAGGTCGGGGAAGTGCCCAATAGCACAGAGTAGTACGTTTGTTTATTTTCACAAAATCAGTGGGAAACTTACACACAGACCTGTGTTTTGTATTTAGGAGGGGCACCTGTTTTGTGTTGTGAAGAGAGAACCCGTCCCTGAATAGAGTTCCGGACTCATCTCCCTAGAAACGGTGTGGCTGAGCCAGGGTCAGGGTGCAGGAAGTGATGGGGAATCCGTCCACCGATTTCCTCAAACACATGCCCAGTGGAGACCTTCCTGATGAGCACACACATTTCCAAAGGGCGCGTGAAACGGTGGTTGCTGTTGTTTTAAAGGCTATCATAAGCTTCCTGTTGCTTTAGGAGAGAGTTGCCTGTGGAGGAGGGTGAGGTTCATGCACTTTTCCCTTTTCCTGTCTGAATATTAGGTTTGTTGTTGTTGTTGCTGATAGTTACATGGGTGTGTGGTGAAAAGGAGGAATTAAAAGCCGCGTCCAGGGGCAGCTAGTGCATGGAGCGGGCCACTGCTGCTCTGCTTATGCTCTTCAGCAGCGGTTCTCAACCTGTGGGTTGCGACCCTTTGGGGGTCGAACGACCCTTTCACAGGGGTCGCCTAAGACCATCGGAAAACACATATAGAATTACATATTGTTTTTGTGATTAATCACTATGCTTTAATTATGTTCAATTTGTAACAATGAAAATACATCCTGCAAATCAGATATTTACATTACGATTCATAACAGTAGCAAAATTACAGTTATGAAGTAGCAACGAAAATAATTTTATGGTTGGGGTCACCACAACATGAGGAATTGTATTAAAGGGTCGCAGCATTAGGAAGGTTGAGAACCACTGCTCTTCAGCGTCACCCAGGCAGAGGCTGGCGGTTTGACAAGGTCACAAATGAGGACAGCAACCAATCCAGGGCCTGTGCTCTGGCTGCCGTGTCTTACTTTATGGGTCATATGAGGAAGTTACACGTGTTCTCTGGAAGGAGCATCTGGCTGCGGCCATCAACACGGGCCCTTGAGATTTCCGTTTTTGGTCCATGACAACATTGTCAGTGATTTTTTAATTCTATTTGGGTGATAAATAGGATGGAATTTGGCTTTTTAACCTTCTTGTTGTGCATGTAGTATGTTTCTGCATTAGATGCTTCTCTATGAATTACAAGCATGATGACAATAGTAATAGAAACTCCTTCCATTAATTGAGAAGTAAGCATTTGCATACCTTTAACCCTGAGAGAAAACAGTGGAGTAGGCAGTGCCGTCCCCATATGACTCTCGCGGAAGGTGAGGCTTAGAGAGAGATGAACAAGTGTGTCCAGGACCAGGCCGCCCCGCTGAGGGGGCGCGGGCCTTCCAGCCTGTGTCGGCTTGCTGCCTGCAGCGCAGCCTCCCCTTCCAGCTGTTCCTTTTCGAACCGCTTACAGCACGGTGTATATACTGAAGCCTGAGGATGCAAAACTCGCTAGGGGGTTTGCTGTTTAAAAGAATCCTAGTGTAAACGTTTGGTAATGAGCCCATGTGTAGAATAATGGTCTTTTATCGTCTGTGCAGGTCCTAAGCAATCATTCATCCCACCCAAACGTTTCCTGAGTCTATTCCCAGATGGATAACCTGTAAGTACTACGGAGAGCGAGGGCTGCCACGCCCTGTGTGCTGTTAGTGGCATGCCACGCAAGCGACCGTGCCGACGCAGACGCTGTGGAAAGCAAGCTGCCTCGCTTGCTATCCAAGCTAATGCTTGTGCTTACATTCCAGAGGAGTGATTTGATCACTTGTAATAAAAATATGAGAGCACTCATTGTATTTTAAAAAAAGTATTAAATAATTTCCTGAAGTTCCCTCCTTTCTCTGAAGTTAAAGTCTCACACATCGTTCATGGAAGGACATGGTTTTTTCTTGCCCACCTCTCCACGGTCACATAAACAACTACCCTTCCCTAAACCGCAGTGAACAGTCTGCCGATGTTAACGACGTGTAATAAAATAGGCATTCTCTCTATATTGTGGAAGATGTCTTTATGATAAAAATGAGAGACTAATTACTGGCCAGGAAAGTGTGCAGATTTTCAAGTCTCTTGGTATAAACACTGACTTTCTCCCCAGACCATGAGGTGCATACATTTGTACTCCGCGCCTCGGGCTCCACGTGTTCCTAACGAATCCGTGTGGCCCCTTGTGTCATCGCTGGGTGTGTGAACAGCCTCCACAAGGGTGTGAAAGGTTTGTGGAGAAAGGGTTTGCTCTGCACACACTTGGTTTTTCAGGGGTAAAGGATACACTGTTCATACAATGGCACTTTTTCTTCTTTTATTTTCTGGTTCTAAAATTTTATTTTTCCAATGGACTTGACTCATCACTGCACAAGGAAAGGAAATCTACTGAAACCACCCAGAACCTTTTCTCTACTTGCTTGCATTTTTGCTTAAATGTCTTCTACAGAACGAGGTCCTTCCCATGTCTTAGGAGATTGTTTTTTTTTTTTTGAAGGATTCTTGGCCTTTTGGTCTTGGTGTTGATGGTTTTGAGTCTTCAACATTCTAGTTCGATTTTTGTGCATTTTTGGCTGGAGTATGTCTTATGGATTTCTTTACGGGAGCTTTTCCTTCAGCTTCCTCATCATCTTCCTCACCATCTTCATCTTTATCATCGTCATCATCCTTGTCCTCCTCATTATCTTCGTCAGCAAGGTTTCCCTTCTTCTGTGGAGCCTGGCTACCGCCTGCAGGGGCAGAACGCTTCCCAGACACACTCAGGAGTGTCTCACCCTCCTCCTCCTCATCTTCTGACTCCACTTCTTCCTCCACAGCTACTAAGCGCTGCCCACTGCTCTGCCCAGGCCCTGAACCGCACGCCAACCCTAAGACCACAGGTGGTGTGCTTTCAAAGCCGCCAAGGGAAACTGTTGCTGTACAGACGTTTTCAGAGCTGCCAGTGTTCCTTTAACTGGGCTGCTTTCCTCATTCATTGCCTCTGCTTCAGCAATGTGCAGTTCATCCTTTGCACCAGCCTCTAAACTGACTGTTTGTGAAGACAATTGGTGCTCATTTTCATCACTATCCACGTTCAAGTGATCATCTTTGTCGGCCTTTAGTTCACACCCGAAAAGGTCGTTCTGGGGCCTCAGAGGGCTCATGCCCACGTCCATAGAATCTTCCATGGGGGGTGGGGGTGGGGGTAGCGCGCACTTAGGTGAGAGGGAAGGCGGACGGAGATAAAGGGCTTCTGTGCTGCGGTATGGACGCGGAGGACGGAACCGCACCAGCAGCAATGGCACTTCTTCCAACACGTACATGGCAGCGTACCTTCGGAGGAAATGCCATGCATTGCTGTGTGTGTCATGTTTGTGGGGGTAAAAGTGGTCACACCGACAGTTTCGTAAATCACAAGCTCTAATACATCTACAGGCTGCCTGTGGTGATGTCTGTGAGAATATGATGATGACTGATAAAACATTGTGCGTGCCTTTTTAAAAATATGTGGCAAAACGATCTTAAATCCGTATTGTTTTGTTTACAAAGAAAAGCCATACTTTTTCTGAAGATGGCAGCTGTGATGTACATGAGAAGTGTTCTTATCTGGAAATGGAAACTTGCTTTCATTGCTTTGCAGCTACATTGTAGGAGCTCCTATATACTATGATTTCTTCTTCTTTCTACGGAAGTTGTGAGCACCTAAAAAGGCTTTTCTCAGAGCTCTTCTGTGTCATTACAGTGTTTGGCTCCATTTTATTCAACACAAGAACAGGTGAAACGTGTGTCCTAGTCAGTGAGTCTAAGGGCAGACGCGTTCATGGCCAGGTGGACTGAAGACTCCGTTTGGAAACACTGTTCTTCCTGATATAAATTCTGTACCTGTTGGTTTGCCCCCATCCCAAGTCACCAGGTTTCCTTCTGTGTCTGTAGCGATTGAACTGTGGGTTTTTACAAAGAGGATTGTCTGTTTTTGTTTGCATGGGAGCAGTTCCAAAGAGAGTTACCGGGACAGGGAGCTCTTCCTCAGATTTCCTCCTGGGATGCCGGCTCGGCTCGGGGTGCTGGGCTGGGATTTGTTGGCTGGTTTCTATCTCCTCAGAAAATCAAGTCTGCACTCCCCCCGCTCCACCCCCCAGGTTCTCAGGTAACCAGGGGCACTCTAATAACCAAGTGCCTGTTACACACAATAAATACCTAGGATGCTATGAGATGTTGGGCTTAGGCTGCACTTGGAGAAGATGAATTAGAGAGGATTGCATAGGGCAGGGGGCAGGTTGAGGGCTTCTGAAGACAGGTTCCATCTCTCCTGCAGTGGGGGGAGGGGGTTGGGGGAGGGCTGGGGGCAGACCTGACCCAGAGCTCAGTACCACAGCCTCAGCCACTGCTCACTGCGCACAGCCTGTCTACATGGCCTCACTGTTGGTTCACTTCCTCCCTCCCGGTGTTCATTCCATTCACAGCTTCAAATAAAGAACAGAGGAGGCCGCTACTTAAATGATATAGTTTAATTAACTTTATTGAAAAGACATTAAAATTGTTTTGTGTGATTCTTCCAGATAGCTGTATTTTCATTGTACATGTTGGTATTTATACCATATGTGTATATTCTGTTGTTTTTTCCCCCAATGGGTATCTAAGTATTGCAATTAAAAAATCTTTTTTAAAAATCTGAAAGTACATTTTCGAAATACAGCTTTGATTAACAGTTCATGAACAGTTTTCCTTGGGTAAGTTTCCTTGTTTTTTTTTGTATTCCCAGAATCTAGTTTTTATTTATTTGGAGAAGAGTTCATGCCTTTATTTTTTTTCTACAATGGCCACTGTTTTAGTGACTATTGTATTGATAGTATACTGTTGACATATAGCAGTCTCTCATTTAGAAAGTTGTGCTTTCATTTTTTTAAAAAAATATAAACCCATGGCTAGTTATCTCTTGATTAGCTTATTTCAATAAAAGAAAAAGCATGAGTAGAGAGGCACAAATATTGTATCAGAAAGGTCATACTTGGCGAGTGGCCGGGTGGCAGGCACATTCCGTAGTGGCATTGGGTTGTGTCTCTTCCCGGGACGTTTGTCTGTTTCTCCAGGAAGTTAAGAATAATGTGACTCAAGAAGTTCATTAGTTACTTTGTTAAATAAGAGGCCTAGTCTCAAAGCCAAAACATGAGGACAAGTTTCTTTTCTGATTTTTCGAAAGAACACTGACCTCATTGCTGATCAGCCTGCATGCACATCCTGCAGGAGGAAAGAGCTGAACTTCTGTCAAGCCAGACCTGCAAGGAGCGGGCTGCGCCGTTTTCACTGTGTTGGTGCCACTAGCTGTATTCATCGGAATTCATTTTTAAAAATCCCGTCTGAGTTCTAGTTTGAAAAAAAATTCATGGAGAACTAGCAGCAGGTCTAAGGTGTGTTAAAGGTTGGCCCTTTCAGGGTCTCGATGTATGTACACTATTGTATGTACATTGTACATAAGTTTGTATTTGTAACACATGTGTACATTGTTTGTATATACACTATATATACATTATATGTGTGTAACTGTGCTTATATATGTGTTTACACTGTATATGTGCATAGCTATTATATATGTACTAGAGGCCCAGTGCACGAAATTCGTGCACAGGTAGGGTTCCTAGTGGCTGTCGGCTGCCTGCCGCCGCCACCGGCCAGGGCCTCCCTTCCCCGCCATGTTCCATGCCACCCTCTGGTGGTCAGCGCACACCTAACTCCCAGTCGGTCGAACTCCTGCCCGTGGGGACAATTTGCACATTAGCCTTTTATTATATAGGAGTAGAAGTTCCTGCCCTGGGGGGGGGGCGGGGATCCCTCAGCCTGGCCTGGGCCCTCTTGCAGTTGTACATCCCTCTTGCAATCGAGGACCCCTCACTCCTTACCACATGCCTGCTTGCTGCTCCTTACTGCTCAGCTCACTGCTCCTCAGTGCTGCTGCGGAGGAGGTAGAAGCTCCCGCCACCATTGCTGCGCTCACCAGCCATGAGCCCAGCTTCTGGGTGAGCGGCGCTCCCCCTGTGGGATCACACTGACCACCAGGGGACAGCTCCTGTGTCGAGTGTCTGCCCCCTGGTGGTCAGTGAGCATCAAAGCGACTGGTCGTTCTGGTCATTCCACCGTAATGGTCGCTTAGGCTTTTATTATATAGATGGAGACGATACTTATCTACACTACAGGTATATATATAACATATGTATATATGCTATATGTATGCATATGATATGCATATGCACTACATGAATATATGTATGTACACTATATGTATATATGAACTACATGTGTGTATATGTGTATGACACTATGTATGTGCATGCACTATGAATGCATATATGTGTGGGCACTGTTTATACACTATAGATGTATGCATACTAGACATATACACTATATGAATTATGTGTGTATGTCATGTGGTACCAGGAATAGGGCTCTAGCAGCCTCTAGTGCAGTACCATCTGTCTTGCATGAACAGAGACTAGGGTGAAAATGGTTGTTCTTTGCTATGTAATACATGAACTTTGGCAAGTTGTTGCACCTTTCTGGCATTGTGTGCGTTCATTCAATCATCATAATTGCTCTAAGAAGTCGGTTTTTCTCTAGATGAAAACACTGAAATTTAATAGTGACTGGGTGACTTGTATAAGCAAAAGAAACTTTACAGTATATTAGCATCATATCAACTATTTTGTTTTCCTTTACTTATCACAACCGTGTTTTTTTTTTACTACCACTTAACTAAATAAATGGGAAGTTGCCACCAATCAGGAAATATCCATCTTCCTACTGTTTAACTTTATTCATAGAGTACTGCTTCATCACTATGTAGCAGAATCCTTCTAACGTTGCCAGTACAAACAGTTCAAGATAACACAGCATCCTCTATGTCAAAATTGAAAATGATTCATAAGTTCTATTATGGAAGGATAAGACAGACATCTAGGACGGAAGAAGAATAGAGAGTGTTTACGTAAACAGGGAAAATAAGAACTTTGTGCACTTCTCCAAATTTGGGAATTGAGGGTAGGATGACTCAATTTTGAGAGTATTTGTCTGTAGTTTTGGATTTTTAAATAAGTGCTTTGAGTTTGCCATTTATTTGGGAATTTCACTTTTGATGGACCGCTGCTAGAATAGTCTGTTTTGTTGTTTTGTTTTTCAGGACAAAAGGGCAGGCTGTCTCAAAGGTAGATTTCAGGTTCTACTTTAAGAGAAACAAGTTGCTTGCAATCTTTTAAAAGATACTTTTTTAGTTCTTTCCTCTTCAACAGTTAAAAAAAAGTCTTCCTGCTTAGTCTCAGCCAAGTTCACTGTGTTATTTTACCATGAATTTATCATGTTTTTAGACTTCTATCAGTCATGGTTATGTAATTTTCACATAAGGAAATCTTGTACCAGTTAGAGTTAAGTTCCTTGAAGGCCGAAAGTTATTTTATATTTTTCACAAGCTACTGGGCTAGTGATAGGGCTGCCAACCCTTCATCTGGCCATTCATGCATTGGAAAGATATCATGGAGTCCTTCCTATGTGCCAGGAAGGGTGTTAGCTGCTTAGGTACAAAGATGAATCCACAGTTAGTTTGGGAAGCTCTTGCCACAATCAGGGGAGGGAGCACATTGACGACTTAGTGTGGCAATGTGTAAAAACCACGTATAGACTGTTATGGGGACATAGAAAATGGGATTGATTTGAAATTTACTGTTGCCTTTATTAATTCCTGCTTACAATCCTGATGCCTTTTTTTTTCTTTAAAAAAAGTCATTGCTAATCACTGGTGAATTGATGATAAACTATATTTATGTCTTTTAAATCGTGATTTCTTCATTCAGCTGGAGGCCATTCCCTTGTTAAGTGCCAGTAATATGTCAAAAGATGGGTCCATTTTACTGTGTCAGAGGATTAATAAAAAATACCACAGGGTGCATCCATACTGGATTTTGTTCATTCATGAAGTGTAAGGTTTTTATCTTCTGCTGATAGGCACACTCAAGGTGCAGGTGTGATTAGTTCAAATTTAAACCTTTTCTTTTTTTTAATCCTCACCTGAGGATATGTTTCTATTGATTTTTTTTAGAGAGAGAGGAAGGGGAGGGGGGTGGGGAGAGAGAGAGAAACATCGATGTGAGAAAGAAACATTGATTGGTTGCCTCCCATATGGGCCCTGACCAGGGATTGAACTCCAAAACCTTTTGGTCTATGGGACGATGCTGCAACCAACTGATCCCCCTGGCCAGGGCCAATTTTAAGCATTTTGAGCAATGTCAGAAATACAAAGATCATAATAAATGAAAATATATGTATACCCCAGTTAGTGAATTAAATACCTTAAATGGAATGTGGTGGTCAGTCTCTATTCGTGACATTCTAGTCAAAACTGTTTGTTATTATTTAGTCTCAATATAAGTATTTAGTTTTGCTCAACTGGGGAGGAAAGAGTGAACTGAAATGAACATCTGTCCAGTAGTTACTGGGGTCTGCATTGTGCTGGGTAGTTTTCATGCCAGCTTATTTAATTCTCATGCAACCTTGTGAAGGAGGCTTGTTATTGAAGAAACTGTGGATGAAAAAACTGAGGTTAGAGAGGGTAGGGATTTGTGGACAGTCACAGCCAAACCCATCCTTAACATTGCTTTACAACACACAAACAATTGTCAAAAGACAATTATGATGAAATACAGTTAATACTAAAGTGTGACTTATTCTGTGGTGAATCAGCATTTACTTTACAGCACAGCTGTGACTAACGACCGTAATCTATAATAATAAAAACGTCATATGCAAATTAGACTGGACAGCCAAATAGTGGAACGACTGTCCAGACAACCTTCTGGACGAAGCCAGGGCTGCGAGGGCCGACCGAGCCCTTTGCACAAATTTTGTGCACCGGGCCTCTAGTTATGAATAAAAGCTACCTTCTTTGTGTTGTGTATGGAAGTGTCAGAAGGGAGTCCATTCACAGACACTTATGGGCTGTAACGAGGTGCTGGCACATTTGGAATAGAATAGCACAATTGGGTGGGATCTTTGCCAACTGACGTGTATAGTAATTTTTAAAATCTCCATTAATTTTGTATTCGAAAACTTGAGTTCGTAAGTCATCACAGCCGATGGCAGCAGGGCACTTGGCTTGAGAGCAGTGTGGAGAATGACATCCAGAAATAGCAGCTGAGTTAGGGGAGGGGAATGCTCGACCTGAGGAAAACGCAAAATCATTAAAATTCTAAAGCGTGGCTGATAAAAATGCTAACTCGACTCTTATTGCAGTAGAGCAGTAATGGGTAAGAGAAGATTGCATTTCGTTGTTGCGTGTTCTGAAAATGGCACCAGAAGTCTGTGCCCTAAATTGAGTTCTCCCTGCACGGGGGACCTGCTGGTGCCACACTCCTGCCTCTGTAGTCAGGTTGGAGGGAGATGCGCCCCGCGGGTCTCCTCGAGCCTCTCCTGAGCCCGGAGAAGGCGTCACCTCCACGTGGCCGTGCTTGCAGGTCTGAAATGATAAGTGTGCATGCACTCAGTGCTGTGACAGCTGCTCTTTCCCGCACACACCACCCCCATGGCCTGTCCTGTGTGCATCATTCCTCGGGGACCCGTTGCTGTTCAAGCCTAGACCCTCCTTCCATCTCATCTCAGGTTTCAGGTCTGTGAGGCATGTGCTGTCTTCTCATTTGTGATGAGTGCTTGTGCCCATAGGAAGGAGCCTTGGCCTACTAAGACCCTTCGCTACTGCAAAACCTGGTCTCTCTCCATGGGAGCTCACTGCTTAAACTGCCATGATATCTCTCTCTCTCTCTCTCTCTCTCTCTCTCTCTCTCTCTCTCTCTCTCTCACCTACTGTCAGCCCTAGAAGGCTCCTAAGCACAATTAGCTATATGTCTTAGTCCCTGGCTTACTGCCTCTTTTTTTTTTGGCCGGGGGGAGGGGGGGGTGTTGGAGGGGTGGGGCAAAGAACATATATCACAATATTTATCATTCTCTTCTCTTTTTCAAGCAAAGCTGCCTTGACCAGCCAAAAATTTCTGCAGTTATAGTTAGCGGTTTGGTATTTGCAAGCATTAGTTAATATATGATGCTTAAGTCAGAATTTTATTTCTTTTATAAAAGCATCACAAAGGGTCTTGCTAATTAAGTGTTTTACATGTAATTAATAAACTACACTCAGAATACACTTAGATGTCATCTGATAGGTAATTCTCTGAGTTTCAAATTAGTGTTTACAATATTATGCTCTACAATTTTTCAAGGTAAAGTTGAAAGGTTACAGTATTGGAGTGAATCCCTTTAGTCCACTCTTACTTCTATTTTTAAAAAATCGAGATATACGTAATTGCAATATAATATTATATTAGTTTTAGGTATACAACATACTGATTTGATATTTGTATATATTGTGAGATGATCACCATAATAAGCCTAGTTAGCATCCATCACCACTCATAATTAAAGAGTATTTATTTTTGCTTTTGATGAGAACTTTTAAGATTTACTCTATTGGCAACTTTCAAATCTGCAAATAGTTCACTATAGTCACCATGCTATGATGATATATTTTATAGCTGGAGGATTGTACCTTTTGACCCCTTCACCTGTTTCAATCCCTCAACACCCTCCCTTCCCCTCCCAGCAGCCACCAATCTGTTCTCTGTATCTATATGAGTTTGGTGATTTTGTTTTGATTCCACATATAAGTGAGGTCATACAGTATTGGTCTTTCTCTGTCTCACTTATTTCACTTAGCACAGTACCCTCTAGATCCATCCATGTTGTTTCAGATGGCAAGATTTATTCTTTTTATTATGGCTGAATAATATTCCATTGATGGAATATACACCACATTTTCTTTATTCATCCATTGATGGATGCTTAGCTTGTTACCATGTCTTAGCTATTGCAAATGATGCAGCAATGAACATGGGAGTGTAGATATGTCTTCGACACAGTGATTTTATTTCCTTTGGAGAAATATCAAGAAGTGGGATTGCTGAACCAAGAACTACCCTACGGTAGTTCTATTTTTAAGTTTTTGAGGCACCTCCATGTGTTTTTCAGAGTGGCTGCACCAGCTTACACTCCCTCCAACAGCACACAGGGTTCCCTTTTCACTACATCTATGACAACACTACTGCTTACCTGTTTGAGAATAGCCATTCTAACAGGTGTGAGATGATATCTCATTGTGGTTTTGCTTTGCATTTCCTTGACGATTAGTGATGTTGAGCATCTTTTCATGTACCTGTTGGCTATCTATATCTTCTTTGGAAAAATGTCTATTCAGATTCTTTGCCATTTTTTATTGGATTTTTTCTTTTTGCTTTTAAGTTGTGTGAGTCCTTTATGGATTTTGGATATTAACTCCTTATCAGATAAATGATTTGCAAATATTTCCTCCTATTTAGGACCTTTTCATTTTGTTGATGATTTCTTTTGCTATGCAGAAAATTTTTAATTTGATGTAGTTTCACTTTCTTATTTTTGCTTTTGTTGCCTCTGCTTTGGGTTTCAAATCCAAAAAGTCATTGCCAAGTTTGATGTCAAGGACCATATCACCAATACTTTCTTCGAGGAGCTTAATATATTGGGATTACAATTAAGTCTTCAATTCATTTTGAGTTAATTTTTGTCATGGTGTAAGATAGTTAACCAGTTTCATTCTTGTGAACGTGGCTGTCCAGTTTGTTTTCTCAACACTATTTACTGGAGACTATCCTTTCTCCATTATATAGTCTTGGCTCCTTTGTCGTAAATTAGTTGACCATATATAGGTGGGTTTATTTTTCAGCTCTGTATTCTGTTCCACTGATCAATGAGTCTGTTTTTATGCCAGTACCATACTGTTTTGATTAATACATCTTCACTGTATAGTTTGAAATCAGAGAGCATGATGCCTCAGCTTTGTTCTTCTTTCTCAATATTGCTTTCTCAATATTTGGGATCTTTTGTGGTTCCATACAAATTTTAGAATTGTTTGTTCTATTTCTGGGAAAAATTCTTATACGTATTGCATTGAATCTGTAGATTTGTTTATGCAGTGTGGATATTTTAGCAATATTAATTCCTGTAATCTATGAGCACGAAATCCCCTTCCATTTATTTGTCTCTTTCATTTCTTCTATCAATGTCCTATAGTTTTCAAAATACAGTTATTTTATCTCCTTGGTTAAATTTATTTCTAGGTGTTTTATTTTTCTTGATGCAACTGTAAATGGGATTTTCTCAATTTCTCTTTCTGATAGTTTATTATTAGTATACTAGTGGCCCTGCGTAAGAATCCATATGCAAGTAGCTCTCTGCTGCTTGCTTCAGCTGGCCACCCCGCCCACCGCCACTCCTAGTTCTCCGCTGCACAAAGCTCACTGCCCCACCCTCCTGTACCTTTCCGCCCGCTGCCCCGCCCTCCTGTAGCTCTCCACCCACTGCCCCACCCTCCTGTAGCTCTCTACCCACTGCCCCACCCTCCTGTAGCTCTCCACTGCTTATAGCTCGCTGCCCCACCCTCCTGCTGTTTGGTCATTACATGACAACGTCCTGGACCAATTTGCATATTACCCTATTATAAAGTATAGATAGAAAAGCAACTGGTTTCTGAATATTGATTTTGTATACTGTGTCTTTACTGAATTAATTTATTAGTTCTAAGTTTTTTGGTGGCACCTTTAGTATTTTCTATATATAATATCATATCATCTGTAAATAGTGAGTTTTCCTTCTTCCTTTTGAGTTTTGACGCCTTTCATTTCTCTTCATGCCTCACTGCTATGGTTAGGACTTTCACTACTCTGCTGAGTACAAGTTGTGAAAGTGGACAGCATGTCTTGTTCCTGATTTTAGAAGGAAAACTTTCAGCTTTTCACTGTTGAGTACAGTGTTAGCTGTGGGCTTGTCATGTTCTTTCTATACACACTTTGATGATAGGTTTTAACATAAATGGATATTTTCCTATAAACCAGGCAAACTGATAGATAATATTAGCTTCTGAGCACCTAGCATCTTGATCTTGAACCTTTCTCCTTTGTCTCATGTGTGCAAGCCATTCCCGCCATGATGGGCAAAACAAACAGTTGGCATGTTGAATGTAATAAGTCTTTTCTGTGACAGAATCATATTAAACCAAGTAAGTTTTAATGGCAGACTTTGCACATGTAAAGCATTGGCTGCAGAGAGAGGTAATTGAGCAATGAGGCTTCTACTTTGCTTGCATGAAACCTTTGGTTATCATAGGAACTTCAATGTATCTGGCTTTGAGTGCTTGAAACAATGGTGTGTGTGCTTCTTTCTGTGATTTTTGAGAGCTTGCATAAACACCTCTGTGGTTATGCCCGTGTTTGTGTGTGTGTTTGTTAATAGAGCTTAATAATATTTATATTGGGTCAGATTCTGTCTTTTCAATTAGCATCTCTTAAAGAGAATACGTGTTGCCTTTCCTATCAAGAAGATCAAACAAGCCCTGCCTGTGTGGCTCGGTTGGTTGGAGTGTCGTACTGTATGTGTCAGGCAACCGATTCATGTTTCTGTCTCTCTCTCTCTCAAATCAATAAAAATAAATAAAAATTTAAAAAAGAAGATGAAATAAATGTCAGCTGTTCTTTCTTGGACTATCGCCCTTTCGGATGGCCCACCATGGTACCCATGCCTGTTTTTCCTGTTTCCCTGTATCAGGCTTGGGTTTGGGACTGGGTACTTTAGTTTGCCTCATGTCATGTGAGGCTGTCAACTGAGGAGTTGTTTTTGTTTCACTGTTACATTATCTGATTCCCCCCAAAGCATACTCTACTGTATTTTTCATTTTAATTTATGTGCACATAAAACAACAGAATAATTATTTTCAACAAACAATATGCAGGTTCCTATTTATTTTTGGTTATTTAGTTGAAGAAAGATCGTAGGGGTGTTTATTTTAGTAAAATCTGTGCTAGGAATTGTGCAAATCTTTATGTAAAATGATCAGCTTATTAGCTATGGTCAAAGATACTCATATATAGAACAGAATGTCTTATGGCTAAAAGGAATAATTCTCTTTATTGATGTGACTAAAGATTTAAACTTCTTATTGACCCATGTAGTCAGTAAAATGTATTATATGACTTAGTATAAGAAAACTACTTTTTTATTTACCTGCTGTGAAATTTTCTTACATGCCTCTGCAAGATATATGAAAAACAGAATACAATGTCTCCATGGAGGGAAATTGTTTATCAGGACAGCTGTGCATCTGACTTCAAAAATAATGAGCATGGACCAGTTTTCCAGAAATCGAGTCCAGTTACTTTTGAGGCTTTGATACCGGCAGGTCCACAGCGTTACTTTGGTAGGAACATCAGAGAGATGTTCTCATGAATAAAATAACAATATTTTATCCCTTGCATTATAGTTGTGACTTTTGTGATGTGTGGAAATTCTGTTAACGGTGTCTGTCTCTTTTAGATTTACTTTGCTTAGTTCAGAAAAAAGTATTTGAATGCCTTCAAGGCTGAAGCACTTGATCGTAAACATACCGTATTACTCACGTGCGGATGAACTGGTGGATCATGCTCTACCAATCTAAACTAGAATTGTGTAAGTTTAATTATGTTTTAGCCTCTTATTAATATTAAATTTTTCTTATTAGTTATTCCAATTCCTTCAGTACATTGTTGCTCAAAGTCTGCACCGATGGACTCCTGAGCAGGGTTCTGATTTGACTGCTGAAAGCTGGAATGATTTTCCATTTCCCTGGGTGTGAGTTATGCAGCTTTGACTTTTGAGAGGATGTGCGCATTTGATAACACGAGAGTTCTCTGCTATTAAAATTTATGTGCATTTTTCTCGTAGAATGAAAATGGTACCTTTATTTGTAGCTGGATGACATTGTTCTCTGAAAACATTTTAATCTTTCCACCTTATTCAGTATTTGAGTGTAATCTCCCAGGTATTTGTGGGAAATCCAGGAAGATGGGACTTTTGCTCTGAAGAGACTGTGTCATGGCTCCTTACTAGGTGTGGGCATTTACCTGTGGAGCCTCAGGAGCTGTTTGCTCACCTGGATCTACACCTACAGGTGTTGCCTGGCTTCACAAAGGTGTGATAGCAGCCATTATGGTCACTGGGAGGCTGCATTCTGAAAAGAGCTGATCCCAGAGTAAAAGCTGGGCCGCGTCGCTACCTGAAGTGGTCACTCCCGAGCGCCCACTCCACGCCCGGCCCTGTGCTGGCTGCAGTGGGACCCACAGGCTGCCTTGTCCTGCCCGAGTGGAGGGAGTTCTGTGGAAGGAAGGAGGCGTAGGTAACGCGGACACGGAGGCAGAGCATGACGTGCTGTGGAAGTTGAGAGGGAGGAAAGTTAATGAGTATGAGTGCAGTGTTTGGAGCCCGTTAGTGAAATCGCCGCAGCTGCTGGTACCTTGACACCCTTTGCCTCCTTAGAACCTTGGCGTGTCAGGGGTCCCGCTCCGTGTAAATCCCACGAGTCCCCATTAGTGCCATTGGAGTGACCAAGATCGGAAGCTCATAGGGGTTCCTTTGAAAAGGAAAACCTTAGAGCAGCGGTTCTCAACATGTGGGTCGCGACCCCTTTGGGGATCGAACGACCCTTTCACAGGGGTTGCACATATATAATTACATATTGTTTTTGTGATGAATCGCTATGCTTTAATTATGTTCAATTTGTAACAATGAAAATACATCCTGCATACCAGATATTTACATTACTATTCATAACAGCAGCAAAATTACAGTTATGAAGGTGCAACGAAAATAATTTTATGGTTGGGGGTCACCACAACATGAGGAACTGTATTAAAGGATCACAGCATTAGGAAGGTTGAGAACCACTGCCTTAGAGCCTCAGGGTTGATTTCAGTGATTTTAATGATAATGTTGCTTATAGATGTAAACAGGGAACTAGACGCGTGCTCTATAATGCTTATAGCTCTTCTGTAACTAGAGCGCTGAAGCAATTTACAAGTTCAAGAACAAAACTGTAAGCTGTGAAACTGAAATGAATGTTAGTTTAAATCATCTTTCGTGAAAACAAAAGCTGCTTCATCTTGCCGGTGGTGGGATGCATGACTGGTGTCCCCGCGTCTCCCTCACCACCAGCCTTATAGGGCAAGGCTGTCCTGCTGTGCAGACATGCATACGCGACGTGGAAATCCTAGGGCACACGTGGTTCTGAGGTGGCCATCAGGTGAGCTGGAACTTAGTGATATTAATTTTAAGAATAATTATTGCATTGCAAGTAGAATGAAAAAAATTCCTCAGTGAACCTGAAAATAAGCCGGCTAATTGGGACTGAGAACCAACCCCAGACCAGTGAGAAAGAGGAAGATGAGAGAAATTGGGAAGGCAAAGAAAAGGAGGAAGGTAGGGAGTGTGTGTGTGTGGGGAGCTTCTTCTGTTGGAGCCACCAGCGCTGATGGCTGCAGATGACTGCAGTGCCCTGGGCTCCCCTCGCAGCAGGCCTTTGGTGCCCAGCCCCCTCAGCGGGTGTTGCGGGAGCACAGCCTGGGGGAGGTGGAGGCAGGCTTCCTGGTTATACTCTCGCCTTTGTCAGTGGGAGCCGAGGAGGGATTTTCAGCGTGTATAAATCTGCTCCATTAGACAGACTCTTGTCGTCACAGTTGTCCTTTGTTATGTCCTTTATGTCCTTCTGGAGAGAAAAGCACTCCTCCCTTTTGGTCTTTTTATTCTCTGACTAGAGGCCTGGTGCACGAAATTCATGCATGGGTAGAGTCCCTAGGCCTGGCTGGTGATCAGGGCCAATCTGTGGGGTGATGGGCGGGGTGATCGGAGGGCCCCCACTGGCACCTGCCTTGGCTGGCCTGGGGCCTCTGGGCTGGGGGACAGCTCCTGTGTTGAATGTCTGTCTCCACCCCGCCCCCCCCCGTGGTCAGTACGTGTCATAGTGACTGGTCGTTCCACCGATCAATTTGCATATTAGGCTTTTATTATATAGGATATTCATCATGATTGGGTCAAGTGGTTTTTCCACGAGAATATGAGGGATAATGACGTCTCTGTTACTCTCCAGAGTGATCGGCTGGATGCAGATTTTTTTAAAATATGTTTTTATTGATTTCAGAGGAAAGGAGAGGGAGAGAGAGATAAAAATAGAAACATCAATGATGAGAGAGAATCATTGATTGGCTGCCTCCTGCATGCTCCCTACTGGGGATCAAACCTTCAACCTGGGCATGTGCCCTGACTGGGAATCACGAATCAAACCATGACCTCCTGATTCATAGGTCGATGCTCAACCACTGAGCCAGGCCGGCTGGGTCAGCTTCAGATTCTTGACTTGGTGGAGGATGTCCTCTGTATTTGTTAGGCTAATGCAGATCCATTGTGGACAAACTGAGGTGATGTGTGAGGACTTTTGTCATACAGGAGTTTTCATAAATGCTTTGCATTGAAAAAACAATAGACTTTATCAAGTAAAGCTAAATAGGGAATAATATATCTTTATTAGAATGCAGTAAACATAATTTTAACTGAATAATGAAACTTAAATTGTTTGTCACTACTGAATCCCTTGTGATCGTTTGTCTTTGAATGGAAGTATTTTGCTGATATTAAGTCAACAATGAGTTGGTTGCTTAGCTTGTGAGGGTGGGTGGGAGATGAATTTATAGAGACAGGTCCCAGCCTCCACAGACTTTGAGCAGCTGGAGGGCGCCTCCTGGGTGAAGGGGTGAATACCGTTAGACGGGGGCCTCGCTTCTCGGTGTAGAGAACCTTCTGCGTGAAGTGGTGTTTCGTCCGCACTGACAGATGGTGACGTTTGCAGACGTGGGCTGTGGGGGATACAGGTGTGTTTGGGAGTGGCAGTGGTTCAGACTGGCGTGAAGACTGGCTCAGCATGCAGAGCAGTGGACTTAACGGCTGGGGAGGGTCCCAGGCTTTGGAGCCAGAAGGGCGTCAGCTGGACTTAGGTGTGTGTCACTCTGGAAAGTGTACTTAGCTGCTTCAAAACTCAGTTTTTTTAAATCTACAAAATGGGCATAAATAAAACAACCTTAGGAGCAGGAAGATTAACTGAGATGATGAATGTAACTGCTCCCCTTCCGGGCACATAAACTCAGCAAAGGCACCAGCCATTGGTGGCAACAACAGGCTGGATTGGCCGTGGAGCCGTGCAGACTGGAGGGGCTGTACCTGATACGGGGTCTCTGTTCATTGGAGGGACAGCCTCCCAGGGGCACTCGGTACCCCCTGGTCTGTGTTGTGCGTGGTCAGTGGGAGCTGAGAGGCTACTGGAATAATCCAAGGACTGGTTGATCAGATGCGAAAACATAGGTTAAAGTAGAGGATATGCAGAGACGGTCTGAATCCCAGAAACACTGGGACTTCTGGCTGCCAAGGTTGTTGACATGTATATGGGAAGATGGTGATGGAGAAACAGCTCAGATTGCTCCATAATGTTCAGTGCAGAAGACTGTGCTGTGGTGACATCGTTAAGTCTAGGTTACCTAGCCAGTTCTTTCTGGGAATCTTCTCTCCTTCCCAGTCCTGCTGGGCCCAGGGCGAGGCCTGTGGGCTCACCTCCTGTCCTTCCTGTTGGCTGGGGGCAGGCCACTTGGCGACGGTGGCTTACTTAGTCTCTTAAAGCCTCAAATGACAGTCACTCTGCTGCAGCGATACCCACATTTGAGGAATGAGTACAAAGTATTCAACCTTGTGTCTATCATAGAGCTGGTTAACTGGTCCCTGGGGAGCCCACACCGTCCTCGGGTGGTGGTTGTTTTGAACTTGACCTTTGAGCTAGTTTATTTTCACACGGGAATGCCAGTGAGCTACTCACCCGTCACACCTCATTATGTATTTCAAATTGTATGGCTTCCCATCTGAATTGCTTCCCTTGTTTCGGCTTTTACAAAGATGAAGTCTGTTCTAAGCACGTGACAGTGTGTCCCTGTTGAGGGTGTTCAAAAGCATCTACCCCAGCCCTGACTGTTTCGGCATGTTTGTTTGAAAGAATCAGTGACATTATTGTAGGGAGCTGCTCTGTGGCTGGAGCTGGGCTGGGCCGGCAACTTTCTGAAAAGGACCAGAGAGCACGTGGGTTTCATCTCTGCCAGTGTAGTGGCCTCTCGGACATGTTCTTCCTTGTGTTTTTTTTTTTTTTTTTTTTGTGTGTGTGTGTGTGTGTGTGTGTTTTTATATAAACCCTTTAAAAATGTAAAAATCCCTCTTCATTCACTCAATTTTGTTCAGGGGCCATGGTTTGCAGACCCTCAACTGCACTCTCCTCAGGTGTCTGTCTTGAATTGCACCCTGGCAGAAGCCCTCCTCACGACTTCAGTGCTCCAGCGGGGAGGCTCTCACCTTGATGCTGAAGCTTACGTTACAGTTTTTTTTAAAGCTCTCTCTTCCCCGTGTCTCTCAGGAGATGCAGCTGCCAACTCTATGCTGTCGCAGGTCCAGGGAAATGCAGAAGGCGCCTGGGTATTTCTGTTTCATCACTTCCTGGAGAACAGCTCTGAGACATTTGCAGGAACTCCTAGTAGATCCAGAATTGATGTCGAGAATTTTTTCCTAAACGCGTGTCACCAGGATGTCATTTCTCATCCCTTTCCACCCACTAATCCTGTGTGACAGGCTTATCTTCCTGCTGCCGTGTGGATCTGCGAGAGGCTGAAAAATACACTTTTCCCTCCTAATTTAGAATTTCAGCTCTGATTTCACAAGCGGGTTATTATTCTTACTCTTCGTTAGAGAGCTAAAAAGGCCCCCATCAACACTAAGAAAACAAAGCAATTTCAACCGGCCCTCTGTGTTTCCTCCCCCACCCCAGTGGCATGCCTCTGACCTGCACGGTGCTGACCTGTTCCCTCCCTCCCGGGCCCTGGTAGCGGGCCCTGGTAGCATCTTGTTTCCTACACGCTTCCTCTCCCCTCACCTCAGAGGGCACAGGGTAGCTATGGGGCGTCACAGCCCACATATAGAGAGAGCGCTGTCACTACAGGATATCCTCCTGTCCTCAGCAAACCCTGAAGCTCAGGGAGGCGACCCACCGCCCTGGGGTCCCGGGAGTGGTGCTGAGCCAGCCGGCCCCAGCTCCACGCCCTGAGCCTCCATCAGAACCTCTCTCCCCCACATCAGGTTGATGCACAAGGCCTGTTAGCCCAGCTGAAAACAGTCTTCCCAGAAACATTCAGATGAGGTAGGAAGAAGCACTTTGGGAGAAACGACAACCTGTTAATTGTCTGCTGACAACTTGGTAACTGTCCCTGGAGGGCTGGTCAGAACTTGGGCCAGAGTTTTGAGTGTCTGCTTTGGTGGGACTGGGAGGGTATGTGCATTCCTAACCGGTTCCCAGGCCTCACTTAGAAACACTGTTCTGGGCTCTGTGCAGCCTGGCATGCGTTAGAGTTGAGCATCAATTCCACTTAGAATTGTCTTGAATAGGTCAGTTATCTCACATAGAGATTTAAACCACTGGAAGATCAGTCATCACGTCATGGTTTACGGAATAGGGTTTCTCTAATCTGAGCCTTTTTTTTTTTTTTGCAAAGTAGGTAAGAATTTATTGGCTGAGCAAAAATGTAGGTAGGACAGTGAAACAAGGAAGGGCCTAGAACAGTGATGGCGAACCTTTTGAGCTCGGTGTGCCAGCATTTTGAAAAACCCTAACTTAACTCTGGTGCCGTGTCACAAATAGAAATTTTTTGATATTTGCAACCATAGTAAAACAAAGATTTATATTTTTGATATTTATTTTATATATTTAAATGCCATTTAACAAAGAAAAATCAACCAAAAAAATGAGTTCGTGTGTCACCTCTGACACGCGTGTCCTAGGTTCGCCATCACTGGCCTAGAATGAAGACGCAACAGAGGAACCTGGGCTGGGCTGCTGTGGCTCACAGGGAAGCCAGAGAAAAGGGGGCCTTGGGGACAGGTTCAGGGAGTTAGCCCAGGACAAGCTTCCACTGCCCATTGCTCCCCTGGTTGCAAGTCTTTTGGCGTCCCTTAGAGGAAGAAGGGGGATGAGAAAGGCACCAGTGTGCTCCGCTGGGGGAGAGCTTGCCCTGGGCCCTTCATCCTGAGCATATTGCTCTCTCTCCTGCAGGTGGAAATCTTAGGGGAAATCTTGGTCTCAGGGGAGGGTCCCAATAGACTGTGCATCAGCTTTCCAGGTGTGCCTCTCAGGGTCGTGGGCTCCATGGGTTGATTGGAGCCAGGGCTGGGGTCATCGGTCACTGCAGCTGGTCCTGAGGCAGCCAAGGTGTCCCTTGGCTGGTTTCGCTGCTTTTCTGGGCCTGGAGCTGAAATACAACTGAGGCCTAGATGCTATCTTCAGGGAGATGTTACCTGAAGGTCTGGGGTGTCTGAACGGAATGACTAGCGATATGAAAACCAAACCCCATGAGGAGCAATATGCTAGGGGAGGAAAGGCTACCCTGGGAGTGAGGTTCATGTTTCCCTAGTTGTGCCCCTTGCTAGGCACCCAGGGCTTTCTTCCCCGGTGCGTTTCTGTGCCTGGCCCATCGTCAGTGCGCTGTTCTTTTCTGTCTAACTGCCTATAACACTTTGAGGCTCCTTTGTCTTTTCTAATAGTTAATCGACATGAGACAAATTAATAAGAGAATATAGCCAGATTTAACTGCATATGTATATACAGGATCCCCACATGCATGAAAGGTTCAGAGACAGAAAAGTAAAACGAGGTATACAAGACCTCCTGAGCCAAGGAATGAGGCAAGATGTCCCGAGGCTGGGAGGAGAAGAGTGTAATTTCCCAGGAAGATAGGAAGAGCAGGTGTTCAGTCATTATAAGTGTGCTCCCCCTGTTAGATAGGTGATAACTCTTACCATGGGCAAGGCCCAGAGGTAAAAGTTGCTTGTGAGCCTGCAGGGTCTCGATTGCCTTCAGCCCCAAATAATCCACCAGTCAACGGGGCACACCTCAGGCGGGCCTGCTCTGGACCCCTTCAGTACTTATAAGGACACGTCATATGATTATGCAACAAACAGGGTCATTTACCACAAAGTCAGCAACACTAAGAACTTCATTTTTTAAATCATATTTTAGGATTAAAGTATAATGCCTTTTTACCAAGACCCAATTCAGTAAATGCCATTTTATAAGTAGACTAGCATGCTTTCTGATGGCCTGGCTTACTTCAGGAGTATATTATTTACTGTCTAAAACAATAAATGAACCTGGCTTGTTTGCTCAGTGGTTAGAGCATTGGCCCTTGGACCAAAGGGTCTTGTGTTTGATTCCCCATTAAGGCACATGCCTCAGTTGCAGGTTCCCCAGCCCTGGTAGGGACCAGTGCAGGAGGCAACCAATTGATGTCTCTCTCTCATCTCTCTCTCTCTCTCTCTCTCTCTCTCTCTCTCTCTCTCTCTCCTCCTCCCTCTGTCCTACTCTCTCTAGAAATCAATGGAAAAAATATCCTCAGGTGAGAATTAAAAAAAATAGTAAGCGCACTGTATAGCTTTCAAATGATCTCACACTAATACTTGCTGATGTTGAGGTTTGAAGGCAAGCACCAGGTGTTAGGCTGGTGGGTTTGGACTGGACTTGGGTTCAGCAGCCTCAGTCCTTGAGTTCGGGCTGGGAAAGAATTCAGAGCCCTGTGATCCGAGTCTCCATTCAGAATCAGAGCATTTGATGGGACCCTGCCGCATGCAGATGATATCGGACGCAGCGGAGGAGTCCTCTTCCCCACTGGGCGCTGCTTGGGTGGAATTCTGACGATTTCCCGAGAAAAAGAATTTCTGAAACTCGCATGGGAGGATGGGTGATTTTTATTTGCATGGAATTACATCCCTTGGCTTCCAAAGTCCCATTTCTCTTAGGCCAGTCATAGAAGCAGTGTAGCTGGGGTTTCAGTAACGCTAAAAGCAAGCCAGTGTCTAGAGCAGTGGTTCTCAACCTTCTGGCCCTTTAAATAAAGTTCCTCATGTTGTGACCCAACCATAAAATTATTTTCGTTGCTACTTCATAACTGTCATGTTGCTACTGTTATGAATCGTAATGTAAATATCTGATATGCAGGATGGTCTTAGGCGACCCCTGTGAAAGGGTCGTTCAACCGCCAAAGGGGTCACGACCCACAGGTTGAGAACCATTGGTCTAGAGTTTCCTGGTCCCGTTTAGCATCAGGCTAGTTGCAGTCCATTAGTCCATTGTGTGGGGTCCACATGGCCGGGCAAATGCAGGGGAGCTGGAGCAAAAGAGACCCACAAGCCCAGAATCAAGTGCAACATGCTGAGAGAGCCGAGAGCACACAGGAGCAAGCTTCTTTGTTCAGGGAATTCAGTATCCCAAATTGCCATGCACTTGCAGTGGCCACACCCGTTCTGGCCAGTGACCTCTGTTCCCAGGTGTGGCCGACAGAAAGCACATTCCCTGGTCATGCCAGCTTCACTGGGCATGTATGTGTCTTTTCTTTGACCAGTCCCCTTGCCCCAGTGTTTTGCAGGGAACATGCCTATAATGCCTGGCCTTCCCTTTGCTCCTTTCCTGTTATTAACAACTAGTTAATTACAACGGATCACAGAGACCCACTGCGCTTTCTCATGTAGGCAGCACACTAATTGTGGTGTCATTGTGATCCTGGGTTGTCTGGCGAACCAGCGTTTCTCCAAAGGATACATCGGAGCTATATTCCGATTTGAGTCATGAGGTGCTGCTGGTGTCTTTAATAGCAATGCCTCTGTGGAGAGATAATCAGGAGTCTGAGTTGCTACAAAGAAAGGGTCCCATTGTCCTCTGGCGCTGGCCTGGGAGCCTGGCCGTGGACAAGGGCTGGCGTCGTGACCCCTCCACACTGGCTCCGTTCTTGCTTTTTCTGAATGTGTAAGCTTCGAAATCTAGGTGAACTCAAAAAATAGCAACTGTGTGTGCTAGCACTGTTTATTTTTAGAATGCTTTTTCAAAGAAAAAGGCAAGCAGGGAAGTGAAGGATCTAGTTGTATGTCCTGTTGGCTAATAGTGTGTGTATCCTAAGAAGAGATGAATAATAGTGCAGCCTCCTAAAGAAAAATGTACACATTTAAACCACAAACGTGTAAAAAAGTGTGCCTGTAAGATTCCTGACCAAGGAGGCTTTTAATAAATGGTAGTCATTACTATAGCTTTAAAATCGGCAAAAATGTACTTTAGAGCTCTTCAGGTAAGTGAAAATGTAAACTTGCTATACTTTTTTGGACTGAGGATTTTAATACAAAAACATCCCCCTAAAAGATACTGAGTTTAAAACTTTTTATTCCTTAAAATGTGCTCCCATTTTGAAATAGACATTTTTTCCTGGCGTGGGTTAGAATCTCCTTTTCTTCATTGTAAAATGGCAAAGGCCTCAGGAAGCAGGTCTTCCCGTGCAGGAGTGAGAGGCCATCCCCGCGTAGGAGACGAGGGAAGCGCAGGGACGTGGGTTCACAGTCACGCCAGCTGCCGCGCCTCAGAGCCAGGCTCTGCTGAGTGAGTGTCCATTTCCCGGATCTAAGTACGAATCAATAGTTTCTTTCTTCGTTCAGATTCAGCGATATTTTTATTAAGCTGTTACACTGGCAAATACTTCTGAGCAGTGCTCTGAGTTGAAGTGTGTGTCATTCACTTGTTTATTTGCGGTCATGTCGTCAGGTTACACCCTTGTGTTTGTAGCTGTGCCTCCATCTTAGGTTTAGAACGACTCCATGAGCGTGAAATTTAAGTGCATTTGATACTATTAGAAACTGGACTTGCATGGAGCAAGTTGAAGAAAATGCACAATTTTATATCTTATTACTTTAGCACATGCGGATTCTGTGGTTTTCAGTTCTAGGTGTAATTGGGGTGTAGTCTGTGGAAAAATGCCTTCTTTTAACATTGGAAAAATTTTAATCCTCATAAGCATTATTTCAGAAGCAGAACCAAGATGGAAAAGAAATCTTCTGGGCTGATTCTAGTTGAAGCCAGTTTCACTTCATGTGAAATGTATGTTTTTTGAGAGTCCAAATAGTGACTTTAACAGGCTACTGTATTGTAGTTTTAGGAGTGACGTTTCCTCAAGTGAATTAAAGCTGTTGGAGGACAGTGCTCCTTACATCCTACAGAGGTGTCCATGCCCTGGCACAGTCAGCACAGAGGAGGTGTTCATGACTATCTGTCAAAAAATGGAACTTTATCCATTAGGTAGAGATTTTTTTTTAAAAAAACTTGTTTTTATTGATTTCAGAGAGGAAGGGGGGGGGGAGAGAGAGAGAGAGAGAGAGAGAGAGAGAGAGAAACATCAATGATGAGAGTACCATTGGTCAGCTGCCTCCTGGATGCCCCCTACTGGGGATTGAGCTCACAACCTGGGCATGTGCCCTGATCAGGAATCGAACCATTGCCTCCTGGTTCATAGGTTGACGCTCAACCACTGAGCCGTGCTGGCCGGGCAGGTAGAGATTTTATAAGTTACCAGGTAGTCTCCTCACTAGTCTCCTAATGTTTCAGATATATGAAACTGAAATGATAAAAAAGATAAATCACATGATTTCTTTCTTTAAAAAGTGAGCCTTTGTTCTTAAAATCATGATTCACTTACAACAATATTCCTTTGCAACTTCGTCAAGAGCACATTTGTTGCATGAGTTCTCAAGGGAGCTCAATTTTCTGGGCAGGAAAATTATTAATTTTGAAGTTTATCTTGATGTTGGTGAGCAGGGAAATTCTTTCATGTGGATGCCTCTGTATACATGCTTTAACATGTGGAAGTAGCCTTTTTGTACTTGGGGACCGTATCTGTTAGAATCATTATTGAAAACCTTGGGAAAGCAAAAAAGACTTTTGTGTAACAAAAGATGAAGCCAGTTTCATACGGTGCAACCTAATGCTTTTGATGAAAGAGAGGTCCTTTTGAACCATACTTCCAGCTTATTGATTATTTTAGAATTATAGCAATCTTGATGATCTGGTTCCTTGGCCTGCAGCCCAATAAAAGCAGTTGTTAGAAACAGCACAGGACCTGCACCTGAGCAGGTCTGCACCCGGCAGCAAGGGGCACCGCCGAGGCCTCAGTCATGGTGGCTGCTGAGCCGGAAGCGGCTCCCACGTTGGGGATGTTGTGCAGGAAGTCTGGATTACGTCTAGACTGGAACAAAGGAGGTCGTCTCTGAGGAGGAAGAGTGTTGGTTCACTTCAGAGGTCGGTGCTTTCACAGTGGCTAGGAGCCTGTCTTAGGGGAACCTCTTCTTATCCCTGGAACACAAGTCCCCTTTCCCAGCAGATAGTCTGTAGAAGGAACCAAAGGCAGGTGTGTGGTCACATGACTGGGGAGGTGGCCTTCCAGTCTGGCATGAGTCCAAGGACTCAGGAGCTGAGCTGCTGCTTGGGGGCCTGGAGCCAGGGAGCTGAAAGTAGAAGCCAGACCACCAACTCGTCCTCCCTGCGTCGGAGACTCCCATTGAGATTGTTGGAGGGATAGACTGCAGAAGCAAAGACAAAGATAACAAAACACTTAGTCAAATATGCTGCGATGTTGAGTGAGTTTGGGAGCTGTTTTCTTGGATTTTGGAAAGAGAAGCCCTACCAGGTGCAGGTCTACCAGTAGACGTACGTGTGTGTGTGTGTGTGTGTGTGTGTGTGTATGTATGTGTGTGTGTGTGTGTGTGTGTGAATGTACACACTTGTGCGCATATGTGAGAACATCTTGTTTCCCCCCCACCAGAGCTGACCACTGGTTCTATTCCACGAGGCTCTGTCCAGAGCGATCATGGACTCCCCCTATCCAGTTTGAGGCTCCCGCACCTCCAAGAAAAAGAACACGCATGGGAAAACACCAGGAAGTGATTTGTTGTTGACAGTGCCATGTGGTAATTAATATTTTCTTAAATTAGCTGCTCACTTGGGAAGTCAGTGGGTTTTCAAGCATGTCAATTACGGAGTCTACAGCCGGGGAAGAGTGTGCTTTGAAGTCAGCGGAGGACCAGTGGCGTTTCAGGGACGTCTTCAGTGAGACTGACTCACGGGTGTGCTGCCAGGGAGGAGGACACCCGAGAAGCCTGCGTGCTGATCTGTGAAGTGGTTGGAGAACTTCCATCTTGATTGACTCTTAATTAACAGTGAGGTATTCTCCTTTAAAGATCAGTGTTTACAGGGCTCGCATGTCCCTGGGGTTTTTGTTTCTGTTTGTCGCCAGTTTCTGGCTGTGTCCTCCAGTCTCCCCGCCTCCCCTGAATTCCGCTTGGTCCTGCTCCCTCTGTGGCTTCCTTGTGCCCCCGGATCCTTAAGACCCCGTTGTTGGTCTTAAGGAAGCCCTCGCCTGTGCCATGGATGCAGTAGGAGCTCCGTAACCGCGTGGTCTGTACGGCTCCTTTTAGTGTAACTGTCAGCTTCTAAAACCATCAGTGCCTGATTCCCAGGAAGCTTTGCTTCAGGCTCCCGGGCAGCCCTGAGTGCTGGGTGGGGCCAGGAGAGAACGTGGAGGGGGCTTCGGTCAAAGGCAGAAAGGACAGCCTCCAGTTTTCCGTGACTCAAGTTAACGGACTCATTGGTTGAAGGAGTTGTTATTCCCCTGCTATGGGCAGATTTCCACGTGGCCTGCCTGGCTCCCAGCTCCGCGGGGACTGCGGCCACACTTGGTCACCTGTAGAAGGTGCGAGCTGAGCACGCAGGCACGCAGGGGGCTTAGGGATGCCGGGGGGAGGCCTGTGAGCCTCTTCCCGGGCAGTCCTGAGTCACCTGGGCTGTCCCAGTCGGGACTGTCCCCGAATTGCAGAAAGGAATCGGTCCCCCGGCCGCTGCCACATGCGCAGGGGCTCGTGTGGGGTTTCTAGTCTTTGTTGTTAACACAAAGAATGACGCCAGTTCACCCGGCCTGTCGGGGGGTTGAAGAATTTGGGGCTGCAGGGCAGTAGCACTTGTTGTGGTCTAACATGTTCCTTCTTGAGTTAAAAATACAAAAATTCTTGTGGCTGACTCTGTAATTTTACCTCAGCCCTGCTGAGTACTGCGCTGAGACCCCTGTAATAAAAGACAGATTTCACAAGAAAAAAACAAACAGAAGTTTGCAAACATGTGTGCCTCCCGTGCACATGGGAGATGCCCAGGGAAAGCTGACTGACTGACTCCTTGTGGGGCCTAGAACTCAGGCTGAAATGCCAGCCTGTGTGGGCAGGGAGGAGGGGCGCGGGCCTCTCAGGGGCGTCCGTGGTTTAGCAGAGATGACTGGGTCCTCAGAAGAACAGATGGGAGGTACGGTCGTTCGTGACCAGCTGTCTGGGTGTGGTGTCCATGCTGAGCCTCCTCTCCTGTGACAGCAGGCTGTCCTGGTTGGTGAAACTTCTGGGAGGGGAGTGCCACCTGAGTTGCTTTGGGATTGTCTGTGTTTAGGCAGATGAGGGGAGTTCAGAGAAAGCCTTTCTGCTGATTTTCAGATGCCTTCAGCTCAAAATAATGAATACACTAACGTGGTGTAAGTACACATTTTGGGGTGGCGCGTCCGGAACCCCTGCAGTTGTGTTTTGGGGTGGCATGCTCTTCTGCGCCGACTACCTTTAAGCAGGAGATGCAGTACTTGCTTTGAGTCTACTGCTGCCTTTCCCTGTCCTTTCCTCCAAGGTTCTCCCTAAAGGTCAGACGTTATAGGCCCGGCTGTTTTCCCAGTTACACATCATCCCAGTGTTTTTCTTGGTCCGGGACCAAGAGCCCAGGCACTTTTCTCATGATTAAAGTCATTCACCTAAGACACATGTCTGCCTCGGAACTTCTGATCAGCGCGGAAGGTAGCGGCGTTACTACACCACGTTGATGCAGTTCTAAAGAAAGGAGACATTTCACTGTTCATGAGCTGTGTGGTCGCATAGATGCAGATCTGCAGTTCCCATCACTTTCAAAACTTTGAGAGTCCCTTTCAGGCTTTGTTGGACATCACTGGTCTTGTCCCACTGCCTGGCTCTCCTCTTTGCAAGGAGGAAATGGAAGACAGGTAAGTGACTGCTTCAGGGTCATAGAGCGGGGCCTCTGTCTCCTTCTCAAAGAGTCTTCCCGGTACATCGTCGACAAGGGCCTAAACTGCTCACTGGCTGAGTGGATTAAATGAGATTTTTCATTAGTTTGTTCCAGTGTTGCCTCAACTACCTTAGAAAATATTTACAGAAACAGGTAGATTTCGGGCCCTGTCTTTGCATTCCAATGGAATTCTTTATTTGGAAATGCGTCTGTAGAAGGCATCTTTGGTCGGTAGAGAAACATTTCATAGTTTCAGAGCTGGAAACGATGTGACAGTATTCTTGTCATTCACATAGGTATCTGATACACCGGCGTCTGAAACATTAGTTTGTACCCGCCTTATCAGAACCCCACTTTCAGGTAATAGACTCATGTTGCAGGGACCTGACCTTTCCTTACCTGGTGACGGAGAGTCCGAGGTGGGCTGGTGACAGGTTAACAGCGGTGTACTGGCCCCATGCCCAGGCCAGACTGATGCCAGCCTCACGTTGGCTCCTGCGTCCTCTGTGCCCCGCATCTGAATCTCGAGGCGCTTTTCATGAAAATTTCTGCAACTCTGAGTGTCCTTGGGGGTCTTGTTCTAAGGGGGTCTCTCCCGGGGCGCCACTTACCTTAATTCCTAGCAGATGTCAGTGTTGATCTCTTATTGTCTGCTTGTATCTCCTCCCTCTTCCGCATCCTTCCTTCCTTCCTCTCTGAGAGCTTGCCTCTCTGCCCTGTAAACATTGCCCGATTCATGGCGGTGTCAGTAAATATTGACAAACGAATTAGTGAATGGCCTGGTTATTTTAAGAAAAGGAGAAATTGCGTGTTTTCTGGGACCTCTGTGTGCACGCGGGCTGTGTTTTAGTAGGCTGGCCTGTTTTTGTTGGCTTGTGATCGCGACTGATTATGAGTCGAGGATTTCTACATGCACGTGTGTGTCTGACTGTGCTTTCTGCATGTTGTGTTGTGTGTGAGGAACACTCACTTTTGAAATAGTGTAACTAATAGAAGGATGGGGAAAAACTGCTTCATAGGGAAATACTGCCTTGGAGACCTTCCGTAAAGGGTATCTAGAAGAAACACTCCATACATGTTTTTGTAAAAAGCCAAACTAACTCCTGAGAACTTTGAAATTAAGTATAAAACAAGAAGTTCACATAAGGGACATTCCACAAAACATTAGTTTTTTACCCCAGTGTTCTAAATAGCTGGAGAAGGAGATTCTCTTGAACGTCACGCTGAAGAACTAGTTTATTTCGGGAGATTAGCATTTGCCACTTCCCATTGTCGTCCAGTGGTGGGTGTGATTTACACGCAGACATTTGATACCTTCAGATCTTACTTGTAAGTCGGGACATGCCAACAGTCCCCACGTCAGGCAGGTCACACTTTATACGTGAGTGACCACCTTCATAATTTGTGGTGGAAACTGTCATGCTGTTTGGTCTGGCCCTGGGGTGGGTGCAGACAGATGGCTGAGGGATCAGTGATGATGGAGTCTTGCTTTGAGAGAGCAGGAAAGATTTCTTCGCCTGGTTTGTAGCATCCAATGCAGTTCCTCTCTTCCCTGTTCCTAGTGGCAGACGGTACTGGCCTGAGGGTACGGATCGGTGTTCCCTCCTTTCTTACTGTCACGTTGCTGCATGGTCCCAGTCCTGAGCCCTCTGTCGACCCAGCTGCTGCCACCCTTCACCACCCACCCTGGCAGCGTGGCCCTTGGCAGAGGGGCCTAAGGTGTCCTTGGACAGAAATGGCATTTCTTATAAGAAGGCTGCCACAGTTCAGGTCCTTGAAATTACAGACACCTGAAATAGTAAAAACAGAACAAAACAAAAAAACCTCATGCAAATCAGCATAGCATTTAGTTCGGTAGTTTGTGGTCATGTAATTATATCTTCCTTTATATGTATTTCTGGATAATCAGACTCTTAGATTCAGAGTTGACTACAATTCTGAGAGGGTAATTGGCTAAATTACTGATGCAGATGGCTGAGGTCTTCTCTTTGCAAGTGAAGAATAAGTTGAGGGTGTGGGCTTTTAGGAACGTCTCTGGACCTGTTTCTTTCCTGAGGTGACGCGGGACAGGAATTTCTACTGTGAGGTGAGCAGTGTGACTGTGCGCTGGCCAGGACTGAGTCTCATATGCAGTCTCGTGTCTGTTACATTTAGTATTTTGGTACCTGTGCCTGGCAACAAAATGCATGACCTTTACAAATGATAGAAAACTCCATGAGGAAACCATCCTAGTCTGCACACAGTTGGCTCTGCACCTCCTCTCTCTCGGCATTTTCATTGCTCTAGCTCTGTCGTGTGTCAGCACAGTAATACAGCTGTGCTGGGATGCCACCTGTCAGTCGCCACAGCGTCACTGGGCAGGGTCCCACTATACCCCACCCCTAGGATTTTCCCTGTCTCGGTTCTCTGTCTCTTTCTCTCCCCTCACCCTGTGTATCTGTTTCTCTCCCCTCCCCTCTTCTCTCTCCCTGTCTCTCTCTCTCTGTTTCTCTCCCCTCCCCCTGTGTATCTGTTTCTCCCCCTCCCCTTTCTCTCTCCCTCTCTCTCTCTCCCCATCCCTCACACTGTAACAGAGGCCCAGCTTTGGCACTTTCCAGCTGGTCCTTTCCAACACTTGGATGTGAAACCCGAGGGAAAGGGCCTGGTTACTACAGAAATGCAGGGAGTTGAACTAGTTCGTGAGCTACTCTTGCATGTTGTTTTGTGTTTCAATCTGGAGTTGGAAATACACCTCGTCTGGGGTTTGGTGCCTCCTGTCAGAGCGCCAGTGGTTTCAGGTCTCTCGGCCTGAACCCACTGGGAACTTTGGCGACTTTTCTACCAAACATTGAGAAGTACTGCAGGGTGAACAAAAGACCCACTTAATTGCAAGCTCTCTGGTAAAAATGCCAGAATCAGGTTGAGTAACAGTTTTTCAAATGTAAGCACTAGTAAGGCTTGGTTTAAAGAATTTTTATCACCATTTTCTGTTGGGTGCTGGAAACATGATGGGGAGAAGGCGCAGCCAGGGTCCCGAGAGGCAGGTGTGTGTGTGTGTGTGTGTGTGTGTGTGTGTGTGTGTGTGTGTTTGGGGGGGGGTCAACCCCGTCCTGGTAGAGGGGACACCCAAATATACCTGTCAACATTTGGTGAATTCATGCACGCACCTAAGTGTACCTCCCTATACTGGACCATACTTTGCATGTCGTTGTTTTTCACTTTACATTATATTGTGAACATTTACTCATTTAAAAAACATTCTGTGAAAAAACTCTGGCATTCTTTGCAGTACTGACAGGGGGCAGTGTGGCTGGTTTGTAGAGAACCGCCGAGTGGCTTTGGTGGGACCCGAGAGATAGGCAGAGGTGGGTCATGCAGGCCTGGCAGCCAGGTTATTTTCTACCATTGCTGGCAGATTACCCTGGACTGGTGGCCTAAATCACTGAATATTTATCATTGTACAGTTTCTGTGGTTGCAGGTTCAGGGGCAGCTTTGCTGAAGGTTCTGGCTCAGGGTCCGCCAGGCTGTACTCACTCGAAGGCTTGACTGGGGCGAGGTTCCTGTCCAGGATGGTGTGTCCAGGATGCGCCCTCCCCTCACAAGGCCTCAGTTCCTCTTTGTGTGGGGGCAGCCAGGGGAGTGGGACGTGTGAGAACTTCTAGGAGGAATGAGGGGGGGGGTCACGGAAGTGACTGCAAAGAAGCGAGGCAGTGCGTTATCCGTACCTCCCATTTATGCTTGTTTCTTTAATTACGTTGCATATCTGATAAAAATGGTTGGCTATTGAAAATGAATGTAATAGTGAAGGTAAGAATGGGGAAGCATTGGGCCAGGCGCATAAAGGATAAAAGACCCGCTTTTGGAAAGGGACTTAAAGGTGCAGAACGGGCCTGTGAGAAGTGGGCGTGCGGCAGGGGCGTGTGGCCCTGGCAGTGGCAGGAGCTGGTCCTGAGGCTCAGCTGTGGGTGTGCCTGGCTCCCCGGTGCACCTCTCTGCAGCACCCCCTGGACTGGGTGTGGGGCCAGTCCCGCTCCGCACGCAGTCCCCGTGCCTACTGACCCCGGGACCCGGTTAGATGGATCTTTGGCCGCTGTGGAAATCACGTTTCCTTCCTCTTGGCCTGTGTGTGCCCCAGGCCTCCTGAGCCTGCGTTTGCCTCCTGAGCTCCAGAGAAACCCCTCCAGCTCGCCCTCCCTGCCGACTTGTTCAGGTGGGCCAGCCCTAAGCAGTCACTGAGTTGCTAACTGGTTTCAGGTATAAAATGTTCCAGAATCTTAATGAAAAACATCATGAGGACGGGAAGAAAGTTTGTGATGCCGACTGGGAAACATACCTTTCAGTGAGCTCGATGGGGGAAGAAATGGGATGGAAGACATGAGTGGAAACTAAAATAGAGAGAACATTGGGTTTAAGGATAAATGCTCTCAAGTTAGACTGTGACCACGGTTTCAGGAGAATGTGGGAGATAAAGGGCCTAAAGATAGAGGGAAAGGCGAGACTGGACTCACCGCCCTCCGCTGGATTCCCACGGAAGCTTCTAGAAGGTAGCTCACAGCACTCCCCCCGCAGTCGTACGTGGGGAGCAGTCCTGCTCCGCGTGTGCACCTTCTCTGCATTACTTTCCAGGTGCATCTCGATGCCCCCCTGTGCTGGAGCCTGCAGATGCTGGTCCCTCTTCCCCCGGCCAGTCCCTGCTTCTGCTGGAGCACTGGGCACGCTGCAAGGCGTGTGGGGTTTTATTTGAGGCGGGTGGTGGTGGTGCCAAACAAATAGTTGTCCTTTCGCAGACTTAACACTTAGAGGCCGAGAGCCTTGTTGTTTTGCCTTTGAATCCTAATGCATCCCAGAGGCCTCCCGCGTCGAGGGTGCCGTACCGTCAGTGATGGCTGAGTGAGTAAGTGAGTGAATGAATGACTCCATCAGGATTTATTGTTTGCTAATGAAGCAAGGTCATAGGTATCTTCTCAGGGTATTTGCTAATAATTGCATTTGGTGTCCACTTTGCACAGCACTGCCTCTCGTGTGAATGGGAAGCAGTATCCTAGTTCTTTCCTGTGTGAGCTTCCTCTACAGCTAGGGAGGCATGAGTGTGGGGTACCACTGGAGGAGGGGTGCCTTGAGCCCCGAGGTGGAAGGAGGCTGCAGACAGTGCCTGGCAGCTGTGATGTCGTGAGGAGCTGTGGGTCTGGGCCAGCCTATTGGACTCCTGGGCTGCTTCGGAAGAGGAGCAGCGACGTGGGCCCAGCACCTGTTACACGAGAATCTAGAGGTCTTGGGAGGCACCACCCGGAAATCTGCTCTGAGACAACCCAGGGAAACAGGAACCAACCCTCCTCAGGGGGTCGTGACCTGCCACATGGGAACCACAGATGCAAAGGGGACGTGAACACGTGCATGGCAGGCGCGGACGTGGCAGAAATGACGTGGATGTGGGAGGCACTGCTCCGAGGGAAGTGAGATGCTAATTCTTACTGATCGCTTAGGGCCTGTGGGTTCCGGGTGGTGGTTTGTTTTGATAGGAATTGGAGCTTATTTTGGAGGAGCCTGAGTCCACATATGACATCAATCGGGCCTGGAGCAGACGTCAGAAAGCGAGGGGACAGCTCCCTGCTTCAATCCGTGCTGCCCTCCCGGTCCCCCGTTTTATTTTCATTAGTAAAGAGTCTCGGTCGTGCAAGACAGCATTGGGGGAGACCGTAAACCACACAGCGTTGATGGACTCGCTTACATTTGAGAACGTGACATGCGATGCTCCCAGGAAAGGCAGCCTTGCGGTTCCGGGTTCTCGGGGGAGAGGCCGGCAGGGGGAGGCCCCGGAGCTGGCTGAGGGCAGGCAGAGCTGGGAGCCGGGTCCTTCCGGCCTTGGGAACAGGGGAGGGCCAGGTGTCTGAGCAGAGTTGGCCTGGCTCCCACGCAGAGCTGGCGTTGTGAGCCGCGTCCGTCCTCCTTCCGTGCCCTCCACCTGGGGACAAGCCCCGGGTGTTCCTCCAGCCTTCGCCCCGTGTAAGACATGTCACCTGCACCCCGGGCAGGTTTCCTCCCCTGGAAGTGGGTTCACAGGCCTGGAAGCTTCAGAGTTTGTAAAACTGAAGTGAATCCACAGATGTGACACCATAAGCTGTGGAGCTGGAGGAAAGCAGGGTGTTTTCACACTGCCTGGGGGTGACCTCCAAACCCACTCCCAGATCCCCTGGGCGCACGCCTCCCTGCCAGCGGCCTCGCCTCCGGCTGCGCTGTTCCTTCTCCCTGCAGCAAGACCCCTCCTCCCCGAGCTGATGTCCCTGTCAGCCCTCCCTGCTCTGATTCCTGCACTGGTCCGCCTGCTTCTTGTCCGTGACCCTGTAGACGTCCGTGACCCAGTGGTTCTCAACCTTCCTAATGCCACGACCCTTTAATACAGTTCTTCATGTTGTGGTGACCCCCAACCATAAAATTATTTTCGTTGCCACTTCATAACTGTAATTTTGCTACTGTTATGAATCGTAATGTAAATATATGACATACAGGATGTATTTTCATTGTTCGCGACCCACAGGTTGAGAACCGCTGCTAGACGGAGTACATCCCACGCTCCTGCAGGGCAGGCTTTCCAGAGCTAGCTGAGCTGGTCCCCTCCTCCTGGCTTGCCCTGAGCCCGAGGCATGTGAGACCCAGGCAGGGGTGACAGGGAGCGGGGATCGCCCCGGGGCACTTCACCTTTCGATGTGCCATCTGAGCCCCACACTCGGGGTCCAGGAGCACAGGGGCCGTGCGGAGGGGTGGTGTTTTCCGCCCATCTCTTCTTGAGTGCTGCTCCAAGCGGAATCTGACCTTCGTAACCTGCTGTGGTCCTCACGGCCGTGCAGGGAATATCTGGGGTGAGGAGGACATGCGGGGACTCCATCAGGCATGTAATTAAATCAGCCCCGCGATTTCACACTCCTTTCTCCAGGTGAGCGACCCCTGTCTTGTCTCCTTGCACCTGTCTCGCTGTCCTGGGGGCAAGGTGAGAAGCCCCGGGAAGGACAGAGCAGCACCAGCCCGTGAAAGGCGCGGCGTCCCCTCCAGGACTTCAGGGCGGGCTGCTCGCTGCCTGTCAGCCCGGCTGCCGGGGAGACGCGGCTCTAGGTTCTGGCATCTGCGAGTTGTGTGTGTCCCTCTGTTTTCTGGCATGTCTCACAGAGAGTGCCTCCTTCCCGTGGGGGAAGCGGGACGGTGGAGGGAACGCGCCAGAATTGAAAGAAAAAGACAGCAACGGAAATCATAACAGAATTTGTTGAGACGATTATCAGACAATTTCCCCAGCTCTCGCTGGCCCAGGTGACTTACAAGGCTGACGCTGTGTAGAATCTTAGAAGAAGCATAATAAAGAAACGATTTAATGACAAGAATATTCCTGAAATGGAAACTCTCCGAAATGGTGTAAATACCGTCCTATAACTCAGTGCTGCCGCGCACTCCCTTCCCGTGGACCTGGACCCGGGGCTGCCCCTGGATGAGGCCAGGGTCCTGGCTCTATGGGGGTCCCTTGGGACCCTCGTGGTGAGGCATCTGGGGCCCAGAGCTGTGCCCACCGGGTGGCCGCCTCCAGGCCCCTGGTGTTGCCGTCTTGGCTTCCCGCTGAGCCAGGATGTTAGGAGCCTGCGCAGGGGCCTGCTGGTCCCCGGGGCTCCTTCCCTGCCTTCCGAGGTGCACGTCTCAGCATTCTGCCTCACAGGCCGCCTCACACTGCTCCCCGGACCGTCTCTGCTTTTCCTACTGAGCGGCTCAGAGCACATCTGCTCCTCCCTCCCGGTGGCACCTCAGGGAATGGGACAGCTCTCCAGCCTTCCCTTCTCCGCACCGAGACTGTCCTCAGCCATTTAGTACGCGACGCGGACTCCCACACTTCTCGGCCTTGGTCCCTCTTGAGGCAGGGTTCCTGCAGGACGTGATCACTGGACATTAACATACCGAGACGATACCTCATGTTCGACATCCATTTTCTTTTTTGTTGGAAGGCCATCTGATGGCCCGGATGGAGAGCAGCAAAGAGCATGGACTTCTGAGCCTACTGCTGGCTACGAACCTCAGCTCCGCACCTGTGTGCGCCCTGGGAGCCCGTGTCCTCGTCTGTGCAGGGGGTCACTGACAGCGCCCGCCTCACGGGGCCGCCGGGAGGATGCAGGGACCTGCGTAGGTGCCTGGCACACGCTGGATTTCAGGAAAGGCCACGTGCCGGCATGGCCAAACCCGTCTCCAAAGCCAGGGCCCTCCCAGCTCATTCCTGTGGAGCACAGAATGGAGTTCCCCCTCCTTTGTCTTTCTTTTTTCACTGTAAACATATTCCGATTGGCGGTGTGAGTCCGGGAGATACTTCCCCCATCGGGCTGCGGCCCCGAGCGAAGCTCAGGTCACTGGGCTGTGTGTGAGGACAGAGCTCACAGGGCACAGGGAGAAACCCTAGGGCAGGACAGAAACCTGACATAGAAAAGCCAGCTCCATTGTTGGACAGTCTCGAGCTTTTCAACAAGCTGGGTGTGGCCAGATAAGCCCAGCTCCCTAACCTTTGCTCGGCATTCCTGAAGACTTGTTGTTTGTTTTGTTTTGCCTCCTGGCTGTCTCTGGACACTGCTGTTACTGAGAACTCAGAGGATCAAGAATTTAAAAAAAATGGGCAAAACGGAGTGGCCACCCTTAAACAGTAGGTGGGACCGACCGCAGGGAACTACGGGGCCGTGGCGTTCTGGTTGAGGCTGGGAAACAGTGTAAGTGCTCAGTCTGTTCGTGCTCACTGAGTAGCACACAGGATCGTGCCCTGTGCACACCTAGTTCTGGGGAAGGGCCGTTGGGTCAGATCAGTTTACTTCCCTCCAGCGATCCGGTGTCCGTGCCTCTCACAGGAGAGGACGGTCCGCCTGGGCCCGGAGGCCCATTTCCATGTGTCCGGCATGACACGCTCGCCAGCACGGGGGTCGCTGCCTCTGTCCCCCCTCCCTGGTGACGAGAGTTGAGGGAGGGATCTGCAGGGCTGGCATCATGCCACCCGTGTTCAAACCCTGTGCGTCCAGTCACAAGTCCACTTCCTTAGAAGGCGTTCTTAGTCCTTTAAAGAAACGTGCCGCTGATACTCCTCTTACAAGTCCCCAGCGGTGAATTCCACGTTGTACTCTGGGGTGGGAGTACTTCTCTGTGAATGAAAGCCTGGTAAATCAGACCTGTCACTCATCGTGTACACGCCAGTGACCTGCCCATAGGGCCTTGTCACCACGTGCCCTCAGGGTCACGAGGCCCCGGCTGTGACTGGTTCATCTCCGTGAGGCATCGAAGAGCTGCCGTCACTGGATCTCATTGGCAAAACCAGGCATAACTGTTACTCAAACACAGCTCATGAGCTCGGCCGGTGTGGCTCAGTGGTTGAGTGCCGACCTATGAACCAGGAGGTCACAGGTCGATTCTTGGTCAGGGCACATGCCCGAGTTGCAGGCTCAGTCCCCAGTGTGGGGGATGCAGGAGGCAGCCAGTCAATGATTCTCTCTATCATTGATGTTTCTATCTCTCTCTCCCTCTCCCTTCCTCTCTGAAATCAGTTTAAAAATATTTAAAAAATACAGCTTATGAGCAGCATTCATTATAAAAGATAACAGAGGATTCATTGACCTCCAGCCCTGGGCTGGGAGGAAGGCGAAACCACATCTGAAGACGAGGAGGGCACAGGGGTTTCAGCCTGAGTTCCTGGCCCGCTGGCCGTTCCCGTCGCGTGGGGTCGCGTGGGGTCGCGTGGGAAGGCTCTCTCCTCACCCAGCGGCTGACAACTCTGTGTGAGAGGTCAGGGCCTGTGCAGTGGTCTGGTTAATGAGGATGAGGGATTTCTGTGGAGCTCAGGGCCCCGCTTCAGACACGAGGACCCGGCAGGTCTGAGCAGGTCCCAGGGGTCTGCGCCCTAAGCCGCGGCCAGGTGGTCTGTGCGAGACGCTCAGGAAAAACACGGCCTTTGAGTCGCCGGAATCTCCTGAGTCTGCCTCCTCCACCCTCTCTGTCTTCTTGCTCCTGTCACTGCCCCCGGCCAGCTCCTCACGTCTGCGAGATCATTTCTCCAGTGCGAGGCTTGTCCAGACCACGCGGGGCCTGGGCGGTCGCCCAGACTGCCCGATGACCGAGGGGTTCTCTGTCGCAGGACCCCAGCATCTCCTCATTCTTCTCTGCTTTCCCATTGCAGCCCTGCCGGGCAGTGTGTCCTAGTTCTAAAGACGAAGTGGTTTGTCTGGCTGTGCAGTTAGCAGGGGGGAAGCCGTTACCTTAGCAGGTCCCCCTGCCCCCACCTGCCCGCTGTCCCGGCATCGTGGTGCGGCGTGTGCTCCGGGCGCTCGCATGTCACCTCTGCGCCCCCTCGGCTGCCACCCCACTGCGCCGTTTCAGGGGATCAGGAAGGATGGGTTTCCTGCAGGTTCCTGTTTGTCCTGCCTTCTGCAGGGGCAGGTTCTTCAGTGAAAGGCCCTCTACCCACCACCAGTCAACCTGGCGATCTCTCCCCAAAGGCCTGTCTCTGTCCTGGAGAGGAAAGGGACTGACCTGGCACCGGGCCTGGTTCTAGAACCACCTGTCCCCTCACCTGGCAGCAGGGGGACGGGCAGGAGAAGAACAGACCCCCTGTCTCCTCACCTGGCAGCAGGGGGACGGGCAGGAGGACAGACCTGCCGCCACTTTCTCCAAGAAACACTGACCCACCATGGATGGAGTGGGCGCCTCCTCAGGGCTCTTCATAAGCCCCGTCTGAGGCCTCTCGTCCCTCCGCTGTGCTGTCGTTTCCGGCGTGTGTGTACCTGTGTGTGTATTTCTCAGGCTGTGGACGAATCCTGCTCATCACTTGCATAGCATCCAGTGCACGTGGTCAGGAGATGCTCGTTTAGATGCACGTGAAGAGTGGAAGTGGCGACCTGGAATCTCCGTGAGGGGTGCATTGGGTGCCGCACTTTGAACTTTTGTCGTCCTCTGATAAGCGGGGCCTCCGCACAGGGTGGTTAAGTAGTTGATTACACGACTGAAGTGGGCAGTTTGTGGTTTGTGGTTCACTAAGCAAATACTGGAGGAAGCAAGTCCCAGTCCCGCCAGAAACACAAGCGCTGCTTCGCACACTGCTCATGGCCGGGGCCCCAGGGCCGGGTGTCCAGCTGGCCTTGTGGGCTCCGCAAGGAGCCAGAGCAGGACGGAGGGGAGGAGAGAGGCAGCGGTTCGCAGCTCCCGGTCCCCAGCCCACAGCCCTCAGAGGGGCTCTGGGAGCCTGGACGTGCCTGTGAGGGAGGCCCCTGGCCAGGCCTTCCTGGGCCCCCGGCTCAAGGGGTTGGGGCTAAGGAAACACGGTGGGAAGGTTCATTGAGTAGCACCAAGCCCTCTGTGGGGAAATGGCCCTCGCTCTGTGTCGGAGGCAACACCACCCGTAAAGCAGCCAACGCGGGCGTCCCCTGTGATGGCAGTGCCCCCTGTGATGGCAGTGCGCGTGGCTTCTCGCCTGGGTCCAGGCCAGACCTGCGGACGATTCTGCACCATGTCCCCACGACCTCTGTCCCCAGACCAGCGGGAGCCCGGCTGATTCAGGATGTTTTGTCACCTCTTTTGTAGTCGCATTTAAGGAATGAAGTGGACCATGCGTCGTAATTTACTTGTTGAATACTTACTATCAGTATATCCAGTTACTTAGTATGTATCAGAATAATAAGGAAGGACTTTCCCCTCTGTTTCAAAAGCAAAAGCATAAACAACCCTTTCACTTGGCAGTTTCTTTACTATGTTTCTGAAAAGGCAGCAAGCACTGTTCCTTAAAATAATAGCCCATCTGTTCCGCTGCACAGATCTTATTAAAGTCCCAGCTAAATTTCTACTCCCTTCATGTGACAGATTGTAGAAGAATTTTTTCAACTAGAACTTCATGATGCTTCTTTCTGAATACTGGATAGAAAGTAGGGATAGCATATAAAGTTAGTTACAGTTAGTTTTAGTTCTTGGTCTTTATAGAGCTGCTGTTTGTCAATGACACAGAATGTGTATCGCCATAGCAACGGGACCACCCCAGACGCAGAGCACTGTTCCCCAGGTTGTAGGCGTAGCTGTTCTCCTAAGAGGTGAGAGGCCCTCTCTCTCCTCATTCCCACGCGCGGCTGTTCTCAGGCACAGGCAGCTCAGCAGCAACTTTGAGGGACCTGGCGGGGACACCCTTCCTGGGAGGGGGTGTTCCTGTGTGTCACCCTCATGTCTGGGTGAAGGGGCAGAGGTGCGGAGACCTGCACATCGTCGGGTGGTCTGTGAGGGGAGCCCGAACCCTGGGCTGGAGAAACCGGAGTTGACCCATCATTGCTCCGCTGAGAGCACGAACGTGGCTCTGTGTTTCTATTGCCTCTGTTGCGGGATGGACGGAGAGAGGACAATTCTGGACGGAGAGAGGACGATTCTGGCTGGATGGGATGATTCTGGATGGAGAGAAGACGGTTCTGGGCAGAGAGAGGATGGTTCTGGGCAGAGAGGGGACGATTCTGGACGGAGAGAGGACCGTTCTGGACAGAGAGAGGACGATTCTGGACGGAGAGAGGACGGTTCTGGATGGAGAGAGGGTGATTCTGGACGGAGAGAGGATGGTTCTGGACAGAGAGAGAATGATTCTGGACGGAGAGAGGACGGTTCTGGATGGAGAGAGGGTGATTCTGGCCGGCTGCCAGGATCTGGAGTCTGTCCACACTCATGGCAGAGACTGTTGGATGAGCCTGCACTGACGTTTCTCTGTCGCCCACACAAGACAGGCACCCGCATGCCTCCCAGGAGGTGCTCCTGACCCGCGGGCAATGAACTCGACAGGTGACACGTGGAATGTCCTGGAAAAGACAGAAGTCAGCAGGAGTGCTCGGCAGGGGCTCCATTCCCTTTGGCACGAGCTGTGGGCTCGGCAGATACTCTGGGTGGATGTCGGGCTGATCCCCTGGGACCTGAGAGTGTTCTCTCCTGGTGGCGGGAGGGTTTCCTTAAACTGAACCTGCACTGGGGCAGGACCCTACAGGAGGCCGAGCTCTGGGCACGGGCTAGGAACCAAGGTCTCCTTCCCTGGAAGAACTCCTTAAGTAATGCGAGCCCAGGCTCCTGGCGGCAGCCCTGCAGTGGCATAGGTGCTGGTGGCCTTGCTGGTGCTGGTGGCGGTGCTGGTGGCGGCAGTGGGTTTTTGAGGAGGTGGGAGGGGTGGAGGTGAGCCTGTTTGTCCATGGGGCAGAGGGAAGAGGGCCCCTGAGCCATGACTGTCACCAGGGATGGGAGAAGCCAGGAGTGAGTTGAAGGCCAGGACCTGGGTCGTCTTCCTTTCCTGTCGCCAGACGCCCTGTGGCTGTCTATTGCTACTCTGGCGATTCCCCTGAATTTTAAGGGGATCTTTAAACTTGCAGGGGAAGGGACTGGGTTTCTTCATCCCTCAGCTGGGAGTGGAGACTTTCTGCCTCTGTTTGTTGTAAGCAAAGAGCAAAGACTTTCAGGAGACAAAGTCAATACGGATCTCATTGTTTTAAGAGCCTGATTATTTAAAATGGAAAGAAGGTAACATCTACAGGAAAGAAAGTATTAGTAGCTTCACTGTGTCGCTATTGGAAGGTCCGGAACTGCCCTGCTCCCTGGAACTTCCCACGGCTGTAGCCGGGCTATCCCCAGTGGCTCCTGGGCAGTTGCAATGGCATGAGGAACCAGACTTTTAATCTTATTTCATTTCAATGAACATCAAGTGGCCCCATGTGGTTCCTGGCTATGGAGTGGGACAGCACGGTTCTGGAAGACAAACCTTTTGTGGGGATAAGGCCACAATGGCGATCAGACAGCGTGGGCCCCTTTCTAAGTAGCATGCACCCTGATCGATGTTCACCCACCCAGGGCGTGTATCCGTGATGTGTCACTCACAGGTATTTAGTTTTTTTGTGTGTTTTTTTAAAAGGGAGCATCCAATTTTTTAAAAAAATATATATTTTATTGATTTTTTTTACAGAGGGGAAGGGAGAGGTATAGAGAGTTAGAAACATCGATGAGAGAGAAACATCGATCAGCTGCCTCCTGCACACTCCCCACTGGGGATGTGCCCACAACCAAGGCACATGCCCTTGACCGGAATCGAACCTGGGACTCTTGAGTCCTCAGGCTGACGCTCTATCCACTGAGCCAAACCGGTTAGGGCCACAGGTATTTAGTTTTAATGGCTGTGAGCCTTGGGGCCAGGGAGAGGAACAGAGTGAAGGGTGATGCCGTGAGCGCGGGCAGGGCTGCCTCCACTGCCCCCTGGGACAGGCCTGGCAGGCTCACAGGGGCACACGCCGCCTTTCCTTTGGTGTTGGGTATCTTTTACTCTTTCCATTTCCTTTCCATGTGCCGCGTCTTGCCTGCCTACAAGCACAGACCATTCCTTTCCTAGGAGGGTTTTTACCCATATGTGTGCATCATGCGTTCTCAACAGGGGACTTGTCCTGGGGCATCGAGATCGGCACTGGTTTGTGCCCCTCCAAATGCCTCGGGAGCTGACAGATACACAGCGTATGTGGTGTCCACATTCCCAGGGGTGGGCAACGAGGAAGCCTAAGAAGGCTCTTAGGGAGTGGGGGCAGTACTGAAAGAGTAAAAACCACACACTGATTGAATTGGACGAAGATGGGCTTTGATGTGGGGGTTGCTAAAGCCATTGTTTGCAGGGTCCTTGATGAGTAGAAGGTCATTGGGAACAGCTTTTGTTGTTAACTCTGATGAAGTAGAATTTACACTCCTTCGTTCCCCATTCACAGCTGGGTGGGGATTGGACCAATGAACCGTAAGGACCTCTCTTTCTAATTTTAAATGATTCTTTCTTGCTCACATTCTGGGGGATGAGAGGAGCTGTGTTTCCCCCACCAGCCTGCTGTTCTCTGGTCCCGGAAGTGCTATATTTGTCCTGTGCTTTAATGTACACAAAGGTCTAAATTGCTACGTTTCTGTAAAGTTGGATATAACATCTTAATTAAAGTGTCATCCATAAGTCATGCTCAGAGTCCCTGAGTCTGTGCAGCCAGTGGGGAGCAGGGACTCACACGTGTGCCCTGGAGTGAAAGCTGCTCCGGGAACCGTGGAAACCCATGGGTGCAGCGGGGAGAAGGGGCCACTCACCACCTCTGTTCCTCGTGGGTGGGCCCTGGGCATGGTCACAGGGGCAGGCGTGACAGCACTTTGTAAATTACAGTCGCAAAGCTTCCTGCAGACGCTGGCGATACATTGACAGTTCTGATGGAGAGAGGCCTTCCTGCCTGGGGTGGCTTGGAGCTGAATGTGAAGGGAGAGCAGGTATCTGCAGGGGAAATGAAAGGCAGGGCTGTGCCAGGTCTGGGGAGCTGCAGAAGCAAAGCAGGCAGGTACGAGGTGTGGGGTTCTTCAGGGAGGGGTGTGTGTGGTTCATTTGGGGAAGGAGAGGAACAAGGGGAAGGAGAGAGAAAAGGGTAGGAACCGGGTGGGGTATGGACATCCCTGCAGAACAGAGTGGCCTGTGTAAATATGTATATTTTATTTGTGTCATATATACATATGTTAGATGTCATGTAAATGTGAGATTTTTATAACGTTGAAAGTATTTCTCAGCCCTGGCCCGATAGGTCAGTTGGTTAGAGCGTCACCCGATAGGTCATTGTGGCGAGCCGGCACAGCCATGGCATACTCAGCCCCAGGGCGCCTTATGGGCCACGCCAGCTCAGCCAGGTTCAGTGACCCTGAGAGGGGGCGGTGAAGAAAAGACAGACAAGAGAATGAGCTGGGTCTGGGTGGGACGCTGCTCCCGGATGGAGAGACAGAGCCACGGACTACAACCGTGTCTTTATTTTATAGCCAGATTCCATGGGGCAAAGTAAGGGCGTGGTCAAGATGTTTACAGCATCCTCATGGGTTTCAATCCTACTCAGTTACATGCACCTGAACTCTATCAAGCCCATATTACTCAGACACGTGGGGCCACATGTTCGGACCATTGGTTCAAGCTTACAACTACAGCTGTTGGCTATAATTGTGCTGGGAGGGCTTTGTCCTCCAAGCTGGGACTTGCATGTGGCCATGAGAGGACTGTGCCCTCTCATTAGTGCGAGGCTTGAACCTCTCCAAACACTGTAGCCGCTCTCCACATGCCAAAGTTGTGGTTTTATCCCCAGTCAGGGCACATACAAGAATCTACCAATGAATACATAAATAAGTGGAACCACAAATCAGTGTTTCTTTCTCTCTCTCTCTCTCTCTCTCTCTCTCTCTCTCTTCCCTCCCCCCTTTTTCCTCTCTCTCTCTCTCTCTCTCTCTCTCTTTCTCTCTCTCTCTCTTTCTCTCTCAAATCAATCAACAAATAAAAAAAGGAAGTTTTTCTGGGAGCCTGCTGGTAGAGCATATGATCATTTTCTACTCTCTGGATCTGTTTCCATAGATTTAAAATGGTGAAAATAACTCCTCAGGTCACCTCGAGGGTTACTATGAGGCTCAGATGGAATAATCTGTGTGGAAGTGCTCAGTAGCAGGTCGTGGGCCAAGACCGCTCCCTGCTTTCAACACCCTCCCTTCCTTCGTGACAAGAACCCTGATATTGGTTGGGGTCTGCAGTCCAGCCACAAAACAGCTGTTTCCCTGTCCCACCTACTATGACCATGTGACAAAGATTTGGCTAATAGGAAGGAGTGTTGTTTGCTTGTGCTGGTAGTGTGGGCATCTGTTCTCCTTATTGGCCGGAGCTCCAGTAGCCGACTTGGACCGCAGACTAAGGACCTGGCTGAGGGGGGTGTGGACTGTGAGGAGCTCAGCCCCACGATCTGGTGGAGCCTCCGTAGTGTCACCGGTGTGAGCAAGAAACAGACAGGAGTATTATTTAAGCCCCTGGAATTTGAGGTTTTCTATTTTGATCATTTGAACCTGTTCCTAACAGATCCAGGTCATATGACATAGCCTGGTGAATTTGAAGTCAATACTGGTCTCATTTAACTAAAGCTTGTTAATAAAACGAAATTAAGCTAATGAGTGTTGGTGGGATAAGCAGTAGGAATGGCAAATAGGTTTGATATATTTGTAACTACTTCAGTGTACCTGGTGCTTCAGTCTGCTCTACAAGTATATAATTCTCTTTGAACTCTTGATTATAGTAATTTTATTTATAGATTATTTCTCATTGATAAGTCACAAATCATTCTCAGTTATCTCAATGACCATAAATTGGACGAGACTGCATTGAGACTTTTCTCTATTCAATTGATTCCTGAGTTCTTGGCAGTTTACAGTTTTAAATAAGCCTAAATATTAAAATAAAAAATAGCTCTCAATTTTGTAAACTCTTTCTTATCCCCCTACACGTCATTGAGCTGAAAGGTGCAATGCTGAAACGTTCAGGGCCGGTAGTGGTGCTGTGTGTACTTCCCTGGCCTAATGGCTCCCTTGGGTCAGTCGGCAGTTCTTAAAGTGTGGTCTGTGGGCACCCCACATTCTTTCAGAGGATCCTCGACATCATAAAATTATAATAATTTCTAAGAGGTTACTTGTCTTTCTCACTTTGTGGATACTTACACTGATGATACATAAGGAATTCCGGTGAGCAAGCAGCGGGCATCTTGGCCTGAATCAAGGTGGTGGCCCCACCCTCTAATGGTTGTTACTACGTTCTTTATCGTCACATACCCATGGCGGGGAGGGAGACCAGTTTCACTTGGAAATGTACTTGATGAATCAGTAAACATTTTGGTTTTACTAAATCTTAACACCCAGGTGCCTTCTCTTTAATATTCTGAGCTATGAAGTGGGAAGTATGTGTAAGGTGTTCTGACACACACAGAGGCAAAAGCACTCTGATGAGCTCAACTGACCACTTTTCCCCGAGAGCAGCCTACTTTTATGTAAAGGGGTGACTTGTAAACCGTGACCATTCAGACTTAGGTATTTGTGGATGTTTTCTCAAAATCGAATTGACTTTCATTTTAAGAAAAATGAATTTCTATTACTTGTCCACAATGATAAAATTTGAGCTTTCAAGTGAATATTAAAATTTTGGAAACCTTGCATCCATCACCATTTCTGTGGTGATCAGTGCTGTTTCTACTAGATGTGATTTTTTGGATGTTATGTGATGAACTGTGTCAGCACTTGAAAGACGTACATAACTTAGTGAGCCACCATTTCTAAATGACCCAAGTATGGTTACAAAATCATGTTGATAAAAGAGCCACTCAAAGTTGCAAGATGACCAATGAATTTAAGAGGAATTTAACATGAAAGGTTGACTGATAAGATTGCAAATTCCAAACAACCTTTAAGGAAGTACCAGTTACTAAATCTGGCATAAGATCAAAGAAGAATACCAAGCATTATCTGAAAAAACAACAACACACACACACACACACAAAACAACTTAAATACTTCTTCCTTTTCCAGTTCTGTATCAGTTGAGGCTAGACTTTCTTCACATATTTCAACCAAATCTACACAGTTATTGCATCAGACTGATATAGAAGCAGATATGAGAATCCTGCAATGTTTTATTAACCCAGATGTTAGAAATGTGCAAAAAATTAGCTCATTGAGAATATACTGAAAATCACTGAAATGTGCACTTTAAAAGGAGGGACATTGTGTTTTGTCAGTTGTGTCAATTAAAAAATACATGAATGAACTTCTTTTAATGTTGGTATTTTAGAATGTGGAAGATATTGCATCTAAAACTTGTTTACCGTGTAACTTATGTCCAAAAAAATCATGAAAGTCGCTCCATCCTCATAGCACCTTACACTGTATATTTGAGCCTCTTCGATTCAGCAAGTCACACTATGTTATGGCCCATATCGTTAATTTCTACCTTGGGTACGGCTTACTGCTGTCCTTCATGCAGAGGGAAAAGGACACGGAAACATGAGCTGACAACCATGCAAAAGAAAATTTCTTTTTCCCCAAATGGTCTTTAGCAGAGCGGCAGGAAATGCAGTCGCAGTGCATTAGTTTCCTCTGCATGGCAGCAAGGGTTGCACTTGGATTTAACCCTTGGTCTTTCCTGAAAAGTTGCCATCGGGGTTGCCCATCTCCCAGCACTCTGCATCGACTTCCCCACGGAAATAAGTGAGGACACCTGCACGGTATTCGTTTCGGAAGGAGCGCAGACCTGGCGAAGGCAGGTGTGCTGACAGCGGGCACGTGGGAAACGTGACCCCCGAGAACCTTGAGGGTAGGTTTTTTTTTGTGTTTTTTTTTAATATATTTTATTGATTTTTTACAGAGAGGAAGGGAGAGGGACAGATAGTTAGAAACATCGATGAGAGATAAACATCGATCAGCTGCCTCTTGCACACCCCCTCCTGGGGATGTGCCCGCAACCAAGGTACATGCCCTTGACCGGAATCGAACCCGGGACCCTTCAGTCCGCAGGCCGATGCTCTAGCCACCGAGCCAAACCGGTTTGGGCGAGGGTAGGTTTTTATGTGCAGCAGCTTGCGCTGTGTGGGCAGGAGTATGAGCAGGGTGCTCAGGAACCTGGACAGGTGCCTGTGCAATTAGTTACTGTGGCCGCCAGGGCGTGTGTAGGGCGTGCGTGGAGCTGCGGTGAGTGAGCACCAGAACAGCTCCCGCTGCGGACTGTGTGCGCTTAGTTTGTCAGGACACGCAGGTCTTCAGAGAAGTACAGGCGCCAGCGTCCTCGTGCCCAGCTGCCTCAGCCCGGGAATGCGGGCAATGGCCTGTCTGCGTCATGGAGCTGGCGCTCCCTTCCAGAGCGTTCCAGTCCTGGCTGCCACCGAGGGAACTGTGTTCATGGCCTTTCCAGGACCAGGGACAGCTGTGCTTTTCACAGACCGAGGTTCCGGCCCTCCTAACAGCACGGACCTGCTCTGACCCACCGGGCGCTCGCTGGTGGGGTTTGAAGACGAGCGAACACCACACTGGGCTGACATGGCTGAGAACCCAGGTGGAAGTGGCCCTGGCCACTGGAGGACAACGACTCTGTTTTCTCTTCAAAAAGACTTATTCTTTCCATTTGGTCCAATGCATGGGAGAGGGCTCCATGGTGGTTAAAAGGGTGGCTGGTGGTTTTGGGGAGAGGCTCAGGCAAAAGCCAGACACCAGGGGGATGCAGAGGAGCCCCTCAAAGGCCTCTGGGCTCCAGAGGCTCCTAGTCGTGTTTGAGGGTGAGCCTTTTGAAGAGATACTTACGCAATCCACCCTGGGGCCGGCCAGCCTGTGAGGGGAGTCACGTGTTGCCCATCTTCGTGATGAGTTTCACCTCCTCATCCAGGAAATGGTTCTCTAGGAAGTCTCAGAGATGAGGGTCTGGGTAGAACCCAGGGCATGCAGATCCAAAAGGGCCTGGTTCCGGTTCCCCTCCATCCAAGGCTACAGCTGCTTCCATGGCCTTCTGAGTTTCGCCCCACTCACCTTGGGAAGACTTCACCATGTCCCGGAAGAGACTGTGGCCACCTTGCTGGTTTTGCATCTTTAAGAGATGCTCAGAGCCCTTGTGCGCCTCCTTGGCCAACTTGTGGACTATCTGGCCCACGCCCTCGAGAGCCACATCATTGTGGTTGAAATAGAAGCCAAGAGAGAGGTAGGTGTAGGAGACCTGCAGATGCAGGTTGGCCAGGCGGTTGATGGCAGCCTCCATCTCGGTGGAATAATTCTGACGAATTTGGGAGCTCATAGTTGTTCGGCAATGAAGAGTTAAGGTAAAAAACAAAACGGTGTTGGCTGGTCACGGAGTTGGAGGATGGCTGAGGTGGCTCTGAAGGTGGTGACTGGAAAAGACGGTGGAGGGTGGTCAGAGGCTGGAAGAAGAGCCGTCCCTGGGTCTGTGCCATGCAAACACTGTTGAGGCGGGAGACAGATCTGGGACTGCCGAGGGCACTGCAACAAGGGCTTTCTCAGGGAAACCGTGTTCACTGGTTTCCTTCCTGTCACCTGGGAAGTTCGTCTCTCCCGTTGGTGAGGAAGCAGCGGTGGCTTTTTGAAAACTCACGTATTGGTATGAACTCCCTTTTTGACTTCTTCCTCCTTGCATGTCCCTTCAAATCTATCCCCGCTGCTTTTCAGATAAATTAGGATGAAAGTGAATTATGTTAAGCTATACTTTAATTATAGCTTATTGATGCGTATTCATGGGGAAGGTTTGCCTATATAGCCAGCCTCTTCCTGCGGGCTGTCAGCACAGGTTTTCTTTTCTTTTTGGGCATTTTTTGGCACAGACATTTCGTTTCGTTTTTAGAAATAGGGACACATTCTAGTAATTGCCTGTAATATAGTTAACCTTGAAGCTCACAATGGTTTTTAAATGGTTTGCAGAAAAATTCCAACTTTAAAAATAAGCGGTATTTGGTTATCTGTGCTATTGAGAGGGACCGGATTTGAACACCCCACATCCCCAGACAGATTGTTTTAAAATGTTCTTTGGCTTTGGAGCGTTTTCACGACTTTTTTTAAAAATTGCTTTTAATTAAAATATTAGAATTGCCTTGCATTTCCTGAGCCTGGTTGTTGGCAGTGGGTGGTTTGGGAATTACCGAAATGTTGAGGTGACTTTGGCGGCTGATGGTGGGATGAGCTGCTCCTGATGATGCTGTTGATTTGGGGGTTTGCTTTCCAGTATTAGAGGTAGGAACCCGAGGGATTGGCTGCTGTCTACGCTGTGCTTCCAGGAGAAGAAAGGGAGAACTTTACGTTTTTGAGAGATGGTGAGCGTCTGAGGGAGGACTGGTAGGAGCAGGAGAGCGTGGAGGTGTAGGCTTTAGGGAAGTGTTCCTTTCTCTGGGAGCAGATTCATTGGGGCAGGGGGCAGGCACTGCTCACACAGATGGAAGAACGGGTGCGTCCTTCAGGAATGTAGCTCCCTGCATGGGTTGTCTCCCAGTGTCCTTCCGGGTCAGCTGTCCCGAGGTCACAGACCCGGGAGCACAGACTAGACTCACTGCATCAGTCTCACAATTTATGATCAATGTGGAGCGCCCATTGAGAAAGTAAGGGCAGTGGTGGGCTAGGTTCATGCACCTCGGGTGGGGTGCAGTCAGAGTCCCACTCTGCTTGGATCCTGGGGTGTGCATTGTTTTGCTGACTTTTTGAGCAGTTGGGGTTCAGGGCCACAGCTGTCGTCACCTGTTCGCCTGATGAATGTTATGCCCAGATTTCAAGATCCCCAAAGACAGACCACTAGGGAGCCGAGTCTGATGCAAAAGCAAAGAGCCTTTATTCAAGCCCGGGCTCGGTCCCTCCGCTCTACCGACGCAGAGGCAGCGTGTGAAGAGCCCCAAGTCCCAAGAGAACAAAGATTTTATAGGGCTTGGGGTCGGGGGAGGGGGGCGGGTGGGGGGGTGGTGGTACACTCGGACCACTGATTTGGCCGATTCCGGTTGGTTGAGTGAGGGCCGGGGGCTAGTGATGCAAGGGCAGGGTGCAGCTAGGGCAGCCGTGGGCAACCTCGGCCTGCCGGCCGGATCCGGCCCGTTTGAAATGAATAAAACTAAAAAAAAAAGACTCTACCCTTTTATGTAATGATGTTTACTTTGAATTTATATTAGTTCACACACAAACACTCCATCCATGCTTTTGTTCCGGCCCTCCGGTCCAGTTTAAGAACCCATTGTGGCCCTCGAGTCAAAAAGTTTGCCCACCCCTGGGCTAGGGTCTGGTTACACTAAGACAGGGGGGTGGTCAGCATATTTTTGGCCTTGGGTTAGTTCCCCTTGCATTCCCATTGGCTGATTTAAGGCCGGGCTGAATAACTGACACATTCTGTGGTTTTTTTCCTTGGAAGTGGGGTCAGGGACACAGCTATCAGTCCCGTTCTGCCCTTTCAATGAACAGCCTTAGGTGTCAGTGATGGCGGCTGCATGCATGTTAAGTGATCGTTTGTGTTCTGTGTATATCCAGGTACCTGGTGAGTGCTGGCACCTTCCGGTCTCTCCACCTACCAGTCACATTCTACTCATTACGTGTATTGGTCCTGTGCCTCTGTCCATGTCTGACAGACCTGTGCTCTTGAGCTATTTACAGTGGGGCCTTGACTTACGAGTGTCCTGACTAACGAGTTTTTTGAGATACCAGCTGTCTCTCGGCTGATTTTTTGCATTGAGTTGATAGAGTAATTTGAGTTAACGAGCTCCTTAACGAGCTCGGTCTCGGAATGAATTAAACTCGTAAGTCAAGGCCCCACTGTATACCTAAAACACCTTCAGAGGTTTTACCTGTGTTTTGCAAGTCACAAGCATATCCATTTATCATAATAGAAGCAAATATTTTCAGAAGCCTTACAGAATGCAAGAAATTGGAAACAGTAGTCTATACATACCTTTTTTAAAGTTATTTTTTTTATTGTGGTAAAATTTACAGTACATAAAATTTACAGTTTTAGCCATTTTTAAGTGTACAGTTTAGCAACACTAAGCACATTCACGTTGTTGGGCTACCATCACCAGCCGTCCCCAGCACCATCTCAACTTCCCAGACGGAAGCTCTGTCTCCATTAAACATGACCTCCACCCCCACCCCAGCCTCCTGCACCTGCCAGAGTATTAATAAGCTTTTCAGTGAGAGAGGCAGAGTGGTGAGGACTCAGGGGTGACTGTCTTTAGGTCTGAAGAAGGGCTTTAGGTTTTCTTCTCCTGTTTCCAGGAGGAGGGCGAGGGAAGCGGTGAGCATGTGATGGCAGATCCCTGGGCCTCAGGGTTTGTTTTCCTGAGGGAACCACGTGTCCTCAAACCTGCACCCGGGCTCATTGTGTAGGGTGGGGCCGAAGCTTCTGGACTTGCTCTCCATGCAAGTTCCCTTTCCTGGTCTGTGTTGCTTGGTGATGAATTTCTAATGTCTAAGGAAGACCGAGAATCTGAACACACACGTGTTGATTTTAAAAACACACATCATTTTTATCATTCTCTACCTGTCCTTCTAAACATGAAATGTTCCCTCCTCTGTCTTGTTCAAGTTGTGTTGCAGTGGCTGCTACTTCTGTTCAACTGGTGGTTATTTCTAAACTCAAGCTCCTGAAACACTGAAAAATGAAGGGGAAAGGGGATTCAGGGGGCTGTCGAACATCTTGTTTCTTCTGAAATATCTGTTGTTAAGCATTTTAATGTCCATGGTTTTTGTAATATGTTTTACATTGTGATTAGCTTTGAAATGATATTTTTCCATATTGCTGGTCTGCTTTTTCCTGTTCATCTATGATATTGCTGTATTTAAAAATGATTGGTTATTTCATTTTTAAAAGCAAAATAGCTCTCTTAGAGCATAAATATGATTTCTGTAAGAATTTAGTTTCAAACATTGATGTGTATTAAGTAAGTACAGTGGCCTGATTAGTGCAGTAAATGGACAGAGTTAAAATTTTCACATTATAGTTTACTTCAAAATAAACACATAACACTTACAGGAAAACAAGCACCTACTGAGTGTCTAGATGGGGAAGAACTTCCAAATAGTATACGTGATGGAAAGTATTTCTTAATGAAGATTAGCTAGGTTTGTTACACAGAAAGTTTTTGAAAACCTCTATATTTCCATATCTAAACAAAATTTTAAAAGTCAAATACAAAGAGAGGTTAAAGTGTGAATACGATTGATTCCTGAAGGGTTTATTCCAATTGGTAAGAAATGCTATAAAACTCCAATAGGTAAATGCACAGAGCTGGCATGACTACACTCCACAACTGAGGTAAATATAGATGATGAACAGACAGGAGAACTTTTCTTATTAGCAATCACATAGACTTAAGTGAACAGCAACTTGCTACTTTCTGCATCTCTAAATAACAAAATTTTCAAAATATTACCCAGTGCTGTATTGATATGGTTGTTAGTAGACGTGTTGGTACATATATCTTTTTGTAAAAAAAAAATTTTTTGTAAATCAGAACTTTATATGTTTATATACCTTTCTGGGTATCCTGGGGTTCCTGGACTTATATTTGAAGTTCTTAAGTTAGACTAGTGTGTGTGTGTGTGTGTGTGTGTGTGTGTGTGTGTGTGTGTGAGAGAGAGAGAGAGAGAGAGAGAGAGAGAGAGAGAGAGAGAGATATTCAGGTGACCAAGCTCCCTCCTCACTACCCCCTGACCCCCCATGGAGGTCAATCAGACTGAAACAAGGGGGTGAGTGAGCTCTTCCAGGCCATCTGGCCGGTGTTTAATAAAGGCTGACTAAGCCTGTTATGCTTGGTGCCCAGGATGAAAGGCTGAATAAGATTCCGTGTTGATACCCAGATACTTAAAATTATCTCCTCTTATTACGAAATGAGTGGTTTAATAATGGCATGTGTAATGCATCCTGGGAAAAACAAAGCATGAAAAATTGATATGCGTTAACTGAAGATTTTTAAATGGGGCCTTTGAAATACTTGAGAATTGAAAATAGGACCGTGGTCACTCACAGAGAAGACAGTTTCAGGTCTTCACCTTCCCGCTTCAGATTTCACACTCTTTCCCTTTTCTCTCCCTGTAGAAGCTCCATGCTGGGAGGGTGGTTAATTAGTAAAACCTGAGTCATAGATTAGACCTCCACAAATAGTGCTCGGCTCCTTCTGCCCCAGTGCCTCTCACAGGGCTTTCACAGCTCCTCGGGATTAGAATTGCAGAATTCATCATCCATGAGCTGTTTTGGCATCTGTCGTGGGTTAAATTGTGTCCTCCCAAAAGATAAATTCAGGTCTTGGCACCTGTGAATGTTACCTTATTGAGACATAGGGTTTTTGCAGATGATCAGCCTAGATTTAGGGTGGGTCCTAAATCCAGTTTGTGGTGTCCTTATTAAAGAAAGAAGAGGGCCTCTTTGGCCTTGATCACAGAAGCAAAATGACGAAGGGAATGACGTCATTCAGAAAGCACCACAATGAGATGCAGACATTGTGCTGCCTCTGTGGCCCGAAAGCCCCCCACCTTCAGAAGCCCACCTGTGGCAAGTGTGGCTCCCCCACCAAGCTGGTGAGGAAGTGTGACTGGAGGCTGCCCAGGCTAATCGACAAAACACCACTGGGACCGGTTGGAGGGGGCAGCTAAAAATTGTGCACCACTGGTTCAGGCATGGGTTCCACGAAGGAGCAACACCTAAACCCAGGAGGGCAGTTGTTGCAGCGTCCAGTTCATCTTAAGGATTCCAGCGATTATTCATGCAGTGAATGTTCTGGTTTTAAAAAAATAAGAAAGAGGGAAATTTGAGACACAGAAACACAGAGAAAAAGACCGTGGGAAGAGGAGGCAGAGATTAGAGTGATGCAGCCACAAGCCAAGGAATGCCAGGGGCCACCAGGTGTTGGAAGAAGGAGGAGGGACAGGGCCCAGTGCCTCTGAAGGGAGCATGGCCTTGCCAACATCTTGGTTTTTGACTTCTGGCCTCCACAACTATGAGAGATGAAATTTCTGTTACTTAAGCCACTCAGTTTGTGGTAATTTTTATGGTGACTCTAGGAAACTAATATAGCATTCATCTGAAAATATTATTTGAGGAATGGGAGATAAATGGTGAAAATATGGCACAAACAAAAAATACATATTCACACAGTTTGTATTTTGAGTAAAGGCTTTAATTCTAAGAACACACCACTGTAGCAAGTGGGACACAAGAGGTCACACCTCCTGAGTGAACACCAGTGATTCCTGGACAAACCCAGGTGCTCTGGTCAGCACTAACTTACTGGGTGTGAGTGACGTGTGAGTCATGTGACCAGAGCCCACACCGGCCACCAGTGTTTCTATCAGGCTAACCCGTTTTACCTTGTAGTTAAAAATGCTAATAAGTTAACAGGAATAAAAGCCTTAATGAGAATTGTGATCAGCTGTAAAGTCCTGTGGTGGGGCTGTTCTGACTGTTACCACTTGTGTTTAGATGTCCCATGTCACTCAGAGCATTAACTGAAGGTAAAATAGGTAAGAGAAACAGCCATGGGGCGTGCAAGGAGGTGCCTGTCATTTGAGTGCTGTCACCAAGTGCTGGCCTCATGGTGAAGTTTCTTCTATTCTATGGGGAACCCCACACATTGATTCAGTGTTTCTTAACGACCCTCCAGGAATTTAGGTCAAACGACGGCTAGTAATTTGGGTTTGGCAGTGCCCATCATGTAGGGGATGGTGCCCTTCACGTCAGATCTTCTCAGCTCACTTCTCATCATGTCCTTGCTTGTCTTCTCTTCAGTCCTGGCTCTCACCAGGGGTGGGGTGGTTCTGGGGCAAATGCTTTACCAGGGGCCAGGCTGCTCATGGCGTGCTGACCTCAGGCAGCAGGTCGTGTTCTCAGGAACCCACTACGACGGAAGGGAGGCTTGAGTGATGAGCTGGCTGTAGGTGGCTGCCTGCCTCGAGTTCGAAGTGGCAGTGAAGGTATGTTGGTGGTCACTTGTAGAGTCACCACATTGCTGGGTAATCCCTTGTGTAGACGACTCTGAGGGGCTTCAGGTGGAATAGTGGGCATGGCTCCCACCTCCCCACCGCCAGGAAGGATTATAACTTAAAATCATCCAGCCGGTCAGAAACGTTGTGACATGAAGTAACTCTACAGCCACGTGGTGCTTCAGTGGTAGATCGGACCAGGAGTCGGCCTCCTAAATGACAGGTTTCCGTTTCCTTTGTTAGGGCAGAACTCCCAAATAGTTGAGATACTGTCAATCAGCAAAACACCCATGTCATATTTCTCTCTGGAGTTTTTCAGAAGCGATGAATGGAAGCTTTCTTTGTTGTTATTGTTTTGTTTTATTTTGTAATTGAGACTCTAGGTAGAGGTCTCTCTCTGCACATGAAGGTCCAGTAGGTGTGAGGCTGGTCAGTGTCACTGGGGTGTCCCAGGGTCCTGGGTCCCCTCATTTACTGCTCTGCCACCAGCCCCAGGCCCAGCACAGGAAAGAGGAAGGGGGTGGGACGTGCCTGTCCCCGTGGAGGGGTCGACATCAGAGCTGTGCCTGCAGTTCTCACGTTCTCAGGGTTCATTCCTGATCATAGGACGTCACTAGATTGTCTGAATGTCTATGGGAAGCGTGTGCCCAGTGAAATTGTGAGGTTTTCGTTACTCCCAAGAGAGGAGAATGGCACGGGAGAGGGGTGACTAACCATCTCTCCTGCAACGTGTCAGTGTTACATGTCTCTTCCTTCTTCATATTGATCACTAAAGAAGTGGGTTTGGCTTGGCTAGTGTGGTTCAGTTGGCTGGGCATTGTCTTGTGTACTGAAAGGTTGCTGGTTTGATTCCCATTCGGGGCCCATGCCTCGGTTGCTGGCTAGATCCCCAGAAGGGGGCGTGCAGGAGGCAGCCAATTGATGTTTCAATCTCACATCGATGTTTCTCTCTCTCCCTCTTCCTTCCTCTCTCTCTAAAAATTACTAAAAACAATAAGTGAGTTTGTACTTCATGATGTAGTAACTGTTGGGATTTAAAGTGTTTAGTGTATCAAGACCGCAGTTTCTCTGGGCTTCTCTAAGGTGGCATTTTGTTAATTCCACATGGTTGCATCTCTGGTCTGGTGCAGGAGGGAAGGCATGCTGAACACTCTGGCATAAACGGTATTTTAACCTGTGGGAAAGAGTCTGTTTTGAAGGACTTGAATGCTTCCTTTATGTAATATTAACCCTGTGGCTCGGTAAAGTTGCCTGCGGCCAATTGCAGTATCGACTCACTGGAGGCCTCTAGAGTCTGCTAGAAGGGGACAGGTTTGGCCTGTGGAATCCGGTAACTTCACCTGCAGTTAAATGTAGTGGCCAGATGTCCAGGGAAGTAACTATATTGCTGCTTATAATTTTTGATGATATGACTTAAACATCAGAATTTCACTACATTTTTTATTTCACCACCCTTTCAAACCTCTCCCTCTCCTCAGCTGCCATGGATTGTATCGCATTTACCACTAGCATATATGAGAGAGATGGTCAGTTCTGACCCTTTCTTAACTATTGACATAGAAACGACAGAGTTAATCAGAAAAATCTCTCTGAGCTGTCGGAGCCCATGGAGATCTACATGGTAAAGTTCACATGGTACATCCAATCATCCTAGTTAAGAAATGTCAGTGCTGAGTGGGCAAAGATGGGGAGATCTTTTAAGTAGGAAAAACCTGACTGTATTGGTTGCTCTATGTAATTTAGTGACTTTTGACTTGTTAGCCAGTTAGAAAATGCAGTGGTGGGCCACCCGAGCAGAAGTGAAGTGTTAGCCTGTCTGATCGGGCCTGAGGGGGTGGGAGGTGGGATGCCCGGGGCTCCCTCTGAGAAGGGGTGGAGATGCTGGGGCCGCCAGAAAAGGACTGCCATGACCCAGGAAGGTGCCAGCAGGCAGTGTCTGTCCAGCAGTGAGATTCCAGGCTCTCGATCTGAGAGCAGGTAGGGAACTGGCCCTTGGACAAGAATGTTCCAAAAGAGACGCTGTTTCTACAGGCGGATGCACTAGATGGCCTCAGGTTGCCTTCTGCTTTAAAAAGTGCATTTCATTGTTTAGCCCTGAAATCACAGCACTAAGAGGGATTGACGATAATCTGCATTCCAGCCTGTCGGTTCTGGGCTGCTCCTTGGGAGTCTTGGGGAACCCTGTATTCACCCAATCTGTCTGTAGAATAAGTTACAGAATTATAACTAGTTACAGCCCATTCTTCACATCCTGTCACAGCGTTTGGCACTCGTGGTTGAGCACAGACTTGTGGTTGAGCCCACACACTTGGGTGGCCCCTCGTAGTTATCAGGGACGGTCCCATGGTGCGCTGCTTCCTCCCAAACACTCCGTCTTGCCATTGGAGGGTAGTCGAGGCTTTGCCGCTGGGACCTCCGGAGCCTTGGGTCCTGCGGCACGTCCTGTGCCCCTGAAGCTCACAGACCTTGCGGTCCTCACAGAGGGTGTACCCTGGTTGCATCCTGATCCCCCAGAAATCGCTCATGAGACCAGGACGGCCTTCCCGCAATGCCAGGCTATCTTTGGTCCAGGCCTGCCGGTCGGAGCAGCCTCTCTGCTGTCGTCAGCTGGCACTGCTCCTGCCGCCTGACCCCGGACGTGCTCACGGACGGCAGCTTCCTCGGATGGGGCTCCAGATCATGGGGCCATTGCTCAGTGTCCAGCACGTACAGTGCTCTGTTTCTGTGCAGTTACAGTAAAAGCCACTCGTTTTATTAATTTACTTATTACCATGATTTTGAACCCACAGGGACTCTCTGCCTCTCCCGCCCCCTCAAGCACAATGGTCAGCCCCCTCCAACCGCAGAGCCACGCCTCTGCCACCCTGTTATTTTTTCCTTTTCCTTGGCCTCAGGTTATGGTAAGAACAACAATTGTGAAATGGGCACTTGGTGATTCTTCTGTAAGTAAAGCCAGAATCGGTAGATGTTTGTCCCCAGGAGTCTGAAAGCTATTTTGAGTCCATCCTGTAGCAAATAGCCAAAGACCTAATAAGCTCATCTCACACCCCACTTGATATCTGAGAAATGCATTAGTTTCCAACACCTCCTAATCCATTGTGACAAGTCGTATCTAATCACAGGCAGCAGAGTTCCACGTGGAATGAAATACCACAGGAACAGATTAGGAATTTCTGGGCTCTCATGTGTATGTGGCTATCGGTTGGCCTGGCAGATATGCCAGCCTCAGCCACAGGGGTCTCTCAAGGTAAGAACCAAATGGCCTGGCATCGTTTGCAAAGCTTTCGCAATACTGAAGTGTCACCCGTATCACAGAGAATGAATAGTTGGTAAGGGCAGGGTGTCAGGATAACAACTGGCCAGCCCTGCAGTGAGTGGTAAATAAGAACTTACTTCTTAGCAAGGAAATATGGCTAACCCGTTCTCTCCCTCTCAGCGAGAACTTACCAATTTAAAAGAAGAGCAACAAAAATCTTAAAAGATTTAACTGAAGAGGTTAAGCGATGTGCCCCAGGCTACACAACTAGGGAATGGAAGAAATTAAGTGGCCAGCTGTTGCCTCTAGAATGCTCTTCCCCACCCACACACTCTTCAACATTTCCCTTTTCGTCAGTGTTTACATTTCTCATATTTCTCCCCTCTTTTCCTATTATTTCCCTTTTGGAGTATGTAGTCAGCTATTTGATACCTAAGCATGAGGAAAATACAGTGTAGTCGTCCGTCTGTGTTGAGAAATAACTTCTGTGTCTTTTAAAGAAAAAAAAAGAAAAGAAGTGGGCAGACACCTTGACAATGAGAATGCTGATTTGTTGCGACAGTGACTGGTCTTTGGACCAACTCTAAGCATTGGTAGGATTTTCTCTTTCTCCCCTCTCCTTCATGTCTGCCTTCTTCTGGGATAAAGTCATCCTCCAGCTCTGTAAGTTGGAATTAAAATTAGTAAGACTTGAAGTTTTAGTTAAGCAGCACTGTATGTAGACACTGAGGATGCTCAGCAGACCCGAGGGTGCGCTGTGGTGGGCAGGGAGCAGAGGCGGGGAGTGAGGGGGCCTGGGAAATGGGGCAGTGCCTTTCTGTGACGACAGAAGAGGGGTTGCAGGCCACAGAGACACTTACGCATTGAGGCATCCTGCCCCGGCTGCCAGGGAGCTTAGAATCTGATCTGACCCGCCTCAGGGCAGTGCGACTCCTTCCTGTTGGTCTTCACAGAGGTGTCCCATGACAGGTGTGCACACCCGGGGAGCTGTTAACCACATTTGTGACTGGGTTTCCAGTATTTTAATCAGGTTCCCTGTTCATTTTGAAACACAGGCTGTGCGGCAAGCGGACCACAGCTGAGTAGATCTGTGCAGGACGTGGCGCAGACTGTGTGGGGGGATGGCATGGGGGTGGGGGGCTGTGTGGCAGCGTCACATATGAGACCCCCAGTGACAGTTTTGCAGCTGAGCCTTGTTTCTCACCCAGCCCCACCACGGGAAAGGGTCAGCGTTGTGCTTCCCGACTTGGGATATTCACGAAGCCTTGTTGTGGGTCCGTGAGCAGGGAGTGCAGTTGCATGCGTGGAAGGAGAGGACTCTGGGAGGCTGACGTTGGGTGTCAGCTGGGTGAGGAATGCGGCATGTGATGGAGAACTGTCCTGCACCTGGAAATGGTGGCCGTGCCTTAGCTGTGAGAGGCCATTAATATCTAGTCTTCATCTGTGCAGAACCCCCAGCTCACAGTGTGTATCTACAACAACACCTGAATCTAAAATATGAACCACAGTGGGTTTTGATGTGAATAAAATTAAGGTCAACAGTAGATTTCTTACTTTTTGTGTGTGTGGTAAATTTGATGTGTAACATCAAATGTACAGGTCTGTGATATTGAATACATTCACACTGTGTGCAACCATCTCTATCATCCATCCCCATATAACTTATTTAATCTTGTAAAACTGAAACTCAATACCCATTAAACAGTAAATCCTCATTCCCCACCCCACAGCCCCTGGCAACCACCACTCTATTTTCTGTCTCTGATGTTTACTGCTCCGCATACCTTATACAAGTAGAATCATACAGTATTTGTCTTTTTGCAACTGTCTAATTTCTCTCAGCGTAGTCACCTCAAGGTTCATCCATGTTGCAGCATGTGTCAGAATTTCCTTTTTTCCTAAGGTTGAATGATACTGCATTGGGTGTACACACCACATTCTGTTATCCATTCATCCATTGAGGGACACTTAGATTACTTCCACGTATTTGCTACTGCGAATAATGCTCTGTGAACATGGGTATACACAAATATCTCTTTTGGGACCCTGCTCTCAATTCTTTTGGGTATGTACCCACAAGTGGAATTGTTGGATCACATATGATGGATTTTTAAAATTATATTTTATTGAATTTTTACAGAGAGGAAGGGAGAGGGGTAGAGAGATAGAAACATCAATTAGTAGCCTCCTGCACACCCCCTACTGGGGATGTGCCCGCAATCAAGGTACATGCCCTTGACTGGAATCGAACCTGGGACCCTTCAGTCTGCAGGCCGACGCTCTATCCACTGAGCCAAACCGGTTTGGGCATACGATGGATTTTTATGTGGATAAATTCGAAGTATGCATGAGTTCCATTGTGTTCTTATTTAATCATGGCACTGTTAAGTAAAGGTGTAGATAGCTGGTATGTTAAGGTAAAGTAAGGTGTTGTAACAGAGAAGCTCTGTGATACAGCAGCTTAAAGAACAAAGGAGTTCTCTCTCACAGAGGGCTGGTGACTCTGCTCCATGGTTATCCAGGGACCCAGGTTCCAAATCCCTGCTCTGCATGTCCTAAGGCCCCTCCTCTTCCATGCTATTGAAGGTGGGGGGCTGGCACGCCCGTTGTCCTGAGGATTTGGACCAGAGGGCCCACAGCACTTATGCTTGCTCGCATCCCGCTCACTGCAGGAGCACATTCCTGTGGCATCTCCTGCTTAACTCGCTTAGCGGGCGAGGAGTGTGGTGCAGCCAGAGCTCTGCAGGAGCAGCTCCGCAGCTGGCAGAGTGAGCGGAATGAGAAGAAAAAGATTGATTACACTCTTACACTTCACCTTTTTCTTTTAAAGTGGACGTAATTTTCTTGCTGACTTGCTACTGTGAACATGAGAGAACCTGTGGTTCCAGGCTGACCATTGTACTGAACTCATAACATTTCCTATTCCTCAGCCAACACTCCTGCCGATTTCAGAAATGCCACCAGTTGGCACGCATTTCTCACTCTGGTATAGCCTTGCCTTTTATACTGGTGTCTACATCTGTATTTACATCCTATAGTTGTTTGCTATTCTGTGGAAAGTTTGTCATAGAATTCTATCCTGTGGAAGTTACTGCCAACACACCCTTGCTGTGGATAGAAAGGAGAGGATAAATAAACACCAAGTCTTTTTATTCTTGTTTTTTGATTACTTGCCCCCAAAAGTCACACCAGAAGTGCAAAGATTGATTTGGGGGACAGGTGTGGGATGGATCCCACCTCAGAGCAGTGACTCAAAAGTTGTCCCTGCAGAATGGAGAGGAAGAAGCACAAAACTTTGGAGAGTAAATGCCAATTTGCTTTTAGGGTGTAGACTTTGGTGTTTTGATGTGTCTTTTGGAAGTTATTCATGTAGAAATAGTTAAAGCCATGAGTGTAGGTGCATCATTGAAAGCAGAGAATTGAGAAAGGCCTGGCCAGTGTGACTCAGTGGTTGAGCATCGACCTATGAACCAGGAGGTCATGGTTCAATTCCTGATCAGGGCACATGCCCAGGTTTCAGGCTTGATCCCCAGTGTGGGGTGTGTAGGAGGCAGCCGGTCAATGGTTCTCTCTCATCATTGATGTTTCTGTCTCTCTTTCCCTTTCCCTTCCTCTCTGGAATCAATAAAGATATTCTTTAAATGAGAGAGAGAGAGAGGGGGGGGGGAATGTGCTTTTATTGTGAAATCCATTATATTTGGCGAACTTTGGGGGAAAACAATTTTATCTCTAAAAATGTCCTAAAACTAATTTTATTAAACTTAATTTTGAATTAAGAAATGGCTTTATAGTTTCTCAGTGAGTGGAACTGGGTATATGAATGAAGAATAATGCACATTTAACATAGGTGTCACATGTTGGTCCTGAGTTGTAGATGGGCAGGTGCAATTGTATGAAACGTGTTTCACAGTGGTATAAATATAAACATCTGGATTACGCATTTAGCATTGAAGCGTGGCACAGCACCTCCATCTCTCCAACCAGCTTTCTAAGTAGAAACTGAACTGCTTCGGGTTGATGGCGACCACTGGGGGCTATTTGCACAGTGCACCTTCCATGAAAAGAGTTTACCTTATTCTATATTCTCCTGAATTTTCTTTATGTTTGACAGGTCACACCCCAGTTCATTCCTATTTCAGGTAAACTCCTTCTCTCACAGGCTTCCATAAGCTCTACAGTCCCTCTCTGTCATTTGTCTTTCACTCAATCTGTAAGTTAAAAAAATGCAAGATGACTGGTGTCAGCAATTAAAGAAATTCAGAGCTCCAGATGTTACAGAGAAACAGGTGTGGAGCAGGGGCATTCCCCTTTGGCCACAGTGACTGGGCAGCGGCTCGCCCGGACCTTCCTGAAGGTGCAGGTTCCTGGGCCCAGCCCTGCTGAATCAGAATCGGGGTCCATCCAGCCTGAGTTCGAGAACCACTGATCTGCACAAGTCGTGTCAACCCTTGAATCTGGATTCCTGGGATAAATACCTGACATCAGATGGTTGTGAGAAATAAATATTTGAGTCGCCTAGTTTATAACAGGTACTCAGGGTTCATTCCATTTTCCTGGCTTTTCTTTTTCAACTTCTGAAGCCCTTTTAAGGCTTCTTCTCCGTCTTCTACTTACCTCTCCTAGGTAGGCAAGCAAGATGTCCATTTTCCTGTCAGGTGGAGAAACGTCGGAAGGCCTGCGGGGCGGCCACGGTCCCCTTCACATGTCCTGTCTCATTCTGTCAACTCATCTTCTTGTAGCTGGAAAGACCCCCACAAGCTCTGGTGCTCTGAGTGAGAAACAACGCGGAGCTTTGCCGTTTTCTTCAGTAATTGGTATCTCACCTGCACTGTTTCCACTGTTGTTCATCAGAACCCATTTACTTATTTTTATTGATTTGAGAGAAAGAGAGAGAGAGAGAGAGAGAGAGAGAGAGAGAGAGAGAGAGAGAGAGAGAGAGAGAGAGAGAGAGAATGAATGAGAGAATCAACCAATGTTCCACTTACCAATACATTCATTGGCTGTCTCTTGTTTGTGCCCTGACCAGGTATCCAACCCATAGCCTTGGTGTATCGGACGACAGTCCAACCGGTTACCTGGCCAGGTCTAGAGCCACTAATTTTCGATCTATTATAGGCTGCACCAGCTTTTGTAGTCCCCGGGGAATTCTGTCTACATTTCCATCAAAAACTGCATCTGAACAGCTGCGTGTAAATGGCTTGTCCCAGTCAAACTCTTTTTCTGTTTGAGATTTTAGGAGCTTTAGAAATTGAAAATATAAAATAGATATGTGATGCCTTAATATCTATTTTAAATTTGATATAAAATGATCTTTCATTGGAGATATTATGCTTTGGTTTTAAGGATCATGGTTCATTAAGAATGGTTTTATGTATTGTAGACTATCATCTTTCATGAGGATGTCTTGTTTATGACACCAAATCACAGGTTTGTGAAATATTTTTTAATATGTTAGTGCCAAGTGATCTTATTCACAATATCCCAGATTTATTCTTATGCTTCTGGAATGTGATTGTCTTAAGTTTTCTATGTGGACGATCTGGATTGCTTCAAACTAATCTGCAAGTCCACCTTCCTATTCTTTAAAAATTATTTTATATTGAGATAAATTGACATATATTAGTTTCAGGTGTACAGTATAATTCAGTGTATGTGTATGTTGCAAAATGGTCACCACAGTCAGTCTCGTTAACACCTTTCGCTGTACATAGTTACTTTTGTTTTCTTGTGATGAGAACTTTAAAGATTTACTCTCTAGGCATTTTTCAAATATACAGCACAGTATTAACTAGAGTCACAGGGCTGCACATTAAATTCCAGGACTTACTTATTTTATAGCTGGAAATTTGTACCTTTTAACCCCCTTCATCCATTTAACCCATCCCATGCTTCTGGCAACCACCAGTTTCACCAATTTGTTCTGTTTCTGAATTAGGATTTTCTTTTTTTTTTTTTTTTTTTTTTTAGATCCTACACATAAGTTAGATCATATGGTACTTGTCTTTCTCTGTCTGACTTATTTCTCTTAGCATAACGCCCTCAAGGTCTGTTTCTATTGTTGCAAATAGCAGGATTTTCTTCTTTTTGTGGCTGGATAATATTTCTGTGTGTGTGTGCACGCGTGTGTGCTTATGTGTACATATACCTATATATCACATTTCACTTATCCATTTACCCATTGATGGACACTTAGTTTATTTCTGTCTTGGTTATTAATAATAATGCTACAGTGAACATGGGTTTCAGATATCTCTTCAACATACCAGTTTTATTTCTTTCATATATAAACTCAGAAATGGAATTGCTGGATCCTATGATAGCTCTATTTTTTAATCTTCTTTGTTGAAAGTATTACATATATCCCCCTCCCTCCCCCATTGACCCCTTCTAGCTTATACCCACCCCCTACACCAGGCCTTCACCACACTATTGTCTGTGTCCATTGGTTATACATGTATGCATACAAGTTCTTCAGTTAATCCCTTCCCACCCACCCACCCTCCCCTGCTTCCCTCTGAGATTTGACAGTCTGTTCTATGCTTCTATGTCTCTGTATCTATTTTGTTCATCAGTATATTTTGTTCATTAGATTCCACATATGAGTGAGATCGTGTAATACTTGTCTTCCTCTGACTGGCTTATTTCGCTTAGCATAATACTCTCAGGTCCCCCCATGTTGTCTCAGAGGGTAAGAAATCCTTCTTTATTCTGTTGCATAGTATTCCATGGTATAAATGTACCACAGCTTTTTAATCCACTCATCTACTGATGGGCACTTGGGCTGTTTCCAGGTCTTAGCCATTGTAAATTGTGCTGCTATGAACATAGGGGTACATACATTCTTTCTGATGTGTGATTTGGGTTTCAGAGAATATATTCCTAGAAGTGGGGTCACTGGGTCAAATGGCAGTTCCATATTTAATTTTTTGAGGAAACTCCATATTATTTTCCATAATGGCTGCACCAGTGCATTCCCACCAGCAGTGTACTAGGGTTCCTTTTCTCCACATCCTTGCCAGCACTTGCTTCTGTACGGCAAAAGGACCTACCAACAAAATGAAAAGGGAGCCCACTGTATAAGAGAACATATTTGCCAATGATATATCTGATAAAGGGTTAATATCCAAAATATATAAGGAACTCACAACTCAACAAAAGGAAGACAAACAATCCAACTAAAAATGGGCAAAGGATGTAAATAGACACTTCTCCAAAGTGGACATACAGATGGCCAAGAGACATACGAAAAAATGCTCAAAGTCACTGATCATCAGAGAGATGGAAATTAACGATGAGGCATCACCTCACACCTGTCAGAATGGTTACCGGCAACAGGTAGTTCTATTTTTGATTTTTTTTAGCAACCTCCATAGTGTTTACCATAGTGGCTGCATCCGTTTACATTCCTACTAACAGTGCACAGAGTTTTCTTTTCTCCACATCCTCACCGACACTTGTTATTTCTTGTCTTTTTCATAATAGTCATTCTCATTGGCAATCTCATTGTGTGTTTAGTGACGTTAAGCATCACGTACCTGTTGGCCATTTGTATGCCTTTTTTTTGGAATCATGTCCATTCAGATCCGCTGCCACTGTTGTAATTGGATTGTTTTGTTTTGCTGCTGAGTTGTATGAGTTCCTTATATATTTTGGATATTAACCACTTATCAGATATATGATTTGTAAATATTTTCCTCCACTCTGTAGATTGCCTTTTTATTTCGTTGATGGTTTCCTTTGCTGTGCAGAAGCCTTTTGGTTTCATTTAGTCCTACTTGTTTGTTTTTGCTTTTGTTACCTTTGCTCTTGGTGTCACCAAGACTGATGTCCACACGCTTACCCCCTATGTTTTCTTCTAGGACTTTTATGCTTTCAGGTCTTATGTTTAAACCTTTAATCACTTTGAGTTAACTTTTGTTTCTGGTATAAGATAGGAGTGCTAGTTTTATTCTTCAGTCCACAGGCCGACGCTCTATGCACTGAGCCAAACCAGCCAGGGCCTCGTTTTATTCTTTTGCATGTGGCTGTCCAGTTCTCTTAACATTCATCGACGGGCCTGTCCCTTCTCCATTGTATAGTCTTAGTTCCTTTGTCCTAAGTTAATTAGCCATATTAGGCATGAGTTTATTTCTGGGCTTTCTGTTCTGTTCCATTGATCTGTGTGTCTGTTTTTCTGCCAATACCAGATGTTTGATTGCCATAGCCTTGTAGCATAGCTTGAGATCAGATAGCTTGATGCCTTTGGCTTTGCTCTTCTTTCTCAAAATTGCTTTATTATTCAGGGTCTCTGTGATTTTATACAAATTTTCTGATTGTTCTATTTCTTTAAAAACGCCGTTGGAATTTTTATTGGGGCTGCATCGGGTCTGTAGATTGCTTTGTGTGGTAGAGACATTTTAACAATTCAGTTCTTGCAATCCGTGAACACAGAGCATCTTTCACTCGTTTGTGTCTTCTTCAATTTCTTCAGCGTCTTATAGTTTTCAGTGTACAGGTCTTTCACCTCAATGTTAAATTTATTCCTAGGTGTTTTATTGTTTTTGATATGGTGTAAATGGGATTGTTAATTTCTCTGATAGGTTCTTATTAGTGTGTAAAATACAAGTTATTTTCTATATTTTATATTTTGCAACTTACTGAATTCATTTTTTCTAGCAATTTTTTGTTGGAGTTGTTAGGGTTTCTCTATAAAATATCACATCTGCAAATAGAAATAGTTAATGTTGAATATCAAATTGGCAAGTTTTAGAATTTCTGAGTAAAAGTAATTGTTTTACTAGACAATGAGAAAGGGAAGAGGTAATACAGCCTGAGTTTTAAAAATAAAATGTTGACACTTCAGAGAACTGTGTTTGTTAGGATTTAAATTTTTACTCTTCGTGTAGAATTGGAGGATAGTAATCTCCTTCGGAGATCTGCTGTCAGTGAGATTAATGTGACTATCAGATTTTAAGAACGTACTTGTTATGGTTTATTTTCTATGTTGTTTTTATAAAATTTCTTCTACCTCAAGTCAGATACACATCTGAGTTACATTGATTTTACTTTATAACGATGAGGGTAATTGCAAGATTTTCTCTCGTCTCATACTGTTCAGCCCTCTTTCAGATCTGATCCTGGACTCTCTGCATTGCCTCCTCCCACATTCTTGGTTTTACACAGCACATTTTGAGTTTCTGGAAACAGAAGTTCATCTCCAGCCACTTCTGGTAGCAGTTGGTGGCTCAGAATAGCACCAGCTCGGTCCCAGGGGTGTCTGCGGTCCAGCCTCCCTGGGGTACAAGCTACCCTTCAAGAGCCTCAACATGGAAATTAAAGTCTGGAGAGAGGGCGGGGCTTCCAGAGTGTCCCAGAGTCACAGCGGGGTGTGAGGACCAGGAGAGGAGAGGAGAGGAGAGGAGACACCCCAGGCCTTTGTCCCTGGGTGCAGGCCCAGAAAGTGTTCAACGCAGTGAGAGACCATTTGGTCCTCTCTGCACTCACAGTCCGGGGAGGGTTAGAGTTCTTTGGGTGATGTCTTGATTGAGACTGGCTTTGACAGTGAAGGTGATGTAATGGGCCCCTGAGAGGCCCTGCCACCGTCCTGTGATGTACGTAGTGGTCCGAGTGGCTTGTCTGTCTGTCTTCCCACCGAGTGTGGCTCTGGGCGGGAGGGACACACCTATTTTGTTTATTGGCACAGCCAGTCCCTGTGGCACGGGCTGCACTCAGGAGACACCCACACCGCAAATCTGTGGTTGAATGAGCAGATCGCGAGCCTGCAAAGTTCAGATTTTGGGTTCAACTCTATTAAGTGGCTCAGTGCTACCATCCAGCCCCTGCTCTTTCTCTGGTTTGCCATCCATGGTGCTGCCCCTCCCCCTCCATGTCACCACACAGCTGCAGCAGCCCTGGAACGTCTTTCTTGACATCCAGCCAGGCCCCGGACAGCTGGCTGTGGGGAAGGCAGAGTGACACCACAGGACCAGCCGGATGCCATGGCCACGAGTGTGTCCAGTGCTGGTCTCTGCAGGCCATGGTTACCTGGGCCAGGGACCCTGGCAGGGGCTGGATCAGAAGTTGGGGCTGCAGTGGGGAATGGCTATCAAGGAAAAATCTGCCTGTTATTAGCAAAGCAGACAAGGAAGTGGTTCTGGTTAAGCAGCTTGAAAAGTCCACAACTAGCTCTGTGTGCAGAACCTGGGCTCACAGATCCATGTAGATTTTCCAGGAAAAAGATTTGACGCGGAAAAAATAATGAAATAGGCTTTCGACCAGGGGTGGGCAAACTTTTTGACTCCAGGGCCGCAATGGGTTCTTAAACTGGATTGGAGGGCCGGAACAAAAGCATGGATGGAGTGTTTGTGTGAACTAATATAAATTCAAAGTAAACATCATTACATAAAAGGGTACGGTCTTTTTTTTTTTTTTTTTTTAGTTTTATTCATTTCAAACGGGCCGGATCCGGCCCGCGGGCCGTAGTTTGCCCACGGCTGCTTTAGACAAACTTAGAGTGGGTCCCTCTAAAAGGAACCTTTTTAAAAATAGTAATTGCTTGCTTGAAGGGCAAGGGGGGATGAGGGACAGGTTGTTGGAATCAGACATATTTTTTATCAAAAGAGAGGAGACCAGGGATTTTAGACCTTGGGAGGCCTCTCCTGCACAAGAGAGGCAGTCATCACTGCCTCTAGGGCAGTTTATAGATCCCTAACTTACTGGATATTTACTGGTAGTTTCCCACCACACTCAGTCCTCGAGGGGACAGCCTGCTTCTGGACAAGTGTCACCGGACACGGAAAGGTGGGAGCTGCAGACGCAGGCACCTTGCCTAGGCATGGAGGGCGGCCCCTCACGCCCCAGACACAGGGCTTCAGGGGCAGATGGAGGTGCTTTGGGGCACATCACTGGGCTGGAGCAGTCACAGCATTGCCAGGGGCTTGGTCCTGGGGGTGAAAGGAGGACCGTTGTTTACGGTCACCTGGGGCCCCAGCCTGTCCCGGCGCTGCAGCCCCTTTGGATCACCTCGAGTTGTGTGGATGGCCTGATTTGGGAGCCAGTGGACATGGGTGATTTCCTTAACCCATAAAATTCCCTTCTTCTGCCCCAAACTTGGCAAAGATCGTGGAGGTCTTGGTGGTGGGTTTGAATTTCTTGAGATGGAGGAGCGACACAACTTCACTCACGTTGTGATGTTGTATTTCTTTTCAGTAAAATTGCACTGAGGAGGTTTCCAGGTTTCCTTTGACTTTTAGACGTCACGCAGTGTTGCAGCACGTGCAGGCTTATTGTTGACAAGCATCTGTGAGACGGCTGCTGGTTATTAATAAGGTGACCTTGTACATCAGCACAAATGGGGGTGCCTTGAGATAAAGTCAGCGTAATGTAGGTGTGTTTGTAAGCTGTCAATCAAAGAAACGGCCGCCTCTCCATTAGTGACAGATTCGCTTGGAGTACTGACTTTGTCCTCACTCTGATGGACAGTGATGATGGGCATTCGTTGGCACCTTTCAGAAGGTTATAGTTGGTTTGTCTGTTTTTGTCCCTCGTAGTCTGGGTATAAGGAGGAGTTATTTTTTGTCACCATCACCAACAAGAAACTTATATTGAATACCCGTTCTCTTGGGTGCATGCCGTAAACAGGCGGAAGTGACCTCTCTGCCCTCGGCTCAGACCAGGTGTGAGGAGGGTGAGGTCGGGCAGTGGGAGGGCCGTGGAGGAGGAGCTCAGGGTTGTTGTGGTGAGAAGAAATCTTCACAGAGAAAAAAACCCAGAGATCCTAGGCCCCTCCGCCTCTCTTCCTTTTTAATTTATTTTTATTTAGCGTCTATGAAATGGGACACTTATATCATCGAGGGATATCCCAGGTTAAGAGGTGTGTTTTTGGCCTTGGCGGTAAATTAGTGGTACATCTGCCTTGGTTGGTGACATTAGACTTGATGATACAGCAGATACCTGGAGACAAAGGGAGAGGTATTCCAGGGAAAGAGAATGGGCCAGCAAGGTGGGGACATGGCCATGGGAGCGAGAAAGGAACTAGCTCCAAGCTGTCGCCGAGAGAGCCATGTGGACCAGTGGATGGCGGAGTTCAGCGTCAGAACGTGTCAGTGGAATCAGTGGGCCCAGGCATTTGAATGCCCCACCACACCTGGATTCTGCATTCTTCTTTTAAAATCTCCCAGGTGAGGAGAAGCGTCGGGTGGGGGTGAACTACTCCTTTGCTGACAAGCGTGTGGACAGCTCCTTTTCCAGGCTGATGATAGTGCCGTGCAGAGCGGGAATGTGTATGTTGGTTTGGATGGAGGATTCGGGAGCTCGGTGTGGATGACCTGGGATCCAAACCTTGTCAAGGACAGACTGGGTGTGGCCTTGTCCTGTGGTCCCTCCGGACGCCCTGTGTGTGTCACCCTCACAGACTCTGACTAAAATTGGGAGTCACTGTGGCTTGTGTGATGCATAGGGCGTGTTGAAGACCCCATGCACTTGCTTATTTGAGACCCACGGTGCTGGCCTCCTGGGGTTATTTCCTAGAAAAGGTGTGTCCTTGTGGGCCAGTGGGCGGGCATACTCTCTGTTGGCAGAAAGTAGCTGGTGGCTCGTGTGTCCTTTGTGTCTGAGCTGCCAAGGAAACCTCTACACAGTGGTTCTCAGCCTTCTGGCCCTTTAAATACAGTTCCTCATGTTGTGACCCAACCATAACATTATTTTCGTTGCACCTTCATAACTGTAATGTTGCTACTGTTATGAATCGCAATGTAAATATCTGATAGGCAGGGTGGTCTTACGCGACCCCTGTGAAAGGGTCATTCAACCGCCAAAGGGGTTGCGACCCACAGGTTGAGAACCGCTGCCTAACACCATAGTCACTGCCCCGTTGGAGGAATTGCCCATCTCCGGTGCGCCTCTTCCTTCTGCTTCCTGCGTTTCCCTTCTGTTGAGCTCCTGAGTTAATATAACGAGTATTGACTTCACATCTGAATTTGCCCCTGATTTTGGGGGGAATAAGTACATTGGTAAGCTTGTATTACTGTTGAACCTGAAAGCTGAGGGTGTGCTGTTAGATTTGGCAGAATGTAATAGACACAGAGCCATGCATGCAGTGACCAAGGCCAGCGTCCCCTGTGTCACTCCGAGTGCACGTTCTGTTCCCCAAATCTGCTTTTCCTTTCCACAGTCGTGAGGGAGGTGGCACCCTTGTTCTGTGCTCCTTGAAGGTGTACTTTAAGCCCAAGCGTGGCTCATGACCCGCTTGGGGATCTGCAGCTGATTTTAAGCAGGGATAAGGGACAGCTTTGAGTTCTGCCTGGCACGTTCAAACACAGAAAATAGAGTCTGACGTTCAAAAGTTCCTCCATCTGCTGTGTTGTCGCTAAACTGGGCAGAGTAAATGATGTCTTCACTGGTTTCCAAGGAAAGTGGGTCAGGATATTAAGCTCCCTCGCCTACCCGTCGACAGGTCCTGACATCACCAGGAGGTCTGGGGAGCCCACCTTCACCCTCTGGCAACTGCTGCTCACCCCACTGTCATGTAGTGGGCGAGCCACTTCCCGAGGGGTTTAAGAAAACCGCCCAGTTTTGTCTGAGTTCAGAAGTGGAGCTATCCTGTGGGGTTAGCTTTTCTCTGAGATGCCTCCCCGCCCCCAAATCAAAGGAATTTCGTTTTGAGCATCTTTGTTCTTAATGCCATAGCTTTTGTGGCTGAACTCTGCATGTGAGCCCATCAATCAGTTCTCTGCTAGTGCAGTGTAGTAGATCCAGGAGTTCCCTGTATCAGTGGTCAGGATTTGTCGCGTTGTGTAGAGACGGGCGGGAACCTCTATCGGCTGTACTGAAACCAGATGAGAAAATTGCTGTGTGATCCCAGGGAGGGCGCTTACAGCTTTTTTGAGAGCTAAGATCTTATTTTTAGATATCCCGGCATCTTTTGAAGCTGCCTTCACTTACCAGGAATCAGCGTATGTTTGAAAATCAGCCTTGGCATAGAGAGGGATGTGCTTCAGGGGCATAAATAACTATGCGTGTGTTAAAATTATCACCCGAATTACCCTGAGTGTTAACTCTCTGTTTAGCATTTTTATATCCATTTATGGTTATTCTTTCAGTATCAAAAATTTTAAAGGTTTTGTGATAATTTTAATTATAGACAAATTACTCTTAAAAACCAGCTGCATTTATAACACTTTAAAGAACTAATTGGATTACATTACTTAACTTTTCTTGAGGCATTTTGCATAGTCACATAATTAATGTTTATCTCTTTGCCAGAAATCAGTTCATTTTTTCCCCCCAGATCAGAAACCTGAAATGAAACATTTCTTTGCATTAGATGATATTTAACTGTGTGGCACTCAATTTGTGAATGTGAGGGTAAGACTATCTTGTATTTTTGGGGGATGATTCTTGCTTAATAGTGATAGTACTAAATGTTAAAATTATGGAACAAGTAGGGGTTTTTTGGGGGGAATTAGTATTTGCATGCTCACCAGGTGGGAACTGTTGAAAATGTGGACATGAAAAAATTAAATTGCATTCAGTTTGTAGAGGAAGAAGATGCTAAAAAACACTTTTTGCTTTTTTTGCCACCACAGTGGTTGCTTAGCTACAGAAATGAGGTCATTGCAGGCACTTAGAATCTTCTCTCTTTCACTTCCACAATTGGAAAACATTCTCCTAGGCAAGCACAGCCGTCTGAAATTCCGATATTTAGGCTCCCAAATACCAGGTCCAGTGGAATAGATGCGGATGTCTGGGAGCATCGGCCTTTATTATGTGGGAGTCCTAACCCAGATGCACCTGCTAGGAACAGGGATGGGGCCAAGAGCTCCTGGAAGTCACATTGCCTGGAAAGCACTGGCGACACAGCAGCAGCAGTGCCCCTGAGGGTGGGAGTCCCAGACGCTTGGGACAGAAAGGGGAGCTGGCGCCTTTGAGTTAGTCCCTGGGAGAAGCCACAGTTGCTAGGTCCAGGACAGGGAGTGTGTGGCCCCCGGGCACTCTGGCTTGCCCCCCAGAGCTTGCGAATTTGGTCAGGGATCAGATGTCAGCAGAAACGGCCCCTCAGGGAGGTTGTGAAGCTTCTGTAGACAGAGATGGGAAAGGAGTGTAGGACTGTGCTGGCTGTGACTTCTCGTGACTAATGAGCACCAGCACGTGGGGACCCTGGACCACCCAGTGTCCTTACCTGGGGCAGGGTCTATTGCCTTAAACACATCCAATGAACTCAGATTTAGTGAGCCTGCCGAGGGAGGTAACTTAGTGAAGCGAATAAAGTGTGTATTCCTGGCTGGAATATCTGAAGAGAATAATAGAAGCTGTAGTTCCTCAGCCTGGGCAGGCTTTGGTGGGGGAGTGAAGTATGCATACTCAGAGGGAATGCGACTAACTGAACCATTGCTCTTGCTCATGTGGCCAGTATTCATATTATTTCTGCCCACATGAGGCAAAGAAAAGGTGTCCCTGTGTTCTTTGTTGTGGCACAAAGGTTAGAACCAGTATTTTTGTGTGTTTTTTTTTAAATTTTTTTTTTTATTGCTTTCAAAGAGGAAGGGGGAGGGAGAAGGAGAGGGAGACAGAAACATCAATGATAAGAGAGAATTATTGATTGGCTGACTCCCGCACGCCTCCTACTGGGGATTGAGCCCGCAACCCAGGCATGTGCCCTGATGGGGAATCGAACAGTGACCTCTTGGTTCATAGGTCAACACTCAACCACTGAGCCATGCTGACTGGGCAAAACTAGTTTTAATTGTCCTTATAGGGAATAACTTTTGTCTTTAAATGTGTTACATTTGATCATTTTTAGAGCAAGCGTGTGTGTGTGTGTGTGTGTGTGTGTGTGTGTGTGTATGTGTATGTACTCTGTGAAAGGAGGTGTAAATGGTAGTGTCATAAATTAAATACTTTTTCTCTTTTTATTTTTCTGTATGGAGTGTGCAGTAGTAGCGCATTGGTTTGTCAACAGTGTTGTTAGTTATTTTATGTTGAATCTAAGATTAGGGTTGTTTGGTAAAAGAAGTTTTCCTTAAAAACAACAACAAAAAAGCAACGGCACAGAATTTTTCTCACATGTTACTGTTCAGTCTGCCAGCCCCACATTAGCTGAGGCACTGAAAATTCGCTGTGCAGCAGCTGAAGAGGTCACAGGTTTGCCTGTAAGTGCTTGCAGGCAGCAAGGCTCCCTGGGGATTCCTCACACCCTCATGGTTGCTCCTGAGGCTGTCCTATTGCCAGGGCTCCCTGTGGCTCTCACTGCCCCCTGGTGGCAGGTGCTGTGCATGGGTGTCGAGAGTAGCAATACAGACTTAAGTGCATCTTAAACTTCTTGGGTGAGCAAGTTGTGGCACGTGTGTCTTGAAGGATAATAGATTCAACTATGCTATGCTTCGTATCCAGGAGAAAATCTTGGGTTTGATGAAGAAAGCAGGGAGGGAAAGAGGTGTTTGTGTTTCGTGCCTCTGCAGGACCAAGGACATTCTGTCTTTCTGTGCCACCGTCACTCTTGACAAAGGTTTACTCAGGCAGCCTCAGAGCGAGCAGATAATAATGCTGAGTTTAAACCTACCGGCAGGCAGAGGCATCTGAAAGCTTCAGCTATTTTTATACCATATTAAGGTGCGATTGCTTGCTTTCTCATTGGTGTTTTCTCCTTTTCCTTCTAGACTTTTCTCTGCATTTAGTAGAAGAGAATTTGTTCAGTTTATCTTTATTGCTCTAATGTTTAAAATACTTCTTCTCTTTGCTGTATCCCCAGGCCTGCCTCAGGGTCCCGGAGCAGAGCAGAGTGTCACAGAAAACAGATCTGGGAGGGAAACAGCATTGTTGATGGGCACATGGCCGTGCGCCTGTGGTTAAGCCGTGCGTGTGTATTCAGGGAAGATAGGAAGTCTAGGAAAGAAGAAAAAATGAGCCCAAAAAGCAAACAAAGCCGGTCCTTGTGAGACCCCAGAACTCAGAGTAGGGGAGGGGTGTTGGAGATGAGGGATGTGGGGCTCGTCTGGCTTATCACTTGGCCTTTCCTAAGCCCGTCATCCTCATCTCTAACTTGGTGACACTCACAGGAAGCTTCCCTCACGGATTTCGCTGTTGTGCGTGGAGCCTCGTTAAGAATTCAGCAAATACTAGTTATCGCTAACGTTTTAAAGATCCTGGAAAATGACAGCCGAAGATGAATCTGTTAGGTAGCTATGCTACTGAATGTTAGAGCGGTAATTCGGCTTTTGATTTGTTCCACACGTTTGCTCACTCATCCTCAGTCTCTCCGCTCCTTGGCGCTGGGTTAACACGGATGCTTTGCTTTGGCTGTTTCTTCTCTTCCTGTTTGCTGTCAATTGAGAGCTTTTGCCCCAGGAAACATCTTTGCTGTAGATGAGCTGGTGAGGAACATGAGGTGCCAGGCCCGCTGAGCCCTGGGCTGGGAGAGCGCCTCCATCCGAGACCACTCTGAACTGGGAATAAAATTGTGGAGTTTGCTGGACCCACAGACACATCACTCTGCCATTCTTCAGAACCTCCTCCTGAAAACGTGGCCCCGTCCCCAACCCCCCAGTTTATCCTTGTGCTGGGTACCAGCTTTCTCCTATAGGCCTGCTCTCCTGTCCCCTTGTCTGAAATCACTGATCACTAATAAGCTTGATGGACGGTGATAGCATGCTAATGGCCGTTCAAAGGTTAATCTGATTTTCCCGCCACCCTCCACAGTAGTAAATTGTCCGTGTTTTACTGTTTTGGGGCTTATACCTTCACTCAGAGAAGGAATTATGCTTCTCCCCAGAGAGTCTAAGGTGATGATCTCTCCTGGTTCATCATCAGCCTATCGCTCTACCTCCTCCATCCAATAAAGATGAAACAAGCTCTGGGAGAGTGTTTTCCAATGAGTCTGGTGGTCGCTGGAACCTTGTTAGACTTCGGGTGGGGGGCATGTGGATAGTGGGGCCACCAGACCTGGGGACCTAGGGATGACCCTGGTCTTCCTGTTCTGGAGCCTAAACCCAGGAGGGCACTTCTGTGGGGCCATCGTCATGTCCTGACAATGGAGCAGGAGCCCGAGAGGAAGGTAGTAAATGGTGGTGCTGCTTCAGCCGCCTGGGGACGGGTGCCAGGCAGGAGGAGGCGGAGGGAGGCCTTGGTTGGGACAGCGCGTGTTGGGCCAGGCAGTTTGGAGTCTGCCGGCAGCCCTGCACATGACAGAGGCCCACAAGCCACTTACTAGTAAGAATTGTTTCACTCAATTGATCAATCGATCGATCGTGCTCAGAGAGGCAGGAGGATGCTGTGTGGTCAGGGTAGCAGCAGGAGGCTGGATCTTAGCCCTGACCTTCCCTTCCCTGTGCCCAGCAGCATGGGCCTGGGTGTCCCTGGACTGTCCAGTAGCTTGTATGTAATGGCTCCAGGCTTGTGGTTTTCAAAGGTCCCTGTCTGGGCCTCACAGACCAGACTCTGCAAATTGTGCGTTTCTTGCTTTTTGTTACCTTTACAGCTAAATCTAGGGTCAGCCTCTAGTTCAAAAGCATAAAGAATTCATGGGAATACTTTTCAAATGAATGCATTTCCATAAAAAAACCTTTAATTTTACAACAGGTTAGAAAAGCTGTGACAATGGCACAGAGTTCCCACAGGCCCCAGCCGTTGCTCTTGCTAACATCTCACATCACCTGGCACATTTGTCACAAATGATAAACGCAAACAGGTGCGTTATTATTAAGTCAGGACCGTACTGATTCTGAGCCTCATTTCCCCTCATGACCTTTTTTTTTTTGTCCCAGGAGCCCACCCAGAATTCCACGTGGCATTTAGGGGTCATGTCTCCATAGCTCCTGCAGACTTTTCTTTTTGGTGACTTTGACAGTTTTGAGGATACCTGGTCAGTGTGTTCTAGAACATTCCTCAATTGGGATTTGTCTGAAGTTTCTCTCGTGACTCGACAGGGTTGTCGAGAGGTTGTGGGAGGAAGGTCATGGGTGAAGCCCTGTTGGGGACATGTTGTCAAGGGTGTGGCTGGAGCCATGGCTCCTGAGTATTGACGTTGGCCTTGATCAGCGGTAGTCGTGCTTGCCGATTTCTCCACTTAGCTCCGCCTTCTTACAATGTTGAGAGCAGTTTTATTGTAAGATCCAGCCCGTGAGCCCCGAGGTGTCTCCCCAGCTGACCTGCAAACTGTAGTCCACATGCTAACTGCCACGGATGTTTACAGCAGCTGTATTCGTGAACAGCAGACACAGCTGTATTCACGAACAGCAAACACCAGCGGAGGATCCTCCGCGAGTGAGTGAATGAAGGAGGCACCCCGCCGAGAACAGGAGGCTGCTCAGTGAGGCAGAGTGAGCGTCATAACCACACAGAAGCGGGCTGGTGGGTCAGTGCGTGCTGCTAAATGAAGGAAGCCAGTCTGAAAGGGCCACTTGCTGTGTGACCACAATGATGCGACATTCAAGAAAGGGCACAGCTATAGGGGCTATAAATAGATGAGTGCATCTCCATTCTTTAAAAATGGCCTTTGCAAAAATAAGTGAATGGGACTATCTCAAACTAAAACGCCTCTGCACAGTGAACGAAACTAACAACAAAACAAAGAGGCAGCCAAGCAAATGGGAGGTGATATTTGCAAACAGTAGCTCTGACAAAGGTTTAATTTCCAAGATATGTAAAGAACTCATAAAACTCAACACCAAACAACCCAATAAAAAAGTGGGCAGAGGACCTGAAAATACACCTCTCCCAAGACATACAGATAGCCAATAGGTATATGAAAAGATGTTCAACCTCACTGGCCATTAGGGAAATGCAAATCAGAACTACAATGAGATACCACCTCACACCTGTTAGAGTGGCCGTTACCAACAAGCCAAGCAATAACAAGTGTTGAGGTTGTGGAAAAAAGGGAACCCTCGTTCACTGCTGGTGGGAATGTAGACTGGTAGAGCCATGTAGCCTGGAAATTCCTCAAAAAATTGAGAATAGAGCTACCAAACAACCCAGCAATCCCTCTCCTGGGTATATACCAGAAAACTTCGAAATCATGTATTTGAAAAGATTTATGTACTCCTCTGTCCTATGCAGCATTATTCACTGTGGCCAAGACATGGAAACAACCAAAGTATTCTGCGATGGAAGACTGGATAAAGAAGGTGTGGTACATATACATGATGGAATACTACTCAGCCATAAGAAAGGATGAAATAGCGCCATCGCAGCAACATGGGTGGACCTTGAGAACATTATGCTAAGTGAAATAAGTCAGAAAAAGCTAAGAACCATGTCATTTCACTCATAATATGCGATATAAAACTGAAACTCGTGAACACAGTGGTGTGGTGGTTGCCAGAGAGAAGGGGGTGGGGGGAGAAGGGGATCCTGATATGAGGTGGCAGGAGAAGATTTGACTTTGGGTGGTGGGCACATGGTGCCATATACAGATCTTGTAACATAGAAACTCACATCTGAAACCTATATGTTCATGTTGACCAATGTCACCCCAATAAATTAAAAAACTAAAAAACAAAAAAACATTAGAGTGGCCTTTCATGTCACTGTTTTATGAGCCTTACCTGTGTTTGAGCATGAGGACAGCTGTCAAAGATGAGAAGACACTAGAGTTACATTATCAACAGTGATAACAAGTTGTATGTCATGTGGCTTTTGGAATATGAGTTAACATTAAGCTCAGAGTAAAATAATAAAATCTTTCATTATCCGTTTCCCAAAGAATCTTGTTGTCCCAGGAAAGGGCCCTGTGCTGCTCTGATAATCCCCGGTAACCCTGTCTTGTCTCACTCCTGTAAGCCTTTATCTTTTACTTGGACACTAATACAGCGGTTCTCAACCTGTGGGTCGCGACCCCTTTGGGGGTCGAATGACCCTTTCACAGGGGTCACCTGAGACCATCGGAAAACACATATATAATTACATATTGTTTTTGTGATTAATCACTATGCTTTAATTATGTTCAATTTGTAACAATGAAATTGGGGGTCACCACAACATGAGGAACTGTATTAAAGGGTCGTGGCATTAGGAAGGTTGAGAACCACTGCCTACCATTACATTTAAAAAATAACATTAAACTCATTATCTCCCCAACTGTCACTTTTTGAAAAAACAGGGATCGGTCCTATTCCTCAGTGTGACCCAGCTTGTTTCAGTGCAGCTGGTGTGGTGAACGCATGGTGCATAGGAGCCTAATCTTCGTCACTCCTTCCCGGGGCCAGCGTCCCACACACTTGGTCTGCGTGTGTGGTTGTGGGGCCGCGGGCCGCCAAGGACTGCCGAGGAAGAGCACGTTGGACGCGTGTCCGTTCACACAGGCGGCGTGTGTAGGGCCAGCAGGAGGAAGTTTGTTTCTTCTGTAAACAGGAATTCGGGACTCATGAAAACCCTGCTCAGGGATCACAGTTTTCCTGATGGATGGAGTGGCAGAACGTGCATACGTGTGTCATCCAGCTGTACGAATGCCCACGGGGGCAGTGCTCTAGGCGCAGGCCTGGCTGCCGCGGGGAAGTCACAGAGGACTGAGAATCAGCACAGTGGATGCTGGAGAGGTCCCCCGACCTGGGAATGGAGTTTGGTGATCAGCCTGTGGGCGAGGAGAAGGGACAGGGAGCAGATCATAGTCACTGAGCAGGGCCAGCCCTGTATGCGGGTTCAGTTCCAGTTCCCGCTGCCCTCCCTTCTCACACTGCACTGTGGTTCTTGGAGCCGCGACGTCATTCACAGAAAGGCTTGAGAATCAATAAAGGAAATGGTGGGTGTGAATTCAGTAGGACCTTCCAAGTGCTCTTTTTTGGGGACGTTGGGACGTGAGGGATGTTCATTGAGGCCTGCAGGCACCAGGAGGATGGCTTTCATCTGGAGAGCGGATAGAGAAGGAACGTACTGTTGGTGTTTTACGAAGATGGTTTATTTCAGTGTATCACCCCTGCTGTTTTAGGGACCACTACATGTTGAGTGTAGCGCGGAGCAGATGCATAAATCGCCGAGTCGGGTCTCCCTGCACCTGCAGGGAGCTGAGCTGTGGACGGAGACCCTCACTGGCCCTTGATCATGACCAGATCTGCACTCTGAGCCTCAGTGTCCCATGAGTTGGGGCAGCAACTCTGACCGGGCAGGGGATTGTTGGGTTGGTGGGAGCAGGTGTGGGGTGCCTGCCTCTCAGTCCGTGCGGCTGTAATGATTGCCACCGACATGCTCAACGAATGAGGTTAATTGTTGCCCACGTCCAGCACCCGTTCGTTTATTCAGCATTTATCTAGTGTTTGTTGTGGGAACTTGCTGGTGAATGAGTCCTGCCCCCAACCTCTCTGGGCCTTAGTTTTCTGGTCTATAAAGTGAGGATAGTAGTGGTACCTTGCACCCAGAGCTGCTGGGAAGATGTATGTGTTGATGCATTTAAAGCGTGATACATGTGTGGTGGTGACGCCATCACTGACGTAGCCTGCTGTGTGTTAAAAACTTGGTAACACACCAACGCTTTTTAAAGTTAATGTATTTCCCTGACTTTGGGTGCCTTTCCTTTGCAAATGATTAAAACAAAGCCGAGTTTCACCAGGCACGTCAGGGGAAAGCTTTCCTTCCTCGAGGCTGAGTTTGGGGTCGACCAGCAGGATCTTACCCTCCGTCCCACACTCATTATGTTACCTTCCTCTCTGTCTGTCCTGTGAAGTAAGAATACTGACAATTATCATTGGGATTGTTGTGAGGGTCAAAGAAAACGGCACATTTGAGTCGGCACTCTCTGCGTATAGAATCTGTCAGGGAAGGAGCGTGGTGGAGGGTAGGGTTCTGGCTTGTGGCTATACGGCACTCAGTCAGGTGTGTTTTGATCTGAAGTCCCAGGAAATCTAAAATAATCTCATTCCTGGCTGGTGGGGTTCCGTGGTTAGAGCGTCAGCCTGCACATCGAAGAGTCCCGGCTGGATTCGATTCCCAGTCCTGGTCAGGGAGGGTGCGGGAGGCAACCAATAGATGTGTCTCTATCACAGTAATGTTTCTATCTCCCATCCCTCCCTCTCTTCTTTTCTCTCTTTTAAAAAAATCAATGGAAAAAATATCCTCAGGTGAGGATTAAAAAATAAGCAAATAAAAAATAAAATAATCTCAGATGATCGAGATTTAAAGATAGTTGATTTTGGATAGAATTATATAACTCTAGCTGCTGGGACAAATCCCAAGATTTTAATGGGCTAACTCAAATTCCTGTGGACCGCCTGGACAGCAGTGGCCTTAGGTGTGTGTGAGGAGCAGGTGCTGGTGGCCTGTGGTTTTGTCCTTTACCTTCCTGGGGTCTCTGCATTCAGCCAGCACCAGAGGGCGAGGATGGAGCCGGCATCAAGACATTACCCCCTGTCCCACGATGCTCACTTGTCTCACAGCCACACCTGAAGCTGTGCGGGAAGAAGCGCAATCAATCAGGTTGGTGTTGGGTCGGTCACCAGGGAAATTTGAGGCTCTGTAAATGGTCCACAAAACAGAAGGTGAGGACACTTCATGGCTCTGTCCCCATCCCTGTGGCGACTGTGAGGGTTGCAAAAGGAGCTGAGATTCGCTCACTTTCCGAGGAGTCTGCGCTTGTGCCCTCAGCGGGCCCTGACCCTCTGGGTCTGTTTCCCGCACACCGGGCGCCTTTCCGGAGTGGGAAGCTGTATTTCCCTCCTGTTCTTTCTTTAGTGCCTCGCTGTCCACTTCTCCCGAGAAGGACCAAGAACCCCATGACAAGATTTTCCTAAAACCGGCAGCAAGCGGACACCTGAGATTCACAGCCACCCTTCCTTGCCCAGCGTTGCTGTTCTGTTTCTGCATCTCTCTGGTATCTTCTCGCTTTCTTGTCTTTTGTCTCTTTCTTGCTTATTTATTTTTTAGACATTTTAAATATTTTTCACAGACAGTTCTTTTCTGTGGGCACTTTTCCCTCCTCCATTTGTTTTCTTTTTTTCTGGGTCTCGCCACTTACAAGTTCTCATCATCCGTTGATTGCATGGGCACCTTGCTTTCCCTTCAGAAGCACAAATGGCTCTAATTGAAGTTTGACACTGGAGACGTGATGCGAGGTCCTTGTGCTGAGCGCCACCGAACTCGTGAGTGCATTTCGTGACCAGCCGTCCAGAGTGTAATGTCACCATGTTCTTCTTGAATTTGTTTTGAATTTCCTTTTTCATATCATGCCTGCGGAGGTGCTTTTAGAGTGATGCCTGTAGCTTATGAGTTCTGCCAGCGGCTTGGTGAGCTGAGCCCCTGCAGATGCCTCCAGCGGCCTCGGTGACTAAGCACAGGTGGTGGGTGTGGGGACGACCGCCCCCCGCCCACCCGCCCCTCGCCCCTCGCCAGGAGAACTATTCTTTCTCATGTCCTGAAGCACCATTTCCCCGTTCTCTGGTTTATAGGGCAGTCATCGTGGGCTGGGTTAATGAGGTATTTTAATGCTTTTAGAGCGAGAGTTAAGATTGTCACTGTCTTCTCCCTTTTCTCATGGAGTTACTGGCTCCCGGGCACTGAGGCCAAGCTGGGGAAGTGTCAGCTGGTTTTCCCATGAGACTGAGTTTGTAATAGATGTCTTATTAGCAGATTTAAAAATGGTTACTGTATTCCATTAGTGTCTTTTCCTGTAAGATGCCAAGAGGTTAGTAAATATACACAATCCAAAGATAATCACTTTTTAGAACGGTTTTTTAATGTAATTGCACACACACACACAGGCAGGCATAGACACACATGCACATACATGAGCACTGTAGAGACACTCAAACATGCGTAGACACACTCATGCACAGACAGACAGACACACACTCTCCCTCCGCTCCCCCTCCACCCCCGGCTTTTAAACGCCTTTTAATTTTAGTAGCAAACTTTATAAGACTCCATTGTACCTGAAAGTGAGGGCAGTAGGACAGTTTCTGCTGTGATTTCTTTGAGCTTCAGCCTGTGCCCTAGTGAGCCCTTTCATGACTTTATGCAAATGTATCTTCCTGAGGTGGCGTGTGTGGGGTGCACTGAAACGTGTGCAGTGTTAGCTCTAGGAATAAGAGTAATAATCCAGCTCTGACCGGTTTGGCTCAGTGGATTGAGCGTCGGCCTGCGGACTGAAGGGTCCCAGGTTCGATTCTGGTCAGGGGCATGTACTTTGGTTGTGGGCACATCCCCAGTAGAGAGTGTGCAGGAGGCGGCTGATCGATGTTTCTCTCTCATCGATGTTTCTGACTCTCTATCCTTCTCCTTTCCTCTCTGTAAAAACTCAATAAAATATATTTTTAAAAATTAAAAGAGTAATAATCCAGCTGTGCTCACCCCAAGAATGGTGCTGCGCTGCCACGGCCCCTTTTCGAGGTTTCTCACCGGTGTTCCTGATTTCCTCGCGCCGACACAGTCACTGTCGCAGGTGCTACTTCAAACCTCTGGGATTTTCTCAGCATCTTCGCTTTTCCTTGAAAGAAGTGCCCCTCAGCCCTTGTTACTCTTTAAAGTGGTTCCCACAGCTGCGTGCGTGGCGGGCAGGGAGGACCGGCCTAGGTCTGCGGTGGGCCGGGTGTCACGAGAGGTTGTATATGAGGCACACTTACTGCTGTCACGGTGCCCAGCGCACACGGGGAAGCGTGACACGTGTATTCTGGGCTGGGAGGTGCTGCAGAGCGGTCAGGGGGAGGGGCTGGAGGGAGGGGCAGGAGCAGGGCCCTGATCACCCCCATGGGACAGAGCTGCCGCACCCCAGATGCTCAGGTCCTGTTCCTCTCTGGGTCCCAAGACGGCTCCTGTGTGTGTGGCGCCGTACTCCTCCGAAGGGACGGAGGAACTGATGGTGTGTCGCTAACACCTTATTTACGAGGTGCCAACTATTAGTCATTTCTTTTAAAAGTTCCTAATGGGAATCGCTCCTTAAAACACTCTTAACCACTTCACGGGTCCTCTGTTCCGCAGTCTCTTCTTTCTCCAGGATCAGCACAGGTTCAGGGAGGCCCTGGTGCCTGTCCCACCAGACCCCTCTCCTGAGGCAGAAAGGGCCGAGTTAATCCTCAGGGCCTCTCACATCACTCATTAAATGATGGATGGATGAGCGACTGAAACCTAGCACCCGTCATTCACAGAGCTCACTAAAGAATGCACAGTAGGTCCTTGAGTAATGTCATTTCGTTCAACGTTTTGTTATAATGTCGATGAGGGAAGAAATAATTGATTCTCAGCAGGGCCGTTGTCTGTGTGGTGTGTGCTAGTTCTCCCCATGTCTGTGGGGGTTTCTCTGGGGACCCCGATTTCCTCTCACGTCGCAAAGATGCGCACATGAGGCAAACGTCATGTCCACAGTGTCCCCATCTGAGTGTGAGTGTGAGTGGCCCTGCCTTGCAGGGTGTCCTGTGAGGGTGGGTCCCCCCTTGTGCCCCGAGCTGCCAGGAGAGGCTCCAGCCTCCCTGACCCTGCACTGGGATAAGTGGGGTGGAAAACCGTTATCTTACTTGTTCTTAAATGAATATATAGCTTACGTTCATTTCAGTGTTTCATATTAGAAGTGTTTTGGGTCTTCAGAAGTTGAGTGACGTTTCTGTGACCGGAAATATGCCGTGGGAGCTTCACTCGGTTTCTCCAGGATCAACACAGAATTATATCAATTCTCCCTGGGGTTCCTTATATGTCGATTCTCTTAAGGTCGCAGTTTCCAAGAACCCGTCAACGACATTAAGTGAGAACTTACTGTGTAAAAGTGGCTCTGAGTGTTAAGAATGCAAAAAAATAAAAAATAAAAATAAAAAGGGGGACAATGCAAATATAAGCTGTGATACGATCGTAATTTTGATTTATTTGGTACTTTTCCCATAAAGCTGAAAAGAGCCAGGTTAGCTGTCACAGTCTGTTACTCAGCCCTTATAGAAGCTCTCTCCTAAAAAAGGGAAGGTGCACTAAATTATTTAGTTGCAACGTGAAAGGACACACAATGCCAGGGAAGAAAAAGCTCACCCTCATTATCCATAATTCAGATCACGGAGTTTTCAGGGTGTTCTCCTCTGAATCTTTTACTAACTCCTTCCTGCAGTAAGTGCTGGTGATGGGATGTCACCCCTGGATGCTACTTCTGTTTCTCCATGAGAGTAGTTTGATTTTATTTTTAAAATTAACACCTAGTAAAATTGACTTTCTTTTTGGTGTTGGTTCTGTGAATTTTATTACGCTTCTTTGCAAGCTGTTTATCCACGTGTTGCAGGGTCTGCTTAGGTCTTGGCCAATCTTTTACTAGTAATCGGGATGCTGTCTGTCCTTTGTTAAATAAGGGTTTGAAAATATTTTTTCCAGTGATTAGCTTAGTTTTTTAAGAGTGCCTTTTTCAGAACAGATTTTTAAATTTTGATAAGTCCATTTTATTATGATTTTAATGCCTTATGCGTGTAGTGCCGTGTCTAAGAATTCTTTATCTAACTCAGGTCTTGAGGCTTTTACCCCGTGTTTTATTTTCGTCTAAAAGTTGTATGGTTTTATGTTGAGGTTCTTTTTCCCCCAAAGAGACGTCCAGTTATCCCAGCGCCGTATTGAAAAGACTGTCCTTCCTCTATTGAATTCATTTTGTACCTTTGTGAAAAACAATTAGCCCTATTTATATAGGTCTATTTCTGGACTCTATTCATCTGTACCTTCACCAGTACCACGCTGTTTTGATTATTATTGTAACTTAGTGGCAAATCTTAGTCAGTCAGTGTGCCCTGATAGGGTGACTCGGTTGGTTGGAGCATTGTCCCTTACACCAAAAGGTGGTTTGTTCGATTCAGGCAGGGCACGTACCTAGGTTTTGAGTTCAATCCCGGTTGGGGCACCTCTAGGAGGCAACAGATTGATGTTTCTCTCTCAGTGGTTTCTCTCTCTGTCTCTCTTTTTCTCTCTCCCTCTCTCCCCTCCTCCCATTCACCTCTCTCTAAAATCAATGAAAAACATACCCTTGGATGAGGATTAAATAAATAAATAAAGTCACTTGATTCCTCCAACTTTATGTTTTTATTGTTATTGATTTCTTTCTTCTTCTTTTCTTTTTAGAGAGAGAGAGAAGACGGGGGAGGGAAGGAGGGATAAAGGGAGCGAGAGATATTGACATTGACATGAGAGATAACTATCAGTCTGTTGCCTCCCGCACATACCCCACACCCCGACTGAACCCACAACGTAGGTACGTGTCCTGACTGGAAATGGCAACTGCAGTCTTCTGGTGTACGGGGCAGTGCCCCACTTTATTCCTTATCAGGTTTCTGTAGCTATTCCAGTGCCTTTGACTTTTCACCTAACTTTTAGAATTAGCTTATTTCTACAAAAAATTCTGCTATGATTTTAATTGGAGTTGCGTTGGATCTATAATTTGCAGAGACTTGACATCTGATGTTGTTTTTCATTCCATGTAAATTACATCTGTTAATTTGTATGGATCTTTGATTTTTTTCATCAGCATTTTGTGGTTTTCCAGCATGCAGGTCCTACATGATCCAACACGTTTGCATGTCTTGTTAGATTTATGCTCAAGTATTTATTTTTTCATATAACTACTTTAAATGATATTGCTTTTAAAATTTTAGTTCCAAATATTCATTGCTAGAATATGTTAATGTGATTTGACTTTGTATGTTGTAACCTACCTAGAGTCAGTTATTAGATCTAGGAGTTAATTTTATATTTATTTCTGTGTAGTTTGTTGATTTGGCTGATTTTTTCCTGTTTTCATTTTCTTTGCTTTTTTTTCCCCCCGCTTTCACTTGGTATGGATTTATTTTACTTTCCCCCCCTCTATTTTCTTAAAGTTGAAGCTTGGAGTATTGGCTTGAGACCTCTCTTTTTCAGATATAAACCTTCAATGCCTCATTTTTGTTCAGTTGACAATATTTTTCACTTTGAGAACTCATAGTAGTTTTGTGTAGTTCATACTGGTACATACCTCGTTTTAGCTAGTGATCAAGATGAAAATTCCTGCAGCTTCATAATCCTGCGTTTGCTTCATAATATTTTCATGCTGTGTGCCTAGATCTTAAATCACAGTAGCTGAGCTTGTCCGAGAGATGGTAACACATGGTTTATTGATGATATAAAAATTATTAAGGCGGTAATTCGAATTTAAGTGCCCTGAGGACGGGTTTTAGGGTTTGTATTGTGCTGTAGCCAAGTCCCTAGAGCAGTGCTTGGTATGCAGGAGCTGAGAAGACCTGTTGAATGATACGTGCTTTGCGTGCCGAATTAAGGATAAGTTCACTCTCGTTTGTGCTTTTGCACCCTGGTCTCTTGGCCTATCTGAACTGCTTTGCTCTGCAAGCTAGTTTACAACATGACCACGTTTTCAATAATTTTTTTTTTCTTTTCATGTTGATTTAGGCTTCGATTACTCATTTTTTCTTATTTTAAAATGAAAGTTTTTTCCCCCCCTAATTCTGTTTGTATGAGCTCAACTCCCTTCTGGGATACAGTTCTAATGCATTGTTACTTTGTAGAAATTAGAAATTACCTGTAAAGGCCTGTGTTTTTGAGCATCCAGCAGTGATCCATTAAACTCAACCATAAAGCTGAGGTTTTCGTTTCCAGTTCCTGCCTTCTCTAAGTGCGAATCAGTGGGTGTAGGGTTGTATACGTTATGATTGTACATGTTATGCTTTATATTTTGCCTTTTGAATAGAGTGTATTATTAATTGCCACTTGATCAAAGTTGAGCAAAAATGTTTAGAAAGCATGTTTCCATAAGTTATAAGTTTGACTGTACTGTTGTGGTTTTTATTCTTTAATCGTGTGGATTCATCAAAATTTCATCACACAGACATGAGGTGCCAGGTCATCCAGCTGTTTTGTTCCTGGCAGTTCAGAGTTTGTTTAACCTCTCAAGTGATTTTGTGCACAGAAGCTTTGGAGTGTTCACTGGAGGAATGTCTGCAGCTCCTCGGTCTCACAGAAGAAGTACCAATTATAGAAACTTACCCAGAATGACCTATTGTACAGGTCTTCTGCAGTTTGCTCTTTTTGCCCCTTCTCCAACCACCCCTCCCCGCCAAAATCCAAAAGTCCTTTAAATTAACTGCACGCCTTTTCAGGACTGAGTTATTATTTTAGAAAGCAGGATTTGTGTGCATGTGTGTGTGTAATTTGATATAAAAAATATTAGCATCTACTATATCTTTTTTAATATTAAGGATTTTGTCTTTAGAGAGAATCTTTTATTTTTAAATTTTTTATTTTTCAATTGCGGTTTATATTCCATATTATTTTGTATTAGTGTCAGGCGTACTGTTCTCTGTATATGTGAGTCTGTTTTTATATGTTTGTTCATTTATTTTGCTCTTTAGATTTCACATACCAGTGAAATCATATTGTATTTGTCTTTCTCTGACTGACTTATTTCACTGAGCATAATACCCTCTAGGTGTATCCATGCTTTCACAAATGGTAAGATTTCATTCTTTTTTTATGGCCGAGTAATATTCCATTGTATATATGTACCACGTTGTCTTTGCCCAGTCATCTTTCGATGGGCACTTGGGTTGCTTCTATATCTTGGCTGTTGTAAACAATGCTGCAATGAACATAGGGGTGCATATATTCTTTCATGTGGATGTTTTGGGTTTCTTTGGATATATTCCCAGATGTAAAATTGCTAGATTCATAAGTTCTGTTTTTAGTTTTTTGAGGACCCTTCATGCTGTTTTTCATAGTGGCTGCACCAATCTGCATTTCCACCAGTAGTTCATAAGGATTCCCTTTTCTTTTTAAAATATATTTTGATAGAAACATCAATGATGAGAGAGAATCATTGATTGGCGGCCTCCTACACGCCCCCAACTGGGGATCGAGCCCACAACCCAGGCATGTGCCCTTGACCAGAATCAAAATCGAACCTGGGACCCTTCAGTCCACAGGCTGACGCTCCATCCACTGAGCCAAAGCAGCTAAGGCAGGGTTCTCTTTTCTCCAGGTCAGTGGTTCTCAACCTTGCTGCACATTAGAATCACCTGGGAATCTTTTTAAAATCCTGATTTCTGGGCCTCATCCTCTGGAAATTCTGTTTCTTTGTTATGGGGTGGGGCCACAACATTAGTAACAAAGAAACTGAATTTCCAGAGGATGAGGCCCAGAAATCAGGATTTTAAAAAGATTCCCAGGTGATTCTAATGTGCAGCCAAGTTTGAGAACCACTGCTCTAGGTCCTTGCCAATGCTTGTCATTTGTGGATTTATTGATAATAGCCATTCTGACAGCTGTGAGATGACATCTAATTTGCATTTCTATGATGACTAGTAACATTACACATCTTTTGATATGTTTATTGGTTATCTTTGTATATCTTCTTTGGAAAATTGTCTATTCGGTTCCTCTGCCCATTTTTAAATTGAACTGTTTGGGGTTTTGGTGTTGAGTTGTATGAGTTCTTTATGAATTTTGGATATTAACCTCTTATTGGATATTTCATTGGCAAATATCCCCTTCTATTCAGTAGGTTGTTTTTTCATTTTATTGATGCTTTCTTTTGCCTTGCAATTTTTTTTTAGTTTGATGTAGCCACCTTTTTTATTTTTTATTTTGTTTTCCCTTGCCTGAGGAGATACATCAGAAAAAATATGAGAGATATCAGAGATTTTACTGATTTCATTTTAGGAATTTTATGGTCTGGTATTTAGGTCGTTAATCCATTTTTAGTTAATTCTTGTATACTAGAGGCACAATGCATGAAATTGTGCACTTGGGGGGCAGTCCTTCAGCCTGGCCTGTGCCCTCAGGGGATGTCCAACTGATGGCCTGCGCACTCAGGGGATGTCCTCCTGTGGGGAGCGGGCCTAAGTTGGCAATCGTGCATCCTTAGCACTACTGCAGAGGTGGGAGAGGCTCCCGCCACCGCCACTGTGCTTGCCAGCTGTGAGCCTGGCTTCTGGCTGAGTGGTGCTCCCCCTGTGGGAGCACACTGACCTCCAGGGGGAAGTTTCTGTATTGAGTATCTGATTCCAGGTGGTCAGTGTGCATCATAGCGATCAGTTGTTCTGCCGTTCGGTCAATTTGCATATTAGCCTTTTATTATATAGGATGGTATAAGAAGGTGATGTAGTTTCATTTTCTTGCATGAATCTGTCCAGTTTTCCCAACACCATTTATGAATTGACTGTCTTTATTCCATTGTATGTCCTTACCTCCTTTGCATATGTTAATTGACCATACAGGTGCGGATTTATTTCTGGGCTCTCTATTGTGTTCCATTGATTTGTATATCTGTTTTTATGCCAGTACCATGTTGTTTTAATTACTTTGCCTTGGAGTATAGTTTGATATCAGCTACCATGATACCTTCAACTCTGTTCTGGTTTCTCAAGATTGCTGTGGCTATTTGAGGTCTTTCGCGGTTCCATATAAATTTTTGGAATATTTGTTCTAGTTCTATGAAAAATGCCATTGGTATCTTGATAGGAATTGTATTGAATCTATAGATTTCTTTAGGTAGCATGGACATTTTAATGATATTAATTCTTCCTACCCATTAAAATAGAATATGCTTCCACTTATTTGTATCTTCAATTTCTTTCTTCAGTGTCTTACAATTTTTTGAGTACAAGTCTTTTACCTCCTTGGTTAAATTTATCTCTAGATGTTTTATTTTTTTATGCAATTGTAAATGGAATACTTGTCTTAGTTTCCCTTTCCTATAGTTAATTATTGGCATATAAAAATTCTGTCTCTTGAAACCTATAAGAGGGAGACAATATTCAGTCATTCTTATTTTTATAATAAGACCTTTGTCTGTTTCCATTTTATTTTCCATTGCTGGCCCAGATGGGACAATTTGTTTAAGAAAGTCATGGAATCATTAACTTAGCACCAGTTTATTTCTACCTTTCAAAAGTAAAAAATATAACTTTTATTTAATCTTTCATTCAGCAAACATGCAATGTGTCCGTTTCATTTACTACCCTCTACCAGTTGCCTGGAACATAGTAGGTAATAATAAATACTTGTTGGATGAATGAATAAATCAGAAAATAAATTTAGGATCATTTCCATGGCATTTGGAAAATTTGAGATTAAGTTTAGGTCTAGATGAAGTTTACTCCACAGGGCCAGGCTGGGTGAGAGCTTAGGATCACTCTGGCCATTTCAGAATTGATCAGTGTTGAGCCACAGTGTCCTCTTGAGCTTCTGGATACCAGGTGGGCAGAGCACCCTGTAGTACAGGCTTTTATTCCTTCTGATAGAAGAAATAGTGGTGGCTTCTTGCTTCAAGGGAGGAACACTGGCCCATGTCATCATGCCTGTGGCAGGCTGGGAGCTCATCAGCATCTCTGGACCCTGCTGGTGGGACAAGCAGGGCCAGTGCAGGGAGGGATCTATAAACTCACCTTTGACCCTGACGGCTTACCCTCAGGGAGGTGATTTTTTGTTGTTTTGTTATTGTTAATTCTCACCCAAGGATATTTTTCAATTGCTTTCTAGAGAGAGTGGAAGGGAGAGGGAGAGACAGAGGAAACATCTATGTGAGAGACATGGATTGGTTGTCTCCTGCATGCACCATGACCAGGGCTAGGGAACCTGCAACCAAGGTATGTGCCCTTGACCAGAATCAAACCTGGGACCCTTCATTCTACAGTCCAACGCTCTATCCACTGAGCCAAACCAGCTAGGGCAGAGAGGTGGTTTTTGTTTTTTTTTTTGAGAGGAGTTAGCACATGCTACTCAAGGTGTCACCAGTGTGTGGAGACGCTGGAGGGCCTGACACAGCCCAAATGTTGTGTAAAGATTGTAGGTGGTCTACACTTGCCTGGGGGTCCCCAGTTGTATTCCCTGGGTGTAAACTTAGGCTCAGTAGTCCTGTTTGCCCTAGGAACCCACCTGAGTGAGAGCTGACCAGCTTGGAGTTGGGGCCCATACACCCTTCTCCCAACCATGGTTCCTGAGTCAGCACTTATGTCATTATAAAGTTTGAGGGGTAAATGTGTCAATGATTTCTTGAGTAGAACATTAACAATTTGACAAATGACAACTGGACATTCCAGGCATCCTTTGGAGAAGTTATTGGTACAGATCAACAGTTTAAAAAGGGACACCAGTGATGGATGTGAACACTTTGGTTCATGGTATCAGTGCCAGCAGCAAGTAACTAAGCAATGAAGTGCATGGAAGTGTTCCTCCATCACTCTAGCCATCAAGGGAATCAGGTAGTGTTTCTATTGAGTAAGCCATTTTAGTCCATTCAGAAGGAATCAAGAATGTTTAGGAGGATCTGCTTAGAAGAAAAATTAATTCAGACTAAATTTTTCAGAATTGGTGCCTTCCCTGAAAACAGTGGTTGAGTATAGTCTATACTAATAAAAGGGTAATATGCTAATTAGACCGGATATCCTTCCGGACGACCTACCGGACAAAGCCATGGTAGCGGGGGCCGAGGCAGAGGCAGTTAGGGGTGACCAGGTCGGCAGGGGAGAGTAGTTAGGGGCAACCAGGCCAGCAGGGGAGGGCAGTTAGGGGCGACCAGATCAGCAGGGGAGGGCAGTTAGGGGCGACCAGACCAGCAGGGGAGGGCAGTTAAGGGCAACCAAGCCGGCAGGCAGAGTGGTTAGGGGTGATCGGGCAAGCAGGCAGGTGAGTGGTTAGGAACCAGCAGTTTCAAATTATGAGATCTGCTTAGAATGTCCGGTCTAATCATGTAGGGCCCCTGGGAGGGGAGGCCGGCAGCAGGAGAGCTTTCAGATCCCTCTCTCTCATTTACACAGCACACTCCCCAGCATTTTGAAATTTCAGAAAGCTCTGTTGGATGCTCCCTTTTCAGATCTTCAGGCAGTTCGGGCCCCAGGACTCCTGTGCTGGGCGTATCTCCCCTTTCACATCAGCAGCTTGTTTTCAAGTCCACTGTAGGTGGATTGAGGTTGGCTCTTTCTCTCTGTGGTTTAGAATAGAGTGACTCCAGACAGGCTGCTTTCTTTAATGCCTCCCACAATGGGAGTTCTTGATACACCAAAGTGAAAAGCTACAGGGGACATTTAAAAAAATTTATGTAAAGATAAAGCCTTACGTGATAGTATACAGGAATTTACTGGCTAGAATTACAATTTTAACCTGATGGCGCATTTAAAATATTATTTTTTTCCTTCTGGTGATGCCATTAACTAAACGTTTTAAGGAACTTTTTGGTCACTCACAGAAACATGAAAATCCCAGTCATGTGAATATGCAGTTCTTAAGAATTTTCCCCCTTCATACCAAGTGTTGGAATAAGCCTCGGTGATTTTATAATCCAAGGTTGTATGTTTATCCCGGTCACCTTACTTAAAATGCTCTTATGGAACATAAATTTCTAAATTTTACATTAGAAATAGGACATAAACGCATGTGCAACGAGCACAGCAGCACAGAGAGCAGCAAAGGGAAGTGTGGTCCCTGTGAAGTGATGTGAGCCCTGGCACCCGAGGCCAGGCCCCGGAGGGACTCGTGGCCCTGCGGGTGAGTTTGTGCTCAGTCCTCGAAGCACTGAGCAGCCTCTGACAGGCTTCCGGCAGGAGGCCAGCGGTCCTCGGTGAGAGCTCGGAGGGCTGCGCGTGGGAGAGGCCAGTGGTTGGGACGGGGGCGCTCGGCTGGAGTGGCTGTTTGGATCGCGCAGGGAGAGCCGTTGGCCTCTGGCATCAGTGACAGGATGAAAGAGAGGCAGATGGAGGACCTCTCAGGATTAGTGACACATCTGTAACCTGCCTCTGGCCTCTCCTCCCTCAGGGGCTTCGCTGTGGTCCCTTCTGGCTTCTAGCTGCACACAGGCAAGGCTGCTTTCGTGTCTTCCCACCCAGCTCGGGCCCGAGCCACGCCTGAGTGCCCCGTAGTGTCCGCCACACGCTTGAATGAATAGTCAATGCTGGCAGGTACTTGGGTTGTTATACCTGTTCAATGCTTCCTGAGACTTCACTTCCTGTGTGTGATTTTTTTAAATTACAGCAGAAGGTTATAGGTATGTTATTAAGATCTTATTAATGAGAAATGTGAGACCCTGAGAAGCCAGCCGCCCTTGTGGGGTTGCCCAGCATGTGCTCGGGGAGAAAGGTCCCTGGTCTGCCTGCTCCGATGCCCCTGGCAGACTGCCCGGATAGCACAGCCTCCTTTCTGCACGGAAGAGAAGCTCCTGTAGAACTGACGATCATGCCGCCAGCAGGGGGCGAGGGACCACGCCTCCAAGGGTGTCCCTACACCTTATAAAGCCATCGGCGTAGGAAAGAAATGCCATGAAGGTTCCTGACGGCCATGAAATTCCAAACATGGAAATGATTGCTTTGTTATATGAAACATTTGTTCCAGCCAGCATTAAATAATCATAAAATAAACTCCTGACACCGGAATGGAAACCATCACCGTTAAGCTGGTCTGTTTACTCTGAACTGATCCTGACATGGCTGGGGCTCACACGTTATTGGGGGGGAGCTCTTCACTGCCTGGAGACACAGGTACTCCTGTCCTGGCCAGAGATGTGCGCCTGGTGGCTCTGCACAAGCCCCATGGAGCTGAGTTGCCAGAAGGCGGCTAAGGTGGAAAAATGGGGAGCGTGGTGTCACCTTCACTCTTGTATTCGTTTGGCTGGCTTTCCCTTCACTTTTCTCTGACTCAGGCTTTACTCTGAAACTCTGGACTACAATATAAGTAAGAAAAATAATTCTATTTGGGGAGGGAAACAAGAATGATCTTTTCTGCCTCAGAGTATGATTTAACCATCTATCTACTGGTGGTTTCCCTTTATTGCATTTTCTATTTTATTTTATTTATTTTATTTTATTTTATTTTATTTTATTTTATTTTATTTTATTTTATTTTATTTTATTTTATTATTTTTAATCCTCACCCAAGGATATTTTCCCGTTGATTTTTAGAGAGAGTGGAAGGGAGAGGGAAAGACAGACAGAAATATCGATGTGAGAGAGACACATCGATTGGTTGCCTCCTACAAGAGTCTCAACCAGGGCCCAGGCCAGGGAGGGGCCTGTAACCAAGGTACGTGCCCTTGACCGGAATCAAACCCAGGGCCCTTTGATCCACTGGCTGATGCTCTATCTACTGAGCCAAACTGGCTAGCACTGCATTTTCATTTCAAATTTATGACTTGTCTGTAACTCTGTCTTTTCTTTGTAACAGAACACATGGCAATTCTATTTCTACTGCTGGAATGTAAAGTCTTATGGAACTTCTTTGAGGATAACATAAGTTACACTTTTCATACAGTGGAAAGAAAGTGCTTCAAAAGATCACTTTTATTTTCTCCTCACTGAGCTTACCAACAATTTTTAAATTTAGTTTTCTGTTATGCATTCTTATTTCTGAAATGAAAAGGGAGTTAAATAAATGGGTGTCTTGAGTATTCAAGCATGGAGAATATGCTCTTTGGAATTTTATATGGAAAATAATCGAGTGTGGATCCTATGGTTCGTGCCTTCAAACATTAGCAGCTACTTTTCAAGGAGCAAAATTCTGTAGCTGTGGCTTGGGGGGTGGTGGGCCCTACCTCTCGTTGATGGTGATCTTTTAGCTCCAGGTTGAGAGAACACTAATTAACCTGCTGTAAATACTGGACTTTTCCTTGTAGGTTGATAGATGTCAAATGCTTGGTCCTCTTTCGTAGCCTTGCTGCCTCTGTTTTCCAGAGGTTTACTCTGAAGGCGGGGCTTGCTACAGATCCACGGCGAGGAGGAGAGAAAAGATGTAGCTAATGGATTTTTCTGCCTGAACTGATTCAAAGTGAAGGGGAACCATGGTGACGCCATGACATTGGTTGTAGGTCATCCTCAGACAGAAACCAGGGATGCATTCTGGGTGGACGGATTGTGTGTGAAGCCAGCCTGTCTGTGTATCTGTTCCTATCATATCTATCTTATTTACCTATCTATATCTATCTGTTGTTTACCTATCACCCATCTATATTCATTTATCAATCATCTACTCTTTGCATCAGCCAGTCATCTATTATTTACCTATCATCTGACTAGAGCTGTCATCTATTTCTTATCTATCTTTATTGTTTTAGCACGAAAACCTTATCGGTTGCCTCAGAACAATGAGCAGAGCATAAGCGCCCCCAGTAGAAAGTTTGCTTCTAGAATTTGTAGTGAGTTTGTCAGAGAATCTGTTGGCTCTCTGGCTACCAGATGCAAATGTGGTTCCAGAGTTAAACAATACCTGGACTTTTTCCTTGAAAAAGACAATGTGTAGCAAAAGCATGTTTAGCCCTGATGCTCAGGGCACCTGAGTGAACCTGGCCCCTTGTCGCAGGGGCTGGATCCTTTTGGATAATACACACCAAGCTGTTGTAATTTATCCTTTAACTAAAGGCCAAGTTCATGCACTGGTGAGGTCCCTCAGCTTGGCCTATGGGGATCGGGCCAAAACTGGCTCTCTGACATCCCCGAGGGGTCCTGGATTGCGAGAGGGTGGTTCTCGGGTGACGCACCCCGGAATTGGACTCCCTTCTCTCTGGTTCCGGGTGCGTCACCCGAGAACCGCAGCTGCCAAGTCACCACAGCTCGGCAGCTCCTGCATTGAGTGTCTGCCCCCTGGTGGCCATTGAATGTCATAGCTACTGGTCGGACGGTCGCTTAGGCTTTTATATATATAATATAATTGTTACCCGTTTTCCCCTCTGTCCTTTCACAGGTGTTCATTAAGCCGTGAGACAGCCACTCTGTGTTTGCCGTGATTACGAATGCAGCTTCTGTCCAGTTATTTACTTGAAGTCACCCTGTGACGCTTGCATCTGCGGCTCACTGTGTGACTGCACCGTCATCACGCGGTCCTAGTGAGACAGCAGGGTTTGGTCTGGAGGACACTGACCCAGGACGGTGGCACAACGTGGTTTTGAGGATAAACTATGCGCATGTTGCAAAAATAAGCCATCGGCAGCCATCGCAGCCTCCCCAGGAGAGCAGCACCAGGTCTTGTGCAAAATTCTGTGCCGCGGGAGCCTAGACGCTGGGGTGTCGCTGGGCCGAGCCAGACGCGAGAGGGTGACAGCAGGCAGTGGGTGCAAGGTTGTCCCTGAGGGCAGGCTGTCCAGGGCGGCTGGAGCTGGGCAGGACATCCAGAGAAGGCTGACCACATCGTGCTGTCTGGGGTGGCAGATTCTAAGTGTGGCTTCATCTTTCTAGATCTCGGGCTCTGAGTGAGAAACGTAAGTGCTATCTGTGCCTCAGTTTCTCACCTGTTAAGTCAGTTGTTGTAAGGATGAAAAGAGATTATTTAGGAATGGGACATGTAGGACAGGGCCACACTGAAAGGGGTCATGGTTTCTTGGGGAAAGCACTCATTTTTCTATACGCCTAAGGTTTTAACAACTGGAGTTTGCCAAAGGAAGAGTTCAAAGTGAGTTTCCTGTGAAGTTGGCATACCCTGGAAATTAAGGGGGGAACCCCCTCATGCGTAAATTTTCATCTGAGAGATTTTAAAATTTGAGCCGAGTTTTGGGTGTAGAATGAACTGAAATGGGGCTGGTTTACCAGGCTCGGATTTGCTGGTAGAATTGTGCACAGATGCTGTCTGATGACAAATCCTGAATGGCCAGTGGGGTTGGCTGGGAATGGGCACCCTGGCAAATAGTAGGTGTCTACCTAGTGTGCAGGGAGCCTCTTGGGAGGCCCGTATGTACTAGTTGATGTCCCGCTGACATACTCGCACTCACATGCCCCTTTACCTGGTCCCTGCTTGGTTTTGTCCAGGTGTCCCTTGGATGCAGGTAGCAGACCGGTTTTGAATTTGTAAAATGCTGCGCGTGAGCCAAAGTGAGTTAATCAGGAGTACAATTGGCATGGAAACCAGCTTCCTGTAGTTTTATTATTTCCGAAGACTGGTCAGGGAAGAACACGTGGGGAAGGACAGCAAATCTCCTGGGGAGATGGGGCAGCTGCCTTCCCAGCAGCCCCCGCGGGCTGGGAGGACAGACGCGGACTTGGGAGGTTGTTCCCGAGCAGACAGTTCCTCCTTCTGCAGGTTACTTTATCGGGTTTTCCCAAAGCCAGGCGTTTGCCTCTTTCTTGGCGATGTTACACCACGAGCAGTCAGCTAAAGCAGCGATTTTCCACCTTTCTCATCTCATGGCCCACATTAAACTAATTACTGCAATTCTGCGGCGCACTGAAAATACATTTTTTCTTTCTCTGACACAAAGGTATAATTTTGATTCATTCACACTGGTCGGCTATTGTGTTGGATGTTGTCCTTTTATTTATTTATTTATTTATTTATTTATTTATTTATTTATTTATTTATTATTTGACAAATCTAAGAGAAAAGAGGTCAGTGTCCCTGACCAACCAGTCAGGGACTGGCGTGTTTTAAAAATTCGTGTGGCATGCCGGCTGAAAGTCACTGGGCTAGCGAGAAGCCTGTGGTGGGGTGGGGAGCGAGGTGTGAGAGCCACTCCTCAGCCAGCGTCTCCTGTGCTCACTGACTGCCTTGTCCTGATCAATCGCAAAGCTAGTACAGTGTGCACATTCATGTGGGTGTTTGGGTGTTGATATTTTGGACATTTTAAACACGTAGGTTTGCCGGGGTCTTTCCACAAGAACTGAACAGTCCCAGCGCCGGTTGGCAAAGGGGTGCAGGTGCAGAGCATGGTAGACCCGTGATGGGGGCCATGTTTCACTTTAGTCCGGTCAGCCCGCTGACAGCGGCTGGCGTGCTCGTCATCCGAGAGCAGGATGTGTTTCCTGTAGCTTTGTTGTTTATGGCTCCGTGTTTAAAAATGAGTCACGTGTTTTGTGGAGTGGACAAGACTACACTGGACTGTGAGTTACTTGTCAGACATTAAGCACTGAGGGCGCTTTATGGTCTGATCAAGTTTAGTGAGCGTACCTCACTAGAAAAAGCAAATTTACCGATTTGTGGATGACCCATAATAACTTTTTATTTGCTTGCTCTATTTTTATTCAAACGTAAGTTTTTGGCTCTCTTGGGAATGATGGTTTGATCAGAATATTAGGGAAAAATTAGCAGATTCTCAAAAATTCAAGGGGAACATCAGTATTTTGTGTGCATACCTTTGGAAAGGTTTCTGCTAAAAGTTATTTGTCCCCTGTGCTCAGCACTGAGGAGGAATGCCAGCGTGGTGATGATGCCTCCTGCTCTTCTGCATGGGAAACTCCGGCTTTTACATTTTAATTCTTATTTTACCGATAAGCCAAGAAGCACCTTTCTCACATATTTGGATTTCTATAGGTTCTGTGTTCACTTTTTTTTTTTTTTAACTTAATGTTCCATTTGATCGAAGTCACTTATTTTCAAAAATACCCTAGCAGTTTCAAGTCCTTGGAACTGCCATGTCTGATTAGGACAAAACCTCACTAATGGAGGCAGGTGCTAATCAGTAATGGTTTGGGGCAGCTGCCACCGGCACGGGCCTGCACAAGCCATGGTTGACTAGGTTAATGAGAGCCGTGGGATGGGGCGGTTCCTGCGCTGGCTTATGTGAACACGGTGTGGAGAATCTACTTCTGGGCCCCGTCAAAAGCTGAAACCTTGAGAGCAGGGCCTGGGCAAGCATTTTTGTTTGTTTGAGGGCAAGGAGAATGACTAACGTGCTTTCTTTCTAAGTTACAATTATAAGGCAAACAGAAAACGCAGTTGTGACTGTCTCTTAGACTCTTCTGAGTGACCAGCCCTACCCGTGGGGACCATTCTGAATCTTTCTTTCCTTCTCTTGTAGGTGACATCACACAAAAAGGATATGAAAAGAAGAGGTCGAAATTAATTGGCGCCTACCTGCCCCAGCCTCCGAGTACGTACACTTTGATGATATGTCATCTAGTTTAGAGAGTTAACTGCAACATGCAAGAGAGAATAGCGCAAATCCTTCCTTAGTCCCTGATTTGCATAAAGACTGCGCTCCTGACATGGCACTAGTCACATCTAAGTCCTTTGTGTGACTATTGCATGTGTATTTTGTGAATGTAGAATACGCACATGATGTTCTATAAGTGGGCCTAATATGTTTAGTAAGTATTTCATCTATAGAGGGCAGTTACATGGTTGGTTACTTCAAAATGCTAAAATGATAAAAAGATGAAAGAAGTTATGATTTAAACATGATTTTTAGTTTGGGAAGTTAAAAATTATGGCTATTGTTCATAGTTTAATTAATCCAAGGTTTTGTTGGAGTAGTTGGGGGTCAGGCCAAATCTAGAAACCTAGTAAATGATATAATATCCTGCCTGGGATTATGAAATCATGAAGGTTTGTTTTGCTTAGAAATGGGATTGTAAAACATTATGGATTCTTCCCCAAAGCACAAAGTCTGTTTCACTCCATGTCCAGGTTTATAGAATCTCTTTGCACTTGAGCCAGGTTCTGTCCATTTCAAGAAATGGAAAATGATGCCAGGCGGGAGTTCCCACAACTCAGTTCCAGTGAAGCTCAGTTTGGTTTGAGGGTGGCCAGGCTTTGGGAATGGCTTAAAGCTGATGCAGTTAATGCTGCACTCAAGGAGAAATGATAGCAATATAAATTTTGAAGGTGGTGCCTGAACTCTACAGTTTTCACGGTTAAAACAATTTTTAAAGCTGCTCCGATGATTCTGCTAGAGAAGGACGAAGTCTGTGGGGGCACATAGCTCACAGGTCCCCCGCTCTGCCCCTCCTGATCTCCAGGCTGTGACACACCCAGCCGTGGCCTGCTAGCATGGTTGACAGCGTTTCATTCCAGGAAGCTTAATTTGTGTGTTGAGCTTCTGCTGTGTTTGTAGCTTTGTTTTGATTTTGTGTGCTTGCTTTCTTTCCTTGATTCTTAAGAGAGTTAATATAAAGATGGACCTGTTGTAGAGCCTGATTTAGCTGGTGGGTTGAGTAAATGAAAAATAAACAGGTCTTTGGTTGGCTGGTGCCCATATGTGAAAGGCTTTAGGAGTAGGTGTGGGCAGAGGTCTCCCCCTTCCCCCTTCCCTCCTCCTCTAGCAGTATTGCGTGGCGATGGCCATCTTCGTGGCCGTGATGGTGAGTCCCTTTCAGCAAGCGGCCCCTCCACATCTTGGAGGAAGGCTGGTTGGCTGACTCTAGGCCAGCGGTTCTCAACCTGTGGGTCGCGACCCCTTTGGCAGTCGAACGACCCTTTCACAGGGGTCGCCTAAGACCATCCTGCATATCAGATATTTACATTACGATTCATAGCAGTAGCAATGTTACAGTTATGAAGTAGCCACGAAAATAATGTTATGGTTGGGTCACAACATGAGGAACTGTATTTAAAGGGCCAGAAGGTTGAGAACCACTGCTCTAGGCTCTGGACATTGCCGGGTTCTCATTTCTGTGCCTTACCAAACAAGAGTGAAACAGAAGCAGTTCCCAGAAGATGGTTCTCCAGCCCCCGTGCCGGGAGCATGGCTGGCTGCGTGGGCTGGGCACGCAGGGTGGCACCCGTGTTGCGTGGTCCCTTTGGTGTTCTTTGTGCTCTTCTGCATGGGGTCGGCAGCTCTGCTCAGCGCTGTAACAAATTTAAAAAAAACTAAAGTTTGAATTAATTAGTTTTTTTTCAACTTGTTACAGCAGCGAACGGAGCTGCGGTGGCCCGGTGTAGACTGCAGCACAGTGAAGGCGCCCCGAGGAGAACGCCACACTCCGGCCACATCGGGGTGTGTGACATCAGAGAAGCCGCTGGCAGGGAGCGGGTGGCCAGCACCGCGGGAAACCGGCCTCTGTTTTACTTTCGTTTCGGTGAGCGCACTTTTCTGAGAGAGAGAGAGACCCCATGTTTGAAAGGGACTGTCACTCAGCACCATTCTCAACAACAAGTGCAAGGTTTAGTGTTGGGGCACCCTAGCGTTGGGAGTCCTGTGTGTGAGCCCTCATGCTCCAGATGAGGTTACACAAGTTTTCGGGGAGCGGGAGGGGGGAACAGTACTCCCTGGTTGTAAAGTTGTTACAGAACCTGGAGCCACGACTGTTCCACCTACCCAGGGCCAATTAGAATAGAATATGCTGTTTTAACCACCCTATTTTTACAGTTGGGACACTGCTTACAGAATACTTGAGAAAGAAGACTGTATGACAAATTCTGAAAGTCTTAAAATTATTGGTTTGCTGTTGACCTTCGTCTCCTAGCCCAGTGGTCGGCAAACTGCGGCTCTCGAGCCACATGCGGCTCTTTGGCCCCTTGAGTGTGGCTCTTCCTAAGCTTTAGGAGTACCCTAATTAAGTTAATAACAATGTACCTACCTATATAGTTTAAGTTTAAAAAATTTGGCTCTCAAAAGAAATTTCAATTGTTGTACTGTTGATATTTGGCTCTGTTGACTAATGAGTTTGCCGACCACTGTCCTAGCCAAACACCTCAGCACCTCGTGGTCCTGGCCCCTGAGACCTGCGGAGGGGAGTGAGAGCTACAGGCCTTCACACTCCTATGCCCGAAGGGCAGTGTACGGGGTTTGACAGGCAAACGAAACCGATTACTGATAGAATGTGTTCTTCGAGGTAACGATCCTCAGAGGTCAACATTGTGTTAGTGGTTGATATTTTGAATACAAGAAGCCCCAAAAGGTGAGTTCAGTGCGACTTATAGTAGAATAAGAAAATAAGCATTTGCAAGTTTTAGGCTTGTCTTCGGGGTTTTGCCTCTGAATATAAAAGGCATTGTTTGAAAATCATGCACACATAACAAAGAGAGAAAACTTAATATTACAGTTGGCCCCACGGCGTGGTCACCCCACTGCGGCTTCTGTTGGTCGCCTCTGAGCTGCTTGCTGACAGATAGGATGAGTGTCCTTGCAGGAGGAATGGAGGCTTTGGTGTGTGGTTGGTGGGTCGGCGTTAGCTGTGAGGTCCTTCTCGCAGTGACGGGAGTCTCACGCACCGGATTGAAGTGTGAGGAAGAGAGAGCCTGCGTGGGGACGCTGCTCTGTGGACCTCGTGCCCATCCCATTCCCACTGGGCATGGTTCAGGGTTTCATAAATGTATAGTACTGAGGCCAGTGCAATAACATGTTAGCAGTTCTTCTCGGTTCTGTGTAAAGATGGTAAACCGAGGGAGGCCCAGGGACACAGATGGTGACCTGAGCCAGCTGGGACACCCATCTCTAGAGCATGATGTCGCCAGTGCCTTTCCCCTCAGTTCACGTGGGATCTGAAGCTAGTCAGTGCCTGGCACTTAGCGCTCAGGGGATTTTTATCACGTTGCCGTCTGAGGGGAACTAATTTTTGTCTCCGTGGCTTCCCATGATTTTGGACAGTTACCCAATCTCCTGTGGGACACCTCCCCTTCCCAGGGACCTCTCTTGGCCTGTCTCTGTTGTAGACACTGGGCAGCCTGCAGCTTTCCTGAGAGGTGGTTCTCAAATGTGGTATGAATGTGAGATCCTATGATAGGTAACGAAAGGGACCCTCCATTACTGCCCCTGGGTCCTGTGGTGACAGGTTGAATTCTGCTTTGGAGTTGTATTTTTTTAAAAATATATTTTTATTGATTTCAGAGAGGAAGGGAGAGGGAGAGAGAGGGGAATATCAATGATGAGAATCATTGATTGGCTGCCTCCTGCATGCTCCACCCTGGGGACCAAGCCCACAACCCGGGCATGTGCCCTGATGGGGAGTCGAGCCGTGGCCTTCTGGTGCATAGGTCAACGCTCAACTACTGAGCCACGCTGGCTGGGCTGGAGTTGCATATTTGACTGTTGACTTTGTCTTGTTAGAACGTATCTTCAGCCACCTCAGATTTCATTCACAATGAAGTCAGATAAAAATTAATGATTGAAATATCCACACTAATACTAAAATATCCACACTAATAATAAAAGAAACTAATTAGTTTCTTTTAATGTCTTATTGCTAGTGACCTGTTAAAGCTATTTTTGTTTTGTCAAATTTATTTGCTATTAAAACTTGTGTTTTTAAGCCCTGTATTTCAGCCCATGAAAATAAATGTTGACAGTGTTTGTTGAGTATTAGCTTCCTGAGGACAGACGTGTAGGGTCCATGTGCAGGTGAGCACTAACCTACCAGTTTGCACAGCTGGGACGAGTGTGTGAGTGTTAGGACTATACACATCTCAGAGGAAGTTCACGACCACGTGGGGACCCAGAAGGGGTCAAGGTTGAAAGTAGTTCTAGGAAGCATGTTTGAATGAACTAGGCAGGTAACAGTTCTGAGAATGAAAGCGAAAAATTAAGTGTATCTATGAATCCACTGTGTAACCTGGACCACTTCAAACTGCCCATTTAGCTGTTCTTTCCAGAACTCTACTAAGATGTCAGTAAACTGGTAAAGTGTAAAGCCACCGGACAGGGGAAGGGAAAAAACAGTGACACGTTTCTGTGATTTGTAAGGTGCCTCCCTAAGCTGGGGGGTGGGGCTGAGGCAGAAGACCGAGGTGATGAAACCTCAGGTTGGGGGGAGGCATGGCATCCCGGAAGCAGGTGATCCAGGCCCTCCCCACTTTCCAGAGAGGTTCGTCCTCTGGAGAAATGGACTAAGACCTCTAGATTCAGGGACACCAAGCGATACTGACCCCAGAGGCGCTAAATGAGAGTGCGCATGCTGGAGGGAGAGAAGGGCTCCAGCCGTGGATGACGTGTGCTCCCGTGTTTGGTCACAAGACGGGAGACCAGAAGTCTCATCTTCGGGCAAATGGAACAGACCAGATAAAAGAATCTACTGGGAACAGATTTGGTGATGCTGCGACAAAAGGAAGTAAGCACTGCTCGCAGCTCCTGTAATGGGAATAAAGAAGACATTGCAAAAGTTGGCAGGAGAAGAGAGAATATGGTATAATGATGGCCACGGTGGTGTGCCACATTGTTTAAAATGGACAATTGAGTAAGATTATAAATCCATATTTATAAGTGTGAATGTAAATGCAAGTAATTATTTTTCATCATAAGACTTAATAGCACTCTTTGATTTCTGTGCATCTACTTGATAAAAATACAAAGTAATTTTTTAAAAGGCGAATTTTAAAAGACCCTTTGTAGATAATAACTGGAAGAGTTTTGGTGGCTGTAAATGCAGTCATTAAGAACTGTTCATTAATGTGCTTGCTAGATGAAAAGTTTACAGCGTAGGTATCTTTTTCACAATTCTAATCTAGTAACCTGTTTATGTGGGACCCATAAACATGCCATAAAAGTTGAGGTGCAGCTCTGGCCAGATGGCCCAGTTGGTCGTGGGTTTGATTCCTGATCAGGCACATAGGTTGCGGTCACCCTCATTGGGGTGTGTATTGGAGGCAACTGATTGATGTTTCTCTCTCACATTGACATGTTTCTCTCTCTCTCTCTCTCTCTCTCTCTCTCTCTCTCTCTCTCTTCCTCTCTCTCTCCTTCTCTCTCTCTCTCTCTCTCTCTCTCTCTCTCTCTCTCTCTCTCCCTCTCTCTCTCTCTCTCCCTCCCCCTCTTTTCCTCCTTCCAGCCCTCCCTTCTTCCCTTTCTTTCTCTGTAAAATCAATAAAAAATGTCTCAGGTGAGCATAAAAAAACTGAGGTGCAGAAATCACCCTAAGAGAAATATTAAATCCCAGGAACAGATAGCGCCCCTGGAGCCATTACAGAAAACCAGGGACTAAACTCTGTTTCGTTAAATTACTGTTTCTCGTTTACTTTCTATCAAGTATTACGGTCCTTTTCTGAAGAAGTGGTAATTAACGTTTAATGGTCAGTGCTCGGAATTTCTTCATTTCTGAACTGTAATGATTCATCTTTCCCGTACTTAACGTTTATCTAGATTGTGCCTTTACCACTCTAGTTCTGAAATGTAATAGGTATGATGATTGCCAGATTTAGGTCAGCATTGGACCAATACCCATTGAATCATTTTTATCTGACCATGCTAACATTTTTGCTAATTCATCAAAGCCATAGTGAAATATAATTTGTTCAATCGTTTAGCTTCAGATGGGGCAAGATTCCAGAGAGTTAGAAATTTGGAATGAACAAAGATGAAAGCTTATTCTCAATTGTAGTTATCTGAATTATATTGTTAAAGTATCCTATAAGATTTATTTTAACACTAGATTGCCCAAGGAAGTCATTTTGACTGCTTTTTAATTTCAATTAGAAAAACAATTATGTATATAAGGACACAATGTCTTAGAATTTTGTGACTTTTTGTACAACATATAAATGCGTTTATTAATAATTGTAGTTACCTCCCCCCTCCTTCATTTCCGGTATATATATATATATATATATATATATATATATATATATATATATATTATACCTATATTGCCCAAAAGCAGTCATTTTGACTGCTTGGGGAAATTTTAAATAATCAAATGACTCTTATTATTGAATTGAGTAAATTTCTTATATGACCAGTTCGGCTCTGTATTGAAATAACAGTTTTCATTTTTTTTCGATTACCGTCACATGATAACATACAAGTACATGATAAATTGTCGATACTTGATAAGTTGCAGTTGCTCAATAAGCTAAACTAGTACTTGTTATTCAAATCTTTATGCAGTGATACTTGTTCTAATAAGTTGTTTATTTTATTTCTTTTGCGCCCTAAATTCATGAAAGAAATGTCGAATAGAAGTGAGTTATTGGAAAAGCTAAGGAACATAAGTGAAGAGTGCTCCGATATTATTCTTTCACAATGCAGTCATTTTGACTGCTTTTGGGCAATATAGGTATATACTAAGTTTCAGTCTTTCTAGTGTTAAAGTTATCTTTAATGATAAATGTAATTTTTAATTTTCTCAAATATTTTCTTACCACTTTCTATATGTTTATTATAAAAAGAAGATCATTACTTGAGTCTGTGCTTTGGACTCCATTCCTTTTTTTTTTTTTTAATACAAACCCTAAAGATTGCAGATGTTGCTTGTGGCTTAGTTTGCATTTCCCCCCCCGTGACATATTAGACGTCAGTGATGTGCGGGAGCCTGCGCTGTTTCTAAAGGCCGTCGTGTTGGGCGTGCGTCTTGCCCTGCCCTGGATGCTTCTCCCTTTCCTGGTCATCGTCCGTGACATCCCGGCCCCCATGCCCACTCCCATGCCCACTCCCATGTGAGCTCTAGGTCGGCTGTGGGGATGCAGTGAGTCAGGGCTGTACTCTACCAAACTAGCTCCAGCTGCCAAGGAAAGCCTCACCTCACTCTGCTATTTCCTTCACCCAGGGGTGGATCAAGCTTTGCCGCCAGAGCGCCGGGCTCCCGTTACTCCTTCCTCCTCCTCTCGCTATCACCGCCGAAGGTCCTCAGGGTCAAGAGATGAGCGCTATCGGTCAGGTAAGGCACCAGTGCGGCGTGAGGTCGGCAGCAGCCGTGTGGAGATGAGGCAGAAGTATGTGTCTTTGCATGTTCTTGTGATTGGTGGTGGCCCACAGGTGACTGCATCCTTCCTCATACACAGATATTCTCTCCAGGGGACAAGTTAACATCCAGTAAACGGTAATGATTTTCGCATTTTAAAAGGTAGTGTTTGATAGAATTTGATAAAAATAGTAACTTCTCATGAACCAAAGTTTATTTTTTTAGGTTGCACAGTTCAATTTGGTTTTAATTTGTGTGTGTGTGTTTTAATATATTTTATTGATTTTTTACAGAGAGGAAGGGAGAGGGACAGAGAGTTAGAAACATCGATGAGAGAGAAACATCGATCAGCTGCCTCCTGCACGCCCCCTATTAGGGATGAGCCTGCAACCCAGGTACATGCCATTGACCGGTATCGAACCTGGGACCCTTCAGTCTGCAGGCCGATGCTCTGTCCACTGAGCCAAACCGGTCAGGGCAGTTTTAATTTTTATAATGTTGGTTGCTAGTTTTTTTTCTCTTTTAACCTCAATTTTTCAAGTGCAATTTTCAAAAAAGAAACAAATCCTTAAATTTTTGTATGTCCTCTATTGCTGCCTTTGTGTTTTGTGGTGCTGTCTACAAGAGTGCTGTCTTGGTAATTCCATTTCATTGTAATCATCACCTGAGCTTCGCTGGCTTGAATTGATTTCATTCATTTAGCATCAGAAAATTTACGATTAATATTTTAATTACTTTTGAAACATCCCCCCCCCCCCCAACATCTAGATTAAAGTTGCTTTTACCCTCTTCCCTAACTATAATTTTTAAAAGGAAATTCCTGGTAAGTGTTGTTGCTGGACACCACCAGTTCAGGGCACCTGTGCGCTGCTGAAGATACTGGTCCGAATGATAACATGTGTCTGTCGCTTTCTATTTGGCAAGGCAGCTTCACAAACATCATCTTGCTTAGTTTTTATAACAAACAGGTGCAGTGCTGATTACTGTTCCATGTTACAGAAGGGGAAGCCGAGGCTATGGCAGATGTGGTGGCTCCACCAGTTCATACCAGGGTTGGGTGGGTCCATGTTTCTTGAATCTTTCTGTTAATGGGGGCTTGTAAGATAAACCACCACCGTTTCCTCTAAGGAGCTGTCCGAGTGACTTCCTGGATGAAGGGGTAAGACAGATTTCATGGCGTCAGGAGTAGTCATCTGCACAAACGAAGAATGGACTGAGAAACGCGGAAATGCCAAGCGCAGCCTTGCTGCTGCTCCCCCTGCCTTCTCAGCCCCTTTTGGGAGACCTTGATGCCTGGTCAATACCTGGGGATGGAATGAAGGCAGGAGTTTGTTCCCAAATCCACCCTCTGTTTTTCAGAGGTGTTTAACACCCAGCACACATCAAGAACCCATCTTAGCCATTCAGGACCTCAGAGGCCCCTTTCAGATAATTAGGAGAGTAGCGGCATGCACTCGTATGCCGTCAGCTCACTGTGAAATGTTTCCATTACCTCCTTTTTCTTGATACTGCTGCTAGTATTTTATACATGCACATACACACATAGACACATATGTAGACACATAGTCCTGCATACAGTAGACACACATGTAGATATACACATAGTCCTGCATACAGTAGCCACACCTGTAGACCACATATGATGACGTGTTTACAATCCTAAGTATCTTTAGTTCTCACAGAAACTAGTCCCGTGCTCTTATTTCCATTCTATAGATGAGAAAGTGGAAGTTTAGGCAGGAATGTGATTATTAATACTACTGCAGTGAGTAGCTCATCAAAAGAGGACACAAATCTAGCTTTGCCTTCCCTGTCAGATGATTCTTGCCACAAAGATTTTATCTCGTGTCCATTTCTAACCTTTAACTCTGTGTTCATTTTTATAATTTACATGGAAATTAAATCCCAACAAATCTATTTCCCAAGTCTGTTATCTGTCTTTCCTGATGGTGGGGGGTGGGAGGGGGTGGGGCTGATAGACCCCAATGCGTTTGGCAGATCCTCCTAGTTACTTAGAGGGTAGATAGGATAGGTGGTCAGATAGTAAAAGTCTGAGAGAGGTTAGCACAGCAGGGATGGTGATTCCTTAGCCTCAGGTACCTGTTAACTCACCTGTGCATGTTACCTTCCATCTTTGAGGATGGGAGAGGGGTTGTGGGAGAGCAGCGCACTGGGGGAGGATGGAGGCTACTGAGGAGAATTGAGGGCAACTTCAGGAGTTATTTTTACTCATCGGTAGAAACATGGCCAGCATAGTCCTCTGCAAAGGAAATAGACCCATCTGGGTTCGGCCCACCTCAAGCCTTACTTTAAATTACTGTTAACTCCTCGCCCACATCACTGTGAGTGGGAGGAGCTGTGAACGAAAGCTGCAGCTTTAGCCAGCATTAGTCCTTTCCAGTTAGAGCTCCAGACTGGGATGTGAGCATTTGGTACTACCCCCCCTATCCTCTGGCCCACAGATTCTGACAGGCTCCTGACCTTGCAGCCTTGTTTCCTGTAGGCATCTCTCAAGGCATCTTTTCCCATAGCCTCTATATCAGCGGTTCTCCACCTGTGGGTCGCGACCCCTTTGGCGGCCGAACGACCCTTTCACAGGGGTCGCCTAAGACCATCCTGCATATCAGATATTTACATTACGATTCATAACAATAGCAACATTACAGTTATGAAGTAGCATCGAAAATAATTCTATTTTTGGGTCACAACATGAGGAACTGTATTTAAAGGGCCAGAAGGTTGAGAACCACTGCTCTAGATAGTTCTGATTTTCTCTCCCTTGGTTGCTCTTTCTGCCCAGTCATTGGGAATTTGGGGCTCCAGGCCTAAGGGCAAAGACTAGCTTAACCCCTCCAGTGGCCGGTGCGGTCCAGGGGCTCCATCTCAGCGCCCAGCACGCGAGGAGTGTGAGGAAGGGTCCTTCCTGCTCTGCTTGGTGCTAGAGAGCAACAGAGAAAAAGACACAGCCCCCCCTCCCTAGGAGTTCACCGCCTAAGGGGGAACCAGGCCAGTGACGGAAGGTTATAATGTGTAAAGGGTGAACGTTCCTGTGCAGTGTGGTCTCTGCGGGGGCTGTTCCCCTCACGGGTAGCTCCTAAATGCACATCAGCTGGTGGCACGCCTGCTCAGCACCCCAGCAGCTCCCATTGCTCTCAGAGTTGGAACCGTGTCCCCACAATGACCCACCATGTGCGTGGCTTCCCTCCCATTTCTCCATGATCTTGTCTTTCACGTTACCCCTGCTCTGCAGCCTCACTGGCGTCCTGGGTGGTTTTGAGCACACGGACGCCTGACTGCTGTAGGGCTACTACACCGTCTGTTCTCCTGCCCCGAATGTTCTTCCCTCATATATACGCACTGTTGGTTTCCTTCCTTCATTAGGTCTCTGCTCAGGTGCTACTGCTTTTTTGAGGCATTCTCTGACCACCCAAATAAAATGGTAAAACAGCATAGCACCCCACACACGATCCCTGTGCTTCCCCATTCTGGTTCATCTGTATCCATTGCTGCCATCACCCGAACACTCTATTGGTCAACCACCTATCGGTCCGCCTCCCTGTCTATCAAACATCTCTGTTAATAATCTGTCATCCATCTATCATCTACCTACTTACCTATACCAGTCATTTGTATACTTGTATTCATCATCTACCTACTTGTCTATCAATTAATTTTATTTCTCTGATCTATCAACCATCTACCTGCCTATCATAAGAATGTAAGATCTACAAAGACAAAAATTTTGTTTTGTTAATTCATGTATGCCAGTCACACAAAATGTTGCCTCAGTAATAGTTTCCGAAGGAAGGGAGATGAGGGACCATAGCACATTTGGGGGGAAAGTAAGAAATTACATACAGAGATTCCAGATTTTAAGGTATCTTGTGTACCATGCTTGGGAATTTGAACTTGATCCTGAAGATGGTGGGGTGCCACTTGAAGATTTTGGGCAAAGACATGACAGGAGCAGTCTCAGCGTTTGAACATGGCTTGGGTAGCACTGTGGAATATGGATTAGAAGTGGAGGAATGGCAAAGACCCTGAAAGCCTGATGTTAATGCATGTCTAGGAGATGAGTCAGTGCCGGTAAGATTTGAGATATGTTTAGAAGATAATAGCAATAGGGCCCTAAGGCTGAGTTAATGTAAGAGCGTGTGAGAGAGGGAACTAGGGGTGCCTCTAGGTATCCAGGTGATACACCTGCATAGATGATGGCCTCTGGGTCTGCCTGTAGAGAATTAAACCTTTCATTCATAGATCAGAGATAGTGGAATTTGCCACAGCTATTTACTTACAATGCAGTTGTAGAGAATACCTTAAAAAATTGTGTAGACATTTCTTAAAGTGTCATGTAAGGCATGGAAAATGTTATTATATATATTTTATTTTAATTTAAAAAATTTTGAATGTTAACTGCTTAGTGCTTGTGAAATCTCAGCTGGGGATCTCATTTTCTGTAATCAACACCAAGCTCCCCCCTCCACTATGTATCATGGCAACCACCCTAAAGAAAAGCTAAGGAGGACCCATGGAACATTATGCGGGCTCACTTGATAGTCTCACTTTCCATTTTATTCTCTTCTATCTCCTGTTGTTAAAATAATCTAGTCATGAGTGTTCTTATTTTAGACATTTCACTGACAAATTACTTTCTCTTACAGTATGTGCTCTTACATCATTTTAAAAATTGCAGTATGAAATCTTGGCTGAGTTGAGTCTATTGCCAGTGTACATGTTTCAGGACTTTCCAGTTTATTTCCGCCTGAGCCAGCATGGAAGATTTAAGACATTCAAAAGGAAGAGTTTTGTGGCCCTCAGGAGATTTTGCTCTTTGAATTTCTTTGACTACTTAACTTGCAGTAGCGTTCCTTTGGTTGCTTCAATGACCAAGTTGTATCAGCCAAGAAGTGATTCTATTATCTCTTAGGTAATTGACTTAATTAACAGTCAGTCTAGTCAACCGTATAGCCTTCAATTTAATCTCTCCTGGCAACATTTTTCCATTTCACTTCTAAACCCATGGACTTAAATCATGATGAACTCCTACTGGAATTCTTGATAAATAACTTCCTTTAGAAACTTAAATTTGATTTAGAAAGTGAATGAATGATGGACAGGTATCTATATATTAGGCACTTTCTTACTTTTACTTGATAAAGTCTAAATTAAAGCTTTAAAAATTCGAGGTATTTTTAAACATCCCTTTTCTCCCCCACCAAACACCCTAGAAAAGAAAACCTTGAGGTTTGTGTTGTGTCTCTATTCCAACCAAGACCAACTATGATAAGGAAGAAAATGAAAACTAAAATATAGCAAGAATAAAAGTGATTCTTTTGTCCTTTTATGAACTAAGAAATGAACCGCACCTCATATTTTATGTGCGCACAAGGTCAAGGCAGCTGCCTCTCAGTGGTCAGCCACCCTGACCCATCCTCACACTCATTCCTGGGAGAATTTCATGGAGCCCTGTCTTAGGCTAAGACAGCAAACTGAGTGGTTCCAAGGATCCACTACCCGTTAAGAATGTCTGTGAGGTCAAACTATTCAGAATAACACGAACACACTGTTTGCCTTTTTTACTCTCATTTTTTTCATGAATGCACACTGGATTTTTCCAGAGGCTGCATAACATATGGTGATGTTATGATTCTAACAGATAGTGGAATCTGTGATTGTGAAGTCCTGTGTTTTAAAAGTTTTAAAGTTTACTTTCTAATACAGTAAATATGCAAATAGAAATCCCACAAGCAAATGCTTTTAAGGGCTTTTGGCATTAAAAGTTTAAAGTGTTCTTTGAGTCAAAGAGTTTGAGAACCATTGCCGTGAGGCTTATAAAAATGTAATTTATTCTTTAAAAATTGAGAGATAATACGAACTAGAAACTTCTACATCTGAATCCACCCCAAGACTGGTTTTATGCTGCCATCAGTTTAAAGTCTGATTCATGACAATGCTCAGTTTCTGTGTCCTCATATTCACTCATTGAACAAATGTGCAAATAACTTTGTGTACTGAGTCCTCCGCTATGCACTATGGGTAAGAGTGTGATATAAAAAAACATTGTGTTTGCTTTTAAAGAGCTTATTTATCCTATAGTAATTTCTTCCTTAATGCTATAGTTTCATTTTCTAGATTGAAGTTTTTCTTTCTCCAGTCAACTTGAACTTACTGATTTTAATGTAGCTCCTAACTCTGTAACCTGTGTTCTCTCTGACCAACTCAGTTTTCATAAATTTATTTATTCTAGTGTAAATTAGGAAATAACACTTTCTTACATTAGAATAAGAGAGAAGGATGCACTAAATCAGACCACACACTCAACTAAAGATTCACTGTGAAGGATAGACTCCTAACTAGAGCTACACTGTTTAACATGATGGCCAAATCCACATGGAACTTTTCAAAATTTAAACTAATTAAAGTTAGATAAAATTTAAGGTTTGTTTCTTTTGCTTCACTAACCACTTTTTTTTTCTCTTTTGGCAAGTGGCTACTAGTCTGGGCAGTGCAGATATGGAAATCACCAGCAAAACAGAAAGCTCTCCTTCACAGTGCTGTTCGAGGGCCAGGGTTGTGTAAGAGTAGGTAGGGGTGATGGCAGGGGATGCACTTAAAATCAAAAGACCTGTTTGTTCAGAACTAGTAAAACAAACTAAATCTTGATATCTGCATCTAGTCATTTAAACAGAAACGGCACAGTCAGATTTGCGTTTTAGAAATGTCAGTGTAGCAGGAATATATAGGATAGATTGGTTGGGCTGGGATGCATTCCTGGCTGAAATCAGGGACATGTTAAAGAGGCTGTTGTATTTTATTTTTATTTTTATTGATTTTTAGAGAGGAAGGGAGAGGGAGAGAAACATCAATGTGAGAGAGAAGCGTTGATCAGCTGCTTCCTGCATGCTCTGTCCCCCTCCCCACAAGGGATTGTGCCCACAACCCGGGCATGTGCCCTGACTGGGAATTGAACCAGCAATATTTCAGTGCACAGGACGAAGCCCAACCAACTGAGACACACTGGCCAGGGTGAGCCTGTTGTATTTTAGGTGAAAAAATTTATCAAAATTTGTGTGATGCACTAAAATGGTACTTAGAAAGAAGTTGATAGGTTAAAATGTTTATATTAAGTAAGCAGAGATCCTGGACATTGAAAAAATAAGGATTTAACTTAGAAAGGTGGAAAAGGAAAATCAATAAATCCATAGAAAGAAGAAAAAAATTAATAGAATAAAAATGGAGTAGAGGATACAGACTTGTTTTCTATTCCAGCATGTAGTGGAAGCATAGAAGTCATCACACCCATCCTCATCACAAGAGAAACTCTTAACAAATGGGAAATCAACAACCTTTCTTAGATGTATCAAAGAACTGAGGTCATTGGGCAAACTACCACCCCAAAATTGGGGATAGGTAATGTAAGCAGAGGTAGAATCTCTAAGAAAAAAATCTAAAGGCAGTGCTAGAAATCAAAAACATCATGACAGAAATGAAGAATGGCTCATCAATAGACAGAAGGTGGATAGGTCAGATACTCAGATCTACATAAAGAATACTTGGAGATTAAACAATATACTTTAAAGAACATATGAATTAAAAAGTCAAAGAGAAAAATTTAAAATATCTTAAAAAGGAAAAAATACAAGTTATCAAAATTTGTGAGATGCAGCAAAAGCAATGCTTAGAGGCAAATGTATAGCATCAAATGCATATATTGGAAAAAAAGAAAGATCTAAAAATTTATAATCAAAGCTTAAACCTTACAAAACTAGGAAAATAAGAAGAAATTGAATCCAAAGAAGAAGTAGAAGTTGGAGGAGAACGAAAGAAATTGAAAATGTGAAATCAATAGAAAAAATGTGGAAGAAACCAAAAGCTAGTTCTTTGAAAAGGTCAGTATAATTGATAAACTTCTAACCAGGTTAAGTAAGAAAACAGTAGAGATGACACAAACTACTAATATCAGAAACTAAAAGCAACAATTACTACTGGTTTCTTAGACCATAACAGGATAATAAAGGAATATTGCAAATAACTGTATGCCCACAAATTTGATAACCTAGATGAACTGGACCTCATTCCTTGAAAGACACGATCGACCAAAACACACAAGAAGAAATAGACAATCTAAATAGGCCTATGTCTATTTAAACACATACACAAAATCAATAAATAATAAGTTTCCAGAACAACATACCAGGCCCAGATGGGTTCACTTGCAAATTCTATCAAAAAGCTAAGTAAGACATTATACCCATTCTTTATGTATTTTTCCTATAGATAATCTAAAACCAAAACTAGACAAAGACATTACAATAAGGGAAAACTACAGACTAGTATCTCTCATGAACGTAGATATAAAATTCCTCAACAAAATATTAGTAAATCACATCCAATACTGTATAGAAATAATTATATATTACTACCAAGTGGGATTTATTCTAAGTATGCAAGGCTGGTTTCACATTTAAATATTAATATAATCTATGACATCAACAAACTAAAAAGAAAAACCAAGTGACCCCTATCAATATAAAGCAAAAAACAACAACAAAAACAAAACAGAACAAAAACCCCAAAAACATTTGACAAAATCTAACATCCATTGTGGTAAAAATCTCTCAGAAAATTAGGAATAAAAGGGAAATTTCTCAATTTGATAAAGAGTATCTACAAAAAACCTACTGTTAACATTATAGTTACTAGTAAGAAACTAAATTATTTCCCACTAAGATCAGGAACATGGCAAGAATGTTACTACTATTCAGCATTATACTGGAAGTCCTAGCTAATGCATTAGGACAAAAAGAGAAAAGGAAAAAAGGTATATAGATTGGGAAGGAAGAAATAAAATAGTCTTTATTCACAGATAACATGATTGTCTTTGTAGAAAATCCCAAAGAATTAAGAAAAAAATCTGAAACTAATAAGCAGTTATGGCAAGATTGCAAGATATAAAGTTAATATATGAAAACCATTTACTTTCTTACGTACCAGTAACAAACAATTGGAACTTGAAATTAAAAACAATTGGAACTTGAAATTAAAAACACGATGTCATTTCATTTCACTCATATCAAAGAATGAAATACTAAAGTAGAGCTCTTAAAAATATGCAAGGCCTATATGAGAAAACTATAAAAATAATGAAAGAAATTATAGTTATAAATAAATGGAGAAAAATTCCGTATGCGTGGATAGGAAGACTCAATATTGTCAAGATGTCAGTTCTTCCCAATGTGATCTATAGATTCAATGCAATCTCAACCAAAATCCCAGCAAGTTATTTTGTAAATATCAACAAACTAATTCCAAAGTTCATATGGAAAGGTAAAAGGCCCAAAATAGGCAACACAGTATAGAACAACAAAATTGGAAGACTGACACTACTCAACTTGAAGACTTACTAAAAACTAGAAGTAGACAGGACAGTGAGGTATTGGGGAAATAATAGATTAATGGATCATTGGATCATATTAGCCCAGAAATGGACCCACACAAATATAGTCAACTGATACTTGACAAAGAAACAAAGCAATTCAATGGAGAAATGATAATCTTTTCAATACATAGCACTGGAACAACTGGATATCCACGTGTTAAACAATGATTCTGGCCCTAGCCGGTTTGGCTCAGTGGATAGAGTATTGGCCTGCAGACTGACAGGTCCCAAGTTTGATTCCAGTCAAGGGCATGTACCTCAGTTGCAGGCGAGAGGCAACCAATAGATGTGCCTTACTTACATCGATGTTTCTCTCTCTCTCTCTCTCTCTCTCTCTCTCTCTCTCTCTCTCTCTCTCTCCCACCCTCCCTTCTACTCTCTCTAAAAAATCCATGGAAAAATATCCCGGAGTGAGGATTAACAAAAAACAAACAACAAATCTAGAGCAGATCTTACAGCTTTCATGGAAGTGAACTCATAGTGGATTGTAGACCTAAATGTAAAACAAATGTATTGTTTTGTAAGCATTTTAGAAGATAATATAGGAGAATATCTAGGTGAACTTGGGTTTGGTGATGACTTGATAATACAACACCAAAAGCACCATCCATTAAAGAAAAAATTGGCAAGTTGGACTTCATTAAAATTAGAAACTTCTGTTCTATAAAAGACACAGTAAAGAGAATGGAAAGACAAACCATAGGTTGGGAGAACAATCTGCAAAACTCTTTTTTTATTAAGGACTGGTATCCAAGATATACCAAGAACTCTCAAACTTCAGAGTGAGGAAACAAGCAATCCATTAAGAAGTGAGCAGAAGGCCTGAACAGATAACTCCCCAGAAAAGACCACAAGTGGCAAGTAAGCACAGGAGAGATGCTCCACATCATATGTCATAGGGAGCTGCAGATTAGAACTACAGTGAGATACCGCTGTCAGAATGGCGGAGATCCAGAACACGAATACCACGTGTTTGCAGGGACAGCAACGTAGGGAGGCAGTTTAGTGGTTTCTTATAAAATTAAACATACTCTAAAGTACTTGAGGGCCCACTCTGTGGAGTATATGATTGTCTGGCCTCTATGCTATATGCCTGAAACTAGTACAGAATAATTTTAATGTAAACTATAATTGAAAAATTAAAGTCTGGTTGGTGTTGCTCAGTGGTTGTCAACACATGAACCAGAAGGTCACGGTCCGATTCCCAATTAGGGCACATGCCTGGGTTGGGAGCTCCATCCCCACTATGGGGCATACAGGAGGCAACCACTCAATGACTCTCTCTCCCTTCCTCTCTCTTAAATCAATTAAAAAAATTTTACACTAAATGTGGAAAGCAGTATAAGATAATAATAAGAGCAGGCATTTAGGACTCACTGTTTACCTTCAAGGGCATTTACTGTTTGCACTGCTGATTTTGGTGTAAAATCCCATTTCTTCGATAGAGGGAGCTAGTTTCTTAGAAAGCAATATTTTCTCTTAAAGTTTCTTCTTGTGTATTCAGCAGCATTGTTTAAAACATATTGTATGTTCAATAAACATACAATGTATGAATGGCAAACAAAACAAAACCCAAAACTAGACATACTCTTATGGAAGGATCCAGCAGCTGCACTCCTTGGTAAGGGGTTGGAAATATATACTTATATCTAAAAATGTTCACTCAAATGTTTATAGCAGCTTTGCCCATAATTGCTAGAATTTTGAAGCAACTAAGATATCCTTCAAGGTGGATGGATAAATAAACTGTGGTTCATTTAGACAATGGAATATTGTTCAGTTATAAAAAGAAATGAAAACACATAGAAGATCCTAAAATACATATTACTCAATGAAAGCAGCCAGTCTGAAAAGGCTACATATTGTATCATTTCAATTCTATAATATTCTGGAAAAGGTAAAACTGGGGAGACAGTGAGAAGATTGGTGGTTGCCAAGTGCTCAGAGGAAAGGTGGAGCCCAGAAGATTTTTAGGGTAGTGAGGGAAGCCCAGGTCCTGGGTGCCAGAGGGAAGCCAGTGTCGGCTGCGGGGGCGAGACGGGGGGAGGAGGAAGGCCTACTCTTGCACGAATTTTGTGCATCGGGCCTCTAGTAAATAAATAAATAATAAATGAAAACAATAGTTAAAACAGATTTTCTCATAAAGAATATACCAGACTCAGAAGGTTTTATATGATCCTATAATCATGGATATAGGTCATTATATATTTGTCAAAACCATAGAATGTACAACACCAAGACTGACCCCTAATGTAAACTACAGGCTTTATTTAAGAATGTATTCATATTACCCCAATTAATCGTAACAGATGTCCCACACTAGTATAAGATGTTAATAATGGATGAAACTGTATGTGTGAAGGGTGGGATGGGGTATATGGAAACACGCTGTAGTTTCCACTCAATTTTTCTGTAAACCTAAAATTGCCCTAAAAAGTAAAGTCTATTACTATAAAAATGGAATAAAGGACAATGATCAAATGTAGAGTGTCAACAAAGATAAAAGTGATTCTTGGGAAATAGTAATAATATTGAAAAGCCTCCACTGAGAATACTGAAGCAAGAAGACAGAAATAAATGATCTAAGGGAATGGGACCTGGCCACAGATACAGCAGAGGGGAAGGAAGATTATCAGAATCCTATGAATAACCATATGACAGTAATTTGAAAACTTAAGTATATGAAGACATTTCTTATTTACAAACTTAAGAAATGGAAAATTTGAGTAATCCTATGGCCATTAAATAAATGGAAACAATAGCCCTAGCTGGTTTGGCTTAGTGGATAGAGCGTTGGCCTGTGGACTGAAGGGTTCCGGGTTTGATTCCTGTCAAGGACACATACCTGGGTTGCAGGCTCGGTCCCCACTAGAGGGCATGCAGGAGGCAGCCAATCAATGATTCCCTCTCATCATCGATGTTTCTACCTCTCTCTTCCTCTCCCTTCCTCTCTGAAATCAATAAAAACATATTTAAAAATAAATAGATGGAAACAATAGTTGAAACAAACTGTCTCATAAAGAATATACCAGACTCAGAAGGTTTTATATTTAAGTTATGCCAAACTTTCAAGAAATTAACCAGTCTGATTCTATATGAACAATTTCAGAGAATGGAAAGAAAAAAGGTAATCTTTCCAATTCATTCTAGGACAGAGGCCTGTGTCAGTAAAAGATAGGAAATATAGAGAAAGGAAAAGACACAGACATTATCTGCATAGGAACCCCCAAACAACCTACAGATTTATGAGAAATGAGGTTTTAGTATAATGGCTTGATGTAATCCGAACAAAATTAATAATATTTCTGTACACGAGCAACAAATGAAAATTATAAAATTTTACATCAAAGAAGTTCACACAAAAAATGGATTCGTTGTGGTAATGGACTGGGAATAATGCTATAGAGGTGTCAGCTCTCCTAAGGTACGTTCAGTTATAATAAAAACCCCCGATCTGGTTCTCTGGGAAACTGAAACAGATCGTAGAACTGATGTGAAAAAACAGAGGGCTGAGGATGGGCAAGATGCATTAAAGAGAAAGTGCCGACGTCAGATGTACCGCAGGTGAAATGGAAAGCATTAGAAAGAAGCAGACTGGCAGATGAATCTTTCATTTGTGTGAAATTCTAGAAAATGTGGAGCAGTAGCAACAGGTAACACACTGGTACTTAATATGACCTCCAAACACTCAGCAAAACCTGATGTTTGTTCTAAGTAGTCATAATCCTAACATCTACAAGCCATTATTCGTGTCACCATTATATTGCCATAACGTAAGCCAATGTTTATTGAGCATTTACTTTGCACAGGCATGTTCTAAATGCTTTTGATCTAATGTATGGAGTCTCTCTGTCCCAGTATTTAAGACTGTCCCACTACTTCATTTCATAGGTGAACAAAAACATTGGCCTTTGTTTTGTAATCAGCTTCTGGTGTCTTTTCTGTGTACTTAATTTATAGCTGTTATAAAATTTTATCCCTCGTATAGTTCATTAAGGACAAAGTTATGAGTTAAAAGTGTTCGTTAAACATGGGATGAGTTTATGGTGAAAAAGAAAGTAGAGATAATTTATGCCTAGAGCAGAGCCTGGCACAGAGGACATTGGGTACATATTCATTTACTGGTTGAATAGTGACATTATTCTTCCTTCATGGCAACAGCTCTAAAGGCCAGAGACCAAGCAGTGACCCTGAGAGAGGTGGCGTGTCTGTGCAGCTACCAGTGATGAGAGAGAGAGAGAGAGAGAGAGAGAGAGAGAGAGAGAGAGAGAGAGAGAGAGAGAGAGAGAGAGAGAGGAGGAAGAGGAGGAGGAGGAGGAGGAGGAGGAGGGGGAGAGAAAGGAGAGAGGAGGAGGAGGGAGTGAGGAGGAGGGGAAATAGGAGAAGTTATTAGAAAGTGGAAAATGTGTATGTGTGTCTAGAAGTTCATCCTTGGTGTCAGATGTCAGCTACATGTCACTTCTTGTTGAGGCCTCTCCTGATGGCCCTGCCCCAGACTTGCCCCTCAGTGTCCTCACAGGTCACAAACTCCTCATGTGTAATTCTCATCACATCCTATTATCTTGTTGGTTTTCTGGTCTATATCCCAAACAGAGGTCTGTGCACAGGGGGGACTGGGTAAGCAGTAGGTGCTCAGTGACCGAGTGCAGTTGTGACCAGAGCCCCTTTCCATGCACTGCCCCTCCCACACCCTGCGCACTCATGTCACTACACTTTTCCTGGAGATTGAGAGGTGGAGGGCATTGAACTAAAGCAGCAGAAGGTGAAAAATAAGCGACTGGCATGGCTCCTGATGCCCCACTGCTGATAAGAGACAGCGCTCCTGGGAAACGCACCTGCCTTCCCTTCCTTTTCTCTGTCCTCACTGTTTTACACGGCTCCCCACACCTCCGCTTCCGTGTGCATATTCTACCCAAAGAAGGAAAAACGGAGCAACCACGGGAGAGGCCCTGGTGGAAGGGAGCCTGGGTGGGGAGAGGGCACAGTGCAACCGTCAGGACGCAGGAAGCGGGTCCCCACCTCGCTCTTTGCAGTTTTGGTTCCTCCCACACCTGGCTTTCTTCTCTTCGTCTTCTCTGTCAGGCTTGTGGCGACACTGATGATGAGCAGCATCGTGGTAGGGTCCCACGGCACAGTACCTGGTGTTCAGGCTGCCACATTCCAGCTCTGCCCAGAGCCCCGTAGCACATGGACGCATTCAACCTTCTCAGCCACCCCAGGGGGCAGTTTCAGTGTTCCTTTTGGTGCACACAAGGAAACAGGCGCATATAGGTTAAGTGCTGTGTGTAAGGGCACCTGGAAGAACTGGGGCTTGAGCCCGGGCAGCCTGGCTCTAGAACCGTGGCCTTCACTGCTCTGCTGTGATGACACAGGTAAGCTTCCTCAGGAAAAAGCCTCTTTGATTGATCCGCTGTTGTTTTTGAAGTTGGACGACTGTCAGCATACATGTTATTAATGTATGATGTTGTGAGCTCTAGGAAATGGATTGTGGCTTTGGACATCAGAAGGGAAAAGCGAAGGGGCAGGCATCAATTTCTCTTAAATTTAAGCATGTAGTTCTACAAAGATACACACTTTCCCTGAGGAGCTAAAGGTGTTCTGATAATTTTTACTTCTATTTCCCACATATCCCATTGCTTGTTGTATTGCAGGATACTGGTTTCTTTCAGCATCCTGCCATACAACATGAATGAAAGAGCCACATATTTAAAGAAGCCAAAAGGAAAGTGGAGTTTTCTGTTCCGTATTTAAGAACTTATACCTGTGCAAGGAGCTTACGGAGACTTTTGGCACAGGAGCCCAAAACGAGGGTCTTGGGAAGAGAAGGACCGATGGCCCAGGGACTGTCCTTTGGGATTTATATTCAAGGTGCAGACCAGAGGCTGCGCGTGGGTGGCCTGGTCCATGCTCAGGGTCCTCAGCGTGAGCATCTGTCTTCCACGTACAGGGCCCATTCACAGGTTAAACTGTGCTGTGTCTTGTAGGAAGTGTCGCTCCCAGAACTCAGGCTATGGTGCGTGAGGACAAGGTGGAAACCACCAGCAATCTGATTCCTTCAGCACCAAACCCACTGTTTCAGAATAGCCCGAAGCCGCTGTCATTAATGAGTGCCTACTGGGGCAGGAAGCCAGAGCTTTGCTTGTATATTTTATATCATTCCCATAGTGACTGATTCTGTTCCCATTTTACAGGTGATCAAAGTGAGACTTAAATGGATTAAAGTATTTCTCCCGTGTCTTACAGTTAATAAATGGCAGAGCCAGGAATCTGATTCTAAGCCTCGACTCTTCAGTAATCTGCAGTCACCCCAGAACTACGGGAACATCTTATGTTTCTGTGTCCCTTGTAGCTTCCTGACAGAAAGACAATCTCTGCTCGCAGAACTAAATGGGTAGAAAAACTGCAAGTTTCTTTGAGGGAACAGTAGGTGGAGAAATTTTCAGAAGTCAAAGAGTAGGGACACATTCACCTTTCAGTACATTTTCAGCATTATTCATTTAGTTTTTAAAAATAAAATTAACACAAGCATTTTAATTATAAGGACCAAATCATGACTGGTTAAGAAATAAGGAGGAGCCAAAACCGGTTTGGCTCAGTGGATAGAGCGTCGGCCTGCGGACTGAGAGGTCCCAGGTTCGATTCCGGTCAAGGGCATGTACCTGGGTTGCGGGCACATCCCCAGTGGGAGATGTGCCGGAGGCAGCTGGTCGATGTTTCTCTCTCATCGATGTTTCTAGCTCTCTATCTCTCTCCCTTCCTCGCTGTAAAAAATCAATAAAATATATTAAAAAAAAAAAAGAAAGAAGGAGGAAAAGAGAATACTAAGTTTGAGGAAAAGAAGAAAAACCATATGTTAAGAGGATGCAAAACTTCTTAAAATTTTATTTAAGAAAGAGCGGGGCCCTAACCGGTTTGGCTCAGCGGATAGAGCGTCAGCCTGTGGACTCAAGGGTCTCAGGTTTGATTCCGGTCAAGGGCATGTACCTTGGTTGCGGGCACATCCCCAGTAGAGAGTGTGCAGGAGGCAGCTGATCGATGTTTCTCTCTCATCGATGTTTCTGGCTCTCTATCCCTCTCCCTTCCTCTCTGTAAAATATCAATAAAAAATATATTTTTTTAAAAAAAGAAAGAGCGGGTTATCAGTTGCAGTGGTCGTGTTTATTTTGTCTTAAGCAGGAGAGATCAAATTACTCTTCTGGGCACTGAGGACAAAGGTGAATGTGTGTGCAGTGGTGTTTCGGTGCCACATAAACCCCAGGTGCACATCCTCCCTCTCAGTAGAAGCATGGGTTTCAGGGTTGTTGCTGCTGTTTTGGTTACTTTCCTAAAAACTGGTGTTTTGGAGGAAAAGGCTAAAGGGAAAATCTGCAGTGATTGGAATGATGAGTTTGGCCTGGAAGGGAACTTCTCTCTTCTGGGTGTGTCCCTGCTCCTAACATGATTGGAGGACAAGGAGAGGGGCAGTGAGTGGCTTTCATTGGCCGCCGTCGGGGAGGGGGCGGGCGCTGATGCCTCTGAGGGCTGCAGAGACTGGGGAACAAGACTCCTCCCAGGGTCTGAGCAGGTCGCTGGCTCTGTTTAGTAGTTGCCCTTTATTTCTGCTGTAGAAATCTAATTGCATTTCCCTGGAATTTTTAGAACCCTGTAGAATTTTTACGGAACCCCTGCTGTAATTAAAATAGAAGAGAGAGTTGCCTTTTTGAAAAGAATTTGTTTGATCATTAAATATAACTCTTTTATTTTGTGGATGTTTCTCCAGAAGTTTAATGATTTGCCTAAGGTTAGTGTGTATGCTGACTCTTTTTTTCCAAACAGAAATTGCTGGTAGTGCCAGAAGCTGTCTAAAAGTAAAATAATGAGGCTGCATCTTACCTCTCTCTTGTCATCACTGATTCTTCGTTTTATTTGTAGCTCAGGTGAACTCATCACCGATCCATGGGAGATCAGCTGAGTAGTTGTTGGCTGATTTGCATCTCATTGGCTATTAACTAACCAGAGGAAGAATTTTTGTGTAAAATTGGATCAATCAAATATATTCTTATATTAATTTTTTCCCTTAAGTGTAACTTGTAATTAGAATACCTAATTATTTTCTTAAAGCAACTGAGCTGAGACTTGGAGTCATAGTGAATGTCTGGAGGGAAACTTCAGTTTTAACAACTTCTTAAACAGTTTAACTTAAAACAGTTGTAATAAAGGCAACATAATCATGAAAATTGTGAAATTTACTCCAAATTTTGGAAGTGAGTTCTTTTAAAAAAATTTTCTTTTGGGGGAATGGTCAAGTGATGGTATGAGCTGTTCTTCCCTCTTAGCTTTAGATATTCTCAGTTGACCCTATTATGTTTTTTACTAATGTCACAAATTTGAAAATTCATTTTATGAATTTAATTTAGGTGAGACTCTTCCATTAAGATGGTTATAAGTCACTTTAAAGTGGGTTTTGAAGTTATATTTTGCTTGACTTGAATAATCTTACTAAATTCTGTAATTTAAAAAAAACTGATGTAGGGTTGTAGGACCTGGTTCTGAAGTTGGTATCAGACTACCCTCCCACGTAGTACAACAATAACCCCAAGACACAGTGTTAACAATAATGAGTTGAGTGCACTGGAGAGCAACTCCTGAACGTAGGCAGAAGTGGAAGGACCGTGTGAAGGAAGGGCAGAGCAGAATGAGGTTCACATTTATTTGGCTTTTTGCCGTGAAGGTACTCTCCAAATGCCTTCGTGTGGAACTTTTCAAACCCAAGCTGAAAGCCATGGTGCTGCTGGCTTACTGTGTCAGAGGAAAGACTTTGGGCCTGTCAGAACAGCTGGGCATTAAAAGGGGGATCTGGGTAAGAGTGAGCCACAACGCAGGGAGCCCCCGTGTCTGTGTATAAATTCCATTCAGATTATTGGGGAACCCTGGAACTGTGTGTACCTACAGGAGACCAACAGACATAACAACCATGGAGGCAGTTCCATTGGCACCATTTGAACACGGGCCTTGGATTGGATAATAGTACTATATGTAGTATTATATTTGTTCAGTTTCTTGATTTTGAGAATTTATAAGAGAATGTCTTTGTCCTTAGGAAGTACATTAAAATATTTAGGTATAGGGGGGAATGGTATCTGTAATGTATCTTCAAATGATTAGCAAAAACAACACATACAGAGAGAGAAAGCGATGAGGTAGATGTAAACAATTGTGAATGTGGCTAAAACTTTACGGGAGTTCTCTGTACTGTTCTTGCATGTTTTGTAAATTTGTAGTTATATTCAAAAAGTTTAAAAGTGGGGTCATATGAAACTGAAAGTTTTTGATGGGTGCAGGATTCGTACTCTCTCCTCCTCCTAGATGAGCTCTTTAGTTTTAGCTCATGAATCCGAGTCCTTCATTCATCAGTTTTTAATCTGAGAGTTTAAGAAAGAGTGACCAGAAGCTCGTTTTTTGCCTCCAAGTACTTGGAGTCTGGTTGAGGAGGAAAGAGAGTTGCACACACAAGCTGAACACAGTGTCGCAGAACACGCTCATTGCGTTTGGTACCTGATGTGCTCCAAGACGGGGCTGGCGAATGGTTCGGTAAAGGGCCAGATAACGGCTATTTTCAGCTTTCTGGGCCCTTATGTCTCTGTCACATACAGTGTGGAAGCAAACAGTGTGTGTATGTACAGTAAAGGTGTGCTTTATTCCAATAAAACATTATTTACACAAAGGGGAGGCAGGCTGCGTGTCCCACAGGTAGTGGTTGGCTGACCCCTACTCTATCTAGCCTGTTTACAGGGTGGAGTTTCACAGGAACTGCAGGAATACAGTGTGGTCCGTGGTGAAGGGCCTGGGCCCGGGGGGTACTCACACCTGGGTTCAAACCCTGGCCATGCCACTCACCAGTTTGATAATCTGGGAGAGCGGCTTACCTCCACTTGCTCCTCTGTGACATGGAAGTACTGAGAGCCCCTCCTCTGTATGATCGTGTATGTTGTGGCTGTGGTTGTGTCTCACCTGACTGCTGCCTTCCTGTCACTCTCCTGCAGCCTTCTTCACAGCAGCCAGAATGATCCCATCAAAACGGAACCAGGTCATGTCATCCCCCAGGACCCCTTGGTGCTCCCGTTCAGATTTAGGATAGGAGCCCTGACCCTGTGCACCCCTCTCCCAGGGTCCTGTTTGTCCTGCCAGCACCACCCTCAATCTCAGTTTAGGGCCTTTGAGTGGGTTTCCCTTCTCCCTGGACCTTCTCGTCCTGACAGTGGCTGGTTCGTTCTTACCGTTCAGATTTCACAGTGAGAGCGTTCGTCCCTGGCCTCACAGTGAAGTAGCCACTCAGTCAGTTTGTTTTCCTTGTTTTAATTCTCTAACCACTTGTCAATGGTCTGTTTCACCCGATGGAAAGTAAGCTGCATGGCCCTGGCAGGTGGCTCAGTTGGTTGGAGTGTTGTCCCCTACAACAAATGGTTGTGGGTTCGACCCTGGTCAGGACACGTACGGAAGGCAACCGATCGGTGTTTCTCTCTCTCATTGGTGTTTCTCTGAGTCTGCCTCTGTCTCTGTCTCTCCCCCTTTCTCTCTCTCTCAAATCAATAAAAAACATATCCCGGGTAAGAATTTAAAAAAAGAAAAGAAAAGAAAAGAAAAGAAAAGAACATAAGCTGCATGATTCATAGCACCTCATCTACCTGATTCTCCACCTCTCCTGCCCTGAGGACATGACCTTATAAAGCAGGCAGCCAGTAAATATTTGTGGAGTTAATATAATGCGTTAACATACACAAAACACCTGACACAGTTCTGAGTTCTTGGAACGTGTTAGCTAAATCATTACTGACTGCCAGTAGGGTGTACATACCTCCCTTAACAGTGAAATGAATTACGAGGCTTGAACATGAGAAGAAATATCTGAAGGTCATGTGCACTCACACTAGGAAAAGAAAAATCACACATAAATTTGCAGCCAGCACTTGTTATTTAGACAGAATCTAGGGTAATAAAATGAATAATTAAAAGTCTACAAATGAATGTGCATGTCTTCTTACTGGAGCTCTTAAGCTGGTAGGTTCACATCTTCCCTTTCTTCCCCACCCATTCATAAACTACTCCACAGGACCAGAGAGAGAGGAGAAAAAGCCTGCACTTTCAGGACGTCCCCGAACAATGGAGTCATTGAGCTCTCTTTTTGTTTTAGATGTCCACACAGAAGCTGTTCAGGCAGCGCTTGCGAAACACAAAGAAAGGAAGATGGCAGTGCCTATGCCTTCCAAACGCAGGTCCTTGGTTGTGCAGACCTCGATGGATGCCTACACACCTCCAGGTGAGCGGCCGGCCCACCGTCAGCTTAGCACGAGGCGGGCATGCCTTAGCGTTAATTCACTGCCGGCCCTGCAGTCACAGTCTTTCTAGCTTTCAGAATAATGGTGCTCTAACTCAGATTTTGTGACCCACAGGTCAGAAACAGCATATATGTTCTCAATTAAATTTGGAGGGAAAGTTACCATCATTTTGTATGTATCTATATAAATATGTATTTTAAACTTTTCATCAAGACTTATAAGCATGAAAAACTTAGTCTTATAAAATTTCATTTACTACTTGATATAGCAAAAGTGTCCGTAGTTCTAACTGAACATGCACTTTTCTTGTTTAGACAGGTATGTACATATTCTCAAGTCTTTATAAGTATGTTGTAATTTTGTATTAAGAAACCAAATGAATTGAAAAATTTAGGCTCTTAAATTTTTCTTGGGGGTCATCAAACTTTTCCTTAAACTGCAGACAGTATTTTGGTCTTTGTGGGCCCTAGTGAATGGGTATGGCTGTGTGCCAATAAAACTTTATTTATAAAAAATGGGCAGAGGGCTGGTTTGGTCCATAGTGTGCTGATCCCTAATCGAAATGGTTGAAGATTATATCCTATTTACATTTCTGATTTTAATACTGTGGGGGTTTTTCTAGTCATGAATTTTATATAACTACTTAAGTTCTCTGTTTCACTCTACTCAAATAATTATACTGTATAGCTCATGAGCTACAAAACCAAAGTGAGGCACACAGCTAAATCATCCAGGTTATCTATTACAAACATGAAGAATTAAGCCCCATCTACTTGATGTTTGTTTTTCTCTGAGTTTGGTTCTAGCATTATTCATGTCATTGTTGCCAAATCTAAGTTTCTTTTCTACACACCTAAGTTACCTTACACTACTTTGTGCAGTTTTGAATGCCACTATCTTTGTTCACAAGAGAAACTTAAGGTGCAATAAGAATAGCTGAACATATACAACACTTTTGGAGGTCTTTGAGGATTAACCCTGAGTGTTTGCAAGCAGTGAGGGTAACGAAGCTCCCACTTCAACTCAGAGATGTGATAAAGTATCTTTAGTAATTCTCCAAACAGCTCTTAAGTATTCAACTTTGCATGCAGTTAAAGGTAAAAGTCTTGAGCTTTATAAGACAAAGCATATAAATAATGTATTCCTTAGTCATTGTTTTAAAAATAGTCCAACAAGCGTTATTCATCTCAACAATACAGTATCCTTGGCAAAAAAATTTTGGCCAATTTACTTACTTTCCTTTGTTTCTTTATGCTGAGCCTCAATGTAATTTGGGACTATTTAAAAATCAGCATAATTAACATGTTCAATTCTGTTTATTTAGTTCATTATAATTAGCTAAAATTTTATAATGGAGTGGAAATTTTTAGTTTTATATGTTATTTGTGCAACAAACAGAATGGGCTTACCAACAAACCAACTTAAAATATATTTTTTCCAGCTTAAAATATTTTTGACCAAATGTTCGGAACTGGGCAGTATTCAGGAAAATGGACATATTTCTGAACTACTTTTTTTGAGAAATGTTGAGTTTGAAATGCAAGAAGTTAAGCTATTATTCATGTATATGCTTTTCTCCGTGTTAAATCCACCTTCAGAAATGTTAGTGTCATACATGATGAAAGCCAGAACTTTCAGAAAACAAATCTTGTAGAAATGTCTTTGCAAAATATAAAGAATATTATCAGTCACATTGTTTTGGGTATAACATTTGCATTTAATTATTTGACTAGGAGTTTCATGTACACCATATAATACATTTTGTAAACTGTCATTCAGGAGTTCTAGTGATAATGTCACATGAAATAATTGTGCACAGTCATAAGTGCCTCTTTATAACTGTACTTGCTTGAGCAGAATCTTGGCTCATTTTCTCTCTTTCTGGTTGCTGGTAACTTGTTAGAACTCATTTCATGACAACTGGTCTGCAAGGAATATTCCTGAAGTTTATATTCTCTGCATGAAATGAGTGGTTGCTGATGAATGTCATAGTGTCTGAAAAAGATCTTATTAGGATCATTACACTCTGTGGATCTCAAGCAGCACAGGACTGAACTGAGAGCAGAAAAGCCCATGAGGTGAGCCCCATGATACCCAGTTTTCTGCCTGGGGAAATCTTTAGACTGTGGCACAGAGATGGGAGTCTGAGCAAGCATGGCCACCCTGCTAAGTTGAGGAGGGCTGAGATCCAAGTTTATGGGATATAAAAAGGCTGAAGCTTTCCACAGATCCATGCTAGCCAAAAATAGTTCCATGTCTGCTCTCGGTCAAGAGAATCAACCAGTAATTGAAGTAAATGCTAAAGTAGAAGTCAAGGCTTCAGAGTAAGATAGAATTCACCATCTAATATTCAATAAATAATCACTAGGTATACAGAGAAACAGGAGGTGTAAGCTGTGGCCATGGAAAAAGGAATCAGTAGAAAACCAACACGAGATGGCTCCAGTTTGCTCTCTGTAGCTAGCCACTGATCCGCTGTCAAGAACACAGAGTATTGCTTGTCTCAATTGTGTTTGCTATAAGCATGAAATACAGATTTTGAAGAGTTTATATTGAAAATATGACTGTAATATATTTCATTAACTTTTATATTTATTACATGTTGAAACAATATTTTGGATATTTTATGTTAAATATATTATTTAAGTTAGTTGTTCCTATTCATGTTTTTTACAATGTGGCTGCTAGAAGGTTTAAAATTATATCTGAGGCTCCCATTACATTTCTGTTGGAAAGCACTTGGGTATGTGTTTGATATAGAGCAGCGGTTCTCAACCTGTGGGTCACGACCCCTTTGGGGGTCAAACAACCCTTTCACAGGGGTCGCCTAAGACCATTGGAAAACACATATTCTTAGACAAACATGTAAATTAACCGTCCCTCCACCACGCCCACCAGCCAATCAGGAGAGTATGCAAATTAACCCAACAAACATGGCAGTTAATTTGCATATTTAGGGGCGAAGCGGCAGAGCGAAGACTGAAGGCTCCGTCCGGAGCCGCGAAGACTGAAGGCCTGGGTCCCCGGCGCCGGAGGAAAACCAGTGCCAGCAGCCAGGGGAAGGGAAGGCCCGTGCAGTGGGCCTCTAGTAATTACATATTGTTTTTGTGATTAATCACTGTGCTTTAATTATGTCTAATTTGTAACAGTGAAAATACATCCTGCATATCAGATATTTACATTACGATTCATAACAGTAGCAACATTACAGTTATGAAGTAGCAACGAAAATAATTTTATGGTTGGGGGTCACCACAACATGAGGAATTGTATTAAAGGGTCACTGCATTAGGAAGGGAGAACCACTGATATAAAGGAAGATGGGGTTTTCAGATCTGATTGTAAAAGATTTATCCAGGGAATCAAGTGAAAATATGTCAAAGAAGTAAAAAAAAAAAAAAAAAAAACACTATTGTCTTAGTACTTGAGCAGAGAAAGGGAAATATTTTTAAAATTAAAGGAAACTCTAAAACTGAAAAGTATAATACTGAAATGGAATTTCACTGGATCAGTTTAACATCGGATGGATAAAAAGATAGTCTTTGAACTTTAAGAGAGATCAAGAGAAGTGAACCAAACTTAAGAACAGAAAAACAGAAGATTAAAGTAAAGTTAACAGAACCTCAAGCATCTGTGGAACGGTGTTAACATACTTGTAATTGGAATCCAAGAAGGAAGAGAGTGTGAGAAAAGGGCAGGAAAACTATTTGAAGAAATGAGGGTCAAAAACTTTTTTGATTGATATAATTACCACATACAGATTCAGAAATTCAATGAACCCCAAGCAAGATAAGTCTAAAAAGAATCAAACCTAAAACTCATAAAAGTCAGTGTGCTGTGAAATCCAAAGATTAAGAGAAAATCTTAAAAGTCACCAGAGGAAAACAGATACATTATAGACTGGAGAACAATTATGAATAATTGCCCATATCTTCATATGAGATATATGATTATGAGGTAGCTTATATAGGGTGTCCCAAAATTCACGCAAGAAGTAATTTTGATAGAAAACACAGGTTTATAATTAAAAATTGTAAATTTTTTATTGATTCATAAAGTATACAGTATAGGGTTATATATGGAATAGCACATCGGGTAAATGGCCTCCATGGCTTTGCTGGCACATACGCAAATCCGTGCTCTTCATTGGTCTTCATTGTCTCTGCTCCTGGGCCATAATTGGTACTTGGTAATGCTTATCAAATTGAAGGAATTGAAATCAAAGGGCAACAGATATCAGAATCTGATTCAATAAACCAAGTAAAATTAGGCTTTTATTTTTTGTGGTTGTTGTTGTTAATGCTCACGCAAAATTCAAATCTTGTGTGAATTTTGGGACACCCTATATATATAAAAGCCTAAGCAAATGAATGACTGGTTGACCGGTTGACCGGTTGCTATGATGTGCACTGACCACCAGGGGGCACTCAACGCAGGAGCCCAACACCACCTGCCTCCCCTGCCTGCCACTCCCGTTCATCCCGGCCCCACTGCGCCAGCCGAGAGCTCACACCCAGTCAGTCCTGATCAGGAGAAGCTCGTGCCTCCATAGTGGCGCTCACCAGCCATGAACACTGCGTCTGACACCCATCCTGAGGGGGGAAGGGGGGCCGAGATGCAATCAGCCCTCTGGGCGGGCAGTGGGACATGCTTGCCGACCACCAGGGGGCACTCCCACAATGGGAGTGCTGCTCAGCTGACTGACCCTTCCTGGTGACCCACCCCGGCGGCAGCTACTCACTCCCTCAGTAGTCCTGCAGGTCCAATCTCCAGAGAACAGGCCAGGCACTGACGGACCAGCACCACTGGCACCATTCCTGACAGCGCCACTGGCCTCCTGGAAGTTGGCCTCGGGCACTGCAGCTGCTTCCCCTCCCTAGACACTCTGCAAGGAAGAAACGATATAAAAGTGGCCACCAGGTGACTCCTGACAACTGGCCTGAATGTCAGCTGAACTGATCCAGATCCCAGGTCAGCAAGCATGTCCCACTGCCCGCCCAGAGGGCTGATTGCATCTCGCCCCCCCCTCCCCCCTCGGGATGGGTGTCAGATGCAGTGTTCATGGCTGGTGAGTGCCACTATGGAGGCACGAGCTTCTCCCGATCAGGACTGACTGGGCGTGAGCCCTCGGCTGGTGCAGTGGGGCCAGGATGAACGGGAGTGGCAGGCAGGAGAGGCAGGTGGTGTTGGGCTGCCAGTTTCGGCCCAATCCCTGCAGACCACACCAAGGGACCCCACCCGTGCACGAATTCGTGCACCAGGTCTCTAGTATGAGATAATATAAGATTATGAAGATATAATAGAAGCCAGAAAACAATGGAAAGATACCTTTAATGTCATAAAAGGAAGGGGAAAAACTGTCAACTCATATCCAGTGAAATATCCTTTGTAAGCAAGGATGTTAAAGGAAATAAAGCAATAATGAGACCTTGAAAACTGAGAGAACATGGTGCCAGCAGAACTGCTCTGCAAACATGCCAGCAATGGCATATGAGCTGATGGGGAAGGATATGAGATGAAAACTTACATCTGCAAAACAGAAAGAACACCGGAAACAATGAATAGCTGAAAAAACATAAAATACTATCTGGCCCCCTTATAATTTGCTTTAAAACAATAGTTACACAAAAGACAAGGACAGGTAAATCTAATTATGCTATTGTATGGTTATTACATTTCTGAAGTAGGAAGAAGTTTGTAGTGTCAGTTTTGAAGAGCAGTTACAATATCGACCCAATGTAGAGCCATTAAGGATGCATATTTTTAGCCCTAGAGCAACCAGGAAAGCATGGGAAGAGATACATGTGAGAATATGGGGCATAAAATGAAACTCTTAAAAAGTTGTCAAAAGACGTCAGGGAAAATCAACAGAGATAAGAAATAAGAGGAATAAATAGGAAAACAAGTAGTAAAATTTTAACTTTAAACACACTTATACCAATGATTATAATAGACTAGAGGCTCAGTGCACAAAATTTGCGAACTCGGGGCAGAGGGTCCCTTAGCCCGGCCTATTCCCTCTCACAGTCCGTGAGCCCCGCGATGGATCACCCCCACAGAGGCCCCGCCCACCCGCCACAGCCCGCCAGTCAGTGGCCTGGGTCTACCTCTTTGGAGCAATCGTGGAGCCCCCCCATTGATTGATCCCGCTGGCTGGTGGCCTGGGCCTCCCTCTGCAGAAAAATCATGGGGCGATGGCCGGGCCCCCGACCAATCGCATTACACTCTCCTTGGCTGGCCTGGTGCTAGTGGGTGTCATAGCATGGTCGTCCAGGTCATCCGGGAGGTCGTTCTGCTGTTCAGTCGTTCGGTTGATTTGCATATTATGCTTTTATTATTATAGACTAGAGGCCCAGTGCACAAAAATTTGTGCACTCAGGGGGGGGACGTCCCTCAGCCCGGCCTGTGCCCTCTTGCAGTCTGGGACCCCTCGGGAGATAACGACCTGCTGGCTTAGGCCTGCTCCCGGGTGGCAGAGGGCAGGCCCAATCCCTAGGTGCAACCCCTGGTTGGGCTCAGAGCAGGGCCGATTGGGGAGTTGGGGCACCGCCGCCTGTCATGCACAGAGCAGGGCGGATTGGGAGGTTGTGATGCCACCCTCAGTCACGCTCAGGGTAGGGCCGATTGGGGGGTTGGGGCACCGCCCCCTGTCACACTCAAGGCAGGGTCGATGGGGAGGTTGCGGCACCACCCTCTGTCACGCACAGAACAGGGCCCATCAGGGGGGTTGGGGAGCTGTCCCCTGTCACGCACAGAGCAGGGCCCATCAGGGGGATTGGGGCGCCACCCCCTGTCATGCACAGAGCAGGGCCCATCAGGGGGGTTGGGGCGCTGCCCCCTGTCACGCACAGAGCAGGGCGGATCAGGGGGTTGGGGCGCTGCCCCCTGTCACGCACAGAGCAGGGCCCATCAGGGGTGTTGGGGCTCCATACCCTGTCACGCACAGAGCAGGGCCGATAGGGGAGTTGGGGCACCGCCCCCGTCACACACAGAGCAGGGCGGATCAGGGGTTTGGGGCACCGCCCTCTATCACCCACAGAGCAGGGCCAATCAGGGGGTTGGGGCACCGCCATTGTCACACTCAGGGCAGGGCCGATGGGGAGGTTATGGCTCTACCCCATCACACACAGAGCAGGGCCCGTGGTGGGGGGGCGGGGGGGGGGAGTTGGGGCGCAGCCACTCTCACACTCAGCAGGGCCGATGGGGAGGTTATGGCTCTACCCCGTCATACACAGAGCAGGGCCCATGTGGGGAGGTGGGGGTTGGGGCGCTGCACCCTGTCACACACAGAGCAGGGCCAATCAGGGGGTTGGGGCGCCGCACCCTGTCACACACAGAGCCACAGGGCGATCAGGGGGTTGGGGAGCTCCCCCCTATCAGGCACAGAGCAGGGCTGATCAGGGGGTTGGGGCGCCTTCCCCTGTCACGAACAGAGCAGGGCGGATAGGGAGATTGTGGCCCTGCCCCCTGTCACACACAGAGCCGCAGGGCGATCAGGGGGTTTGGGCGCTGCCCCCATCACACTGATCCCAGTGCTGGGAGGCATATTACCCTTTTACTATATAGGATAGAGGCCTGGTCTATGGGTGGGTGCCAGCTGGCTTGCCCTGAAGGGTGTCCTGGATCAGGGTGGGGGTCGCCACTGGGGTGCCTGGCCAGCCTGGGTGAGGGGATGATGGCTGTTTGCAGCTGGTCACACACTCTTCAGGGTGGGCATCCCCACTGGGGTGCCTGGCCAGTCTGGGTGAGGGGCTGAGGGCTGTTTTCAGGCAGGCGGGTGACTGAAGCTCCCAACTGCTCCTTTTTTTCTTTTTTTTTCTTTTTATTCTGGGCCAGCTTTAGCTCTGGCTCCAGCTCTGAGGCCTCTGCTGTTGAAAGCAGGTATCTTGTTTGTTTGGGTTCTATAATCGAAACTCTGTAGCAACTCCAGCTCTGGGATCCCGGCTCGCTGAAAGCAGGTTTCTGGGGTTTTGTTTAGCTTCTATATTTGTAACTATTTTTCAAACTGCAAGCTCAGAAGCTGGCAAGGCAGGCGGGGAACGTTGGTTTCCTCCATCACTGAAGCAAGCAAGCCTCATGTTAGTTTCAAGCTGCCTGGCTGCTGGCCGCCATCTTGGCTGGCAGTTAATTTGCATATCGCCCTGATTAGCCAATGGGAAGGGTAGCGGACGTACGCTAATTACCATGTTTCTCTTTTATTTGATAGGATGTAAATGAACCAAACACCCAATTAAAAGATAGAGATCATCAGACTAGGTATAAAGGAAAAATAACTACATCTATATGTTGTTTATAAGAGACACATTTAACTATAAAAATAAGGATAGTTAGAAATAAAATAATGAAAAATATAAATGCAATTTTAAGCATGAGAAGGTAAACAAGTCTATATTAATATCTGACAAGATAGACAACAAGACCAAGTAGTATAAGATATAAAGAGAAATGAGCAATTCACCAGGAAGACATAAGAATGAAGATTCATACATAATACCTAAATATAGAGCATTTTAACTTATAAAGCAGAAACACGTAAGGAAGGGGAAAGTAGAAAAATTAAGAATAATTATTGGCCCTGGCCGGTTTGGCTTAGTGGGTGGAGCGTCAGCCTGCGGACTGAAGGGTCCTGGGTTCGATTCCAGTCAAGGGCATGTACCTTGGTTGTGGGCACATCCCCAGTGGGCAGCTGATCAATATTTCTCTCTTGTTGATGTTTCTAACTCTCTATCCCTCTCCCTTCCTCTTTGTAAAAAATCAATAAAATATATATTTTTAAAAAAGAGTAATTATTGGAGATTTTAAAAAATATACTTTTTAAATAATCATTAGAAAGTTGTCAAACACTATCAACCAATTTGATACAGTTATTATTTGCAGAATATTATGCCCAGCTCTTGCAGGACATGATAATTCCTCAGGAAAGGTATTATTTTTAATACCTTTTTTGATGTATACTTTAGATCCCATAATATTAACCCATTGTAAGTGTTTAAAAAATAGCCAGATGGTTCAATAATTGCCATAATCCAGTTTTAGAACATTTCCATCACCCAAAAAAGTTTCATTATACCCATTTTCAGTTAATTCCCATTCTCCAGCCCATTGATCTGATTTATATGCCTCTATAAATGGTCTAAACATTTCACAATGAAATCATGAAATAGATTCTTTTGCATTTTGCTTCTTCAGCATAATGTTTTTGAGCATCTTCCATGTTGTAGCATTCTTGAGTTGTAGGATGCATTCCTTCTCATTGCTGAACTGTTTCCCTTTAGATATGCCACATTTTGTTAATTCATTCCTTGTTGATGGATATTTAGCTTGTTTCCAGTTTTTGGCTATTATGAATAATGCTATCAACATTTATGTACATATCTTTGTGTATACTTACAATTTCATTTATCTTGGGTAGATTCCTGGGAGTAAAATTAACGACTTATGGTAACTTTAACTTTTAAGAGCTGCAAAATTATTTCCATAATTGCTACACCATTTTACATTCCCAACAGAAATGTATGAAGATTTTAGTTTCTCACCAACTCAATATTATCTGTATTTTTTTTAATTATAGTCATTCTAGTGGGTGTGAAATGGTATCTCATTGTGATTTAATTTTCATTTCCTAAATAAAGCTAAGCATCTTTTTATGTGTTTATTTGTATACTAGAGGCCAAGTGCATGAAATTCGTGCACAGTAGGGTCCCTAGGCCTGGCCAGCGATCAGGCTAATCTGTGGGGTGACCAGCAGGGTGATCAGAGGGCCCCCACTGGCACCCACTGTGGCTGACCTGGGTCCTGCGGGCTGGGGGCAGCTCCTGTGTTGAGCGTTTGCCTCCTGGTGGTCAGTGCACATCATAGCGAACGGTCTTTCCACCGGTCGTTCCACCGTTTGGTCGATTTGCATATTAGGCTTTTATTATATAGGACTAGAGGCCCAATGCACAAAATTCATGCATGGGGGGGTTCCTCAGCCCAGCCTGCACCCTCTCCAATCTGGGACCCCCTCGGGGGGTGTCCGACTAATCGGGTCTAAACCAGCAGTTGGACATCCCTCTCACAATCCAGGACCTCTGGCTCCTAGCCGCTCGCCTGCTTGCCTGCCTCATCACCCCTAACTGCCTCTGCTTGCTGGCCTAATTGTCCCCTAACTGGTCCCCTGCTAGCCTGATCGCCCCCTAACTACTCCCCTTTTGGCCTGATTGCCCTCTAACTACCCCTCTGCTGGCTTGGCTGCCCCCTAACTGCCCCTGCCGGCCTGGCCGCCCCCTAACTGCTCCTCTGACGGCCTGATCGCCCCTAAACGCCTCTGCCTCGGCCCCTGCCACCATGGCTTTGTCCAGAAGTCCAGTCTAATTAGCATATTACCCTTTTATTAGTATATTTATTGTTGAAATGTCTCTTCAAATTTTTGCCCATTTAAAAAAATTTTTTTTGTCTTCTTACTGGTTAAGAATTCTTTATATAACCTGAATACAAGTCCTCTATCAGATATACAATTTGCAAACTATAATTTGTCTTTCTTTTTCTTAATGGTGCCTGTGGTAAACAGATTTATGCCCCCCCCCCCCCGAGATATCCATGTTCTAATTGCTCAATGTGTATATTACCTTACATCGCAAAGGGGACTTCGCAGATATGATTAAGGTCCTGAGATGGGCAGTTGTCCTGGATTAATGGGGTGCACCAACTGTAATCAAATAGGTCCTTATTCAGACAGAGAAAGACAAATACTATTTGATCTCACTTATATGTGGTATCTGAAAAACAAAAGCATAAACCTCATAGAAAAATAGTTTGTGGTTTGCAGAGGCCAGGTGTAGGAGGACAGGGAATTGGAGAAAGGTGGCCAAAAGGTACCAACTTCCAGTTATAAGATAGATCATTAGGCATGTAATGTACAATGTAATGACTATAATTAAGACTGTTATAGGAAATAATATGAAAATTAAGAGAGTAAGCTCTAAGAGTTCTCATCATAAGAAGAAATATTTTTTGGCATTTTCTTTTTTTGTATCTGTAAAATGATGGATGCCAACTAAAGTTAATTATAGTAACCACTTCACAATATAAGTTGAACAGTTATGCCATACTTTAAACTTATATCAATTATATATCAATATAACTGGGCAGAGGAGGACCTTGTAAGAGAGGGAAGAGTGTCAAAGTCAGGAAGAACAAACAAACAGTAGGACCAGAGGTTGGAGGGATACACTTTACAGATAAAGGAAGGGGCCAAGAGCCAAGGGTGCAGGTGATGCAGGTGCCTCTAGCAAAGGCCAAGGACTAGAGAGTCTCCCCCAAGGCCTCCAGGGGATGTAGAGTTCTGACTTCCAGAGCTGTAAGGTAATGAATGTGTGTTGTTGTACGCCACTGACATTGTGGTGATTTGTTACATTACTCGCAGGAAAACAGTAGTGCCCTTTTAAGCTTAAGAGTTTTTATTTGGACAAAGTTCAGTTTACTGATTATTGTTTTATGAATTGTGCTTTTGGAAGTTTTAGAAATTTCATAGTTTTAGTTCTTTCTGGTTCTCTGGTTCATTTTGAATTCATTTTTGTTTATGGTGTGAGGCAAGATCTATGAGGTATTGTTTTCTGTTTGTTTGTTTTGATATGAGAATACCCAGTTGCCCAGCAACATTTGTTGAAAAGATTATCTTTTTCTCTTTAAATTACCTTGAGAACTTTGTCAAAAATAAATTGACTACAAATGGAAGAGTTTATTTCTGGATTTAGTTCTGTTTTGTTCATATATATTTCTATTCTCGTGCTAATATCACTGTCTTGATAACTGTAACTTCATAGTAAGTTTTGATATTAGATAGTGAAGTCCTCCTTCATTCTCAAATTATTTTGGCCATTCTAGATCTTTTGTGTTTTCAAATGAATTTTAGAATAAGCTGTCAGTTCTCAAAAAAAAAAAAAAAAAAGAAGCCTCTAGGATTTTATTAGATATTACCTTGAATTTTTGTTAGATGTATTGCTAAAAGTTTTATCTTTTTTGATGCTTTTGTGAATGGAATTTTTAAAATCTAATACCTATATTGTTCAGTGCTAGTATATGTATATATAAAGATATTTTGTGTCTTTATCTTGTATCCTGTGACCCTCCTAAAATCATTTCTTAATGCAAGAATTTTTTGGTATGTTCCTTGGGATTTTCTACATATAAAGATCATATGATCTGTGAATAAAGATAGTTTTACTGCTAGCTTTCCAATCTGGATGCCTTTAATTTATTCCTTTTGCTTAATTTCACTGTCTAGAACAGTGATGGCGAACCTATGACACGCGTGTCAGAGGTGACACGTGAACTCATTTTTTTGGTTGATTTTTCTTTGTTAAATGGCATTTAAATATATAAAATATCAAAAATATAAATCTTTGTTTTACTATGGTTGCAAATATCAAAAAATTTCTATATGTGACATGCCACCAGAGTTAAGTTAGGGTTTTTCAAAATGCTGACATGCAGAGCTCAAAAGGTTCGCCATCACTGGTCTAGAACCTTCCAGAGAACATTGAATAGAAGTGGCAAGGAGGGACGTCTTTGCCTGATTCTTGAACTTAGGGGAATGTAGTTAGTCTTTTACCATTAAATACAGTGCTAGCTGTTGGTTTTCATGGATGCTCTATATCAGGTTGAGGAAAATGCCTTGCATTTTTTTGCTTTGCTGAGAGGTTTTCTCATGAGTGGGTGTTAGCTTTTGTGAAGTACTTTTTCTGTGATGTTTAAGGTTAACTTGGGATTTTTCTCCCTTTATTAAACTAATATGGTATATAACAATGCTTCACTTTGGAATGTCAAATCAACTTTAATTTACATTTATATGTATAATCCTGGTCACCACTTGGTCATAATGTACTATCCATTTTATATATTGCTTGTTTCTGTTTGCTAACATTTTTTGAGGATTTTTGTGTCTATATCCTGAGGAATATTCAGTAGGTCTGTGTGTAAAAAAGTAGGATGTGAAATGAAAAACTGGCTGTAAAAGGGCATAAAAATCTCTCTGGGGAGATGGTAATGTCTGGTATGGATACATTTCTCAAAAGTCTTAAAAAAGGTTCTGAGGTTCTGTTACGATGATAATAAAATATTAGTGTACATTCCTTTACAAATATTGTTGTGTTAAAAAAAAGTCTTATGTCTTGATTTAAGATAAACTCTCACTTCTCTTATTCTCATTAAATATTCTAGATCAACTCATAGCCCATTTTTCCCTCCTGGCATCTCACATTACTCACCTATAGTTAGGATTCCAGATGTCATGATTACATGGAAGTGTAATAAACTCACCAGCAATTCATTCTTGAAAATCTTGCTACTAAGTGAAAGTTATTAAATAAAAAAATGTTTTTAATAATTTTAATGAAAAAGTGATTTTTATATCTAATATATACAATTTTCACAGATAGTAAAATAAATGATTAAAAAATATTGTAAGAAATAAATGTAGACTTCTGGTCAAGATGGTGGTGTAGGGAAATGTGGTGCTTGCCTCCACCCACAACCACATCAAAATTATGACTAAGCTACATAACAACCATCATTCAGAACCACCTGAAATCTGGCTGAAAGGAAGTCCTACAACTAGGGAAATAAAGAAGAAGCTACATCAAGACTGGTAGGAGGGGCAGAGACATGGAAAGCTGGTCCCACCCCTGTGTATGGTGGATAAAAATTGGGAAGGATATCTCGGCTGCAGAGGTTCCCCATTGGGAGCGAGGGTTCCCAGCCCCACACCAGATCTCCCAGCCCAGGATTCTAGTTCCAGGAAGAGAATTCTCCATAACTTCTGGCTATAAAAACCAGTGAGGATTGAGGCTGAGGAAGACAGAGGGCTGCTGAAGTCCCAGGCAGGTCCTCTTAAAGGGCCTGTGCACGGACTTACTCAGAATCACTCCCTCTGAGTTCTACCACTGGGGCAGTAGCTTAAAAGGCACCAGAGACATACAGGGACGAACTGAATTGCCTGGCATCAGGGTGAGAGGTAGTGGAGGCAGTTTTCTGCCAGACAAAAGTGTTGGCAGAGGCCATTGTCTTTTGATGAGCCCTCCACCCATAGAGCTGGCAGGCAGGCACCATATCTGAGACTCCATCAACCTGGCTCATACTGTTTGCCGTCTGGTGATTCTCTGAGACCACATTTCATCCAACTTTTAGGGCCACCCAAGTAGTTTCCAGTGGCTTTTCCTTAGGAATGGCCTGTCTTGGCTCATGCTTCATATTTTCCTAAAAACTCTCAAACAAGCAGCATCTGGCCTCAGCATCTCCCCTACCTCTCACTAAGTGACCCCAGGCCCGACATTAGCTGTGGCCTCCCTTGATTCACAGCTTGGCCGCTCCTGGGCACCTCAAAGCTCAGCACAAATAGCAGCCACCTGCAGGTTACTTTACAAAGCATGCTGGATGGCCCCCAGCAGAACACAGTCAGCGGCTGACCTTGCCTGTAACTCCTAGGAGGCCTTAGGACCAATACACCCAGTGAACAGCTAAAAACTATATCAAAGCATCACCATCCAACCACCTTCATAGGCAACACACTCAAAGGGTGGACTCAGTGGGCACCAGAGCCCCACTGAAGTAAGTCCTGCTCTGTGGGGTGGGCCCCTGCACAGATGATCTTCCACATTTGTTACAGGTCAGTGATCTCAGTCAGTCCTTTCAGCTGATCAAACTGGGGGTGAATCCCTTCCATTCATGTGCTAACAGCAATCAAGGCTAAACGACAGCAGGAAGGTGCACACAGCCCACAGGAAGGCCCAGCTCCGATGATCAGAGAGGCTGCCCCACTGGGCCCTACAGAACACCTATGTAAGGCCACTCTACTAAGACTGGGAGATGTAGCTCTATCTAATACATAGAAACAAACACAAGGAGGCTGCCAAAATGAGGAGCAAAGAACATGTCCCAAATGAAAGGACAGAACAAACCTCCAGAAAAAGAACTAAACAAAATGGAGACAAGTAATCTACTAGATGCAGATTTCAAAATACTGGTTAGAACAGGGGTGGGCAAACTTTTTGACTCGAGGGCCACAATGGGTTCTTAAACTGGACCGGAGGGCCAGAACAAAAGCATGGATGGAGTGTTTGTGTGAACTAATATAAATTCAAAGTAAACATCATTACATAAAAGGGTACGGTCTTTTTTTTTTTTTAGTTTTATTCATTTCAAACGGGCCGGATCCGGCCCGCGGGCCGTAGTTTGCCCACGGCTGGGTTAGAAGGTTACTCGGTGAACTTAATGAGACTTTCAATAGCATAGAAAAGGACTAGTCAGAAATGAAGGATACTCTAACAGAAATAAAGAATAATTTACAGGGAATCAACAGAGTAAATGAAGTCAGAATCAAATTAGTGAGTTGGAATATAAGGAAGCAAAAAACACCCCATTAGAATAGCAAAAAAAAAAAAAAAAAAAAAAGAATCCCAGAAATGAGGATAATATAAAGAGCCTCTGGGACAACTTCATGCATACCAACATTTGGGGCTGTAAGAAGAAGAGAAAGAGCAAGAAATTGAAAATCTATTTGAAAAGAAAAAGAAAAGAAAACTTCCCTAACTTGGTGAAGGAAATGGACATAGAAGTCTAGGAAGTTCAGAGAGTACCAAACAAGATGAACCCAAAGAGGCCCACACCAAGACACATTATGATTAAAATGCAAAAAGTTAAAAACAAAGAGAGAATCTTAAAAGCAGCAAGAGAAAAGCCATTAGTTATCCAGAAGGGAGCTCCCATAAGATTTCACCTGATTTCTCAACAGAAACTTTGCAGGCCAGAGGGAGTGGCATGAAATATTCAAAGTGATGAAAAGCAAGGACCTACAACCAAGATTACCCAGCAAAAGTGTTATTTGGAATTGAAGAACAGGTAAAGAGATTTCCAGACAAGAACAAGCTAAAGGAGTTCATCACCATCAAACTAGTATTACATGAAATGCTAAAGGGTATTCTCTAAGAAGAAGAAGAAGGAAAAAAGATAAGAATATGAACATTAAAATGGCAGTTAATACATATCTATCAACAGCCGAATCTAAACAACAAAATAAATGGACAAGCAGAGCTGAAAGAGACTCATAAAGAGAACATTTTGACCAGGTGGGAGGGAGGTTGGGGGATGGGTGAAAAAGTGAAAGGGCTAAGAAAGACAGATTGGTTGTTACAGGATTGTCATGAGGATATAAAGTTCAGCATAGGGAATATAGTCGATTTTATTCTAATAACTATGTATGGGGTCAGATGGGTACGAGATTCATCGGGATGATCACTTAGTAAGTTATGTAATGTCCAGTCAGTGGGGTGTACACCTGGAACTAAGTTAATATGTCAACTGTAATTGAAAAATTAAAAAATTATTTTAAAAATGAATGTAAAAATAAATATGTTTAGTTTGATCATAAAGTGTAATGTGATGATTTATTGTTCTCACCAAAGGGGGCAAGGTTTTGAGCATGTAGGTTGTTGGAGAAGGTAGGGGGCACATACTTTGTGAGGTGTGTTCTTCCTTCTCCACCATTTTCTTCACTGATATCTCACTCTTTGGGGAGGTGCATGGTTGTCTTGCACTCAAACTGAACTTAAAAGTAAATTATAGCTCAGAGAACTGCCTCGGGACTAGAGGGCTACATACATCTCACTTTGAATCCATGAAGGTTCAACATCTCGGAGAAAATGCTGCCCTCAGCCACCTCACTTGATGTGTGTATGCAAACACATTTGGCTTCTTCCCAAACTTGAGTGGAGGAAATTGGTGAGTGGAGGAAATTGGAGGAAATCTCCAAGATTCTAAGGCCAAAAGAAAACTTTTGTAGCAATTTATTTTAAGATGTTTTGGAGGAAAAAGACATTGTACTAAAAAAATAACTGATCTAAGAAGTGGTATAAGTTCATGAGTGTTCAAAGCAAAGGTCCTTAAACTGTCCTTGTGTGAGGTAGGCCTGTGTTAGTGGTGTTTGACTGGGATGTGCTTCTTTAATTCTCTGCATATTAACTCGCCTGTCACACAGATACCTCCTCTGGTTCGGAAGATGAAGGCTCCGTGCAGGGTGACTCCCAGGGGACGCCCACCTCCAGCCAGGGCAGCATCAACATGGAGCACTGGATCAGCCAGGCCATCCATGGCTCCACCACCTCCACAACCTCTTCCTCATCCACCCAGAGTGGGGGCAGCGGTGCCGCCCACAGGCTAGCCGATGTCATGGCCCAGACGCACATAGGTGAGTGCCTGTCACTGTGTGATCCTCGTTGTTGTGTGTAAGTGGCCCAGAGTAGAAGTTTGTCTGTCTGGGCATCACGACATTGGAATCCCCGCCCTGAGATTCCACAGAGTCTCACTCCGGCTCCTGGCCTGCTTTGTGCTTTGGTTTTACTGTTTTGTGAAACCATTGGTTTTACTACCGTATCTTTCCATGTATAAGACGCTATTTTTATCTAAAATAGTTAGACTGAAAATCGAGGGGCATCTTATACACGAAGTCAGCCGAGGAGGGAGCTGTGCAGGTGTGTCGCTGCCCATACCTTGTCAAACAGGCTTCCTCCAATCACAAGCCTTATTGTTACTGATATCAACTGATGCCATAATTGGAGGTGGAGGTGGAGAGTGTGCAGGTGCAACAGGGACCTGAGTCCATGAAGATGTCAAAAAATAAAAAAGATAAATACCAGTAAGCGATTGTCTTACTCTGCAGAATTCAAACTGAATGTAATCAGCTATGCAAAAGAGCATGGAAATAGAGCTGCAGAGAGACAATTTGGACCTCCTCCCACTGAGTGTATGATCAGTGGAGAAAACAGGAAGAACAACTCCTTAAGATGCCAAAAAAGAAGAAGGCCTTAAGAAAGAAACCAGAAAAATGTTTAAAATATTGATTTCTTAATTTTGGGTTGGAAAAGTGGGGGGTGGGGGGAGGCGTCTTATACACAGAAAAATACGGTATTTCTCACCATCTCAGATGTCTCCTACAGCTAGAATTAAAGAGCATGCTGCTCATAAAGGAATGCACTCATTCATTAGGGAAAACTTGCAGCCATATCTGTTTACATGTTTTCTTCTCATTTATGCTAAAATATGCTTCTAAATGAAATTTTTAATAGTGCTAATAAACAGGCAGGGAATTCTAAAGTGTGTTTGTCATGACTTTGGAAAGCATTTAAGGAATCCTAGGGCTTTAATCACTATGGCTTTCTGCTGTATGTATTTAGATTTCTCTGGTGGTTCATGTCACTTTTTTTGTTGTTGTTAATCATCACTCAAGGATACTTTTCCATTGATTTTTAGAGAAAGTGGAAGGGAAGGGGGGAGGAGGAGGAGGAGGAGAGAGAGAGAGAAACATCGATGTGAGAGAGACACAATGATCAGTTGCCTCCCACATGTGCCCCTACAGAGGCCAGGGACAAACCCAAAACCCAGGTATGTGCCCCTGATTGGGAATCAAACCTGCGACCCTTCAGTGTGTGGCCGACACTCTATCCACTGAACCACACCAGCTAGGGCCATGTCATTTTGCATGTAGGTTCTATGGCTAGTAAGATCCTCTGTATTGGAAAAAGCACAGAGTTAGGAAGCATTGCCTGAGATGTTTAGAAATAGTGTGGAAAAGGAGATTAAATAAGATTAAATAAGAATTATTAGAGGAAAAGAGAGGGATTGTCTGAGCAATGTGGCTTTCAATTGTGGGTAAGTGATGTACACTTTTTCTTGCACCTCCTCCCTCCTCCCCACCCCCCCACATGTGCATGTCACTCATTTGCCAGGGAAATGAGTCCTTGTCTAATGTAGGAGGGACAAGCATGATGTCCAGATCTGTTCTGAACCGTTTTCAGCTGTGGATTACCATTTTTAAACATTCCGGTGGTATCAGAAATGAGACCATGTGTCTACAGGCAGGACACAGGCAGCCGCCAGGAGAGCGGGTCTGGCCTGGCCTCTCAGGTGAACGGCTGCTGGCATCTTCAGAAGTCACTTCTCCCTGGCTTAGTTTTGTAGTGGGGGGAAGGAGGGAAGAGTAATCATTTCTTTCTTTTGTACCTCTCAGAATTGTTGTGAATGAAAAAGGAGAAAATAGAAAAGTTCTTCCAAATATTTTAAAGTAACACTCAAATTCAAAGTTATTCAATTTCAGTGTGGGATATTTGCAGTAACATGGTCACTGGTTAATGTGCACTATGAATCTCTATTTGAAATCATAGTAACTTAAAAATTAAATGGAAATGTGTGACCATTAAATATTTTCAGATAATAAAATGGCTTCCTGTGTGTTTTGGAACCTGAGAGGTGGCCGAGGTCCTGCCTTAGAGCTTTATCGGCACCTGCACGGGTCAGACATGGAATTCCCGCCCCTCTGCCCCTCACTGCAACCCTGCAGATGTGTGCGCTCTGACCCGGCTCCTCTCCAAGGAGGTGTCAGAATCTTACCAAGAGAAACACATACTTTTGAACGAATTACTCACTGTACTTGGTTTCCCTTTGTGAACCTGCGTATGAAGTGCTGGAGGAAATGATAGTGTGGAGAATTAAATTTACTCAGGTTATAAAAGGCTGCGTGATTCGTGTACATAAGTTCAATGTAACCTAAATATAGCTTTTGAGTGTATGACATTTAAGTAATTTCTATATTGGCACAAAGATAGGTTCCTAGGGTATCTGGGACTTTTCTGTAAATATGAAAAACATTTTAGAAAGAAAGCAGTAGCAAAATAATAAAATGAAAATGAAAATCCTTTATTCCTGTGGCAAAACAAAAGAAGGTAATAGTCAGAGAATTGGCAGCATCAAAAGCCTACATACAAATAAGAAAATATTGTGGGTAAGTGTGTGTTTTAAGGAAGTTAAGGTAAAATAAACCACCACCTTGTACTTCTAACCCCATATGGTGTGGGGCTGGGACAATGTCTGCAGACACCTTTTTGCCCCCAGTAGGAGGAAAACAAGGAGCTAGGAAGCATCTGTCTCCATATCTTTCTCCTTTTTTATTTTTTTTTTCTGAGGAAGAAGGCTCCCTCTTTCCGAAGTTTACCCTTTCACCTTCATTCTGGATTCCAGCTCCTCCCAAACCTGCTAGCTCAGTGCTATGCTCTTCTGCATCTTCGCTCACCTAACTCACACACCTGCATTTTCCACTGTGAAGTCCTTCACCAGTCCACATCCCAAAGTGCCTCCAAACACTGCCCATCGGCCCCACCCTGTACCCAGGAGCGGGCTCAGGATCTCAGCTGTGCTTGGCTCCTCTCTCCCCCATACCGTCTCTGTCCACATCTTGGGCGCTTGGCTGCTCATGGCCTTGCAAGCCTTATTTCTCCCCCTCCCCCACCCCCCTGTTCCCAGGCCCCTAGGCCAGGTGCCTGCCCTCCCGTCGGGACCACTGCAGCCCCTTCCGCCCCATGTCCCTCCTTTCGCACTGTCCTGTGTCTCGCAGCCCTGTTGATGGTGTTAGACCACAGTTCTGATCCTGTCTCTTTTTCCAAAAAGTTGCTTTAGGGATTTTCATCTCTCAAAATTGATTTTGTTTATATGGATTTTATCCTTAAAAATAAAAGTAATGACTTTTGGACCCACAAGTATCCTAACCCTTCACCCACTGTGTGCCCCATTTTGCAGGAATGTCTCACTGACCTGCTCTCACCTTGGTATACATGGGAAGAAGACCCATCTGGTTAGCTCTGCTCTTCCACTGTGTAAATGCATTTAACTCAGAAAGTGGTAACAGCCATTTACACTTTTCTGCATGTGGGTTTCAAAGATTCTTTCTTGAGAGGATAGGGTCCCCCGACAAGGGGAGAAACCACAGAGAGGAAGCCTTCGGGTCTGGGACCAGGGCCTGACCCGTCACGCAGGATGTCAGGTGCCTTGTTTGTTACGTAGCTCCCTAGGCCACAGTGAGGAGTAGCGTTCTCGTTTTGCATCCATTGGTTGATTCACCGGTTGATTCACTGGTTGGAAGACTGAGGCTTGGACAGTTGACGGGATGCCCAGCAGCCAGCTGAGGAGTCAGACGCTCATCTGCCGGGTGGCAGAGACAGGGCGACGCTCTGCAGGCTCACTCTCTCCTCAGCTTCTTGTTCCATTGCTTGTTACAAATGGAAGCGGGGTTCTTCTCAGATAAAATGCCATGAAACGTTGCATAAACAATAAAGATTTCGGTGTCCCCGTCACAATCCCGCTGTGGGTTTTGTGACAGTTGGAGCCTTTTGTCATGAATTTGAGTTTTTGGACAAAAGTCAGGAAGCTGTTGTCTGAAGTTGAAAATTTCTATTCTGACATTAGAACATACATCCTACAATTCTAAAATGTGTCTCTCAGTTGCATTCACATCTCTATGGGATTTTCGTGGCATAAATGTGGGAGGCAGGCAGTTCCAGGTGTGAGAACCTCTGTAATCCTGAGTTCAACTCTACTCAGAACACTGCCGAAAGGGAAGTTTCAACACAGAACATCTTAAGTCCTTCTCATTTATTGATGAGAGAGAGAGAGAGAGAGAGAGAGAGAGAGAGAGAGAGAGAGAGAGATTGATTTGTTGTTCCACTTATTTATGCATCCATTGGTTGATTCTTGTATGTCCCCTGACCAGGGATGGAACCCGCAACCTTGGTATATCAGGCGAGCCTCTAACCACCTGAGCTGCGGGCCCAAGGCCTCTGGATCCTTTCCTAACCATCTTTAGATTTAGTCTGTGGGTCATTTGCCTGAACATTTGAGAAGCAGCTATGAATTTCCATTATCAGTATCACACTCACATGCTCACACATACCCTCAAACTCATACACAGTCACATGCTCATTCACATACACACACACACACACATGCTCATAAGCTTACATACATCACACCCATGCACACACACAATCACACGCTCACACACATCCTCATGAGTTCACACTCACAAACATCACGCACACATTCACACATATGCTCATACATGTAGGGCAAGTGAATCAAGGTAAACAGTACATTGTTCTGTTCCTGAGTGGTTATTAAAGGAATAAGATAAATCCTCACATGCTATAATGCCATGTGCCACTTTTGGTCATGACACTAGTTAGAGCTTCCCTGTGAGGTGCCTTCCACGAAACCCAGTGAAAGTGGACTTTACTGATGAAACGGAGGAGGAAGGGCCTCTCTTCCGATGGGTTGCAGACAGGAGATGGGTTGCAGGTTGGAGCAGCGAGCGGTCCAGCCGCGTCCCTAGCAGCAGGGCTGATACGCAACTCCCACAAGGGCTGGCTCTTCCCCTCAGCCTCTCTGCGTGTTCCTTTGATACGTGTCGTACCCGTATATTGTCAGATCATGGCTGGTGGTTAAACTTGGTTCACCTTCACATTTTCATCCGGGAGCTGGTTTTCCACCACCATGTGGAGGGCATGGTCACGTTATCTTAGGAAGCTGAGGCCGCTGGGCAGGCCAGGTGGTCTGAGGGCCTGGGTCACAGGCACCTTCTCAGTGACAGCAGTGGCCGAGTGAGGAAACCCGGGATAGAGCACTCTTAGTGTGCAGGAACGGGTTCCTTTGAACATGTTACTCACCAATGAGTGAGCCCGCAGCATGTTGCTTTTTACATATGAAAACCAGATTTTCCACTTTTCTTCTCCTTATTTGGGGGCTGAAGTTATTTGGGGACATAAAAATAATTAACATGCCTTAAAAGGGGTTTATCACCATGGCCCTGCAGATTCCAGTTCGTACAGTTGAAGAACAATTCTTTCCAGCGGGTGTTGGAACTGGGGGCATTTTATCAAGTTGTCAAGTGCTCTTTAATTCATTCTTTGAACTATTCCTGCAGCATTTGCTGAGCCGACACCGTGGACTGGGTTAGGTAACATCAGCCCCTGAGTAGGACACAGGGAGCCCGACTGAGCCGGAATCATTAGGAAAAGTGGAGGAAGCAGCGATTTCCAAGGTCGGGCTCAGCAGGGAGGCCAGCCAGGACCCTGAAATGGTCATGGCCCAAAACAGCTGTGCAACTTGGGTGGGTTGCTGGCAAGAGTAACAGACTAAAACCCTGTGTGGGGTGGGGGTGGGTGTCAAAGACCGAGGTGGGACCCCTGGTACAGATGCGCCAGAGCAGCGTGCAGATCCTGCCATGAAAGATGGTGGAATTGCACTTCCCTCCTGCCTCCTCGTGTGCCCAGCCCAAACTCCTGATTCATGGGGAACCCATGTCCGCTGCTGACAGCAAACACCACGCAGGGGCAGATGAAGCCGAACCCACCCGGTGGCGGGCAGATGAGAAGGTGTCACGGATAGCTCTCGGGGCGCTCACAGTGGAGGTGACACTTGACAGGTGGCCGGAAGGATGGCAGCCATTCTCTTGATTTAAAGGGCTGCGAAACCGATCACAGGAACAGTGGGCCCTCTTGCTCAAAAGTTACAGCCCCGCGGATGTGAGGGCGATCTGGCTGCGACATCTGTCACCCCATTGATCGCCAGGGTTGATTCGGCTGATCTGGCTGGCTAGGCGGGTATCCCCCTCCTCCCTCACCGATCCATGTGCGTCCCTCCCGAAGCTGCGCGCTCGGTCGAAGAGGACGACCTTCCCCCCCGAGGAGAGGACCGGTCTTCGGTCAAGGGTATACGAGTAGCTGCGCTCCCCTGCTAGAACCTCCAAACAAGCTCTCAAAAGTTACAGCCGCGCTCTACTGAGGGCTCTTAATCTACACAACGCTGCTGACACGCGGACTCCACTGGCCTCGTGCCTGGAGCTGGCGAGCCTCTTCCACCTTGGAACCTGCACCATCCACTCAGCTCCACTTTTGCTTGCCCACCGACAAGTGTTTCCCGAGCATCTGTTATGTGCAGGGTTTTTCTGATACTCCCCCAAAGATCGGTAACCTCGTTAAAAACTTGCAGTCCTGATCTTTATCAAAATAAAGCAGGGTACAGTGCGTCACTGCAACATCAGCACGTCCTCTGGCTCCTAACGAGCAGCTGCTGGCTGGTGATCCCAGTGTGACAGCACCCCTAGGAATGGGGAAGGGGGCAGGAGGGGAGGTGACAACTAAATGAGTTTGGAAAGCACTTTGAAGTCACCCGGCTGTCACTGTTCCGGCTTTATAATCGCCAGATGTATTGGAATAATTATTTTCCCCAACTTCAAAGTGGAACACGACAGTATTCCTGCCGCCCAGCACAAAGGATTGGCCGTCCATCATCAGCGATGAGGCTACAGTGTCACTTAAGCACCAGTGAATCTGGATAAAATCGCAATGCAGTGAATGCGTATTATAGCTACTTTCGTCTTAGGTGCTAATTTGAAAGTCTGTTCAGCATACATCAGCATCTATTGTATTTTCATCTGACATATGAGGGCCCAGTGAGTGTACGACTTGGCTGTGGAGAGTTAGAGCATTTTGCAACACAAAATAAGGCCTATTTGGCAAAAGCTCGGGTAGGGGTGGTGAGCGGATGAACAGTCTCTGAATCATTGAAGAGGCAATTTGAATGATCCTCTCTTCTCCCTCTCCTACCTCCCCTCAGGGATCCACCTACTTGTTAAAATTACTTGTAATCCCAAATCAGTACACTCAGCCTATTCGAGGTCATGTACAAAAGGTAGCAGAGCAGCAAAACTTTGAGTCCCTGACACGCATGTTCCCAGCAGAGGGCGACGTTCTGCCTTCTGCTCCAGCCTCAGACTGTGAGCAGTTCTCTTTGCAGGGGCGGTTTGGTGCCCGTGTTTCCTCTTTTGCTTTTTGTGGGTGATTTCACTGTTTATGCAGCCCTCACCCCCACTCGTGGTGCTGAGGAGGGAGTCTCTGAGGCTTCCCAGTGCTGGCTCCCCTGTTTACATACAACACGAGGAAATGGCTTCCATCGCATGGACCCTAAAAAGGATTAACGACTCAAAGTTAATAGCATAATACCCGTTATTAGGACTCAGGATATAGAAAATGTCATTGCTGGTCTCATTTGACGTGTTCTCCTGAATGCCTTATATAATAAATACTGGGGGATCACTTTGTAAAGTATATGATGGTCTAAGCACAATGCTGTGCACCAGAAACTAATACAAAACAATATTGAATGTAAAGCACAATTAAGAAATAAAATAAAATAAATAAATACAAGAACTGTGCTTTCCCCGCTGAACCATTTAAGCGCTTGATGACACCATCGATGAATGCCGTGGGGAAGGCCTGCTGCACAGCTCACTGCGTAACCATCACCAATGCACGTGAGATTCTAAACACCTGATTTGAAAAAAAAAAAAATCCTCACCTAGGATATGTTTTAATTGATTTTGAGAGAGAGAGAGAGAGAGAGAGAGAGAGAGAGAGAGAGAGAGAGAGAGAGAAATATCAATGGGAGAGAGAAACATCAATCTGTTGCCTCCTGTATTCCGCTCCATCAGGGATCAATCCTACAACCTAGGTATGTGCCCTGACTGGGAATTGCCCGTGCAACCTTTTGGTGTCCCGGATGACGCTCCAGCCAACTGAGCCACCCAGCCAGGGCTTTTTGAATGATTGTTACTCATGCTGAAACAAACAAAATAGCTAATATTTCTTGAGTGCTCAGCCTCTATCAAGAAATGTCCTAAGAACTTTACATATGTTAACTCGTCTAATCTCCCCTACAAGGAAGTCAGAATTATTATTATTATCTTTCCTCTTTTTTAAATTTTTTTTTAGAGAGAGTGGAAGAGAGAGGAAAAGACAGAACTATCAATGTGAGAGAAACCCATTGATTGGTTGCCTCCTGCACGAGCCCCAATCAGGACCCAGGCCAGGAAGGAGCCTGCAATCGAGGCATGTGCCCTTGACTGGAATTGAACCCGGAACCCTTCGGTCTGCAGGCCGACGCTCTATCCACTGAGCCAAACCAGCTAGGGTGGAAGTCAGCATTATTATTCCTGTTTGATAGGTGAGGAGGCTGAGGCACAGAGAGGTTAAGACACTTCCCAAGATCTGGAGGAATTGGCAGAGCTGGGATTCAAACCCCAGGCTCTCTGCCTCCAAAGCTCGAGCTCTTAACTGCCCCTTCCATGGCAGACAAGAAAATTGCTCTTTTGTGAACAGACGTGTAACTTTCAATAACTCTTTTTCTACCTGCTGCTTCACGTTATTCTTAACACATTGTGACGGATCACGAGGATTCTTGTGTTTTCTGTTCTAAGGCTGGTGGCCAATCTCGAGAACTCTTTAAAAAGACATGAGCTTCTAAGAACATGTAATAAATAACTTCAAGATGCAATGGGTATTTAATTTTAAAGTGTGCCTTTAATACTTATGTAAAACGTTTTTTGTACTCGTTCAATAGAAACTTATCTGGCCACTGGGTAAAGCTAGCAATTAAACTACTGGTCCACAATGTGTTAAAATGCTATCGTGATTCATTGACGTGGCTCCTGCTACGACATGTCTGAAGTTCTACCTAACTTTGTTTCATTTTGAGCAATACAAATTATTTTAAAAAGCATCTTTATGCCTAGATTTTTGTAGTAGACTGATTCAGAATTATGGTCTCTTCTCAGGATGTGACCTGTTTTGAAACCTTTTTTGCTTACTTAGCCTTCAGAATAACTCTATCAGAGAATTTATCATTTGCTTCTTTACAGAAAATCACTCTGCACCTCCTGATGTAACCACGTACACCTCAGAGCACTCAATACAAATAGAAAGGCCACAGGGCTCAACGACATCCCGGACTGCACCAAAGTATGGCAACGCTGAGCTCATGGAGACTGGCGACGGTAGGTCCCCCGGCATCTTCTTCCCTCCTTTGTAAACTCTGTTTTTACTAACTTACCTTTTAAACCATAAGGTCCACTCACTGAATCTAATTTATGAAGTTCTTTACACACCACCCATAGATGGTGGCATAGTCACAGAAAATGCAAACTGTCTCCAACTTGGCTGAGAGTTACTCCTTGTAGGAAAAGAAATGATGATAATGTTGTAAGAATTTAGTCATGAGGAGAAAAGGAAATTTTATAAGATTTTAGTGTTTTTGTTAACGAATAACTAAAGTTGGCTCAGCAATTAACAAATTTAGTGTGCAAATGTTAAGACTATGAATGGTTACTTAGAAGGGCAGGATGAAGTTACATGTAAACAAATTAATTGACAGCTAGGGGCCAATGGAATGCTTCAGAATTTGGAAGAAAGAGGGGCTTTTTTTCTCTGTATTGGGAAAAAATATTAGTGATTTGGTAAACTACAGCAGTGGGGGTTCATCTTTATTCCTCATATCACGGATCTGGGTATACAGGCGGCCGTTTCTATGACCCCATCTGAAGCAGCACACTCAAACATGAACTGCATGCGTGATTCTGCTTTCCTGCAGCCTCCGTCCTTCCCAGGCTCACAAAGGTTAGCAGGAACCCAGTGGGGACATGAAATGGTGTTTCTGTGGACAGTGGCCAAAGTAGTGTCAGTGCGCCGTCCCTCCAGCTGTGCTCATGTCCTGTGCCGAGGTGTGATGCAGAGGTGATGAGGAAGGCCTGGACCCAGTCCCTGATGGGCAGCACGCCTCTCAGCATGGCCTGAGCCCGGTGCCAGTGTGGTTCAGGAGCTCCCGGTAGTGCCTTGGGGGTCACTCCAGTTCCCATGCGCTTCGCTTCCCTGGAACACTTTCAGTCTCAGTGTTTGCCTTAGTTCTCTGCTAAAGTCACTGTATATTGAATGGGTCATTGCCGTTGTTCTAGCCATTATCATTTTAATAACTGTTGTCTTTGAAGTCCATCATCCTCACCTGCTTTCCCAGGTGAGTTCATATGTTGTCCATTTGAGTCCCCTGTTGACCAGCCCAGAGCTTTTCAGCGTGTGATGACCTCTCCTCTCAGAATCACGTGTGTCACTTGTTAAAAAGCAGGCTCTGGGCCACCCCCAAAACCTGTGACATCGGAAACTCTGGGCTAGACAAGTCCTAGGATGATTCTTATGCATTCTAAACTGAGCTGGGGAACCAGTGGCCTTGTGAAATGATCTCAGATTTTCTGAACCAAATTAAGAGGAGCTGTTTAATGAGAAATACTCTGTTTAGAGACTGAGAAATCTGGGTGGTGTATTTTTATATTTTTTCAAAACTATAAAACATTTAATGTCTCAATTCTGAAGGTGCCCATAGAGTAGTTTGAGATTACCTATGAAACTGTTTCGGATTTGATAGAAAAATTTCCTTGAATTCTATCATATTCATGTCAAAAGCTGAGGTCTGTTTTCGTGATACCTGCAGTGGAGGAGGAGGGCTCCGCTGCAGTCACTGTGGGGAGACCCCCTTCAGTTGTGGCTCTTCGAACATGAGAGCAGTGAGGTTTCCACACCCCTGGTTACCAGGTGCGCGTTTCCACGCACCCGTAAGCGATAATGAGATTTGCCTGCAGGGAGTGCATTTGAGCAGTTAGGAAGGCCAACATCTCGTCACTCCTTTTATTCATAATTTGGGTTATTTATTTTAAATTTTAAAACTTCTTGTCTTTTTCATGGATCATTTCACTTACTCAGTTTTCAAAATGTCATTCATTGTTGTAAGAAATCTATTATTGTAACACGGGGTAAATGTTTCTCAGTACACATGGATAAATGTATGCTAGTGTTCTGCGTTTCACAGAAATTGAATTTAGAGACTAATTGCTGTGCTTCTAGAATGTACTGCCTGAATGTTTACTCAGGAGAGAGTAACTGGAACACTTGGGAGGGACTTGGTGGTCACCTGCGTGGACAGGGCCTGCCAAGGTGCTTGTAGGAAGCAGTCCCCTTGCTTTGGTTAGGAGGTCTGGGTGCGGGGGCTGGCCGTGCAGATGCTGCAGGGCACTCAAATTCACTGTCTCCGGCAAAATGTTCTCTTCGCCCAGTGAGGCCCAGCACCAGGGATCTCAGGAGAGTCGGGGACTCAGGGAGGGTCTCTCTGCTGCCTCAGCTCTCTCATCCCCTAAGAAAGAGGGGGCCAGAGACAGTGCTCGTGAGAAGGTGACAAGCCCTGTTTTCGGAATTAGTGGTGGGACCGAGCCCAGCCTGTGGTTGGAGCTCTTCCTGACATCACCAGATCAGGATGGCTCACGGAGTTGTAAACGAGAATTGTTTCTGCTGAGTCTCTACCCTCTTGCCGGTTCCCAGCAGGGTCAGTGTGCTGTGACTGTCCACCCAGTAGAATGTCTTCACTCTGCACATCACGAGGTGACACTTCGGGGGACGCTGAGTCTCAAGCCCATCCCTGCTCCTCTCAGCCCTGAGATGGGGCAGTGGGGTGGGTGTCTTGGCCATTTCACTGTGGTGCTTGGACTAAAGTCCGTCTGCCTGTGGTTCTGTTTTTCAGGAGTGCCGGTAAGTAGCCGGGTATCAGCAAAAATTCAACAGCTTGTCAATACCCTCAAACGACCAAAACGACCACCATTACGAGAATTCTTTGTTGACGACTTTGAAGAATTGTTAGAAGGTAAAAGAACCCTTTCCTACCCCCGTTTATTCCAATGTCCCTGTGATCCCATAAACTGTAATGATATTTTTTCTACCAAGGCTATTTTCCTTTTTAAGAACAAGAGGGGACTCTTGTCTAGAAACCGTAGGTACTGTTCATGTGGGTCCTGTAAGGTACTCAGGTACATCCCACATGCCAGCTTCTTTATAAGGACTCTGTTGGCTTCCAGAAATGCAAGTAAATCATGGAAAACCTTGCCACAGTGACACAGTTCCCTCTGAATAAGTTTAAGAGGAGTGCAATGAGCGTGCAACCCGGGAGTGAGTATCTTAACCCCCAAGTGCTCATAAGCCTTTTAACACCAACCACTTAAAGTCAAAGCAAAATACTTATATCAAATGCAAACTCTGTGTGTTCTTATTCTTTACATCACAAGTAAGATATAGCTGATTTTCTGCCCAGCAGGTGGAAACTGTCAATCATACGCTGGGAGAGAGAAACCTCTTCCAGAAGTGAGAAAAAGCGCAACTTCTCACCTTTCTAGACAGTTTGGCAAGTTGTATTTTATGGTGAAGCATTTATTTTTGTTTTACTCAAGAAAATATGGCCTGTGCTCATTGTTTGTTGTAGATGTAGCAAATTTAAGTTTATACCTCAGTATTTAAGGGTGAAATATAATTCAGCTCAAAAGATTTGAGGTTTTTTTTCCTTTGAGTCCAAAATTAGTAGTCTCTGTTAATAATTGATTTTTTAAAATATTTTTTATTGACTTCAGAGAAGAAGGGAGAGAGAGAGAGAGAGAGAGAGAGAGAGAGAGAGAGAGAGAGAGAGAGAAATATCAGTGATGAGAGTAAATCATTGATTGGCTGCCTCCCACATGCCCCCCACAGGGGATCAAGCCTGTAATCCGGGCATGAGCCCTGACCGGGAACGGAAGGAACTATGACCTCCTGGACCACAGGTTGACGCTCAGTCACTGAGCCACACCAGCCGGGCAGTAATTGATATTCTTAACACAGTTGTTGTTGCAGTCCTAGACTCTAGGCATGTTCAGAAACACAGCTTTCCTTGCTGTCAGTTTGTAAATGCACTTGGGTCTCCGAAGGCACCTCACCCAAATTGCCTAGGGCAGTGGTCGGCAAACTGAGGCTCGCGAGCCACATGCGGCTCTTTGGCCCCTTGAGTGTGGCTCTTCCTAAGCCTTAGGAGTACCCTAATTAAGTTAATAACAATGTACCTACCTGTATAGTTTAAGTTTAAAAAATTTGACTCTCAAAAAAAATTTCAATCGTTGTACTGTTGATATTTGGCTCTGTTGACTAATGAGTTTGCTGACCACTGGCCTAGGAAATTGTAAGACTTAAGTATCTCCATTACATTCATGAGGCTAATATATAGGTCATAGCCCTGGTTCTAGGAAAACATGTTTTCTGTGTGTTAATCAGTTTATACCTTAAGTATAAGTCTCCGAGCTCCTTTAAAATGAATAAAATCGTGATTGTGCCAATATGAGTGTATTTTTTTTTTTAAAAAAAGCCTTTTGTGTCCACATGTGTTTAGTTCAACAACCAGATCCGAACCAGCCAAAGCCAGAGGGAGCACAGATGTTAGCCATGCGAGGGGAGCAGCTGGGTGTGGTTACGAATTGGCCCCCGTCGTTAGAAGCTGCATTACAGCGATGGGGAACCATCTCACCAAAGGCCCCGTGCTTGACCACGATGGACACAAATGGGAAACCCTTGTACATCCTCACTTACGGTAATCCCATAAGGCTTGTCTTCCTTCTGTTTGCCTGCGCACACACCTGCCACTGTCAGAGTGGCTACTTTATATTTGTGCTGCTTTTATGTTTCTGGTCCCGAAATAAATGGAATCTGAAAGGAGCTATTTTAGGAAAATGATTTGGTTTGAATATGAAAATTATTTATTAAATGTTTTTTTTTAGTAAAATCCAGAAATGGACCCAAAAACTTAGTGTTCATCACTCTAATAAGATGTTGGAATGTGTGTGAAATTCTTGATATTCATGGTTTTAGAGGGGATTGGTAGTTAAAGAATGTGTATCTAAGCTCTTTGACATATATAATTCAGAAGAAACAAAATCTGTTTGCAAAGTGCTTTTGCAGAATACAAGAGAAACAAGCTATTCCTTAATTCTTCATTCAGTGCAATTAACGCAGTCTATAAATTTTTGGAAATAAGTGTACTAGAGGGACTTCCCTCTCTGTGTCCCGTAGACAATGGGCGGTGACAAAGCAGGCTGTCACGTTATTTGCACACTGTCTGCTGCAGCCTTGCAAAGAAACCAGCTTCATAACTAAAAGACCAAAATGGCTCTTACGATATCTGCATGCATGAGGTTAGAGTATCTTTTTTTTTTTTTAACTTTGAGTTTTATTTGCCTGACAGTCACTGCTCTCCTGTGCATCTCGTGGCCAGATATGAGGTGGGCAATTTAGGACAGATGTCTCAAAGCCTCCTTTTTATGACTTGGTTGGGTAATTCTAAGTGGAAAAAGAGCATTTCACCCATGATTTTTTTTTTTTAAATGATGCTGTTGGTTTCATCCAGTCGAAAAGATAGAATACCCTCCTGTGTGAGCCTCGCCTCTGGCCAGCTCCAGCTGTGGAGCCGACTGTGTCCTTGGACACTGCTCCTTAGCTGGCTCTTCGGGGCTTATTGGCCCACCGCATGCATGCATGAGCACAGCGCTCACCCGTCAGCCACGGGCACTGCCCATGGTGTCTGAAGCACTGACTGCACTGGCACAGCCCTGGGGCTTGGGGGTCGTGGATGAGTGAGAATCGGTTCTGGGGCGGTGATCAGCCTTGGAAGCAGGGTGCCCTTCTGGAGGATAGGGAGAGCAGAGTAGGGCCGACTCTCCTCAGTTGGATTTGAGGTGTCAGATACAGACCGATGTTACCTGTGAAAATGTGGAGTGCATATGTCAACACCAAGCATCTCAACACCTGCTTTCCAATCACCTGCACTTTGTTGTATTTTAATCATCTACATGAAACGTATGTTAGGAGTCAATCTTTGTTTTTACTTCGGTAAAAAAACAAAAAACAAAAACAAAAAACATATAAAAAAGCAATTCATTTCCAAATGTAAGATTGTAATTTATCAGGATGTAAAATGAAAGTGTTTTCTTTTGGAAAAGAAAGGCTTTATTTAAAATAATTTATTTATTTTGAGACTACAAGATGCTGACATTTAAACACTCATTCAACAGAAGTAATGTATTTTCCCAAACTTGTTTTTCATTTGTTTATAAACAAAAATATTTTTTTCTTTTAAATCCTTATTGTTGAAGGTATTACAAAAAAATTAAAAAGAAAGAAAATGTTAATTACTACGATGAAAACTGGAAAACAGGTAGAAACACTAAATAGATTAACATTAATGATCGATGTTGCTGAAAAGATGCTGAGAAAAGTTTATTGAGTAGAATTGTTCTAATACCAAGTAACTTGGCTTAATCGAAGGGCTAGGTCGTTTACTGTATGTAGTTTACGTTCAGCTCTAAAATGTAGCTTCCTCAAAGCCCTCGGGCAGCAGAATTCCCAGCTGAGAAACAGGATCGTCAATAGAAAATACAGATGGTGGGTGAAGGTTGTAAGCAAACTTTTAAAAGTCTTATGCTTTCCATTTACCAATATAAATAAAAGAGCATATGAAGAGAGCACATGGCATTCTGTCATGCTGATTAATAAAAGTAAATCATGCTAAGTTCAAACTACCTTCCTTCTATCATGCCTCACTTTGAAAACTTCTCAGTCTTCTTCTCTACCTTCTCTGTAGTCTTAGTGTGAGCTCTGTTCATTCATTTTGCTTTGCTGCAGCCCGCCTCCTCTCTCTCTCTCTCTGTCTCTCTCTCTCAGTTATGGCTTGACCTTTGTCCCAAATATTTCAAGGGATTTAGATGCTTGAGTTATAAAATTAGTGGGCAGCCTCTCTGTATGTTTTTGATGTTTTGCGTTGCTGGTGATGTGCTTCCCAAGCTCCCACCTCCGTTTCCATGTTAAATAGTCACTGTGGTCTGCGTGACCTTTGATCGTCCTTTCTCACTTACCTGCCTCCCCATCAGGGTTACACTTCCCGCACAGAGCTTAGTCCTCCCTCAAATCAAAGTACAGTTAAAATTTATATGTAATAAGAGCGTTTGACATCATTTCAACATCTCTTTTCCCCCAAAACATGCACATGGCTGTCTCAGAGCCTCAATATCTGTTTCCCCAGTTAAAATATCTATTTAACTTGCCTTAAATCGGGGGGAATTTCATGTATTAACTCCCAATTTTTAAATATGCAGCAAAGTATTATTAACTGTATTGACATTCTGTCCATTACATCCCTGTGACTTATTCATCTTACAACTGGAAGTTTGTGCCTTTTGTCTGCCTCCACTCGTTTCGCCTACCTCCCACCCCCATCTCTGGCAACCACCAATCTGTTTTCTGAATTGATAAGCTTAGGGTTTGTTTGCTTTTAGATTCCACAAATAAGTAAAAACATATGCTATTTGTATATCCCTCTTTGACTTATTTCACCTAGCATAATACTCTCTAGGTCCATCCATGTTGTTGCAAATGGCAAGATTCCATTCTTTTTCATGGCTGGGTAATGTTCCATTGTTTGTATGTACCACATGTTCTTTATCCATTCATTTGTCAATGGATATTTAGATTGTTTCCATATCTTGGCTATTGTAAATAATGCTGCAGTGAACATGGCCGGGGGGGGGGGGGGCATATGTCTCTTTGAGTTAGTGTTTTTTTTTTTCTTTGGATAAATACCCAGAGTGGAATTGCTAGATCATGTAGTAGTTCTATTTTTAACTTTTTTAGAAACTTCCCTTCTGTTTCCCAATGTGGCTGCACCAAATACATCCCTACCAACAGTGCACAATGGTTCTCTGGTATCCACATCCTTGCCATCATTTGTTATCTCTTGTCTTTCTTATAACAGCCATTCTAACAGGTGTGAGGTGATAGCTTATTGTGGTTTTGATTTGCATTACCCTGATGATTAGTGATAGTGAGTTGTTCTATTTCTTCTTTCAATTCGTTATTATTTAAAGTATTACATATGTCTCCCCCCCCCATTGACCTATCCCCAGCCGTCCTCTCACCCCCCAGCACATGCCCTCACCCCCTACTATCTGTGTCCATGGGTTATGCTTATATGCATGCATACAAGTCCTTTGGTTGTTCTTTCACCCCCTCCTGAGATTGGACAGCCTATTTGATGATTCTCTGTCTCTAGATTTATTTTTGTTCATCAGTTTATGTTGTTCATTATGTTCCACAAATGAGTGAGATCATGTGATATTTATCTTTCTCCAACTGGCTTATTTTGCTTAGCTTAATGCTCTCCAGGTTCATCCATGCTATTGCTAATGGTAAGAGTGCCTTCTTTTTTACAGCAGCATAGTATTCCATTGTGTAGATGTACCACTGCTTTTTAATCCACTGATCTGCTGACGGGCACTTAAGCTTTTCCAAATCTTAGCTGTTGTAAATTGTGCTGCTATGAACATAGGGGTGCACATATCCTTTCTGATTGGTGTTTTTGATTTCTTGGGATATATTCCTAGAAGTGGGATTACTGGGACAAATGGGAGTTCCATTTTTAATTTTTTTGAGGAAACTCCATACTGTTTTCCACAGTGGCTGCACCAGTCTGCATTCCCACCAACAGTGCATGAGGGTTCCTTTTTCTCCACATCCTCTCCAGCACTTGTCATTTGTTGATTTGTTGATGATAGCCATTCTGACAGGTGTGAGATGGTACCTCATTGTTGTTTTGCATCTCTCAAATGATTAGTGACTTCGAGCATGTTTTCATATGTCTCTTGGCCTTCTGTATGTCCTCTTTTGAAAAGTGTCTATTTCAAAAGAGGACATACAGATCCTTTGCCCATTTTTTGATTGGATTGTTTTTGATGGAGTCTTTAGGGATTTTCTATGTACAATATCATGTCATCGACAAATAATGACTATTTTACTTCTTCTTTTCCAATTTGGATGCCTTTCATTTCTTCTTCTTGTCTGATTGCTATGGCTAGCACTTCCAGTACTATGTCAAACAGGAGTCGTGAGAGTGGGCATCCCTTTCTTGTTCCTGTTCTTAGGGGAAATGGTTTTAGTTTTTGCCCATTGAGTATGATGTTGGCTGTTGGTTTGTCATATAAGGCTTTTATTATGTTGAGGTATGATCCCTCTATTCCCAATTTGCTGCGAGTTTTTATCAAGAAAGGGATTTGGATTTTGTCAAATGCCTTTTCTGCATCAATTGATATGATTATGTGATGTTTGTCTCTCAGTTTGTTTATGTGATTTGCAGATATTATACCAGTCTTGCATTCCTGGAATAAATCCCACATTGTTATGGTGTATGTTTTTCTAATGTAATGCTGGATATGATTTGCTAGAATTTTGTTGAGGATTTTAGCATCTAAGTTGATCAGGGATATTGGCTTGTAATTCTCTTTCTTTGTAGTGTCTTTTTCTGGTTTTGGGATTAGGATAATGCTGGCTTTATAGAAAAAGCTTAGAAGTATGCCTTCCTCTTGAATTTTTTAGAATAGTCTGAGGAGGATAGCTTTTAGTTCTTCTTTGAATGTTTGATAAAACTCCCCTGTGAAGCCGTCTGGACCAGGAGAGTTGTTCTATTTCTATGAAAAAATGCTATTGGATTTTGATAGGGAGTACACTGAATCCAAATCAATGTAGATTGATTTGGATAGCATGGACATTTTAACAATACAAACAACCCTTGGAGATATCTCAGGTTTAATCCCAAACCACTGCAATAGAGTGACCATTGAAATAAAGTGAGTCACATGACTTTTTTATATTTCCAATGTAAGTTATGTTTACACTGTACTGTAGTCTAATTGTGAAATAATATTGTTTTTTAAAAATGTGCATACCTTAAATATACATACTTTATTTGTAAAAAGTGCTAACCATCACCTGAACCATCAGCAAGTCAGAGTCTTTTTGCTGGTAGAGGGTCAATGCTGATGAAAACACAGTATCTGAGAAGGGCCTGCATTCTTACAATCCATGAGCACAGAATACCTTTTAACTTATTTGTATCTTCAATATTTTTCATCAGTGTCTTGTAGTTTTCAGTGTATAGGTCTTTCACCTCTTTGGTTAAATTTATTTCCTGGTATTTTATTCTTTTTGATGCTATTCTAAGTGGGATTTTTTTTAAATTTCTCTTTTTGATAGTTCATTATTAATGTATAGAAACAACAGATTTTTGTATATTGACTTTGTATCCTGCAAATTTACTGAATTCATTTATTCTAACAGGGTTTTTGGTGGAATCTTTAGAGTTTTCTACATATAGTATCATGTCATCTGCAATTAGTGACAATTTTACTTCTTCCTTTCCAATTTGGATGCCTTTTATTTCTTTCTTTCTTTTTATTTATTTATTTATTTATTTATTTATCTTTTGCCTAAATGATTCTGGCTAGGTCTTCTAATACTGGTTGTAGTGGGCATTGTCTTGTTCTTAATTTTAGAGGAAAAGCTTCTAACTTTTCACCATTGAGCATGATGTTAGGTTGTCATATATGTCCTTTATTATATTGAGTTACATTCTCTTAAATCCACTTTGTTGAGAGTTTTCATCATAAATGGACATTGGATTTTGTCAAATGTTTTTTTCTGCATGCATCGGGATGATCATATTTTTTTATAATTTATTTTGTTAATATGGTGAATCACATTGATTAATTTATGAGTGTTGCACTGTCCTTGGAATAAATGCATTTGTTATGGTGTATGATCTTTTTAATGTATTGTTGAATTTGGTTTGTTAATATTTTGTAAAGGATTTTTACAGCTATGTTCACCAGGGACATTACCTTAAAATTTTCTTTCCTTGTGGCATCCTTGTCTGGTTTTGGTTCAGGGTAATGCTAGCCTCATAAAATAAGTTTGAAAGTGTTTCCTCTTCTTCTATTTTTTGGAAGAGTGTGAGAAGGATTGTGACTATTTGTCTTAGAATATTTGATAGAATTCACCAGTGACACTGCCTTGTCCTGGACTTTGTTATTTTGGAGATTTTTGATTACTGATTCATTCTCCTTACTAGTAATTGGTATGTTTAGATTTTGTATTTCTTCATGATTTAGTCTTGGAAGGTTGTATGTATCTAGGAATTTTTCCATTTCTTAAAGGTTTTATAATTAGTTGGCTCACAGTTGTTCATAGTAGTCTCTTATAATCTTTTGTGTTTCTGTGGGATCAATTTTAATGTCTCCTCTTTCATTTCTGATTTTATTTATTTGAATCATCCCTTTTTTTCTTGATGGTGTTTATATTTTTGATAAACCAAATTTGGTTTTGTTGATATATTCAATTGTCTTTTTAGTCTGTGTTTCATTTATTTCTACTCTAATCTTTGTCATTTCCTCCCTTCTACTAACTTTGGACTTCATTTGATCTTTTTCTTGTTCCTTGAGGTATAAAAGGTAGGTTGTTTATTAGACAAAAAAATTTTTAATAAACAATAGAGATTTGTTCAAGGGTCTTAGAGATTGCAAATAGGAAACACAGCTAGAAAAAAACAAAAATGTTCCAAAGAAGAAAGTTAAAAGTTCTTTTATTAAAAAGCACATTTTTTTGAATTATCAGTCCTGTATTCTTAGCCCCTGGATGGTTATCAGCTAGATGTCAGGCAATCAGGATGATGGATGCCAGGTGGTCCAGAAGATGAGTGCCAGGCATTGACGCAGGACCGAGAGTTCAAAGTTTAAGTCTCCAGGCCAGCGGTTCTCCACCTGTGGGTCGCGACCCCTTTGGCGGTTGAACGACCCTTTCACAGGGGTCGCCTATGACCATCCTTCATATCAGATATTTACATTACGATTCATAACAGTAGCAACATTACAGTTATGAAGTAGCAACGAAAATAATTTTATGGTTGGGTCACAACATGAGGAACTGTATTTAAAGGGCCAGAAGGTTGAGAACCACTGCTCCAGGCGAGTTAGAACAAGAATGCATACTTTCCTCCTGCCTCAACCTTCATAATGTCAGTAATTTTAGCAGCTTGTTTAAAAGTGACTCCATTGTATGTATTCCCTATCTTTACTCCTTTCTTTCTGGATTAGAGTAGTATTGATATTTTCTAGCTGAGTGACTTGTACTAAGTCTTTTAACTTCCCTGAGACTTAGTTTCCTCATCTGTACAATCTGGGTTGTCAAACACACCTTAGAAGGCTGCTGAGGATGACATGAATAAAATAGAGGTTCTGTGTAACCTATCTTCATTCTTTCTTCAGTATCCAGATGGAGGACAGTATTTGTTTTTTCCCTTTAAACAGTTATTAGTAAACTGATGTTACATCTTAAAATTCATACTGTATTAGAATTAGAGAAATGTAACAATTCTATAACATAAATTCAGAATATGGGTTTACTGAGTCAAAGCAGGTTTATGATACTTGATAGGTGTATCAAAATGTCTTCTAAAAAATTTTGACAGTAACATCAAGAATATGTGGGTGTTACTATTTTCCTACAATTTTGCACAATGTAAATTAGCAGTAACACACGATTGCTGTGGTCTTTGCCCTGCTTTGCTCCCCAGAAATTTTCACCACAACTTCTGTGATAATTAAAATTCTCAATGGCTTTGCTGTTGGCACTTTGCACTCTAAGAGTATTTGTATTTGCGCGTATCCCAGTGTTCAGGCTTCTCAGCTTTGCTGGGTCAGAGTTACTAGCTTTTATTTCCCATTTTGATTCCAGGGACTCTATATAACTTACTGGAAGACTTAACATGAAAAAGTAATATTTTCTATATAATTTAATGTGCACATTATACACAGCTGAAAAGTCATTTGTCCAATTATTTGTGGCTTTATAATTTGTGTTGATAGGCAAACTCTGGACAAGAAGTATGAAGGTTGCTTACAACATTCTGCATAAATTAGGTACAAAGCAAGAACCGATGGTGCGACCTGGAGATAGGGTAAGTGCAATTTAATTTATTACCTCTCCAAAACACATTGTCTTATGTGGAAAAGATGCCCGCTGTTGTAAAGTTGGAGAGTCCAGTGTCACCTAAAACTGACACTACTAACTAAGACTTTCTTTAAAAAAACAACATATTTTAATGATTTCAGAGAGGAAAGGATGGGGAAAGAGAGATAGAAACATCAGTAATGAGAGAGAATCACTGATTGACTGCCGCCTGCATGCCCCACACTGGGGATGGAGCCCACAAACCATGCATGTTCCCTGACTGGGCATTGAACCGTGACCTCCCAGATCATAGGTCAACGCTCAACCACTGAGCCATGCTGGCTGGACAATAAGACTTTCTTAACATTTACTCTGAACAAGGATCAATTATTTGACAAATAATTTATTCTTGAGCAACTCAATGGGCTTACCTAGAGTACTTCTCACGTTCTATCCATGAGTTCAGATGGACTTGAGAAGTTAAGTCTCAAAATCAGATGCAGGTACAGAACTAGTAAGTGGCATAGTCAGCACTCATATCCATTTCCGTCTGATCCCAAAGCTTGTGTCATATATTATCTCCTATTTTGAAAAACACTGTACCATCTACTTGAGCATGCAGGACAGTTATATTTAAAACTTTTTTTTATATAAGTCAGTGAGATCGACAATCTTGGCAGCAAACCGCTAGTACCTTTCCTTCCCCATTGTTAAATGTATTGATATTGGCTGCCTTTCACTGAAAAGCAAATTTTTATTCTTACTGAGCAATCTGATAAGTTACAGAGGACAGATATTGGTATTTCCATTTCAGTGTTACACTCACAGTAGGTAATAATCTTGTCCAAGCTTTACACCGTGATTTAGATGTGAGGCTGGATATAGAACCCAGCTTTCTTGCTTTTTTTTCATATGCTGCTATGTACTTTAGATGCCATAAGATTGGATTATCTTTTTTTTTTAATATATTTTATTGATTTTTTACAGAGAGGAAGGGAGAGAGATAGAGAGTTAGAAACATTGATGAGAGAGGAACATCGATCAGCTGCCTCCTGCACATCTCCTACTGGGGATGTGCCTGCAACCCAGGTACATGCCCTTGCCCGGAATCGAACCTGGGACTTTTCAGTCCGCAAGCTGACGCTCTATCCACCGAGCCAAACCGGTTTCGGCCAGATTGGATTATCTTACCTGCACCCAAAGGACTCCAAATAAATTTTATAAAAATGTCATTCTAAATTACCATAACCCAACAAAAAATAAGCTATGATTTACTTCAGAGATATTATAAAGACACTAAAGGCCCAGTGCACGAATTCGTGCACTGGTGGGGTTCCTTGGCCTGGCCAGTGATCGGGACCACTTGGGGTCATCTCGCCCAGTCCCGATCGGGGCCGGCCGGTGGGGGGGAGAGGTTGGCGGGCCATGGGAGGTTGGCTGTGGGAGTGCACTGACCACCAAGGGGCAGCTCCTACATTGAGCATCTGCCCTCTGGTGGTCAGTGAGTGTGATAGTGACCGGTTGACTGGTTGTTCAGTGGAGCAGTCATAATGATCACTTAGGCTTTTTATAGGTAGATAGCCCATTATAGGGAATTTTTTACAAGAGTGCTGCCACCTGCACCATGATTCTTTGGGGTAGACTATGGAGATTCTTTCCAGATTTTTATTGAACAGGTTTGGCCTTTAGCTTGTCACTTGGAGGCCTCATACTTACTGATTATAAAACTTATTACAAAGGTGCAGTAATCAAAATAGTGTGGTACTGACATAAAGACAGACATAGAACAATGAAATAGAGAGCCCAGAAATAAATCCTCACACATATGGTCAAATGATTTTCAAGAAGGATGCTAGACATTAAATGGGGAAAGGATAGTTTATTCAATAAGTGGTGCAGGGGAACCTGGATATCTACAAGCAAAAAAAGTTATTTAATCATTATAATACATATAAAAAATTAATTCAAAATATATTGAAGATGTAAACATAAGAGCCAGAACTTTTAGAATAAAACATAGGGGGAAATCATCATGACATTGAATTTGGCAGTGATTTATTGGATGTGACATCAAAAGGCCAGATTAAAAAAAAACAAGATAAATTGGTCTTCATCAAAATAATAAAAAAACTTTTGTGCACCAAAGGGCACTATTAAAAAGGCAACATAAAAAATGAGAGAAAATGTTTGCAAATTATATGTTTCATAAGTGATTAGTACCCAGAATAGACAGTATAAAGAACTCCTACAGTTCAGCAATAATAGCAACTAAAAAAAAAAAATCAGAAAGAATATATGCACCGCTGTGTTCATAGTAGCATTATTTACAATAGCTAAGATCTGGAAACAGCCCAAGTGCCCTTCAGTAGATGAGTAGATTAAAAAGCTGTGGTACATTTACACAATGGAATACTATGCAGCTGTAAAAAAGAAGGATCTCTTACACGGTGAGATAGTATGGAGGGACCTGGGAAGTATTATGCTAAGTGAAATACACCAGTCAGAGAAAAGCAAATATCCCATGATCTCACTTACATGTGGAACCTAATGAACAAAACAAACAAACAAACAAAATAGATCTAGAGAAATGGAAGCATGCATCAGACTGATGCATCAGAGGTGGGGGGAGGGGAGAGGAGAGAGTAACCAAAGACCTTACATGCATAGGTGCATAACTCATGGACACAGACAATAGTGTGGTGAAGGCCTGGGGAAGGGACAGGAGTGGGGAGGAAAGGGTCAGTAGGGGGGAAAGGGAACATCTGTAATACTTGCAACAAAACAGATACATTTTTTAATAAATGGGCAAAGGACTTGAATAGACATTTCTCTAGAGAAGATTTACAAATGGCCAATAAGCACATTAAAAGATGTTCAGCGTCACCAGTCGTCAGGGAAATGTACATTAAAACCACAGCGAAGTACCACCTATACCCACTTGAATGGCTACTATCAAAAATAGAAAATAAGTGTTGGCAAGAATGTGAAGAAATTGGAAACCTTGTGCATTGCAGTAGGATTATACAGTTGTGTAGCTGCTGTGGAAAACAGTATAGTGGTTTCTTAAAAAATTAAACATAGAATTGCCATATCATCCAATAATTCTTCATTTTCAAAAGAATTGGAAGCAGGAACTTGAATAGATATTTTTACACCAATGTTCATAGCAGCATTATTGATAAAATCCAAAAGGTGAATGTAACTGAAGTGTCCATAGATACATGAATGAGTAACAAAATGTGGAATATATGTACAATGGAATATTATTCAGCCTTAAAAAGGAAGGAAATTTGGGCAGTGCTACAACATGGATGAACCCTGAGGACATTCTGTTAAGTGGAATAAACTGGTCGTAAAAGGGTCGATATCATATGATTCCACATATATGAAGTACTTAGAGTAGTTAAATTTATAGAGACAGAAGAATGATGGTTACCAGGAGCTGGGAGAGGAGCATGGGGAATTATTATTTAACTAGGGGCCCGGTGCACGAAATTCGTGCACTGGGTGTGTGTGTGGGGGGGGGGGGGGAGTGTCCCTCAGCCCAGCCTGCCCCCTCTCACATACTGGGAGCCCTCAGGCGTTGACCCCCATTACCCTCCAATCGCAGGATCTGGCCCAGGAATCATGCCTGGGCAGGGGACCCCCATCTCCCTCTGATCGCTTGCTCCACCCCCCACCCAAGCCTGACGCCTCTGACCCAGGCTTCAGGCCTGGGCAAGGGGACCATCATATCCCCCCAATCCCCGGCTCCACCCCCCCGCCCAGGCCTGATGCCTCGGCCAGAGGAGTTGACCCTCATCACCCTCCGATCACCAATCACCGGATCGGCCCCTTGACCAGGCCTGAGGCCTCCGGCAGAGGTGTCAGGCCTGGGCAGGGGACCCCCAGCTCCCCGCGGTTGCGGGCTCCGCCCCTGCCCAGGCCTAATACCTCTGGCCTAGGCGTCCAGCCCGGGCAGCGGGGACCCGCAGCTGCAGCGGCCCCACGATCGTGGGCTCCGCTTTAGGCCCAGGCAAGGGACCCCTAGCTCCCGGGACTGCCAGCTTCGACCGTGCTCAGCTCCCATCGCTGGCTCCACCCCTACTTCCTGCTATCACTGGCCAGGGCGGCAAAGGCGCCTGATTCTCCGATCATGGCTGGGGGGCAGGGCAAAGGCGGCCCCAGGGCCGCCTTTGCCCTGCCCCCCAGCTCTTAGGTCCCCCCTGGGTTTCCGATCACTGTCAGTGGCAGGGGGCTTTTTCCTGCTTTCCCTTTTGCCTCCCTGCATTGTGCCTACATATGCAAATTAACTGCCATCTTGTTGGCAATCATAGTCCAATCATAGTTGGCAGTTAATTTGCATATAGCCCTGATTAGCCAATGAAAAGGGTATCGTCGTACGCCAATTACCATTTTTCTCCTTTATTAGTGTAGATGGGGATAGAGAAGAGCAAAAAGCTCGGGAGAGGGATGATGGTGATGGTTACACAACAATGTGAATGTATTTAAATCTGCAGAATTGTACATTTGAAAGTAGTAGAGATGAACTATGTTATATATAGGGTGTCCCAAAAAACCATACACACGCTTTGAATAATTATAAAGGCAGTGTTTATTAAAATACATTTAATTTTCAAAATTGAGCTATCAGCTGTTACAGTGTGTATATTTTAGTCTCCCTATCTATACTATTGGTTATACTAATACCCTTAGTATTTTTAAAAAAATTTTTTTTATAGTATTGCCTACAGATTCTTAAAGTTCCCTTATAATTACAAAATAAACCACATCTGTTCAGCTAAAATGTTTATGGGAATATGATGGGAGGAGAGTACAGTTTGATAGAATAAAATATGTAAAGGAATTTTTAAAATATATTTTATTGATTTTTTTTTACAGAGAGGAAGGGAGAGGGATAGAGAGTTAGAAACATTGATGAGCGAGAAACATCGATCAGCTGCCTCCTGCACACCCCCTACTGGGGATGTGCCCGCAGCCAAGGTACATGCCCTTGACTGGAATCAAACCCAGGATCCTTGAGTCCGCAGGCCGGCACTCTATCCACTGAGCCAAACCGGTTAGAGCTATAGGAATTTGTTTTGTTAGTGGCTGGTTTGTGTAGTATGAGGGGGACTACTTTTCTAAGTTATTCCTTGAAAATTATTTATGTGACGGTGACGTGGCCAGGATGTTGGATGGGGAGATAGCTGCCCCGTCAGGTTAGGGGGGAGGGAGGGGGGAGACCAGAGAAGAGTTTGAGATCTTGGACCCGAGCCTGCGGGCTGGAGGTCCTGCAGTGTGGGGAGGCTGGGGCGGGGGCCGTTGGCCAGGGAGGACTGGTGGGCGCCCATCCTGACCCTGGCACGCAGGACCACAGCAGCCGCGCAGAAGAAAGGAAGACAGCAGTGCCTTGCACAAAAGCCATGAACAACAATATCAGCGTGGTGGGCAGTAAAAATACAAATACTTGACCAAGCAGATCCACAGATTTGCAAGTGCAATGAGCAGCCGTGCCAAACTCGAGGGGTGATGACAGAATGGACCCCATGTTCACAAGCCTGTGAAAGAGGGAGGCAGAGCAGACAGGTGACATGTACCCAACCACTGAGCACAGGAGCCCTGATGAGGGCCCCCGAGGGGCTGCGTTGGGCTCGCGCCAGCCTCTGCCCAGTGCTGCAAGGGCCAGGACTGCGTGACCCTGTGGGGGGCAGGAGTGCGGTCAAGTGTGGCAAAGGTGTGGGTCCCTGGAGGGCGAGGTGTACCACTAACCCCAGAAACAACAGCCTCCTCTCCACCACACCCAGCGAGGCTGAGGGCGGTGGGATACTCGAAATGCTACCTGGGGTGAAATGCTACCTGCTCTAAGCCCACCATAGGAACTTCAGACTTTTTTTTGTTTCAAAAAATCGTTCCCAACACCAAGGACACACTGGGGTCAAAACCCCGCTTAGGAGCTTGGCTGCCCCCGCCCCCTCCACAGGGTCACCATGGAAACGTGGCTAGGGAGATAGATGCCTGCCTTCCACACTCCACATTCCACATGGCAGCTGTGGGAGAGTAAGATGGGTTCCAGCTCTAACCCGCTGGAGAGGAAAGGGTGAAGGGATGAGGAAGCAGCAGCCGGTGCCGAACTGGCATGGGAGACTAACCGAGAAGGTGATGAAGATCTGGCATCCTAGAGAACAGGACAACCTCAATGTAGTGGAACTGAACCAGGGGACACAAATCCTGAAACTGCCTGAAGTGCTGAGATCCCGGAGGCTGAAGTCGGGCTCCAATGGCCAGAGAAAAACCATTCAGTTTTCCCTGGACTCCAATGAAGAGGAAACCAGAGCCCCCAGGAGCCAGGATAGCAGCGCTGCCAGCTCCAGGACCTCACTGCTGCTGAGGGTCAAGGCGCCAAGCAGGAACTCCGTGACGCCGAGGCCCAAAGAGGCCACCAGGATCGCGCTGCTGAGGTCAGCCACGTCCACCGGGGCCGCGGTGCCGGCGCCGGCCAAGCCCGACCCAGTCAGTATCCAGGTGAGCTGGGACCCACGGGGGTTCTGGGCAATGGACACTAGTACTAAGCTCAGACCCCAGGAACCAGGAATACTTCCCACAAGGGAGGACTCCAGTAGTCCCCCTCCATCATATTTTCGTTTAATAAGTGATTTTTTGAAGCCAGAGAAACCAACCAAGACAGCAATGGGGCTTATAAAAAAGACAGTAGAAGTGATGAAGTTAGACCACCAAATAAGAGAAACTAAAATCCAGCAAAAAATGGTAACGGAGGAGGCTGCGTTCCTACTCAATGAAAAGTTACCTGTCCAGGCTGGCACGACAGTCATGCTAGCAAACCTGACCAACAAAGCTAAGGAGTACAGAAGAGAAATTGAAAATCAGTGGCACACCTATGCACAAGTAAGTGGCGAGACCTTACCAACGAAACAAGAATTAGCCTCCAAATATGCAAAACAAACTTCAGAGTTTAAAACAACACCGCTCTTGGGGAAGGAAATCCTGGAGTACAGTTTGAAGCAGCAGTTGGAGGCAGTGAGGGACATGTCCCAGGTAAGGGAGAAACAGCAGAAAGAACTGCAGGCATTACAGAAGAAGCTAAAGAAGGCGCGAGCTAAGACAGCTGCAAAGGCCCAGGCCCGGTACCTCCAGGAAAAAGCATCACTGGAGAAGCAACTGAATGAACCAGCCATGGGCATGTTGGGCAAGAGGGAAGAAACGGAACTAAAAAGGAAGGTCCGGGCCTTAGAAGTGGCAGCAGAGAAGCGTGCTTCTGAGTTGCAACGCCTCCGAGCAGAGGAGGAGGAATCACACCAGGAGGTAGAACAGCAGCCCCAGCAGCCCCCGGTGGACAAGACCCCCCAGAGCTGGTTAAAGCTCCAGAAGCGGCATCTGCAGAAACATCGGGTAGGTCTGTAAAGCGCCTACCCGAGAGGCCAGGGCTGCAGCCCGTTGCCCCAGGACCACCCCAGGCTGCTCCAGGACCGCCAGAGGCTGCCCCAGGACCACCGCAGGCTGCCCCAGGACCACCACATGTTGCTCCAAGGAGCAGAAGAAGAAGTTCCCTAGCCATCGATTCGAATCAGTCCACATTACTTTCTAAATTGTCACAGATTCAGTAAGGACTGGGGCAAGGATTCCTAGGTGCTGCCTACACCTGGTGAAGAAGGTTTTTAGACCTCATTGCCACTGTAAAATGCCCATCGTGATGTGTTAGTGTGAAGGATTAGGTGCTTTGTTACAGCGGAACTGCTAGATATTTGTGCTACCAGCCTCCCTTCATTCGGATTTTCTTTCATTAGCTCCTGGTAGTAAGCAGGGTGTTCCCCAAGTCTTCAGATAACCTAACACCATTTGCCAAACGCTCCTACATGAAACGAAGTTGAGGAAACCACCTTGAGGACGTGAGAGGAAAACAGTTGTGTGATTTATGTCATCTAGCTGAAGCAGATTTCTGTATAAAGCACGTTTAAGGATAGCATCTCAGATTGACTTTGTATAGTGCTTTCTGCTCTTTAACCAGCCAACATCGCTGTACCCTCATTCCTTTTGGCCAATTCAACACAAAGGCAAAATGTTTTTAAATTTTTTTAAAAGAAATTTGTGCCAAGTAGGCACAAATGACCAGGTAGCCCCTCCTATAGTTTGCTCATGAGTGAGAAGGTATTCTTATAACATCAAGATCAATAAATGCTAGGCAGAACAACCTTTTATCTGAGGCAGCCCTTACCATTTTAACTTTCAGTAAATTGAAAAGGGAAGATAGAGGGGACGTATATTACCTCAACTCTTTTGAAGAAAAGGTATTTATGAAGAAATACCTTTACAATTAATAAGGTGGCTAAATGTCTCTGCTTGTTTTGTCTGTTCGGTTTTAAAGTATCAAAAGAAAAAATTTAAATATTTGGATGACTTTTTAGAGTCTTGTGCTATCTCTTTCTGTAGCAACACCCTAAATTCTAAGATGACAACATTACTTAATGTTAACTATAGTAAGTACTTTACTTCAGGTCCCCTATTACATTTTCATACTGTATGCACTTAATAGTGCATGAAATACTTTTTGTAATTAACATGTGCCATATATTTATGCTATTTAATAGAACTGGGAACAGTAATTTAAATTAGTATAGACTTTAGGGTAATTTTTTTTACATTTATGACATATTGATGGTTAGACCAGTGGTTTATTTGAATGCTGAGTTCTAGTACAGAAATATAATCCTATATGTCAACATTGCTTTTCTATGGGGAAATACAATCAACTGTATGTTTTCTGGAAATTGTCAGTAATGAAAAACTTCAAAATAACTTTATTGAACTTTATTTTATTTATGTGTAAAATGAATTCCTTTAAATTGCATTACAAAAAGGACTCTACCTCAATGTGCCTTTAACTTCTAGCTTGAACAATTTTTCTGTTAAATATTCCTTATTAAATAAACATTTCGTTATTAAAAAGTAAAAGCCTACTTGGATTTCATATTGTATTTATGTGGCTAGTATCTGGCATGTGTGTATAAATATTTATTAAGTAAGCATACAGGAGTAAAGTATTCAGTAATTACCTTCTGTTGCAATAAATAGGATTCTTGAGAAATCATCTTTGGATGAACATTCAGTCCTTAGCATAAAAATTGTAGATACTTTTCATGTGGGTAATCCTGTTAATGCAGTTTGGGGGGTACCTTCTTGGGCTTTGAGAAGGCATTGAAGTACCTAAGCTGCCTAGGTTTCAGGATGTTGTAGGAGGAGCTGTGGGAGATACAAGACTTATCACATGAGAAGCCTGCCTTCAGGGAGCTTGCAGTCTTAAAAAAAAACAAACAGACATATTGTTCATTAGCTTTGCTATAAATTGGAAAGGGATACAGGTCCCCAAAAGAGATTGTGATTGATACACCTGTGAACTGTTTGGGAAGGAGAGAGAGATCTCTTTCATTTGGGATCTGAGGAGTTTTGTAGCTCCAAAGGAGAGCATGTGGAAGAACTGGGGGTGGGGGAACAGAATGTGTTGTGCTGAAAAAGACAAGCCAGGCATGTACACAGTAGGGTTGAGTGGGAACAAGATGGAATCGGCTTAACAAAATTTAAACCTTAGCAAACACTAGGATGGGCTTCTGCCTCTTGCTTTATTGATATCTATTCTGAGTCTGTGGATAATTAGGTGCAATGAAATCTCAAAGGAATACATAGAGAATCAAATGAATGGAAACGGTGTGGGTTTATATCATCTTTGGAATCACTGTGAAGAGTCCACAAAACAGGACTTGTGACTGATCAGATATTAAAGGAAAACTTAATGAGAATGATAAAAGTATAAACTTCCCTTCCTTAAAAAAATTTTTTGAAAAAAATTATATCATTTTTTATTCTAAAAGAGCCTTTGGGTATTTGACCCTTATCTATTCATTATTTTAATATGATTGAAAGCTTATAATGTGCAGTTTTATATTCTGCTTTTATTCACTTTACATTAATACAATATTTCATCCTATCTTAACACAACTGTGCAAGGCTATATAAATGGCATTATCAGCGTAAGTTTTAGTGATAGAGCAGGGGATTTTAAATCCTAGATCAAGTTGACCTTCCTTTGAGCAGAGCTTGGATGGCAGCTAAGCTCAAACCTCAGAAACATAATTGCTGCACAGTCCAGCTCAGAAGGATGACACTTTCTTTCTCTGTGTTCTCTGCCCGTGATGATGACTTGCACCTGCAGAACAGGTAGATTTTAGGGAGAACAGGTCAGTGTGTAACGGGTCCCTTATGAATGGGTGAGACCATCCGTTTCAGATGGAGCTTCAGCGTGTTCTGCTTTTGTGTTTGATCAGCTCCCTTAAACATTTTGGTCTGCATCAGGGAAAGAAGTCATGCGGCAGTGGTAGCCTGGAAGAGTCACAGACATTTAATAGAATATTCTTGCTTCGCCAGATCCAGATCTGAAGACAGAGCAACTCTCAGCCTACCAGCCGAGGGCAGAACACCGGAAGCTAATGCGCACCTCAGATAGATTTCAAAAATAATTGGTTGTGCTTCGTGTGCATAGACATACATTCCTCCTTGAAAGTCCTATGGCTGGTAGCCGGCTGCGACACAAAGATTACGATTTTATTAATTATTTCACAGGACTTCGCAAAAATTCATTAGTAGTGCAGAAGGCTTTTATTGGCCTTTCAGTTTTTTGTCTCTCATTTAGATGATTTTAGTAAACTTCAGGAATTTCATAGAGAAAGAAAATGTTCCCAAACTTAATTTTGTTCCCACCAGCCATCCTGTGTTACTAAAACTACTAACTTCTAGTTAGGACATTTTTTGAAGAAAAAATTGTGTAAGTTTTGGAGTATGCTAGTGCAAAAATGATACGCACGTGCTAAGTCATGGGATGTGTGTGCTTTGAAAACACTGAGCTCGTAAGGAATATCGCCGAGGCCGCGGCAGCATGTGAGAGGGACTCGTGTTAGAACAAAGCCAAGCCCTGGAGAGCATAGTGGAGGGTCCCAAAACGGGACTTGGGCTGTTACCACTTGGGACCCTAAAGCAGGCTTTCAATGCAAGAGCCTAGGATGGGCTACTCCAGAAGGAGCATTGGGGTGGCTGGAGGGCAAGTTAAGGCTACGTTCAATAGCTACCCTGCAGACACTAGGTCCTAGGATGAGCTCCAGGTGAATTTAAATCAGATGAAAGATTTTTAAAATGAGAGGTGGTAAAGGAAAAATTTGACAGATTTACATAAAACATTAAATGCCTCAATAAAAAATAAAACAATTATCTCAAGAAGTCTTTGTACCAAATATAAGAGTTAATACTATCCGATATGTTTAAAATTCATCCAAATTTTAGGCGCATTGTCAAAACACAAACAGATAAGTAGGCAAGGGAAATGAAAAGCAGTTCGTCTGAGGACAGAGACTTACAAGCTATCACATGGAAAACTGCGCATCACTCAGATACTCTAAGGCAGTGATGGCGAACCTTTTGAGCCCGACGTGCCAGCATTTTGAAAAACCCTAGCTTAACTCTGGTGCCGTGTCACATATAGAAATTTTTTGATATTTACAACCATAGTAAAACAAAGACTTATATTTTTGATATTTATTTTATATATTTAAATGCCATTTAACAAAGAAAAATCAACCAAAAAAATGAGTTCACGTGTCACCTCTGACACGTGTGTCATAGGTTCGCCATCACTGCTCTAAGGACTATAAGAAAACGTATTGCAGTCATACTATCCATTATTTGGTTATTTGGATGGTAATTTAAATTAACCTGGCTTTTAGAACATTTACCACAAGCTAAGATGTAGGTTCTAGTGTTCTCGTTTTTCAGATGAGACAACTAAGGCTTAGAGGAGCTAAAATTGTGCCTGAGATCCCAGAGCTAAACCTGATCCCGGTCTGAATAGAGTCCCTTGAGGGTCCAGCTGCCAGCCCAGCACGCTGGTGAGGAAGTGCCCGCGTTCAGCCGTGATTGTGAAGACTCCGAGGATTTTTTATAAAGCCTCGGAGTGGAAAACAGAACAGTGTGTGCACCATAGTTTCTTCTACATAAAAATATGTCAACGCGGAAGATAAGATTTAAAAATGATAGTTGTATTCTGGTACAGTATTATAGATGACTTGGTAATATGTTTGTGTTTCATATGAATTAAAGGAAAAGTATATAATACTTAGTAAAATGTGTCTGCCTAAAATGCATTTTTAAGTAGGGCACCTAATTTTTGTTCCAGCATTTGTTCTTACTGGGAACGTGAACCCCAATATCTGTGGCGGCTTACATCTTTCATGATATTTTCAAAGCCATGTTAACAGGAAGTCCTTCCTTCCCCTCCCTTCCCCCCCCCCCCCCCGTCTGTCCAGGTGGCGCTGGTGTTCCCCAATAACGACCCTGCTGCATCCATGGTGGCCTTCTACGGCTGCCTGCTGGCTGAGGTCGTTCCTGTGCCCATAGAAGTCCCACTCACGAGAAAGGTAAGGCACGCGCTGTTTCCTTAAAGCCTGCTAATGGGGACGGCAGGCTCAGCTACACTGGAACGTCCTCTCATGAGGTCAGAATGTGCAGACAGCTCATTTAAATGGCTTTTCGTCTCAGCAGGGTGTGGATCAAGAGGTTTTCCTTGTTTCTGAGGCTGCCAGGCTTTCAGCAGTTAGCTCAGTGACGGGGACAGAAACCTCACGCTCGGCCTAGCTGCCGGGTTAGCAGGAACAATGTCTCAGAGGCAGAGCTTCTGTGCATTGTAACTCCATTGAGCCGAGTAATCTGTCAGTAAAGCAAGTGTCTGAGTGTCTTGTTCCTCAGCTTCATGACACTGGAAATTGGGTAAATGACATTTTTTTTATTTCGAGGGGGGGCAGTTGTAGCTTTCATTCAGATGTTTGGACATTATCAAGTCCCAGGTGCAGCTACAGTTTATGAGATCCTATTCCATGATTAGAATAAGTAGCTAATCTCATTCTTACAATGATAGCGTGGTCCAGTATAAGAAGGAACGTTGTGCCTTCCTGCACGTCGGTGTATGTTTTTTCGTCCAGGTCAATGACTTGCTCTCCATACTCCAGAGCTATGGTAACTGGAGGGAGAAAGATAAAGGAAGGAAACCCTACAGGGTTGACACTGGTGGCCACCTAAGACAGATGGTCTGATGTTGTCCAAAGAGTCACATCTGGAAGCCACGGCGTGGTCCCCTCTGACACGCAGGCTCCTTGACTTCAGAACATGACATTTGTTGTCTTAGAGAACTTCTCTTCATTTTAAATAAAAGAACCATTGGCTCAGGTACAATTGAGAAGAGGGTAGGATGTACACATGCGCATAGGTGATGACATGTTCTGCTCCCAGTGGACTCGTTTTAAAATAATGGGCCTAAAGTGAACCAATTTTTCTGAATCCTGAATGTTGCTTATTGAACCTGACTGAAGAGTCTAGTCCCATGTACCTTTATTTATTCTCTGTTCTAAATCTTGGGGTCAGAGTTCATGCGATGTATGGCATGGAGAGGAGTGTCCACATATCTGTGCCAGGACAGGTCGAGTGGTCACAGCAGACCTGGAAAAGCCTGCCACCAGTACCTTCTCGAGGTGGCTGAGCTGGTCTGGTAAGGCCAGCCATCAGCACAAATCTGTCAGCCGGTGATTTAGGCTGAGCCAGAATTTCTCCTTCGTGGACACAGGCTCTGCCACGGGCATGTGAGTCTGACAGGAAAATAGCAAGGCCTTCAGGATGGGGGTCAAAGGTGAATATTCTAAGTAGGATAGAACCAGGGACAGGATGGGCTCTGTGGACTGCAGGAGTCAGCCAACCAGGGCCAGCCCCTCAGCATTCACTTCCTCCCCTTGGAATTCTAACTCACCAGCCATTTGTTTGCCATAGTAAAGATTTTCAAATACCCCATTAAAATGAAATATCTCTGAAAGGGGTAACATCAATGACCATCACATTTTTACAACCTCCCTATGATCAGTCTCAGAATCTCTTCCTCAGGAAATCAGAAGTGATAAGGAGACCATGAGAACCAGGCCTTGTCAGGAGGGACATGGGCTGCCCTGGGTGACCATCAGCCAGCCAAAGTATAAGTGCATGAACTGATGTCACCCACGTGGGAGTCTGCGTGTGTGTGTGTGTGTGTGTGTGTGTGTGTGTGTGTGTGTTTGGGGTGAGACCGGATTTGCCAAACATTGATAGTTATTGGAGCTGGATGAATAGGTTCATGGGATTTCTTTTTCCTTTTCTCTATATTTGTATGTGTGCTTGGAAGTTTCCATTATAAATAAAAAGTTAGAAGCTAATTGGCAAAATATACATATATATATTAATGACAAGTTCATCTTAGTTTTGATAAGTAAAATGTCTTGTGTCCAATGTCTTTGCTCCACCTGGTTCCATGGCCGTGGGTCATCTTTAAGCACGTGGGTCTGAGCATTTTGTGTTGACTCAGCCTCTGCATCCCTCTCTCCATCATGCCGTTCATTATTGTTTTTTCACCTCCTGAGAGCTAACCAGCCGTTAGTTGGTGATTTGGCTGGGCAAGAATGGAATTGGATAAACTAACTGTAACTAGTTGTTGTGGGGCCACAAGTAAAAATGAGTTCAAGAGAGAGGCTTACCGTGAACTTACCTCTTCTTTATTAGAGAGAGAATCCTTTTTATGGGTGTGATTGATGGTTGCTGGTGAAGAGACTGACATGGGACTGGGGTTGATGATGGTCAAGTGACGTGTCCACGTGGCCTGTCTGACGCTTGAGGAGTTACTTGTCAGAGAGGCAGTGGTGAGGCGAGACTTCTAGGAAGTGACATAATTAGTCAACTCTCTACATATTGGAGAAAAATTGAAAGCAAGAGGAAGGTTTGAATTCAGGTGCGGTCCATTTTTTCCCTTGGCAGCTAAAGAATCATTACTGAGGTTTTGTGATGGGAGAGCTGACCATCCGTGACAGCAGAGCTCTCGAGAGGAAGGGCCCTAGCCACGTGGCCCCCCGCAGACCAGAGTACCTTCACTCGCAGGGGAAAGGCGCAGAGAACATGTCACGGCAGGAGAGCACACTGGGAGGGGTAGCGTCACATTCTTCCTGAGTCTGCTGATGGCCCCGCAGGCCAGGAGGCAGGTTTACGAAGCCTGGTCTGAGAGCACCATGTGGCAGTTGCACAGGGCACGTCCAACCTTCCTGTCCTTGTCCTGAGAGTCCAGGTGGAGACACAGCTTTGACATTGTGTGTTGAGTGTCTCTACATGCGAGGCTCTGCTCTAGGCTCTGAGTTCAAGCGAGTGTTTGCTCAGGGGTCTTGGTGCATGAAAGAGATGCCCAGGCTGCCCTGAGAGCCGGTGATGGGGTCTCATCTCAGCATACTGGGGTGCGGCTGGCAGAGCTGTTCTGTGAAGTTGACATTTGATCGGAGCTCTCAGTAGGAATTGTCCAGATGATGAGGACAAGAAGGTCCTTCCGGACAAAGAGAGAGCAGACGTGAAGTCTGAATTTTGTGCTGAACTGTAGCATCCTCATCCCAGTTACTCCTTCCCACGTGGTCTCTCGTCACTTCTTCTGTATTTTAGGTGTCTTTTCATGTTTGTGATTCCATTATTTTAGAAATCAAATCATGAGCAGATGTTGGAAAGACAGGGTTCAGGGGACATCATGCCTTCGCTGGGAGTGCCAGGATCAGCATGTGTGCCCTCGGCATGGGCACCAGCCCTTGGCAGGTCAGGGCAGGTAGCCGCTGGCACGCTCGCTCCCAGTCCCTCTTGCAACCTACCAAACTTACACTCACAAAGGAACACCTTCCTGCTGCTGATCCTGTTCTTGGAATCTCCCCTCCCTGCTGCATGATCATGGTGTTTGGCGATGGGATATCCAAATTCACATTGAAGTGACTGGTTATAATTGTGCTTGAAATAGCATTGCTTGAAGGAAACGTCCTGTGAGCAGCCCCGAAAGGGACCGTCACTGTCGCCGGGTGCCAAACCGGTCCCCTCTCAGGGCTGCACAGGTGTCGGGGGTTGTCTGCGCACAGTCCCATGGAGAGAGATGTGCTTTTCCCTGGGGGTTTACATCTACAGTACGAAAAGCGGCCACTGTTCACTTGAAAGACTACAGTTTTAAGATGTCAACTCTGTTGATTTTACTCAGGGGAAAACACCACATGGTCTCACATTTTTCTTAGCGAGGCACAGACAGACAGTGACAGGTAGCCAGGTGCCTGGCCCACTGACAGGCTTGCTGGTTGTCCGGGGTTCAGGCAGCGTCCAGTGGGAATGAACACAGCTCCAGGATCAGGACCTGCCGCCTCTTACTTACCCGGAAGAGCTGATGGCTGCGGCCCCTGCTTTGTTCTTTGGTCCCACTCATCCCCACGTTGCCATCTTGTTTCAGTATAAGACGTGCAGTCTGGGCTCTAGCCATGCAGCTCCCGCACAGTGCGAGTCACAGCTGGTGTGGCAGGTGGGAGGGAAGAACTCCGAGTGACCTGACTTCTCACAGGGAAGCTGACACAACAGCAGCAAAACCCCCGGGGCTGGCGGTTCCCGCGGCGGCACCACCGCCAGCAGCTGTCAGACGCCGTGTTCCCAAGTCGGGGCTGGTCATTCGGAGGCTCCCAGTGCTGTGTGACCAGAGTCAATGTCAGACATGAGTAATGCATGTTCTTATTTCCCGAGACAGTGGTGCTCATGGCGGGGAAGGGTGACCAGGTCTCCATTTCTTTGGTAGATGTGATCAAATATGGCAGAGCCCTTTGCTCTGAGTGTTTAAAATCAGGCAGTGGTACTTATTCAGTATGAAGACATTTTCTTGGATTCTTTCTGTTCCCCCCAATACTTATGGCCTACAGTCGTAGTCCACAGAACTGAGGGTCTTTATGAAACCCACTTGGTGCCAGCCCCGCGTTGAGTACTTACTTGTGCTCTCCTGGTTGATCGCTGGCAGCAGTCCTGTGGGATGGCTCTGCCTTTCGCCCCACGGTGCAGATGAGGAAAGTGAGGCCGTGCAGGCTCGCCACCCCATTCAAACCCACGCAGCTAGCAAGCAGCAGCCTGGGCTCCAACCCCAGTTCTGCAGAGCTCAGTCTGTGCCGGAACCGTGGGTGGTCCAGGGAGGTTCGTTCCATCCCGGAACCCAGGGTGAGGCCTTGTTTTGCCAGGAGTGCCACTGTCATCTCGTCTCCGTGCCTCTTCTGTCGCCCTCTCCCAGGACGCGGGAAGCCAGCAGATCGGCTTCCTGCTTGGCAGCTGTGGGGTTACTGTTGCCTTGACCAGCGACGCCTGCCACAAAGGACTACCGAAGAGCCCGACGGGGGAGATACCGCAGTTCAAAGGTACGACAGTGCTGAGTGCCGTTCTGGGGGCGGGCTGTTCCCTGGGAAAGATGGAACTGCATGGAATCAGTTCCAGAGTCTACGATTTCCACACGCACATGTCCCAGGCAACACACTACATGTTCTCCGCCTCCCCCGCGGCGTGATTTCACCGGCAGTGGCTTTTGCACTGTGAAAGATGTTGTCCTTGACTTGACAGAAACACCAGGGCTCCCCCTAGCACGTGGTGGTGTGAAGCATAGCCGTGAATGGGGAGGCGATTCCCCACTCTTTTCTGGGAAACGCTCACCTACAAAGAATTTGTCCTTTATTTCCAAGGTTGGCCAAAGCTATTATGGTTTGTCACGGAGTCAAAGCATCTCTCTAAACCTCCTCGAGACTGGTTCCCACACATCAAAGATGCAAATAATGACACCGCGTATATCGAGGTAAGTCACTGGGTGTGGGTTGCGGGACCGAGTCCCCGCGGTTCCCATGGTTACACAGCTCCAGGATCAGGACCTGCCGCCTCTTACTTACCCAGAAGAGCTGATGGAGGTGGCCCCGCTTTGTTCTTTGGTCCCACTCATCCCCACGTTGTCATTTTGTTTCAGTATAAGACGTGCAAGGATGGAAGCGTGCTCGGGGTGACCGTGACAAGGATTGCACTGCTGACCCATTGCCAGGCTCTGACACAGGCGTGTGGCTACACAGAAGGTATGGTGGGGTGTGTTGGGGGCGGGGGGGAGCCTCTGGGACCCTCCCTGCAGGACCCTGACTCCTGACCTTGGCCTGTGAGATGCGTGTTGGCCAGTCAAGGGACTGTGTTGTTCCCACTAGTAACCGTAAGAGGCGTGATAAGTTTGCGCCAACTCAAGTGCAGGTTAACGTGGTTAGGCAGTGTCTCAGCTCTGGCTGCCCTAACAAACCCCACGCCCTGGGGCTTGAACAGCAGACGTCTGTTTGCCACGGTGCTGGCTGGAAGTCTGAGATGAGGGCGCCATCAAGGTTGGTTCCTGATGGTGAGTACCTCCTCCTGGCTTGCAGGCAGCACCATCTCTCTGTCCTCACGTGGCCTTTCCTGTGCACGTGGAGAGAGCGAGAGATGTGGTGTCTCTTCCTCTTCTCACAAGGACACCGGCCCTACTGGATCAGGTCCTACCCTTTGACCCTTAGCGGTCCCATCTCCAAATTCAGTCACTCTGGGGTTAGGGCTTCCACCTGTGAACTTGAGGGGACCCTACTAAGGCCGTAACAGATCATTAATACCATGTGTATTCATCCCGGGCAGCACTTCAGAATCTCTCTGAAAGCATTAAAAACGTCCCATGTTCGGCTCACCCCTACCAACTGAATCGAGTTTCTGGGCGTGGGTTCGATGAGCTCCAGGGGTGGGCTACGCAGTTGAGACCAGTTGTGTTTATGATGTGCCAGACAGGATAGTCATGGAGGCAAGAGGTAGGGTGACCAGAGGGAACTGGTGTCAGTACTGACCTGGGATCCTAGAAGGTCAGACCAGATACCAGTTAACCCTCTGGCCGGAGCCTCTGTGCCAGGGGCCCTGTGATGGGGATGTGCCTGAGGAAGCTGGTGGCCACGTTGCTCCACTCCAACCTGAAATGCTTTACTTTTTCTGGTGTTTTGTTGTTGTTGTTGTTCTGTTTCTCTCTCTCCCCCTTCCTTCTGGTAGTCTCCCTTTAAAAAAAAAATTTCACTTAGCTCGTGAGATGTTCTGCTGATTTTTGTTCCTGAACTAGTTTCCAGGACTTTTTCACACATTGTCTCTAATTATTACCACCCTACTCGCCAGTGTTTTCCATTTTAATTTCAACATTCCTTACAACCTCCTGACCCGTTTCCTTGCCCTAATCAGAGGTCCAAGGTTGTCACTCTTGTGAGGTCGGAGAGAGGAAAAGTAAATATATTTGCTCCTTATTTCTCGATTTAAAAAATATTAGTATAACATGGAATAGAGACTGTTACCTTTGAGCATGTTTATTTGGAAAGCCTCTCGGCCCATCCTTTCTGATAGAGGGTCAGGTACAGAGTGAGGAACCTTTGGCAAGCATCTCCAGAGCAAACAAGTAGAAATGGAAGACGGGGCATCAGTCAGTGCCTGGGGCTCAGCACTGGGCGGCCTTGGGCAGAGGTGTAGGAGCTGGGCCCCCTGCCCTGGCCAGTAGACGGATGTGACTTCAAGAGGAACGGTCATGGTGTTGCTGGCAGCTGGCTCTCCAGCGTGGCTTCCATGTTCCAAGTAGTAGTTGTTCCAACCATATCTTTTTAGCTCCTTTTTCTTACCCCACCTTTGAAAAGCCCCCCATAACTCTTGACTGCTCCCCCATCCTATCCTTCCAAAGCCCCCGCCTCCTTTATCATCCGGCCCTACCCCTGAGATTCTTTGGTGCAGCGTATGGTGTTTGCTGGAAACTGCTTGGTCCTCCAGGTTTCCTGGGAAAACACATGACGGAAATGAACAGAATCTTTTTAAAAAAGGGGAAAAAGCAGGGAAGGGGGAAATCTGTATATAAAAAGGGAAGGAGTAAGGCGCTTTAAGCGATGGTGTGAGGAGCTATTGCTGTCAACGTGCATGTTAGAATCCACTGTCTAGAAACAGTTCCTGGCAGGCTAGCCTTTTTAAATGGGTCTGCAAGCTGCGGACTTTCTGCAAAGATACCGTGAAATGATCGTTTTCCAACATCTGTTGCTACCTCTGTGGGACGCCGGGTTTTCTTTGCCCTTTGTTCTGTACCTGTTTTTCATAAGTAAGAATCTTTCTACCCTTTTATTTGCACAGCTGAAACAATTGTGAACGTGTTGGATTTCAAGAAGGACGTTGGGCTCTGGCACGGAATCCTAACAGTAAGTGTGAAGCTGGGCCCTGCTGTGTCCTGGTGACATTTGCCTGTCCTCATGTCAGAATTAGAGTTGGGATCTTTATACTTATCCGCTACAAGGAAATGTTCTTCCCATTATAAGGACAAGTTGTCATTGTTAGGTGTCTTGAGTTGTCAGGTAAAGTAACTTCCAGAAGCCTGGCAAACCCACTGGGTCTCTGCAGCCACTCGCTCGAGTCACTGAACCACACACCGAGGCTCCCGTCTTTCTCCGGATCCCCCGCCCCACGGTCAGCACTTACGATGACACAGCAATGCTATCGGTGTCTTTTGTTTGGGCCACTTGCCCGTACATCTGATTTGGCTACGGCATTCTAGTTATTTTTCTTTCTATGAGTCAGTGTTTTTAACTCTTGAGGAGATCTCCTGTGTCAGTATGCTATGGGGAAACTCCTTTACAGACCTCCCCTTGAGGAAAATTCAGCACACATCATAGAGAACGCGTCTCTTTGTTGTTGCTGCTTCTTGATAGTGATGACAGTTCAAAGTTGTAGGCACATTTATAGAGACATAATAGCTTATTATTTAACTAGAGGCCCGGCGCACAAATTCGTGCATGGATGGGGTCCCTCGTCCTGGCTGTTGATCAGGGCTGATCGGGGCTGTCTCCTGCCCCGATCAGGGCCCAGGGCCAATTTGGGCGACTGGTGTGGAGGGGGAGAGGTCGAGGGAGGTTGGTGGGCTGGCCCAGGGGGAGGGGCCCCGGGAGGTTGGCTGGTGGCTGCAGGAGGTTGGCTGTGGGAGCGCACTGACCACCAGGGGGCAGCTCCTGCATTGAGCATCTGGTGTTCAGGGTGCATCATATCAACCTGTCGACCAGTTGTTCGGTTGCTTGCTTAGGCTTTTATATAGAGAGATATATGTTTGGCACTTAAAGTGTGCAGCATAACTGCTTAGACCCTCACCGTGTCTGTTTTATAAGTGGAATTTTTAATCACCCATTTTTCTTCTTAAGTTTCTTATGCTGAAATTTTATATATTTTCTTAGGTAGTAAAATCTAGTTCTTTTTGCACGATTGGTAGAAACATCAGTACAGAAAGGAGAATTTGTTGTTTCTTCATAAATCAGAATTTATTAGAACAAAAGCATTTAAGTATCACATAGGACAAAGTTTACAGCTCCAGGTCAGCAGTGTCTTTCTGCGATCGAGACAGTTCATTGCGTGACTCCCCATGTGTCTCACTGCCCTGCTGCCCTTCCTTCTATAACTTTGTGACTCCAGGACAGTCACCTGAGCCAACGAATCTTTTGTTGCCCGAGTCACTTGGAACCTCAGTGTTCCTGTTTGTCCAATGGGAATGAGGATGCTGTGTGAGAATAGTGAGCACCTGATGTTGAGTGAGCACCTAGTCCAGGGGTGGGCAAACTTTTTGACTCAGGGCCACAGTGGGTTCTTAAACTGGACCGGAGGGCCAGAACAAAAGCATGGATGGAGTGTTTGTGTGAACTAATATAAATTCAAAGTAAACATCATTACATAAAAGGGTACGGTCTTTTTTTTAGTTTTATTCATTTCAAACGGGCCGTAGTTTGCCCACGGCTGACCTAGTCCATACAGTGGTTTGATAATGTGACGGAGCTGCTGTTATTGTGCCATCAGAGTTTCTCCTAACAATCTCGGTTTCGAGAGCCCTGCGATAGGTCTGGAGTGGGTCTTATAGATATTGTCTTCCACCTGCTTACTGTTGCTCTGGATTACTGCCCAGGAACCAGTGGTTTCTCCATCTATGGCTGCCACCTTTTAGAGCAAGGCAAGTCTGGCTGGATAGCCACACACACTGTTCTGTGGCACCTTCTATGTGTGGAAGAGCTCTCACCCCCAGCATGGAGTGGGGAGCAACTGCAGCGAGAAGGGCCAGCCGACGGACTTCTCCCGGGGAAGGTGTAGGTGGCCATTTTCCGTCAGAGCTTCCAGAATTAGGCCGGCACTCTCCAGAGCATCCACGCCCTCTCCCTCCACTTCCACCTGCAGGGGCAGAGAGAACCCTGATCGGGCCGGGCCTGCAGCGGGCTCTGGCTGGTGTTCCCCTTGGCAGCCCCTTAGCTTCCAGCTTCTGAGTGCAGTGGACTGAATGATGTCCAGCAGGGTGTGAGGCCTACAGGTGTAAAGCGTGCAGGGACTAACTTTTATTTTTTTAATTAGGTTTTGCTTTTTTTTTTTTCAGATACAGTTGACATTTAATATTATTTTGGGTTAGTTTCAAGTATACAGTATAATGGTTAGACGTTTATATATTATACAAAGTGATCCCCCCTCCAATAAGTTTAGTATTTTATTTATTTTTTTTTAAATATATTTTATTGATTTTTTACAGAGAGGAAGGGAGAGGGATAGAGAGTCAGAAACATCGATGAGAGAGAAACATCGATCAGCTGCCTCCTGCACACCTCCTACTGGGGATGTGCCCGCAACCCAGGTACATGCCCTTGACCCGAATCGAACCTGGGACCTTTCAGTCTGCAGGCCAACGCTCTGTCCACTGAGCCAAACCGGTTTCGGCAAGTTTAGTATTTTAAAAGTTAGTTTTGATTACTTGTTTTAAAGAAATGAATCCTTTAGGGCTCCTGATTACATTAGCAAGGCTACATGGCAGACTGAGGATGATGCAGACATGTTCCAGTGCTCCTTGACATTTCAGGGTAACATTTAATACATTTTTTGAAAGAAAAGTTAGTATAATTCACTAGAACAAATTAAGCTTCTAGACCAGCCGTGGGCAAACTACGGCCCGCGGGCCGGATCCGGCCCGTTCGGCTGTTCTGTCCGGTCCGCGGAGCCGAAAGAGCGGAGGGTTCTCTTGCTCTCCCCTCCGCTCCTTCACCAGCAGCAGTGTTAACATGGCAACGTCGGGAAACACGGCCGCAGCTCCTTCTTCTGAGTCCAGTTTAAGAACCCATTGTGGCCCTCAAGTCAAAAAGTTTGCCCACCCCTGTTCTAGACTGTGAATGGACCTTAAAAAATGATAATCATCCAACTAAAGGTTTCCTAAGAAAAGTATTTGGACTTAGATTCTTTAACTGTATCAGGAAAAGCAGGAGCCAAGAGGACTAGATGGCCTTTGAGATAGTCGCTTCTCGGGTTATTCTGAGATGCACTGGGGTCAGCCACCTGCTCGCACTCAGCAGCCCTGGCGTTGCGATGAGCCCCACGCCTGTCCTGTCGTGCCCCCATCTGGAGCCTGGTGTCCGTGGGTGGGCCCCTCTGTCTCACCTGTGTGTGTCCTTGCCTTCAGAGCGTCATGAACATGATGCACGTGATCAGCATCCCATACTCATTGATGAAGGTGAACCCGCTCTCCTGGATTCAGAAGGTCTGCCAGTACAAAGGTACATCCCAGGGTGGCCCCGTGGCCCTCCCCTGCCCCCCCCCCCGCCCCATTATCATGAGTTCTTTTTTTAACATCTCACGGTCTGGGTCCACATAGTAACTCCCTTTTCTTCTGCTTCTACTTCAGCAAAAGTGGCCTGTGTTAAGTCCAGGGACATGCACTGGGCACTGGTAGCACACAGGGATCAAAGAGACATCAACCTCTCCTCTCTGCGGATGCTGATCGTGGCCGATGGCGCCAACCCCTGTAAGCACCGGCTGCTGCTCAGCCGAGGAAAGGCAGGCAGCAGGGTCCTCACCGCCTGGGTTCATTCTTTGCACTTTGATTTCTTTTCCTAGTCTCTACCTTAGTTAAGAAGTTGTCTCAAAATAATAACCAACAGAACTAAGCACTGACTCCAGGCACATGGTTGTGCCACGGAGAGCATGGCACTTTCAGACGCAGCCCTGCGGCCTCCACTTCTCACTTCTGTAGAGAACGTCGCTTTTTACCTAAAAATCCTTCTCTTTCTTTTGAAAATGTTACAAAAGTCATACGATTTTCTCAGGACTAAGTGAAATAATCCCTCTATACCAGGGGTCCTCAAACTACGGCCTGCGGGCCACATGCAAATACAAATATTGTATTTGTTCCCGTTTTGTTTTTTTACTTCAAAATATGTGCAGTATGCATAGGAATTTGTTCATAGGTTTTTTTTTTAAACTATAGTCCGGTCCTCCAACGGTCTGAGGGACAGTGAACTGGCCCCCTGTTTAAAAAGTTTGAGGACCCCTGGTTTATACCTCTGGATGTAATAAATTGTCAAATGTTAACTACTATTGTTCTATGGTCCATAGTAGTTTTATTGATCAGGAAATTAATTTGTCATTTTTAATGAAATTTCATTATCAAATCCTATAGCAAAAATTATCTAGGTAAAGTTAATTAGCAGTTTCACAGGATACTGTTAATATAACTTGAGAAATATTTCAGTCCGAGACATAAACCCCAGCTAGCTTGTTTTTTTGTGAGAGGAATATGTAAGCCAGAAGCAAAGTCAATGAAAGTGAATTGAATGTAAGAAAGTTTGTTCTGACTATATTTGTAAACCATGCAGTGTATATATCTGTAAATTAAAGCAGCATATACTTTCTTAATGAATATCTGATATGCAAAAGTGAACTGACATACAGTTTTTAGTACTAATTTTATAAATGATTCTTCCATTTACAAAATAACTCCATAAATTGTGAGCTATTTTTTCTTTTTTTAAAATTCATCTTTATTGTTGAAAGTATTATAGATATCCCCTCTTTTTCACCATTGACCCTCTCTACCCTGCATCCATTTCCAATTCCCCCCCACCCCAGGTGTTCACCACGCTATTGTCTGTGCCTATAGATTATGCATATATGCATATAAGTTATTTGGTTTATCTCTCCCCTCCCACCCACTCACCTCTACCTTCCCTCTGAGCTATTTTAACACACAGTTGATTTTACCCGTTACTCTAAAGAGTAGCATGTCTTATATAGAGCAAGGTAAACTTGTTTTAGGAAGTTATTTAGCTGATAGGTCCCTAGTAATTATACTCAGGTCTCGTCATTCAAGTTAATTTAAAGTTTTCTTCTGTTAGTTAAGGCAGAGATTTTCAACTGGTGTGCCACAGGAATTTTAAAAAATATGTTAACCTGACTATTTAGTCATGGGCACTGACCTCTTTTCCCTTAGATTGTAAATTTAAAAATGACAACAGCCAACACAACAATATCCGTCTGGTGTAAATGAACCAAAATTATACCGTGTTTTTTTTTGGTGTCTGTTTTTTTGTCAGATGGGCAAAAAAATATATTTTTTGGTGTGCCACAGAATTTTAGTAATTAGTTCATATGTACCATGAGATGAAAAAGGTTGAAAATTGCTGAGTTAAGGTTAGATTTACCCGCCCTTTAGAACATGCATATTGAAAATGGTAGAAATCTCAAGTTCATCCATCAGTCAGCAAATGTTTTGATAGGGCACAGAAGTTGTGTAAGTTCTTGAGTTCTGTAAGTGTGAGAAAATCATCTTTCCTTATAACATAAGTGACAAATTGTATTAGGTGTCTTTGCCATGCTGCCTAATGCCATGTGTGCCTAAACCCTAACTTCAAAAGCACTCTCTGTGATGGGATATTTTCAATCAACGGCATAGCTGCCGCTGCCTGATCGCCATTCCCTCTTCCGCTCCAGGGTCTATTTCTTCCTGCGACGCATTTCTCAATGTCTTCCAAAGTAAAGGCCTGCGCCAGGAGGTCATCTGTCCCTGCGCCAGCTCGCCAGAGGCGCTCACCGTGGCCATCCGGAGGTACTGCACACACTTCCCGCGGACAGCCTGGGGAAGGTCGGACCACGCCACCAGAGGGAGACCTGGGATCATAGCAGTTAAGCTTAGTGAGGACGCTGGAATGGATTCTTTAAAACGTGCAGGTTCTGTAGCCAGGGAAACAGCCCTCCCTCTGGCCAGTCACTGTCATTCCCATTGAGTGGAAACCCACTGGGCCGACATGACCTCTTGTCCTTGCAGGTTGCTCACTTTTTCACTTGCTCACAGACCCAGGTTTAAATTGGGGTGGAATAGAGTCAGTGTTGGGTGAAGTGGAATTTTTGTCGCCTGTGCAGTTTCTTTTTTTTTTTTTTAATATATTTTTATTGATTTCAGAGAGGAAGGAATAGGGAGAGAGAGATAGAAACATCAATGCTGAGAGAGAATCGTTGATCGGCTGCCTCCTGCAAGCCCCCCACTGGGGATCGAGCCCACAACCCGGGCCTGTGCCCTTGACCAGCATCGACCTGGGACCTTGCAGTTTGCAGGCCGACGCTCTATCCACTGAGCCAAACCGGCTAGGGCTGACGTGCAGTTTCTATGTCATTTTCATTTTCTTCTCGCTGCAATATTACACATACTGCACTTTTAAACACTGGTTTTCTGAAGTTTGGAGCCACTTGGAGGTACATCTGAGCTCTTGAGTCTGTGGTGGGTGTGGGTGGTGGGTGCTTTTGCCGAGCCTCATTGCTCGGTGCCCTGGGTCGTGGGTGTAGGTCACTGCAGCAGCACCCCTGCCTTGAGCAGTGCTGGGGGGTGGGGGTGGGAGGGCGGTAAAAGCTTGTCCTACCCACGATGAGTGCTACCAGGAAGGCACATGAGAAAGGGCAGGGAGAGCATCATCTAGGTCAGGGGTCCTCAAACTACGGCCCGCGAGCCACATGCAAATACAAATATTGTATTTGTTCCCGTTTTGTTTTTTTACTTCAAAATAAGATATGTGCAGTGTGCATAGGAATTTGTTCATAGTTTTTTTTTTAAACTATAGTCCGGCCCTCCAACGGCCTGAGGGACAGTGAACTGGCCCCCTGTTTAAAAAGTTTGAGGACCCCTGATCTAGGTATTGGCAGCTTGTACCATGACTGACTTCTCCGTGTCTTTGGGTTCCGTCTCAAGTTAGGTTTCATTTCCTGTCATACAGGTGTGCTCCCTTGTAAGAAGGGATGACAGAGCTCTTGGGGCATGAAACACATGCGTCTGCCCTGGATTACTGAAAGGCTGACTTCCCAAAAATACTACTGGGAGAGTGTCCTTAAATGAGAAACCAGGTGCTTTTAGGTGTTTGGAATGTAAAATTATCCAGACCACCTGACTAATGGGTTAAGAAATCTAAAATCTTTAAAGTATCAGAAGCAACTTTTAATTTTGACTGAGCCAAAAATTAAGTCTCTAACATTATTTAAATCAATGAGGAAACATGGCACCATGAGCAGACTCCGATATTCCTTCTTAAAGGATGTTTCTGTCGCCCTAATCACAGGAGTACCCCCACAAACAATTCCGACATTTCTGTCTGACCTTGGAGTACAGAACACTTCAGGGCTGTCGTAGCAGATTTACCTCCACAATGTTCTTCACATGTTGTCCACATATTAGAATGTGTGTCTCATTTGAACCCGAGATGGGTTCCAGGGAGACTTTGGGGCATGAGTCCCTGCAGAGGCCCAGCCCGGACATGTGATCCGGGGCCTCAGTTTCCTTAACCAAAAAAATGTGGATTAATTACTAACCGGTAAATAGTGCGGATTAACTACTAACTGATTAAAAATGCAGATTAATTATCAACTGGTTAATAGTGCAGATTAACTGTTAACCGGTTAATAATGCAGATCAGCTATTAACTGGTTAATAATATGGATTAGTTGCCGAAACCGGTTTGGCTCAGTGGATAGAGCGTCGGCCTGCGGACTGAAAGGTCCCAGGTTCGATTCCAGTCAGGGGCATGTACCTGGGTTGCGGGCACATCCCCAGTGGGGAGTGTGCAGGAGGCAGCTGGTCGATGTTCCTCTCTCATCGATGTTTCTAACTCTCTATCTCTCTCCTTTCCTCTCTGTGAAAACTCAATAAAATATATTTAAAAAATAATAATAATATGGATTAGTTATTAACCAGTTAATATTGCAGATTAATTAACCGGTTAGTAGTGCAGATTAACTGTTAACCGGTTAATAATGCAGATCAGCTTCTAACTGGTTAATAGTATGGATTAACTATTAACTGGTTAATGCAGATTAATTATCAACCGGTTAATAGTGCGGATCAGCTATTAACCGGTTAATAATACAGATTAACTATTAACTGGTTAATAATGCAGATTAACTATTAACCGGTTAATAAAACATATTTTGTAATCCAAAGGAAATACAATAATTTCAAGAGAAACATCAAAAGTGCTTTATTCAAAGTAATGTCCATCACCAAGATCTTTCCAGTAACTCGGTTCACTGGCTGAGGACGCTCCGGACGGCCCCCTGGGGAGAGTTGGTGAAGTGTGACCCCTTTCCTGCTGCTCCCGCGTAACACAAGCCGGGGCCATAAAATGTGCAGGAGGAAAAGGCACCGTTTTAGTCGGCTAAGGAGACTTAGGATGATCACAGTCAAGCTAAACACAGGCCCCGGTCACACCTTACTGTACGTTTGTTCCCTCGCCTTGCTCATGTGCCTCAGCCTTCCCAAGACAGTCGCCGTCTTATTATTGTGCGGGGGATGCGTGTGGGAGCCACTGAATGCTGGCGATGCTGTGAGAGAGTCACCTTTGTAATCAGCTGCTGCTCTTAGACGCTGGGTGGAGGTTCATTTAGGTGACAGGGGCTGAATTTCAGTGACAAACACCTTTAGGAGCGAAATGAATGCTAAGCTCATTTAGAATCTTTCATTGTCCTTGTTTCTTACATGTTTATATTTAAGCTATTTCCAAGCGCATTTGATGAAAACAGCATTCACAATTGATTTTTATCGACATGCTCCTCTCCAGGCTGCTTTCCGGAATGTGAATTTATGTTCAAGTCCCCCATTCCCGGTGTTTCACATATTGTCCACTGAAAGGTTTGGGCAGATTCTCGTCTTAGGAATCAAGCATTTAAACTGACCCGGTACTTTGTGCTTATTACTTTCTTCCCTGAAACACATAGAAGAACTGAAGGGAATGTTCCACATAAAGAGGGCAGACGCCAGGTCGTTAGGGAAAAATAGTTTTGATTCATTGCTTTCATACTGTTTTGAGTGGCGACCAGGAAGCCTCGTCATTCGTTGCTGCTCAAGGATTTTGATGTGAGGACTAAATTGGCACTTTCTTAACTATCACCATAAAGTCTCCTGCAATTGGAAGCACTGCAATCTCACATTTTGTTTACTGCCCACAGGATAATTTTTAAAGAAAAAAAAACCACTATTTGGCTGCTACATTGTCTTATTTTGTTGCAAGGAAAGGCCTGTCCGGGAATAATTACCCCTCGTTAAACGAGTCTGCAGGGGGACATTTTCCTCCACGCAGCTGTGTGAGCGTTTATGTCCTTGTGGCCCGGGCTCGCCTGTCTGCCCGGGATGGCCTCTTCTACCCTCTTCTACCCTGATGGTGAACTTCCCGTAAAGAGCCAGGAGCCGTGATGGCTTTGCTTTTTATGCTTAATTAGAAAATTATACTCAGTTAATGTCTGTGGTCATCGGTGAAGATAAAACTGCTAATGCATTTCCATTGCTCATGACTTGTAGGACTTTGGGCCTTTTCTGGAATATGTATTACTCGATGATTCTTTTTGTAAAAAAAAAAAAATGATGTAAATCAATAAGTTGATTGGTTTCGGGAAAGCTGCTCAGGCAGCAGGCGGCTGTGTGGAGACGGCCCTGTGCACCCGTCTAGCTTCTCGGGGTGCTGGGGTTCCTTCCAGCGCAGATGGCCAGGCCTGACGGGTTGGTGCCCATGGTTACAGCCACTCGATGCCACTCCTCTTATAAGAATGCCTCTCGCTTACACAGCAGGGAGCATATTGGGAGGTTGTGGGGTACACAGAGTCAATGGGCACTTCAGGTGTCCCCCTTGAAAGCGGGCAGGATGCACAGGTGCGCCGGAGAGTCGGCAGCTGGCACCCAGGCTTCCAGGACAGTGTGCCCCTCAGATGTGCTGCCCGGGCTGCATCTGACTGCCAGGCCTGGCCCCTGTCAACATCCCCCTCAGGGGAAGGCTGCCTTCCAGGGGGAGGTGAGGTCAGGCCGGAGAATAAGTGCTGTTCATTGTAGGATGGTTGAGGAATTTTCAGAATGTGAGGTGGAGAACTTGAAGGGCGGAGACATGCCTGTCTTCATACCTGTCCTCTTCATGGGTGTCTACATGAGTGTCAGCCAGGCGGTGGCCAGAAACCACATTGTTCCCTAGGGAAGTCTGCCCCGGCTCCCGGTGTAGTCCATGTTGTTACCCAGGTGTTTAATCTGCTTTCTAACCTGTTCTCAGCCAAGTCAATGTTTTGTACTTCCTTTTTCCTCTGAAGAATGGTTGTAGAACAAAAGACATTGGAGAAATATGGGTCCATGATGCCTAACCTCTTCAGTAGAACACCCCCCCCCCAAAAAAGCGGGGGGAGGCACATTTCAAAATGAACACCAGCAAAGTATTTTTTTTTTTTGTATTTTTTTTTTTGGCTCCAAGTATCCCCTAGATGGCTGTCTGGTTCTGTTTCAGTCTGTAGATAGGGATGAGAGAGTCAGTTTTTAAGGCTGCATTGTGGTAAAGTTGATTGAACTAAAAAAGACTTTTTTGTGGCCTACCTACAAGATACTATTTCAATACCTTCATGCTTTAGCAATGAATAGATAATCATGATATAAAACATGTACATTTTAATATGTAATTAAAACAATAATTCCAAAGAATAATAAAGATGTACCCCTTCTCACCATTTTCCATTTTGAAATGTCTAACCTAGTATTTAGAAAGCTGGGAGACAACCCCGAGAAAGGACCCCCAAGGGCGATTCTGTGCCCTGTAATCCCACGGAACTTGGCAGTTCCTGCCAGGGGCACAGCAACCAGTGTCCAGAATAGGAAAAAGTTAACACAAGCCACAGACTTGAAGTGGAATTTTCAAGAATGTTTTTGATCTGTCAAAAAATCAGACTTGGAGACTTGTAATCTTTTTTAAAACACAAGAAAAGAAAATACATTGTTTGCAATTTTTATCTAAAAAATTTGATAAAAGTTGAAAACTTCTCTAACCTCAACACGGTTTGGAGATGATAATCCTATAAATGAAAATAGGACTCAATTAAGGAGCATTGATGAGCAAAGTAACTGTGTTAGCATGTTTAAATGAAGTTCTCCTGTCTGCTTGCATTTAAGAGTGAGTTCTGCTTTGTTTTGTGTTTGATTGAATTGTGCACGGAAGTACTTGTTGGTGGAGACAGAAGCTGCACCAAGACCAGACAGCTGGGGAAGTAGCCCCATCCCTGACTGACTGCGGGCTGGCCGGTCCCTGACTGCAGGCCGGCTGGTCCCTGACTGAGGGCTGGCCATTCCCTGACTGCAGACTGGCTGTTCCCTGACTGAGGGCTGTCCGGTCCCTGACTGCAGGCCGGCCGTTCCCTGACTGCAGGTCAGCCATTCCCTGACTGCAGGCCGGCTGGTCCCTGACTGAGGGCTGGCCGGTCCCTGACTGCAGGCCGGCTGTTCCCTGACTGTGGGCTGGCCGTTCCCTGACTGACTGCAGGCCGGCTGGTCCCTGACTGTGGGCTGGCCGGTCCCTGACTGCAGGCCGGCTGGTCCCTGACTGTGGGCTGGCCGTGCCCAGCCAGTTCCACCCAGAGCTTGTTTTTGGACATGGACGAGCAGCCAGGGCAAATGGAAGCACAATTGCAAACAACTTGTATGGTATGATCCCTTTTCTGGCTGGAAAAAAAAAAAGTATTTCTAAATGGTATATTTAGAAGAAAAAAATCTAAAACCTACATACTAAATTGGACAGGTGAGAACAGGATGCAGGGCTAATATTCTTTTTCTGTTTTATTCAGTTCTCTTTTCTTAAAAGGCATGAACTGCTCTCATCAGAGAAAATGGAGGAAATTACATTAAATTAGCTGATAAGTTGGGGACATGCTGTTTTTGACTTGTGCCTTTCCCTGGCCTTAGCTCTCGGTTGTATTTTGAAAGTCTCTGTCACACTGAACATTGAATAGGGGCATATCCATGGATTTGACTGGCTTTCTCTTGAAATTTGTGTTGTAGGAGTGTCCACTGAAATACATTTCCTGTTAAAACAAAGACACAGCCTCAGCTGCTCCCCATCTTTTAAAGGGCACTACTTTTATATTTTCATTGATTTTTTTTTTAGAGAGGAAGGGAGAGGGATAAAGAGAGAAACATTGATGTGAGAGCAAAACATAGACCAGTTGCCTCCTGCATGCACCCTGACAGGGGATCCAACCCACAACCTTTGGGTGCATGGGACGATGCTCAACCAGCTGAGCCACACCAGCCAGGGCTAAAGGGCACTTTTATCAGCACTGGGAATTAGCGGCTGTCCTGCCACAGTGGGAAAGGCTAGCCTGGGGAAGGAAACAAGCGGAGATAGGCTCCAGCCCATGTTTGTGCGTCTGGCCACCCAGGCTCCTTCCTGGGGCGAGTTGACATTTGTTCATAAGAAGGGCTCCAGACAGGAGCAGCGGGGCAGCTCCTGTAAGATGCGCCCTGAGTTCAGAAGGGAAGAGCAGGCTGCTCAAGGCAGAAAGGAGAGCCCTCCCCTCAAGTAGATGGATGGTCCTGCCGCTTTTCCGTGGCTTATTTGGAGCTCGGATGTATTTCCCAGGGAAGCAGGCACTTAGGTGCCATGGGAAGAATCCTGGACTCCAGACGCATGTCCCCCTCCTGTCCTCCGTGTCCGGGAGCCTGGCCCAGCAAGTCATGGGTCCGGTGGCCTGGCTGTGTCTGGCCCTCCACTTGCTTTGCTTTGCCACTTGCTGGCTTAGCCATAGCCTTAACCTTCAGGCCTCAGAGTTTCATCCATAACAGGAGGGGAATAGCAGTGCCTGCCTGCACCACAGGGTCACGTGAGCATCAAAGGTGTCGGAATACACAGAGCCCTGAGGTATGCCTGGCGCACAGTGAGAATTCAGCAGGCATTAACCGTGTTATCGATGCTAGTAGTATTTCTGCGGGAATATTATGTATATGACATATGTATGTATGTACACGTGGATACGCCCAGGTGTGTGTATTGTTCTATGATGCTCTGTGATACAGCGATGCTCTAATAGATAAGTACTGTTGTTGGAGGGAAGGAAGGTGCAGTTACCCGAGACTTAGCTCCTTTGCTCTCCACATGTTCCTCAGATGGGGGCTCCTAAATCAGAGGTTGCCCATGTACGGTGAGAGGAGGAGGAGGATTTTTGTTTTCCTGCTGGCAGAGGGCTCGGTGAATGGCGGTGTCATTGGCTTTTGCAGATGTGGCTGCAGTTACTGGATTAGTCCTGGGATGGAAATCTTGACAACTGCCCGTTATTCCCTTGACTGTTTATGTGCCCTTAATGCATGTTTGAGCCCGGCCAGGTGTGTGCTGTCAGTAGCAGCACACGGGACATGTGTTCATGGAGATGGAGAGCAGCTATTTTTCAGGTGTTCCACAGCCGCAAGTAGCAGAGGCACATCTAATATTTTAGAGGCTGGAAGTGACGTGACAGGTAAGCAGGGATGCAAACTGTCTGATTGAAGTCATTTGCCCCCGAGCACGTTGCTTCTGAGGCACATGCTAAGGCTGACGTGCGCCTTCCTCTTCCAGCGTCTTTAATTCTGCTCTTTGTCCCCTTGCTGTCACTGCAGCGTTGGCCACACATAGCTCCACACCCTCTTCCTTCTCTGCGTGTGAGGGTTACCTCCATGCGGTTCTGAAAATCCCTGGGATCGCCCCCTAAGTCACACCCCTGTGGACGCAGCTGTGCAGTCGTGACTCACAGTTTCATCCTGGGGCCGAACCCGGAAGGTGACAGATGGGACTGTAGCTCTTGTAGCCATGCTTTAATTTGTTGGTTTTGATTATGAAAGTAACTGAAATCCCAAGGAATTCTGCTTATTGGGATTATTTTTTCACTTTCTCACCCAGTTTATCTGCTTGGATGTTCTATTTCCTAGGAGGGTGTTAATGAAAATAAAAAGTTTACTTGGTTAATTGAAACAACAATGAGGAATGGTACTTGACGCCTCAAACTGGGGACAGTTCTAAGGTTGAAGAGCAGTGTTGTCACAGGGATGCAGAAATAGATGCTGCTGACAGGCAGCTGAGCACTGGGGGCAAAAGCACAGATGTGAGACCCACCCGAGCTTGCTGCCCAGGTCTGCCCCTCACCTGTTGCCGTACACACCTCTCCTCACTCTGCCTCCTGCCTGTAACTGGGGGACAGCCGTGCTGGTCTCACAGAGTCGCCACAGAATAGACTAGTTAGCATACCTAAAGTGCTGAGAATAGCATACTGCAGGCAACCAGCACAGCGTACATGTCCAGTGGATGAAAAAATAATACACACAGTTAGTGTGGATGCAAAGTGATACAGGCTTTTTTGGAAGGTATTTAGGCTTTATTAAAATTTTAAATGCACTTCTTTTTTTATTATTCCATTCCCATCTTAATGACATATCTTACAGATCTATTTGCAGCCATATAAAAATTAAGTGGAATAAAGTGACTGATCATATATTTACATTACTGAATACCATCTAACAAGTAAGAGAGGTCAGTTTATTGTGTATGCAGCTCACATATTACACATGATCATCTGTGCACATATGCATACTTTCATGGAAAGATCTGCAAGGTGGTGCATTTAGTTGCAGAAGAATTTACATACTGTGGCCCTGCTTTTCTCTGAATGTAAATGTCTTGTGTGTCCACATACTTTATATGTAAATGCACATTACTGAGGCTGGAACTTCACGGTGAGGTGTTGGTGGTGGCTGCCTGCAGGCAGGGGAGGGTCAGCAGGAACTTGCGCCTTTTGCCGTGTGTTCTTGTGCCATGTTGGACCTGCTCATACACGGGTGTGCTCGTGTTATTTGTTTTAAAATTTCATGAAAAGAAAACTTCACTGTGAACAAAGAGGTGCTCAGTCTTCTAGGCCAGAGGTCGGGAAAGTGCCAGGAAAGGACACAGGATAGAGCCCAGGTCTGGGCCCAGGTCTGGATCTCACCAAGCCCACCACTCACTCAGGAACTAGGTCACCGTTTCTGACCTGTGACGCAGGAGAAGAGTGGTGCCCCGTAGGTTTGTGAATTAAGGGAGTCACCGTGTGTGAGGGCTCAGGACAATTCAGAAACACAAGAATCAACTGAGCAAGACCCTGTCATCAGGCAGGAGGTGCTGTGGCCTCCAGGTCTTGCAGAAACACCTGGAGGGTGGTACCAGGGTGGTACTCTGTCGTCTGTGGCAAGGCGAAGTGATGAGGCCGAGCACTGAGTGTAGGAATTCACGTGCTTCTGTTCTGCCTTTTTGCAAATCTGCCAAGAAATGAGCCAGGGTCTAGTTGTCTCTGACTTGCAGGGGCTCTGTTAAATATGAATTCACTAGAGGCCCGGTGCATGAATTCGTGTACAGGTGGGGTCCAGCCTGCCTGGATTAGCCAATCGGGCCAGCCGGCCAGTCGGGGGGAGGGGCCACAGGCAGTTGTCGGGCCAACCATGCCCTTGATGTGGGGGGAGGGGAAAGGGGGAGAAGCAGGATCGCTTTGGGGAGGGGCTGTGGGTGGTTGGCCGGCCGCATCCCCTGGCCGAACTCCTGGTCGAGGGGACAATTTGCATATTAGCCTTTTATTATGTAGGATGGTGATAGGGGTTGAAGTACTGTAAGATTAGTGTCATCGGTTGACATTTTAAGTGAGGATTCTCAATCTTTTGTAATTATTTTATAGACGTAATTGAAAATTTCCTTTAACAAAAGCAGCTCTAAGGTTTTTAGTACATTTTAGAATGTTGCTTCTCACTCACTATTAAACATAGGAAAGTGGGTCTGGTAATTAAGACAACAGACTGCATGCTGTTGGATCTTACGGAAACCTTTCCCTCCTGGCTTCTTGATTACTAAACATCAGTGTTCTCAAACCTTTTGAACTTGGGCTGTGCCATGGCACATACAGCCTGCACTTTACTTTCATGTGGCTTTTTAATACAGCATATGAGTTTCCCGGGGCTGTCTCAACAAAGTACCTCCCGCTGGGTGCCTTTGAACACAGCAGTCGGTTCTCTCACAGTTCTGGGGTGCAGAAGGCTGGGCTCAGGGTGTCTGCAGGTGGGTTTTTTCCGGGGGGCTCAGAGGGATAATGGGTCCCAGGCCTCTCTCCAGCCTGTGGTGGTGCCGGCAGGTCTTGCAGAAACCTGCTGGCACCACCTTGGTGTTTCCTGGCTTGTCGGCGTGTCACCCCAATCCTGGCCTCTGTCGCCACAGGGCCTCCCCCCATGCCTGTGTTTCTTTTTTCTCTTCTTATAAGGACACAGGCTGTTGGATTAAGGCCCATCACCCTACTCCAGGAAGGCCTCGTCTTAGCTGATTGTATCGGCCAGGTTCCCATTTCCCACTAAAGTCACATCTGAAGTTCTGGGCCTTAGAACTTGGGCCTGTCTCTTTGGGGACACAGTTCAACCCACAACAGGTGCTCGGGCTCATGATTTCTGACTCTCACCTGGACCTTTGCCAAGGGCAGTTGCAGGTGAGGAAGTCCTGGCTGCAGGCGGGTTCCTCTCTGGTATTTCAAATTTCTGATGTGTCCGTGTCTTTGGAAAAGGAAAAGCCAAGGAAACAATATCGATCCTGTGCAGTTTATTATTTGGGCAGGCTTTTTTTTTTTTTTTTATCCTCACGCAAGGATATTTTTTTTCATTTTATTGATTTTTGGAGAAAGAGAGAAACATTGATGTGAGAGAGAAACATCGATCTGTTGGTTGCCTCCCACATGTGCCTCAATCCTGGATTGAACCCACAACCTAGGTGTGTGCCCTGACCAGGAATCGAGCCACACCTTTTGGTGTACAGGATGGTGGTCCAACCAACCGAGCCACTTGGCCAGGGCGGCTCTGCCCTTTTTGATTGCCACAGACTAATTCTATTTCCAGGGTCTTTTATGCTTCTCTTTTTATTGAGCCATAATTGACATATAACATATACTCCTTTTAAAAATATACTAGTTACTTGATTCAAGTAAGATCTCCTTTTTGCAAATTTTAACTCATGTTTCCTCACTCATAATTTTAGGTTCATGATATTTGGAAGCCAAATAGCAAACTCTATTTTTATAGTCCAGTCTTTAGATCCTAAAACCACATTAAACATTTATAGATGGAAAATTACAAAAATAAGGTGGTGTTTACCTAGATTGTGCTCTCACTTAGCTCCCATGGAAGAACCTTTAATTTGCAGGGATAAAGCCCATGATCTTGGAAAGATTTCATTTGTTTGCTAGTTCAGTCAGACACTGACTGCTAGACACTCCTGCGGGGGCGGGGAGCAGCAGCGACCAGGAGGTGCAGACTGATGGAGGAGGCAGCACAGAGGGTCAGAGGGCACCCTCTGCGGGGCTGGAGCTGCGAGCTGGGGAGCAGGTGAACATTTAAGCCACCACAGAAGACAGGGAGGGGGAAAGTCGTGGAGACATCTGCGGGAACTTCCAGGTAGAGGCCAGGACGGGTGCAGAAGCCCCCAGGTGGAGCGGGCTGGGCACTGGAGGAGAGTGCGAGTGGAGATGAGGCCAGGAGGGTGGGGGCGACCATGGAGCCCAGGGGCATGGGCGGACCGTGGATGCAGAGAAACCATACTTTTTCCAAAACCCCATATCCTCTGACCATAAAGCATGTCAGCATGACTCTCATCCAAAGAGTGTGCCTAGGTACCCGCTGTCCAGAATGGCATGGCATCTGCCTCATTTCAGATTCTCACCCGTCGAGTTGCATTTGAGCCTACACCGGGCACGCTGAGCGTGGGGCTGGATACGCAGAATCCCTCTCATTTATATCCCATGCTGTCATCCTGCTCTTAGAATCATTGCTCTCCCATTTAACCGTGTCCAAAACTGGAACATGTAATCCCGCAGAGACAGGGTTGGAGAGAGAGAACTGAACTAGTCAGTCTACGGTGGGTGTGTATGGGAGGGGCAGATGCGAATGCTGTGGTGCCTTCACGCTTCCGAGGTCCTTTTGAAATATTCCGGAAACCCAGAAGTAGCATTAACGGACACTAACATGTCAATCACAGGGCCCTTACAAACTACGAACCCTGGGAATGTGGCAGCCAGGCCTGCGTTCAGGAGTCCTGCGGGACCCAGAGTGGCTGCCTGTGGTGTGCCTGGATCCTCACGTGCTTATGGTGACGCCATTGCCTCTGTGTACTCAGACAAAACTGCTCTTACAGGCCCACGGACGACAGCAACCAGCCCCCCGGCCGGGGCGTCCTCTCCATGCACGGGCTGACTTACGGGGTCATCCGGGTGGACTCGGAAGAAAAGCTGTCTGTACTCACCGTGCAGGACGTCGGCCTCGTGATGCCCGGAGGTGAGAGGGGCCCCGGGCCACAGACACTGCGGGAGGCCATTCAGGACCCCAGCCGTGGGCGGGGGAGGGATCAGTCGGCATCCCTGGCCCCACTGGCAGGAGTGCCCGGGACGATGCTTAATTCCAGTCTCCTCACATGTTTGTTAAGCTTCACGGTTGGTGGTAATGCTGCTCCTCCTGGAAACCCAAAATGTTCAAGAAGCTGACAAAGGCTTCTATGCCGCCTTGGGCACTGGAACCGGGGTTCCTGTCCCCTTGGGGTGGGGGTGGTGAGCTGCTCTGTACCCCCACGGCCCTGGTGGCTTCTCTGACGGTCAGGCTCTTGCGGGTCACCCCGTCGGATGCTCTGTGCAGAGCTGGGTGCTAGCTAGGCTTGTCGCAGCCGCGTGAAGACTGAGGGATGGGGGTCTGGGTATTTAGTGAAACTTGTTTTAGTGGTAGAGCCCCTTTGAAAAGTCACGGAAATCATTTCCACAAATGAGCAGAGAGGCACTGGGTGGAAGGGCCCACCGGCAGGCATCCCTGTCCTCCACCCCCTGCCCTGCACTTGGGCTGCTCCTGTGACCTCGTGGGACCCCAGGAAGCACAGGGAGACTGGCTGCTGGCAGGAGAGGGGAGCCCACCCTCTGATTGCAGAATACCCTCACCTGGTCCTGCTTCTCACATGTGTCCCCCACTCGGGACCCTCTCAATTGAGGGGGCTCCTTTTTTGGGTGCAGGTCCCACTTGAGTTTAGACCTTCTCCTGATGAGCCCTCCACACGTGGGAGTGCAGTCTCACCTCATAGGGGGACAGTCACATCCAGGTACAACACGGCCCCTCGGACACATGCGTGCACAGCACCGGAAACGCGGACGTAGCTTCCTCACAACCAGCACGCGCCACAAGCCAGAGGTGCACGCACCCCTGCACTGCAGGTGTGAGGCCCGTGTGGACCCTCGCGGGAGCACCCCCAGGGCCCCTCTGCACGGGCTCTGAGCCGGGCGGGCTTCCTGGAGTCCATGTCTGCACATAAAGTCTCCTTCTCCTGGGGCCCTGGTGTCACAGAAACCTCGCTTGTACCCTCCAACCCTCCACATGCTGTATGTCTCAGGCCGCTGGACACTCCAGCCTCAGCCAGGCCTCCTGGCTCCTTTTCCTCTTTCCTTTAAAAAAATTATTTTTGAAATAAATAATAGATCCCTGTGGTTTTAGCTTCAAAAGATTCAGGTTGTACAATGATAAAACGTCCTTTCCAGCAATAACACTTCCTTACAGAAATACCCTGGGGCTGTGGGGACACACACACACACACACACACACACACACACTCACACTCTGATGGGCACACATATTTGCTTTTTCTGTTTTTTTCTATTTCACATAAAGAGAGGGCACTGTGGGCTTTTCCTCTGTTCAGTGTCACTTGGTTTACGGCACTCCGTCTTGTATCTTAGAGCTCGTTTGTCAGTGCGTGAGGAGCGGTCCCTCCTCCCCAGGCGTGTAGGGTACGGTGTTGGAATGCATGTAATTTATTCAGTCATCCCCCACCCCCGGTGATGGTCTCTCTTGTGCTGCTGAACTGTGTGCCGTGGATGACTCGTCGGTGCTTCATCTGCGCAGATGTGAGGATGGTCAAATGGGAAAGTTCTAGAAACTGGATTTGTTCCCGGGGCAGATGCCCACATAACTGATAACATTGGGTCCTTTGGGAAATCCGTGAAGATTAGCATCCTACCACTCGAGGGGAGAGGGTGGTTGAAGGGGGATGTTCCTCTCTCTTTCCACTCCCTCCTCCCTATTAAGTTATCACACTTGTTTTTATCTGACGGGTGAAGGATTTTTGGTATAATTTTATTCTGAAATTTTCTCCCCATGCGTGAGCTGAATGTTCCTGCGCGTTCTTGACTCCGTTTCTTAGACGTGGCACTTCCTGTCACCTTAACTCCAGTACAGGGTGGTGGGGTCAGCCCAGCCATCCTGACATACCCACCTCGCTGAGCTGCCAGCTCCCTAATCAGACCCACGGTCTGTGGTGGCCAATCATGGTGCGTGGGTCATGGCAGCACCGGGCATGCATGCCACAGCCGAGAAAACTAGCATCACTGGATTTCGTGCTGAAATGGTCGGTTTGGAAATTCTCACCCAATATTCTGTGACGGGCCCCGGCTTGACAGGGAATCTGAGATCAAAGATTACAGTTTCCACAGGAAGCATGCAGCCTCCACCCAGAGAGCTCGAAGGACTCTGGGCAAGTGTTGTGTGCTCCTCAGTTGGTGCAGTGCAGGTTGCGTCCTGGAGGCTGCGTGCGTTCTGCTGCCGGTGTGGCTGTGGCTTATCTGAGTGTCATCCTCATGTCTATGCAGAAAGGGCTACTCCCCTTTCATACAATTTACACGTTAAAATTAAAGCGATTGGAATGATCTACTGACGCCACAATTGTGAAACTTTACGTTTTGCTGCAACATGAAAAGTCATGACTCACTTTAGGGAAAATGACCAGCTGGCTTATCATCTCCCTGTCATGTCAAACTTGCAGTTTTATTCCTATTTATTTGTGTTCCCATGCGTATTCATCTCTCTGTCTCCATGTTTCTCTCTCTCTAACTCTCTCACTGCCCCTCCCTCCCGCGTTTAGCCATCATGTGCTCCGTGAAGCCAGACGGGATCCCGCAGCTGTGCAGGACAGACGAGATCGGGGAGCTCTGTGTGTGCGCAATTGCTACGGGCACATCCTACTATGGCCTCTCGGGCATGACCAAGAACACCTTCGAGGTAGGTCTGGGAGCGCCATTGCCAGGTGCACAGATGTGAAAGATAAAATGGTAATTTTAAAAAAACAAACAGTTTTATAGTCATTAAAACGGTTGCACGTTCTCCTGCCAGTGTCAAAAAAGGGCAAATACAGTTTCTTAAAAATGGGACTTTTTAATATATTACTGTTCTCACCTTTGCCTGTTTAGTAAGAGCACCAGGGACAGTGGGTGGGTGAAGGGACAAGAGCATACGGGCACAGCCTCGCTGGTGGGGGAGCCGAGGTCCCCCCTTCATGGCCTGTCAGCCCAGGACGCACTTGTCCAGGCGTGAACAGATGTGCACGCTAAATAACTATCTCCACAGCATGAGCAGGCAGGCACATGTGGGGGGTGGTGTGTGGTGAGTGTATTTTGCTGTGTGTGCATGTGTATGTGGGCTGTGCAGTGTATGCATGGGTGGTGTGTGCACACAGGTGACGTGTGTGTTGTATGCACACACATGTGTAGCGTTAGCACCGGCACACACACACGTTGGCCCTGTGAGTGAGAGGGTGGGTGCACTCAGCAGTCCGGGAGCTCAGCTGCACCTCCACGTCCTCAGAGCTTCTACCATCGCCCAGTGATGCCGGCCCAGGAGGAGAACACTTCTGATGACGTTGTGCAGAGGACAGCCTGAGCTGTTTGGGGATACGTTTCTTAATGTTTAGCACCGTGGTTGTCGAATGAATGCAGAGTCACATTTTCAAGACACATCTAAATAAAGTCCCCATCTTCTTTTCTGTGCAATTCACCTGCCAGGTTTGTAGACAGGTGTAGAATCTGAACATGCGATTTACTTCCTTTATATTTTTTAAGTGTAGTTCCAATAAGGAAAACTGTTTTAATGAATAGAGCACGTTTCACAACTAAAAGATGTTATTTAAAATGCCCCTTGAGTCTTCATTTATCACTTTTTAAAAATATATGTTTTTATTGATTTCAGAGAGGAAAGAAGAGAGAGAGAGAGATAGAAACATCAATGATGAGAGAGACTCATTGATAGGCTGCCTCCTGCACGCCCCACACTGGGGATTGAGCCCACAACCGGGTATGTTCCCTGACTGGAAATCAAACCGTGACCTCCTGGTTCATGGGTCTACACTCAACCACTGAGCCACACCAGCGGGCTCCGTTTATCACTTTTATGCTGTGACTTTATAAGCAGAATTAGTTAGTGTTTATTAGACTGTTGTCCTGACCTCTGCATCTCACCTCTTAAGAGGCTCAGAAGCCGGGATAAGAAACGTGCCCAGGGCCCTGCAGGTGGGCCAGCTGGACCAAATTGTAGGGTGCTGGGTGGGCAGGGGAGGTGCCTTCCAGGTTTGTGGTGTCTGCTGGCAGCAGCTGCCAGGCCTGGCTTTCCCGGCCAGGGCTCAGGGTAGGAGACACGGCTGAAGAGAAGCAGACCCATGGGCTCCGAGGAGGAGGGGGAAGCAGGCCTGGCTGGGCACTCACAGCGCGTGCTTCCCCAGGTATTCCCCGTGACGAGCTCGGGGGCCCCGGTCAGCGAGTATCCCTTCGTGCGGACAGGCCTGCTGGGATTCGTCGGTCCCGGGGGACTCGTCTTTGTGGTGGGCAAGATGGATGGGCTCATGGTGGTCAGTGGGCGCAGACACAACGCCGATGACATCGTGGCCACAGCGCTGGCCGTCGAGCCCATGAAGTTTGTCTACAGGGGAAGGTGAGTCACCTTCTGTGCAGAGGGCACAGTTTGCCGTAGGCTACACTTTTTATGTAAAATCGCACAAATTCCTTCAACTGATGGGACTCAGTTCACTCTTATGTAAAATGAAGCAACTGGACTCAGTGACCTTTGAGATGCCATCGAGTTCTGAAATGTCCAGCTTTATAGGAATTTTCTGAGCCCCATAAATATATTTTCATTAACTTCACCTCTACGTTAAATAAAAATATCGATTTGAGAAATGTTATTTTTAGTAAAAAAATAATTCAGAGAGTCAAAATTCATCTTGGTGCAGGTCCTTCCAAAAGGCCCAGTGATGATAGGTGAGTGACCATTTTACACGGAACACTGGCTCCCGTGACTCCCCCCCCCCCCGACTGTGCCCCTGCCTTGCTGGGCGCAGGGTCGGTATTGGCGATTCCAGCCCTGTGTGTGTTTGCTAGTTTGAAGAAGGTCATAAACTGCGTTAGAACTTTCAGTGCAGCAAGCTAAGGGAATAGGAGAAATAGATGCTGGGTGAGGCATCACCACTTTTGGATTATTCTTTTTAAAAATATATATATTTTATTGATTTTTTACAGAGAGGAAGGGGGAGGGAAAGAGAGTTAAAAACATCGATGGGAGAGAAACATCCATCAGTCGCCTCCTGCACACTCCCTACTGGGTATGTGCCCGCAACCCAGGTACATACATGCCCTTGACCGGAATTGAACCTGGGACCCTTGAGTCCGTAGGCCAACACTCTATCCATTGAGCCAAACCGGTTAGGGCTTGGATTATTCTTTTTTTTTTTTAATATATTTTAATGATTTTTTACAGAGAGGAAGGGAGAGAGATAGAGAGTCAGAAACATCGATGAGAGAGAAACATCGACCAGCTGCCTCCTGCACACTTCCCACTGGGGATGTGCCCGCAACCCAGGTACATACATGCCCTTGACCGGAATTGAACCTGGGACCCTTCAGTCCGCAGGCTGACACTTTATCCACTGAGCCAAGCCAGTCTTGGCTTGGATTATTCTTAAACCTCTGTGAAAAGTGGTGCCGGTGTTCGAGTTGCCACTATCCCATGCTTATGTGGGAGACTGCATACCTAGTAGAAAACTTCACAAACGCAAAATTTCTACTCATTTGGAGACACTTGCTTCACAGGTGCAAATGCAAGCTGCAAATTGGATGGGTTTCTAAACTTCAGCAGTTCTGATAAACGCACGGAACTCCCTCTGCCCGTGCTGAAAGGTTTGGCGACAAACCTGAGGCATGGCCTTGGGGAATGCAGGCACTGCTATCCGAGCTTGGTCAGGCTCCTCCTCCCAGAGCTGCACTGTCGGTAATAAGGTTCTGCTGTTGCGATGACTTTTCCGAAGCAGCCCCTCGGTGCTAGAACCCCCTCAGCCTATAGTCAGTGGCTACCAAGCTCCTGACTGCAGACTGGTCCTCCTGCAAGCATCGCCGGCCTGTGCTCACTGTGCCTCCCTCTGTCCCTGCAGAATAGCTGTGTTCTCAGTGACCGTGCTGCATGACGAGAGGATAGTGATCGTGGCCGAGCAGCGGCCCGACTCCACGGAGGAGGACAGCTTCCAGTGGATGAGCCGCGTGCTCCAGGTAGCCCCTCCCGCCCTCTCCCAGGCTCAGGGCAGCTTTGGAGCGTTGGTTAGGATGTGGCCAACCCTCATCGACTGTGCTTCTGCCCCTGACGGTCACTCCATTTGATCAGAAACTGCATCAACCCTGGCACTTACGTTTGTGGGAGAGTGGCTGTTAGGCCAAGATCAGTCATCGGGGTTTGCAAAACTGGCTCCTGCTGTTCATGTGGGGAGGTCGAGAGTGTATATCTTGGGAGTATATTATTTTTTCTCCAGACCTCCTTTCTCAGTGTGCGTGGTATTCCCCCATCCCTCCGCAATGATCCAGCTCGGTGAGGATCGGCTGGGCAGCCCCCCTCTGACCACGGCGCCTCCATGGGCTGCACCACGGCGCTGCACGCGCTTCCTGGACTGCGGACAGTGTTTTGCACAGTCTGATGTCTCTGCACAGTACCTGTTCGAACACGGTCTCCTCTTGTGACTTCCAGGCAATCGACAGCATCCATCAAGTCGGGGTTTATTGCTTGGCCTTGGTTCCTGCAAACACCCTCCCCAAAACCCCGCTCGGTGGGATCCACTTGTCAGAAACAAAGCAGCTTTTCCTGGAGGGCTCGCTTCACCCCTGCAATGTCCTGATGTGCCCCCACACCTGTGTCACAAACCTGCCTAAACCTCGACAGAAGCAGCCAGGTATGCCCAGGGGCTGGGAGGGCTCGTGTGGAGTCTCAGGGGGGCCTCTGCAGCCCGTGGTGGGGGTGCCACGCCCACTGGGCCTCGTGAACGGAGGCGATTCTCAGCCGTCCTCCCCTCCTGGTCACAACCCCTGGAGGCGTGGGCTTGTTCTCCACCAGCAGTGTTTTCTGCAGGCGGGTGGTGGGGTGCAGGGCTCTGCTGGGCTGCAGGTCCACTCGGGGCGGGGCAGGGTTGCAGGACAGCTGGAGTGAAGGGGGTGCCTGTGTCCTGGGCCTCCTTTGTGGGGCATCAGACCTCCATCTGCTGTGACCTCGGGGACGCACAGAATTTTTAGTCACGGTTTCCTCGCACACAAATGAGAATAGTGCTTCCTTGCATTTCACGGGTTCATTTAGGGGTCAGAGCTGCTAACACGTGGGAGAGCATTTTGAATTCCGTGAAGAACTCTGCAAACTGTGACGTCATGAGAGTGAGCATTTGCCCAGTGCTTCGCGGTGTAGGGGACACCTAATTATTTGTTGCCTGACTTGCTCCTCCTGGCAGTGGAGTTGGTCATGCTCTTCAGGGTTGCGCAGTTACCAGGGAAGGGGAATTTATCTCAAGATGGCGCATTGTGAGGAAGCAAACCCACCAGTGTAGCCAGAAGGCCCTGGCCTCCGGGCTGGGACGTGCAGACAGATGTCAGAGGGTGTAGGGTGATGGAGCCTGTAGCCTGTTTCACATACCAGCTTCTTCATCTCAGGGAGCCCTAGAGGGGGCGCTCTCATCTCCTTTCACAAATGAGATCTCATCTCCTCCCCCACAGCCGTGGGACCGCAGTGCGGGGGAGACAGACCTCAACCCGATGGCAGTTTGCCCAATTATAGAGTGGCCATCGGGGCGACTTTATGGCGAGGCAGCTACAGGCCCGTTGGGTCATCACAGGGCGCATGCCCAAGTTAGCCGCAGGGACCATCTGGACTCAAGGCTCACACCCCAAGAGTGAGATTGGATGAGTTTGGTGGGGCAGGTGGTCCCTTGGTTAATGTGAGGAGAGGGGTCTTCCCACGAGGAGCGGGGTCAGGACTTGAGTCCGGGTCTGTGACTGCCCCGGGGTCCCTCCAGCAGACGTCTGTGAAGCGGTCAGAATGCAGCTCCCCCCGCGGGATTCAGCTCTCTCCTAGGGTAAGGGAAGGGATTCCCTTCACAGCCTAGAAAGTCAGTTTGCAGGCATCCCTGCTCCTTTGTTTTTGTCCCACTTCTGTCCTGTTAATTATTTTCTCATATTCTAGATTTCCTTAACTGATACTCCTCCCCATTTCCCCCCTCACCTCATTTCTCCTCTCAATCCCTGGTGTATGTGATTGCTGCAACCAAGCGTAGAGTGGCACTGACTGAGGTCTTCGTGCTTTAAATTCTGTGGGTGCTCTGGCTTCACGTGGGGTGAGCACAGCTCCTCTTTGTCTCCTGTTGTCTCAGGCATGGCCTGCACTGGGGACGCTCTGTCTGGGCGCAGTGGTTCTGGTGTTGAGGGTGTTGGGCTCTCCAGGGTCCTTGCGCACTCCAAGGTGACGGGCACGTCTCTGTCCTGCTCACCTGTTCTCATCATCAGACACCTCGACCTAGTGTCCCCAGGCACGCAGGAGTGGAGGAGGTGGTGGAGCCCCCAGGTCAGCCGTGTGACGGGAGAGTTCAGGACAGATGTCTGTGGACGGGGGTCACTTGCAAGTGCACATGATTCCGGAAGTACAGGGTGCAGCTCACCTGCCAGATGTCAGGAATCCCGAAATGAGAACCGTGACCAAGGGGAAAGGCCAGGGTGTTCTGTGCTGAGTGCTATGGGGAAGGCCTTCTTTCCTCAGGGGAAGGAGGGAGGGGGGAGGGGCACAGTAAAGGTGACCGGGGAGATCTGGGTGCGCTCTAACACAGCATGGTAAATAGAGCTTATGGGCACTGATAAATGTAGGGAAAGAATTTTGTATTGATATTTGGTGTCCCATCTGTTCTTGTTAAATATTGAGAGGTTAGGTAAGTCTGTCTCTTCGAAAAAAGCAGTTTTTTAGCAAACACTAAAGGCAGCTGTGAGGGGCCCGTCGCTGTTCCCAGCTCAGTTGGTGATCTGTGATGTCCCTTTGACAGGTGACGTTTCCCTGATGCCTCCATTTCCATGAATTCAGGGAGGGAAACGGACTAGATGATTTCCATGGCGCCCTTGGAATAAACATTTATGACTCCAAATGAGTACTCAGCTGCCAGAGTGCACATTTGGTGAGGCCCTTTATGGGTGAGGTTTTTGCTGGATGCTTGAAACAGAGCCCCTAAGATATAGATCTTTGTAGACAACCTAATTGCCTTTTAACTGGATGAATTTGTACTTACTCAGCTAACGGCGCTATTGCTGCACCAGTACCTTGAGTACAAAACTGTTAGAAGACCTTGAACCCATGAGTTAGGCGAGCAACAAAATGATAGAAGCAGCTTCCAGTTCTAACGTCCCCTGGATGTATTTTATCAGAACGGCTGGAGGAGGCCTGAGGAATGGCCAGGGGGAGAAACGCTGCCCTCACATACACCTGCCCTGTCCCCCGCACAAACCGGTCGGTCAGGTATTGGAGGGCAGGCATTCAACAGCACGGAGAAGGAGTTGCTGGCTTGTGGATTTGTAAATCTGTAAGTGGGAGCGTGGTTCATCTCAATCTTATATTTTCCCATCCTGAGGGGTGAGGTAAGGATGTAGGAGTGTTTTGCACACGCCCCCTTCAGTCAACAAGGGAGAGAGCCTCCGTTCTCCGCAAAGGATGAATTTTGTAAATAAAAGCAGCAGCACCTGTCTCCCAGCAACCTTAGGAACATATCAACTCAAAGTCTGTGTGGGGACAGAGACACGTAAGGCCCAAGCTTTGCAGCCAGAGAAATAAATTCTCAGCGAGGCGAGACTGGACTCAGGGAGAGAAGCCCTAAATAGGCACCTTGGAATTGTGCTATCCCCTCAGAACAGTGCTTTTCCGACCATAGTTTGAATCCTTTAAAAATTATGGCGAAGCCTTCGGTTTAGGCCTGTTTCCAAGTTGGCTTCTTCGGAGAACTGTCCTGCCCAGTCTCCACAGCCAGGAAGAACGCTGGTGCTTTTGCCGCAGGTCCTGAAGCTGGGAAACCAGCGAAGCACGCTCAGCAAGGCTGCAGACGAGGGCGCTGTCTCTGGGCAGCAGCTCCCTCACTCCAGCCGCACAGCAGTGCCCTTCCTTTCAACACGCACCACACTGCCTGGCTTTCTTCTTCAGTGTTTTTTTTAATTGAACTTATTGGGGTACAGTTCTATATTGCATCATCTTTGTACTGTATTGTGTGCTCAGCACCCAGCGTCAGGTCTCCTCCCATCACCATGTATCCCCCCTTTGCTGCCACCACCCCCCACCCTCCTTTCCCTCTGGAATCGTCATACTGTTGTCTGTGTCTATAGGTGTTTGTGTTTTGTGTGTGTTTTGTTTTGCTTAATCCCTTCACCCAGACTCCCAACCCCCTCCCCTTCTTACAGTTGTCTGTTCTCTGTATCTGTGCATCTCTTCCTATTTTGTTTGTTAGTTTATTTTGTTTGTTAGATTCCACCTATAAGTAAAATCATTGGTACTTGTCTTCCTCTGACTGGCTTATTTCACTTAGCAAAATACTCTCCAGGTCCATCCATGCTGTCGCAAAGGGTAAGATTTCTTTCCTTTTTTTACAGCCAAGAAGTATTTCATTAAGAGCTAAGAAAAGAAATTTAGTTGGTCCCAAACTACCACACATAAAAATTCAAACATGATTTAGCTTGAGTATGTAAGTCATGCTCTATGATTACATGGGAACCAGCACCAAGGCTCTTACAAATTGCAGAAATCTGCGTCATGGTGTTCTCCACAGTTCAGTCCTGCCTGTAGCATTCTGTCATCTCCCCCACAGCTGTGGAAAGGTGACTGTTTCATGACAAACCAAATTCTGGACAGCCACGCATCTGCAGAGTGTTGTTCAGTGGTTAGAGTGTTCCTACTTGGGCAGTCATCTAAAGCAGCGGTCGCCAACCTTTCGGACCTCACGGACCACCGGTTGGCAACCGTTGATCTAAAGGATAGTAGGTACTCACCCCCTGCATTCCTCATCACTCCAGTGAACGCCAGGATGACTGCTGGGGTGGTTGCCATGGAAACAGTGCGTGTTCTAGACTATGTGCAGTATCGTCACACCCCTCAGCCTAAATCTTAAGACTTGTGTCTTAGCTTCAGACTAACAGCCGTTCATGCGCAATAAATGATGCAACATATACCCAGATTTCTAAGCCTGTAGCTTGGCCTTCAGCAAAAGTTTAACAAGATTAGGACTCAGAGTGGCCTTCAGCCTGAATTTTATCAAACCGAGGATGAAACGCTGATGCCATCTTTGTTACTTTAAACTCCTTTACCAAACTCCTTTTGGTATATCTCTCCCCCCTTTTCTTTCTCACTTCCCTCTCCTTCTTCCTCCTTCCTCACGCTCTCTCACACACCTGCATGCTCACACTCATGCTCTGTCACATGTGCTTACACACACACACATGCACTCTCAGTCACACTGGCACGTTCTCCTGGAACTCCTAACCTTTTCCTAGTAAGTGTGTGTGTCTTGATTTATATGCGTGTGTTTAATGAAAAGAAACCGTGAACAGTAGTATTTTCAGAAAACGGAGGTAATTGAGGGTTTCTTGAAGTCAGAAAATTTGAAAGCGGTACTCCAGCTCTTTAGGAAACCTTTTTTTTTCATTAGAAAATAAAAGGAAAGCTGTCAGAATAGATTGTTTCTGCATTTCTCTTCTGAAATGTGTCATAAACCATGAAAAGAGCCTGGTGATGGAGTTGTTAACAGGGGCGTGAAGGGAACTTGGACCGTACGGCAGCCTTTTGGGTTATTCCACGTGTCTGTGGGCCTGACAGAACTTAACCCTTTCTGTTGAAGACATACGTGGACAAGTGACTGTGTCACATCCTTCAACAGTGTTACTCCCTAAGTCTGTCCCAAGAGGCATTTATTAAAAACCAGGTTTGTTCAATCAGCTCTCAGGGGTGTGTAATCGCACCTGGAGCCAGACTCACAAGCCAGGAGTCTCACTGTTCAGCAGTGGAATACGCATGCTTCAGATTCCATATTTGTCTTGTGCACTGTTTTTTATAATCACTAATGTGAGGACACTTCACACAGAAGCTTCCCCCTAACTGGAAAGTAAAGGCAGTGAGCTGCACGGCTCCGGGGGATTTGTGATACGGTATTTCTCTCTACCCTTCATCGAGGTTAGATTTGCCGTCATCATCATCATCGTCATGACTCTCTGAGGCCTGACTGTAGTAAAATTGCTTGTCAAAGCCACATCTCTGAGAGGAGTTCCCCAGAGTGAGCTCTTTACCAAGGTGGGCAGTCACGTTTTGGGGAATTTCACGTGTGTTTCCCTCACACATGTGCCACTGTTCCTTTCCAGAAATCGGCCCTGCCTCCGTGATGGTGGGGAACCTGGTCTCTGGGAAGAGGATTGCGCAGGCCAGCGGCAGAGACCTGGGTCAGATAGAGGACAACGACCAGGCCCGGAAGGTGAGAGCAGAGGGGCTGCCTTCGCTGGGTCCCCGCCCGTCACCCTGATGCTGAATTACAGCAGCACTGGCTCCGCTTCCTACCCGCCTCGATTCTGCAAGAAACGCCCATATAATTTTATAAGAAAATGTGCTTATGCCCTGGCCGGTGTGACTCAGTAGTTAGAGTGTCGGTCCAAGCACCAAAAGGTCGCGGGTTCCATTCCCCGTTAAGGGCACATACCAGGGTTGCAGGTTCGATCCCTCGCCCTGGGGCCAGGGTCTGGGTAGCCCTGTTTGGTCCTACAGCCCTGAGCACTTGTTCCTAGTTTCCCACCAGCCCTGACTGGGCACTAAACTGCCTCACAGTGACCTTATAGCAAAGCTTAAGTCCAGTGGTTCTCAACCTTCCTAATGCCGCGACCCTTTAATACAGCTCCTCATGTTGTGGTGACCCCCAATTTCACTGTTACAAATTGAACATAATTAAAGCATAGTAATTAATCACAAAAACAATATGTAATTATATATGTGTTTTCCGATGGTCTTAGGCGACCCCCGTGAAAGGGTCGTTCTATCCCCAAAGGGGTCGCGACCCACTGGTTGAGAACCGCTGCTTTAGTCCTTTGATTGTACAAATGCAAGAAAACATTCTTTCAAACCCAGATTTGGGAGCTAGACCTCCTTAGAGCAGCCTTAGGAACGGAGCAGGAGCCTTCTGCCCACTCCACCACAGACACCTTCCGATGTGGCTTCGAGTCTCTTTATGGACTGTTCAGCCTGGAGAGCTTGCTTTTTTAATCCTCACCCAAGAATGTGTTAATTGGTGAGAGAGAGAGAGGAACAGCCATTGGTTGCCTTCCCGTGCGCAACAGCAACCTTTTTGGTGTACAGGACGACACTCCAACCAACCGAGCCACCTGGCCGGGGCAGCCTTGACAACTCTTAAGCGTCACCAAACGGTGGTCCCACTTGTATGGCTACCAGGAAATCTGACAAAATCAACCATTTGAAATACTGGGAATTTGGCAACATACGTAGTGAGGTTGAAAGCAGCAGCCGTGATGTTTCTCCTCCCGGCACCTCTGTTAGTAACGAGGACCGTCCAGACCTGGTGCTTCCTGGATCCTGACGGGAGGGCTGTCAGCAGGATGCGCTTGGGCTCTTGGATTTGTGGTGCTCTTGGATGACATAGGCGTGGCCATTCTAAACAAGTACCTGAGAGAGCCCCTATTACATCAGGACAGAGCTGACCGCCCTGCCACCCAGAAATCAGATGGCATCTTCAGGACGCCCTGGAGAGGAGTCTGTGTCAGCTGCTCCATCTGTGGGGACGAGGGTGCAGTGCTCCCACCTTGGGCAGGTGTCAGAGAACTTCTCCACGCCTGAACCCAGTCACGGCAGAGCACTGAGCACCTGCGTGTTCTGTCGACCATATCTGTCAGGGCGTCCTCATTCCTCTGTGGAGACACACCCCAAAAGCACTCAGACAGACTAGACCAATGATGGCAAACCTACGACACGCGTGTCAGAGGTGACACGTGAACTCGTTTTTTGGTTGATTTTTCTTTGTTAAAATGGCATTTAAATATATAAAATAAATATCAAAAATATAAGTCCTTGTTTTACTATGGTTGCAAATATCAAAACATTTCTGTATGTGACACGGCACCAGAGTTAAGTTAGGGTTTTTCAAAATGCTGACACGCCGAGCTCAAAGGGTTCGCCATCAGTGGCCTAGACCCATGGAAATGTTGAGATGAACCCCCAGCCCAGGGCCCAGCCCTAACCTCTGTGCTTTGTTCCAGTTCCTGTTCCTGTCAGAGGTCCTGCAGTGGAGGGCCCAGACCACGCCCGACCACGTCCTGTACACGCTGCTCAACTGCAGGGTGAGCTGCTCCCGGGGCCGCGCCTCTGCTCTTCGTCATCTTGCTGACCCATCCTGTCCCTTCAGGCTTATGTGAATTCCTTTTAGTTATTTGTTGCAATTTTTACTGAGACTTTTTCAATTAAGAAGGATTTCTTTTTTCTCTTTTTATTTCTTTGTTTTTCTGATTTATTTTTATTTGGGGGGGGGAGAAGGATTGCTTTTAAATATAAGGGTTTATGCATCTCTCTCTCTCAATATATATATATATTCTAGCAATTTTTTGCAATATTTCTCCCCAAAATGAGTAATGAATAATTTCTGCAACCAAGAACAATTACAGATCTATGGGATATTTACATCCTTATTTTATTACTGAACTACTTTTTGTAAGTAAGAAGTTATGTTTTAATTACAGACTTTCATTCTTAGGAATGAAAACCATTTCTATTTTATAATGAACATACTTTAATTAAAGTTTTAATTTTACTTTAACTTTTAAAGTAAAATTAAAGTTGACCTTTATTTTGCGACGTGTGTTCCCATCCCCTGACCCCATGTTTAATCACTTGCTGAAGCAAGACACTGGGTCTTTTGGGAAAACGTGTTTACTGGGAATGCCTCGGACCCTGAAAGGAGCTTTATTAGAAATAACAGAAAGTCAGGTGGGGCGAGCTGGAGGTCAAAGCCATGAGCGTGGAGAAAGGGTGGGCCCCGGGCAGAGCTCCTTGAGACGCAGCCCACTGTTTCCTGGGCCTCTGATGTGGACGCAGCTACATCCTGACCATTCACAGGGTGGCATCGGCTCAAGCATCTGCGTCCATCCCACCCTCCCAGCACGGAGGCACCCTTACCATGTCACTCACCCTGCCCAAAGGTCAGGAGCATCATTGCTGTCATTGTTATCAGCGTAATTTCCACTTACATCAAGCTGCCAGTTCAACACTGTCCAATAGAAATATAACGCAAGCCTCACACGTAATTTTATATTTTCTAAAGGTAATACTTAAAAAGGATAAAAGAAACTGATGGAATTTAAGAATTTTGCTTAATATATCCAAAACATTGTCATTCCAACACTTGGCCACCATATCACCGGCGCTTGCCTCCCCCACCCCACCCCATCCCCCACACCCCCCATGGCGTCGTAGTTTGTTAACTGAGAACTCTGCTCCTTGATCACAGCTCATTTAAGATGGGGAAACATTGGTTCCTGCCTGAGTGAGGCTTCCTGCCAGCTGCATCTCTGTCCTACATGGCAGTGCCCTGGACAGGATAAGAGTTGTTTACAAGATTTATAGGAAGTGAGGACGCAGTTCATTGCAAATCACGGAAAACTTACATTCACATTCTTGGACCTTGTTTACATGCAAAAGACCACCTGTTATTTTTTTTAATTTATTCTTTTTTTTTTTAAATCTTCACTGGAGGAGGAGGAGATTTTTTCCATTGATCTTCAAAGAGAGTAGAAGGGAGTAGGGAGAGAGCGAAACATCCATGTGAAAGAGAGACATTGATTGGTTGCCTCCCACACTGCCCCAACCAGAACCAGGGATTGAACCTGCTACCAACCAAGGCATGTGCCTTCACCAAAATCTAACCCACAACTCCTTGGTCTGCAGGCCGATGCTGTTATTTTATTTTTTTAATGGAAACATAAACCAACTTTTAGCTTTTCTTTTTACTTGTAGCAGCTTCTTTAAAATTTTAAACTATAATTCCTATTTGGCTTTTTCTTTTTTCTTCAATTTTTTAGGTGTTATTTAATTTAATGTAAAACGTTAAAATAGTGGCAGATAGGCAGACATTGACACTGAGATGTGTGGTCTGCAGGTCAGGGACCAGGCAGTGGGTGGTTCTGCGTTCCCATTCTGTCAGGACAGTACCCAAGACCACTTTTAGGGAAGTCAGCCTGCGTTCTCTGGGAAGAACTTGTACTAGAACCGTCTTCTTTAGAAGTAGGTTTCCATGTGGAAGCCCTGGCTTTTCCCTTCGATGGAGATGACCACTGACCTGCGGGTAAACAGCTACTACTTTCATGGACCCCTCACCCATAACATGTCATGTTTTCCTTCACGATGGACACTGGGGGGAATGAAATGTGTAACTGCGAGCCAGTGCTGTTTCTCCAGGGGTAAAAGGTTAGGTTGAGACCCCTCGGAACAAGTGGTGATGGACATTCTGGGACCAGATGTGACCTGTGTCCCAGGTGGGCTCACGGGCGGTGGAGTCACGCCATGTCCAACCTTGCAAACCGGGGAAGCAAGGGGAGAACACCATGCTGGACTTACCGTGAAGTAGCCTCTTTCCAGCGGGGCGCCTCCTAGGGGGATTTTTGAGAATAATTTTGGTTGGTCCCCAGTCACCCCACGTGCTGACTCCACATGTGACCAGGCTCACCTGTCCATCCTTACAAACCCTGTGACATGGCAGGCCATGTGTGAAAACAGGTTCCTCAAGATGAGGGACTGAATGCCAATTAAGTTAACCTTTTGTAGGTACCGATCAAGGGAGTTTTCATGAACCAGAGTCAAATGCATTTCAGAAACTCTTGACTGCTGGATGGAGTCACCTGTGCCCCTCAAATCGTTATGCTTCCGCCGTGACAACAAAGGGGGTTATTCACAGGGGTCAGCATTGCCCTCCGGAAAGTGGGGAGAAGATCAGCTCCAGAAGTCGAACGGCACAGACTAAGGACGCCTGCTGCTAGAGATCAGAAGCCATAGCACTGGGGTCCCAGTGACAGGAAGGCCTAGCGAGGCAGGCACAGAACGATGAGCCCGCCTGCCCCCCACCAGCGCCACCGCTGGTCCCCGTTCAGGTCTGGAGTGCAGGGCCAGCTTTTTTCCAGGACAGCAGATGTGGGAGCATCCAGGGGCAGGGATGGTCCTTTGCCTCCAGTTTGGGAAAGAGACAGAAACATGGATGTGAGAGACACACATCAACTGGTTGCTTCCTGCATGCACCCCTACTGAGGCTGAGAATTGAGCCTGCAACTGAGGTACATGCCCTTAACTGGAATCAAACCCTCGACCTTTCTGTCTGATGCTCTAACCACTGATCGACCGGCTAGGGCTGACCTCCTTGACTTTGATATGGTTTTTCTTTCCTTTAAAAAAAATATTTTTATTGATTTTTTTTTTAAGAGCAAGAGGTAGGGAAAGGGTGAGAGAGAGAGAGAAACATCAGTAGGTTGCCTCAAATGGGTCCAAACCCAAACCCGGGGTATGTGCCCTGACTGGGAATTGAATGACCTTTCAGAGCATGGACAACACTCCAACCAACTGAGCCACACTGGCCAGGGCTTGATGTGGTTTTTCTCAATAAACATTTTCAATTAGTCTTATTTTCCATAGCACAAGTCCTGCAGGTTTGATACTAATCTTACTGCCCATGGCAGTTACACTTAAGACCCAGAACCACTAGGTTGATATTTGTTAAAGGTTTTCCTATGTCAGGTCAAGAAATTATTTTTTAAAATATTTCTCGTGAACACAAGTATATCCAGATGCTGCTTAGGGGCTGTACGTCCTGGCTAGCAGGACGGGAGGAGAGTGATTGCTGCTGGTTCCGGGGCTGGAGGGGGTGATGAACACATTCTAAAACTGACTGTGGTGGTGGCACAACGGTGAATGTGCTAACAGATACCTAATTGTTCAATTTAAATAAGTGCATTGTACAGTATATACGCTGTATCTCACTAAAGCTTCCACACGCAGGGTACGATAGCAAACTCGCTGACGTGTGTCCAGCTGCACAAGCGAGCGGAGAAGATAGCGGTGATGCTGATGGAGAGAGGGCGCCTGCAAGATGGGGACCACGTGGCTCTCGTCTACCCACCAGGTAAAAAGGCAGGACCAGCAGCTGCAGGAGACAGCTTGTGGCACCTGATGGCTGGAGTTGCTGTATTGTCACCGAGAATTGCTTACTCGTCTAGTCCCTGCCACTGGCCGGGGGCTACGCTGCCTGCTGTAGGCCTTTTAGGGCCATGAATGAAGCGGTATTTCACAAAGACTCTCATATTTAAACTTGTTTATTAGAGTTCTGAGGCATTTCTTTAATCACTAGTAGTTAAGTTGAGAAATTCCTTAGACAGAAATTACAGGAATTAAATTTATGGGCTGCCTAAGCATCCCGTGCCTAAAGGAACAGGCCAAGTGGAAGTTAGTGCTGACACGTAACATAACCACTGGGAAGAGAAAATAATGTGTTTAAGGTGTTCGTTGTCCACTTAACCTTCCGACTTTTCCAGGCTAGTATTTCTGCTGATAGGGATGGCAGCCATTAAATGGTCTGATTTGTTTCAAGCAAAAACTTCTCATTTTCTTCTTGTGTAGGAATAGACCTTATCGCAGCTTTTTACGGTTGCCTGTATGCAGGCTGTGTGCCAATTACCGTCCGCCCCCCACACCCACAGAACATAGCAACGACGCTGCCTACCGTGAAGATGATTGTGGAGGTAACACCGCCTGGCGTGTCTGGGCGCTTCCTCCTGCCCTGGCCCTGAGTGTCAGCTCGGCACCAGAGCTCGGCCTTCGGGGGAGGGGCTGGCTGTGGGATTACGTGGGAGTCTTCGACCCAAGTGCTGGGGCAGCGTGGGGCTTCTGCCCTCAGGGAGCTACCATCGAGTGCTGGAAGCAAGAGCCCAACTTTGCACGGAATTAGGGGCTAGAGGACGGCCCTGCCTCGATACCTAGAGAAAGCAGCCCCCCAGAGAGGGCGTCCCTACAGGCACTGCCCCAGCAAACCAGATCCAGTGAAAATCTCACCCATTTTTTATAGTTCTTTTGTCGTAGTTTATAAATGTCCTATTTGAAAGCCTAGATTTATTTTAATTTTTTTGTGTCGGGGGGAGTTTAAGAGGACCAGGAAAGCTTTTTCCCTTTGGAGGAGGACCCACACAGGGGACGTTAGTTTGGGGGCCCCACAAATACTTTTTTGTCATCATGTTGGAGTATTTTCATGGTCATTATTCCTGTTAGAAAATACGGGGTTTTTGTGGACATAGGTGGCATTTCCAGTAGAAGGGCTAATGGTGTCAGTAGTGAGGTTAGAAGCTCCTTTCTGAGTCCAATCTTAACACTGGATCCCACTCAGCTGTGGACATTTTCAGGGACCTCAGTGCCTGCGCGCTCTGCGTGGCGCTTTGTGGTCCGACTCCTGGCTCCCTTGTGCCTCTGCTGGCCAACGCTAGCTCCTCACAAGGAGCCGTGTCCCTGGTAGTGCAGCCTGCTCTGAAAGCCACACAGCCTCCACACACAGCGCACACACGTGTGCAGTGCGGGTTCCCCTGCGGTTTACCTTCCTTCATCCATTCTGTTCTCTGACTCTCAGGTGAGTCGCTCGGCCTGTTTAATGACAACACAACTGATCTGTAAATTGTTACGGTCCAGGGAGGCAGCTGCGGCCGTGGATGTCAGGGCGTGGCCCCCCATACTGGACACAGGTCAGTCCTCGAGCGCGCTAGCACAGTTCCTTCTCTGCTCTCCCATTAGGTCAGCTGTGCTAATAGCTTCGCTTTGCTCTCCAGATGATTTGCCAAAGAAGCGGCCGGCCCAGATCTACAAACCCTCCAACCCGGACACGCTGGCTTACCTGGATTTCAGTGTGTCCACGACCGGAATGCTAGCTGGAGTGAAGGTGAGGGTTGGTCTGCCCAGTGTGCAGTGAGCCCCCGCAGTGATGGCCATCTGTGTTCCGCGTGAATCGTGGAATGAGGTGTAGACACGTGTTTCATTCAAGCTATAAAATGTGTGGACACTTCAGTAGTAACCTAAGCTGACTGCTTCTTTCCAAATGTTCCAACTTTTTAAAAAAAATGTAAACAGCCTGACTCATCCCTACTGAAAAACTGTATGGGTTTTTCTTCCCTCCTGCTTCTCAAATCCAAACATTCTTTCTGTTGTAAAACTGCATGAGAGCTTCTTGCTCTTTCAGGCATCCCTTATCACTCGCTAGAGGACTGCTCCGTGCAGCTGCAGGGACCCCTTTGCCTGTGTGGTGCCCTCTGATGTAGGGCCCTCCAGGCTCAGGAACGCCCTTAGTGAGGAGCTGTTAACTTCCCTGTAGCCTCAGGAAGCCCTTCCCCTCTAACCTCCCTCTGGGGTCTGACTGCTAAGTTTGCATAATTTAAAAGTGGGCATCTTAATAGGTGAGGTTATATCTCATTATATTTTTGATTTGTATTTTCCTAATGATTAGTGACAGTGAGCATCTTTTCATGCAATTATTGGCCATGTGTGTATCTTCTTTGCAGAGATGTCTATTCAAGTCCTTTGCCCATTTAAACAAGTTTTTTTTTGTTGAGTTTTATTTTCTCTATATGTTTTGGATATTAATCCTATATGAGATTTAAAAATTTTTTCTCCTGTTCTTTGGGTTGACTTTTTTTTTTACTCTGTAGACGGACAGTGTCTTTTGATGCACAAAATTTTAAATTTTTGTTGAGTTCAACGTTGTCTATTTTTTTGTTGTTGGTGGTGTTTGTGTCTTTCCTGTCATATCAAAGAAAACATTGCCAAATCCAATGTCAGAAAGATTTTATCCCATTCTTTTGTCTAGGAATTTTATTGTTTTACATTTACGTCTTTGATCCATTTTGTGTTAATTTTGTATCCAGTGATAGGTAAGAATCCAGCTTTATTCTTTTACATGTGGATATCCAGTTGTCCCAGAACCATTTGTTAAAGAAACTGTCCTTTATCCAATGAGTGTGGTCTTGGCACACTTGTGGAAATTGTTTGACCATATATAAAAGTGTCTGTTTGGGGGCTATTTTATTCCATTGTTTTAAGTGTCTGTCTTTATGCCAGTACCGCACTGTTTTGATTATTGTAGCTTTGTAGTAAGTTTTGAAATCAGGAAGTATGGACCCTCCAGCTTTGTTGTTTTTCCAGAATGTTTTGGCTATTCAGGTTTTACTGAGATTCTATATGAATTTTACAATGAGCTTTTTTTTTATTTCTGCAAAAAAATCATTGAAATTTTTTATAGAAATTGCACTGAATCGGTATTGTTTTGAGGAACTACTGGGTAGTATCTGTGACTATAGGATATGTTTCCATTTATTTATGTCTTCTTTAATTTATTTCAGGAATGGTCTATAGTGTGCATTGTATAAATCTTTCACCTCATTGATTAAGTTAATTCCTAAGTATTTTATTCTTTATGCTATTGTAATGAGAACTGTTTTAATTAACTTTTCAGATTTTTCATTTAGTGTATAGAAATGCAACTGACTTTTGCATGTTGACTTTTTTCCTGGTAATTTGCTGAATTCATTTATTATTTGTAGCAATTATTTTGTGACGCCTTTAGGACTTTTTACATATAAGATCATATCATCTGTGGACAGAGATATTTTTATTTCTTCCTTTCCAATTTGGATGCCTTTTATTTATTTTTTCTTACCTAATTGCTCTGGCTGAAATTTCCAGTACTATGTTAAATGGAAAGGGTAAAGGCAGGCATCCTTGTCTTGTTTCTCATCTTAGAGGAAAAGTTCAGTCTTTCACAGTTGAGTATGATATTTGCTGTGGGTTTTCATATATTGTGTTTATTGTAGTGAGGTACTTTCCTTCTATTCCTAGTCTATTGAGTGTTTTTATCATGAAAGGATGTTAAATTTTTTCAGATACTTTTCTGCATCAAATGAGATGATCACGTATTTTTTCCCCTTCATACTCTTAATATGAAGTATTACATTCATTGACTGTCATATGTTGAGCCATCCTTGCATTCTAGGAATAAGCCCACCTGGTTATAATGTATAAGCATTTTATTGTGCTGCTGAATTCCATTTTCTACTATGCTCAATTATACGTTGAGGTTTATATTCCAGTGTTCATAAGGCATATTGATCTATAGTTTTCTTTTAGTCTCTTTGTCTGGTTTTGGTACCAGAGTAATGCTAACCTCATAGAATGAGTTAGGAAATGTTCCCTTCTCTTCAGTGTTTTTGGAAAAGTTTGGAAAGGATTTGTATTAGTTTTTCTTTAATGTTTGGTAGGATCACCAGTGAAGCCATCAGGTACAGGGCTTTTCTTTGTTGGAATTTTTTTTTTTTTCTGATTTGATCTTTTTACAAGTTAGAGGTTCATTCAGATTTCACATTACTTGTGATTTAGTCTTGGTAAGTTTTGTGTTCCTTTTTTTAAAAAAAAAAAAATTTTTGTTGTTTCAGAGAGAGGTAAGGAGAGAGAGAGATAGAAACATTGATTGGCTACCTCCTGCACGTCCCCTATTGGGGGTCGAGCCTGCAACCTGAACATGGAATTGAGATAATGCTGGCCTCTTGATTTTTTTTTGGAATTCTTTGAGAAGGATAGGTGTTAGTTCTTCTTTGAATATTTGGTAAAATTCACCTATGAAGCCATCCAGTTCATAACTTTTGTTTGTTGTGAGGTTTTTGAATTACTGCTTAAATTTCACTAGCTGTAATTAGTTTATTCAGAATCTCTGATTCTTCCTGATTCAGTTTTGGAAGATTGTAAGTTTCTAGGAATTTGTCCATTTTGCCCAGGTTGTCCAATTTGTTTATGAATTTCCCTCTCAACACTGCTTTTGCTGTGACCCATAGATTTTGAGTTGTTGTGTTCTCATTTTCATTAGTTTTAAGTTATCTTTTGATTTCTTCCTTGATCTCATTGTTGACCCATTTATTGTTTAGTAACATCTTATTTACCCTCCATGTCTTTATGTTTTGGTGTTGTACTGTGGTACTGTGTTAAGTCCTCTATTTCTTTACTTACCTTATGTCTAGTTGGTCTGTCCATTATTGATAGTGGTGTATTGAAGTCTCTTATTATTGTAAAGTTACCTATTTCTCCCTTCAGTTCTGTCCATTTTTGTTTTATATACTTTGATGGTTTCTTACCAGGTATATAGATGTTTATAATTGTTATATCTTCTTGCTGTATTAAATCTCTTATTAATATATAATGCCCTTTTGCCCTTTTTTATCTCTTGAAACCTTTTTTTATTTAAAGCCTATTTTTCTGATATAACTACCTCTGGTTACTATTTGCATGAAATATCTTTATCCATCCTTTTACTTTCTAACTGTGTCTTTTACTCTAAAATGAATCTCTTGTAGGCAGCATATGGTTGGATCATAGTTTTTATCCATTCTGCCAATTTCTATCTAGATAGAGAGTTAATCCACTTATATTTAAAGTAATTACTGATAAGAAGAGACTTCTTTCATCTTGCAGTTTTCCATATGTCTTAATAGCTTTTCTGTTCTTCATTCCCCATATTACTTCCTTGTTTTGTGCTTAGTTGATTTTTTTCTAGTGAAACATATGAGTTCCTTTCTCATTTCCCTTTGTGTATATTCTATAGCTATTTTTTTGAGGTTACCATGGGACTTCCATTTAACATCGTAAAGTTATAGCATCCCATTTTGAGTTTATAGCAGCTTAACTTCAGTAACATACGAAACTGTTCCTGTACAGCTTTGCCCCCACCTTCTTCAGTTGTCAGTGTCACAAACTTATATCTTTATACATCGTGTGGCCCCAAACATATGGTTATAATATTTTAAATGCATTGGTCTCTTAAATTATGTAGGAACAAAATGTGGAACTTAAACCTGAAGTTAAAAAACTTGTTGAAATTATACTAGCTTTTATAATTGCCCTTTAGATACATTTACTAAGATCTTTACTTGTTCAAATGATTTTGAGTTATGTTTAGTGTCCTATTTCAACCTGTAGAGATCTCTTGAGAATTTCCTTTACTCAGATTACTCAGATTTAAAAGTAATAAACTCCTTCAATTTTTTTTAACCTAGGAGTATCTCTTTTTTCCTTTCTTTATTAAGGTATTACATATGTGTCTTTATCCCCTCATGGCCCCCCCACCCCACTCACATTCATGAACCTAGGAGTATCTTAATTCTCCAAAATTAATTGCAGTTACCATCCAAGACTCCCCTAGAAGTTGTAAGCCTTTAATAAATCCCAGAATTCCAAACTAGTTATATGATATTCTTCTCTGCAGTTGTTATCCAGGTGGGAATATAAGTTCCTGCTGCTTCATGCTTCATCTTCCCAGAATCCTTTCCTCTGTTTTTTCAGTAGAATTTGAGGTGATTTGCAATATAAAATGAAACAATTACTCAGAAACTTTTAAAAGTAAAGATTAGTTTTCAGACCATTTAAAGTAGTTATGGTAGTACTGAAATTAGCCTTCTACTGTCATAGCCAAAAGAAAACACACTTTTGATCATACATTTTCATGATCTACAGAAATGGAAGCTATAATATTAAATCTTTGTTCAATGAAGCTGTTTCTGCTTGAAACAGATAAAAGAATCTACATTATTACTTCATGGTGATTCCACTTCATGTAAGTATAGATCCTAGAAATCTCAGAGAGAGATGAATAACTAAACTTTTTCTTAAATTTATAGAAGATTTTTTTAACTTTGGACTACTAAATGTGTTAGATGAGTACTTGAACTGAAATATATTTGTGATATCATTTAATGAAAAACCCATATGCTTTAAATACTGACGGGCTTAAAGAGAGTTGAAATTATCTGGCTTATTATCTCCTCCAGAGAGAAAGCCCTTCTACCTCTGATTGCACAGGTCACCATTTTTTTCAGGAAGAAATTTTGACTCAATTTCAGGTTTTGTACAAGAATGTCTTTGAGTATTCAATTAGATACCAAAAGTTAAGAGAGGCAAGCTTATCCAGTAAACTGTTTTCCCCATAATGGCACTATGGAATGCCTGACTTAGTGTAACACCCATGAGTATTTGTTTATATGTTCAACTTAAGTTTTTAATACTGCCTGCTTAAAAGTGTACTTTAAACTCTGAAGGGTCCTATAGATCTTAGGTACACACTTGCTCAGTGTCATCAAGGCAGTCAGATGGAGAACTCCCATAGAGCACCTACAGTTTCCTTTAGATGAATCACTCGTGGCCTCTGCACAGGATAGTTTAGCACTCATGGTGCTCTTCCTTCCATGGAGTGTGCTCTCCCACTTTCCTGATCACTTTCAGTTGGTGTGTGCCCAGGGCATGGGCACTTCCTGTAACTTCAGTCAGTCCTGCCTGAGATCAGTCACAGATACATCCTGACGTAAGCACAGGTGACCTCATCCCCGGTCCCTCCATGTTCATTTATCCACTCTCAATGTGTCTTTGAGAGGAGAGCATTAAAATTTGTTGTCCTTGGCATTGGGAAGGCTAATTCTTTATCCAAGTACAAGTACAAGTACACCTTCATAAGAATTGGGAGTTTTTCTTCTTCTTTTTTTTTTAATCTTTATTGTTCAGATTATTACAGATGTTCCTCTTTTTTCCCTCCATAGCTCCCCTCCACCCGGTTCCCACCCCTGCCCAGGCCTTCGCGTCCCCCTCCCCCTCCCCCACTGTCCTCATCCGTAGGCGTAAGCTCTTTGTCCAATCTCTCCCCGCATCCCCCCACCCCCAGATCCCCTTCCCCCCAAGAATTGTCAGTCCACTCCCTTTCCATGCCCCTGATTCTATTATATTCACCAGTTTGTTCTGTTATCAGATTTTTTATTCACTTGATTTTTAGCTTCACTTGTTGATAGATGTGCATTTGTTGTCACTTTGTTGTTCATAATTTTTTATCTTTACCTTTTTCTTCTTCCTCCTCTTCTTAAAGAATACCTTTCAGCATTTCATATAATACTGGTTTGGTGGTGATGAACTCCTTTAGCTTTTTCTTGTCTGTGAAGCTCTTTATCTGACCTTCAATTCTAAATGATAGCTTTGCTGGATAAAGTAATCTTGGTTGTAGGTTCTTGCTATTCATCACTTTGAATATTTCTTGTCATTCCCTTCTGGCCTGCATGGTTTCTGTTGAGAAATCAGCTGACAGTCATATGGGTACTCCCCTCTAGGTAACTAACTGTTTTTCTCTTGCTGCTTTTAGGATTCTCTCTTTGTCTTTTGCCCTTGGCATTTTAATTATGATGTGTCTTGGTGTGGTCCTCTTTGGATTCCTTTTGTTTGGGGTTCTCTGTGCTTCCTGGACTTGTAAGTCTATTTCTTTCACCAGGTGGGAGAAGTTTTCTGTCATTATTTCTTCAAATTGGTTTTCAATATCTTGCTCTCTCTCTTCTTCTGGCACCCCCATAATTCAGATGTTGGTATGCTTGAAGCTGTCCCAGAGGCTCCTTACACTATCTTAATATTTTTGGATTCTTTTTTCGTTTTGCTTTTCCAGTTGGGTGTTTTTTGCTTCCTCATATTTCAAATCTTTGACTTGATTCTTGGGATCCTCTAGTCTGCTGTTGAACTTCTGTATATTATTCTTTATTTCAGTCACTGTATGCTTAATTTCTGACTGGTCCTTTTTCATATTTTTGGCATTCTCACTAAGATCCTTGAAGGTCTCACTAAGTTCCTCGGAGGTTTCTAGAAGATTCTTGAGTAACCTTATAACCGTGGTTTTGCACTCTGTATCCAGTATTTTGCTTTCATCCATTTCCTTTATTTGTGACATGTTTCTTTGTCTCTGCATTTTGGCTGCTTCCCTGTGTTTGTTTCTATGTATTTGGTAGCTTTTAAGTCTCCTTGAGTTGATATAGTGACCTTGTGTGGTAGGTGTCCTATAGGGCCCAGTGGCTCAGCCTCCCCAGTCACCTGAGGTGGACACTCTTGGTGCACCCCTTGGTGTACTGTGTGCACAGTCTTGTTGTAGTTAAACTTTGATTGCTGTTGGTATCAATGGGAGGAATTGACCTCCAGGCTAATTGGCTGTGAGGACCAACTGTGTCTACAATGGAAGAGCTGTTGTGCAGGAGACACCCTTATGGGGCAGGACTTGCTTCAGTGGGGCTTTGGTGCTCACTGAGTCTGCCCCTTGAGTATGTCTCTTATGGATGTGAAGAGTTGTAATCCAGTATGGCCTCACACTGACCACTGGGTACACTGGCTCTTGGATCTCCAAGGAGGTGCAAAGTCATCCACTGCCTGGGGCCACCCAGCAGGAGCTACAGAGAGATCTGCAGATTCCTCCTCTTTGTATTGGGCTTGGAAGTGCCCAGACTGAGGCCCAGCTGTGTAGCAAAGGAGGCTGCTGCTGCTGCTGCTGTTGCCTGACAGGTTTTAGGCTGAGAAAGGACAGGCCATTCATATACAAAAGCCACTGCACACAGCTTGGATGAGGTTTTAAATTGGGTGGGACGGAGTCTCGGGGAATTACCAGGGCAGAGCAAACAGCAATGGCTTCCAGTCAGCCCTGCACTGAAGAGGTCTGTGCATCCCCACACAGGAACAATGATCACTGCAAGCACCTCTGAAAGAAAGCCACCCTTGCGTTCCTGCCCCGATGCCAGACAGTCCAGTTTCACCTTGTATGTGTCTGGGTCTCCCTGAGTCTCACCCGGAACTGGAGTTCAGAGCAAGCAGGAGCTTGTATCTCCCTCCCAATTAAAAGAGCAGCACACCCAGTGCCAGCCCGTTCCACGGCTCTGCACCTCCTATCAGTTTCAATGCACTTTCTTCACCTCTCTAGCTGTGGAACTTCCACTCAGCCAGCTTTCCTGCAGTTGTGGATAATAGTTGTTCTGCCTTTAACTTGTAATTTTGATGTAGTTGTAAGGGACAGCAAGTATAGGTGTTTACCTATGCCGCCATCTTGGTTCTCATCTCCAGGAGTTTTTCTTAAGACGAGGTTCTAAAGAAACATTTCACCTTGGGCTCTTGGTTTGTGATGTTGGCAGGTCCAAGATTGGGATGAGTTTAGAGATTGAACATTCAACTTTTCTAACTGCATTTTCTTAATCTGTGTGTGTTTCTGTCATCCTGCTGAAATCTGTCAATGCTCGCTGATCCTTAATATCACAGAGCCCTCTGCAAGCCCCCAGCTGATGGAGGACCCTTTCTCTGCTCTGTGCATCTGTGTACTCACAGATCGTGCTCTCAGGTTTCATCTTTAAATTTCCACTAGACTGCAAGTTCCTGAGCCAGGGTGTATTCTTTTTTTATATCTCAAGAACCTAATACAATGCCTGATACATAGCAAGTGCTCAGTTAACATGTTTGTATTTGCCACGCTGAGCTGAAGGACTCGGCTCTCCGGTTACAGGTGTTGCACAGCAGGGGTTCCACAAAGGTTTGTTTCAGTTGGCAATCTGAGAATGGGAGGAAGCTTGCTAGTTAGGATTTTACTCGCTCCTGATCCAGGAGGCAGGAGGTTGAGGAATGTTTCATAAATTCAACCTTTTTTTTCTTTTCTTAAACAAACATTGTGGCTTTAAAAGCATGCTAAAAAGAACTACTTACATTCTAGAGTAATCTGTGTTACCTCGGATGATTCAATCAAATACCCGCAGTGAAACCTTCTGGGCAGGGCTACTCTCCATAAGGTCACAGTGGAAGGAGCCCCCAGGCCTGGCTTCTGTCACAGCATTTCCCTGGGTTTCCTGCCTTATTGCGATGCTCTCACAGTCCCACTCTGGGGAACACAGCACTTCCCGTTAGCTTGAGGCCTCAGGTTCACTAGAAAGTTTCTGTGAGACAGTTGATTTATTAGATATATTTTACAATAATTCACATTCTATACTGACCGCAGTGGAACTGCTCCCAGGATTGGAGAGGCCCGTGCCTGTCCCTTGCCAGTGGGCTGAGAGTGAATGTTGGCAGCTGTCACATGGTACAGCAGCCGCGTCTCACTGCACAGGGCTCTGATTCCAGCTCAGGTGTGTGCCCTTCAGCAAATGCACCATCTCTGAGCCTCCCTGAGTTGGGGCTGGTTCACCCCACATGCTCTGCTGGCCCATGTCCCCTAGCGGTGCTCTGCTGGGCCTGAGATGGATGTGAATAAGGTGTAGTCCCTGCCCAGAGAAGGGAGTGAGTGGTGACATCTCCCTGCCTAGTTCACAGCCCACATGGGGTGGCAGAGGAACCTGTGGACTAACCTGCTATGCAAATGTAAGACATGGGGACTTCAATTACTAGAGTTATTAGATCCTGGGGACATGAAAATCATGTGTGTGTGATTTTCTCATGAAAAACGGGAAGACTAATGAGAAGATAGCAGCCCACGCCCTCCTCACAAAGCCGAAGCTTGGGCACCATTGTCCCCTGCCCTGAATACTCTGGGCACTGGTGTCGGGCTCTGTGCACTCAGTGGGCCCTGCTGTCTTGCAGATGTGTCACGCAGCCACCAGTGCCTTCTGCCGATCCATTAAGCTGCAGTGTGAGCTCTACCCCTCTAGAGAAGTGGCCATCTGCTTGGACCCTTACTGTGGACTTGGGTTTGTCCTGTGGTGCCTCTGCAGGTGAGTGTCCCTTTAATATCTTTAAAAGAATAAGTAAATCCCATACCTTCTCTTGCACTCGGTCCCTGTTCTGCCCCTGCTCAGCCAGGCTGTCATGGTGTCATCCTGAGGTGTCTGAACCAGTCGGTCTCCGTGAAGTTTGCTGAAACAGAGACGGTGGCCTCTGGGGACATTCTGAGAGCTGTTTGTCAGGGGCCCATGGTTTCCCAAGCAGAGCACTCCCAGGCCTCAGGCTTGCTTCTTTCGCTCTTAAATCCTAGCAAAATCCCTGGCCTGGGATTTGGATTAAATCAGCTGGTGTGGCAGCTGCTCTCCTCCTTCAGGCTCCCCGCTGATGCAGGTGATGTTGGGGGGCGGCGGGGAGGGGAGCTGCCACTGAGGGACAGCCCGAGCCCAAGCTCCTGCCAGGTATTTACAGATTATACATATATGTTCCTTGTAGAAACTTTAAAAAATACAAAATACTATAAAGAAGAAAATAAAGCTTCGATAATCATACCACCTAGTGATACCAAGAAATAGTCACAATTAGCACTTGGCATGTAGCCTTTGAGAGCTTATTTTCTAACGCAGCATAGCACCTTTTATCATTAACGTCCGTGAGTATATAAAGAGTGCTGCAGTAAACGCCAGTGCCCACCATCCAGCTGCCACGGACCAGCTTGTCATCCATGTTGCTCCATCCATCTTCCCTTTCTGCCGTCCCTTTTTCACATGGGATATTTTAAAGCAAACACCAAACACCACGTGATTTCACCCATAACCCTTCAAGTGACGTATACAGTTTTGTAAATGTGCATCAACATATTTATGAAACGGAGATGCTACTGTATGAAATCAGTCATAATTTCCGGGGGGGTTTTCTTAATAGTCTATAGTAGACATTTTTTTTCATGTTTTTAAACACTCTTCTAAAACAATGATCTTAGTGCCTTCATAATATTTCATAGTAATAGGTTGGATTAAAGCCCAATCCTATGTTTTTTAAAAACACTGGCATTCTAATTAGGACAATTAAACTTTTTTGATGAAGCATATAGAATTAAACAATAAAAAATGTTAATGATTTTTGCCGCCATCTTGAATGCAGTAGCATTGTGGGTAACTTTTTCTTGGGAAATAGTTCAGAATATACCATCCCAACAGGAGGGCCAGGGTGACCTTAGACATGTTAGGCCAACTGAGCAGGAAGCTTGTCCTACTGACCTTTTAGGACAACTGTCCGTATGCCACTTGGCAAAGGTTAAGCTGAAGCCCGTGAGTGGAGTGCCTCCTGGGCTTATAGGGTCACCAAGACAATCCCATCCAAGCAACAGAGAAGATGCTTTTGAAGGGGACGTCCCTGATGGGCATCGCAAATAGCAGGGTGGGAGTGTCTTTAAAGGAATTGTGCAAACAGGGTCGCAACAACCCTTTCCTTAATGAACGTCCTCCCTGCAAATTCACTCAGAAGTCACGAAATCAGTGTTCTGTTGATTGCCCCTGCAACATGAAAAATCAATGCGAAACTGCTGTGAACCTCTTCATTCTGAAATCCTCCATAGCGGTGGTTGGCAAACTGCGGCTCGCGAGCCACATGTGGCTCTTTGGCCCCTTGAGTGTGGCTCTTCCTAAGCCTTAGGAGTACCCTAATTAAGTTAATAACAGTGTACTTACCTATATAGTTTAAGTTTAAAAAATTTGGCTCTCAAAAGAAATTTCAGTCGTTGTACTGTTGATATTTTGGCTCTGTTGACTAATGAGTTTGCCGACCACTGCTCTATAGAAACAGATCCCAGTGGACTTGCTTTAAAAACTGGGCCTGGGAGCAGCCACTGAACAGCAGTGAGAATGCACAGCATCCATAAACGTTGTATGTTCCATTTTCCTCTGAAAGAAGTAGGGCTCCTTTGAGAAATGGCTGATTTCAAGACTGGGACAGGAAGGAAGTGCTCACAGAACAAGGGGGAAATGCCAAAAGGACCAAGGAGCCAGCTTAAAGCGGTGCCCGCTGGCCAAACGGGGGCAATCTGAGCATCCAAGTAAAGACTGTAATAGATTATAACACTTCGAATACAATGGGAAATTATCTGACCATTCAGGTATAAATAGGTGAACAGATTGAAAGCTCAGTGAGGAACAAGGATCTACATGGGAGCTGTCCACCAGGCAGCTGCCAATTATAAGGAGAGGAGAGAACTTCACAGTGGAGAAGCCTGAACCAAGAGATGAAGGTGAACCTCGCCCGCACTGGGACCAGCACCTGTGTGCACTGGGAGCCTTGCAGTGAGGAAAACTGCATCGAAGGTGCTTCACCTGAAGCTAATCCTGGGGACATCAGGCGCTCAAACTGAGGGACACACGCCAGCACAGCGGCCTGTCATCTTCATGAATGCCACCGTCACAGGGTGGGGGAAGCACCGAAGGGCCCGTCTGGACAGGGCTGACAGCCTCACTGCCCCCTTCGTCATCAGATATCAGTGAGACAACAGGCAGACCGGGAGTAGGGTCTGAGGCTTAGAGGGAAGAAATGTATCAGTTAGATTTTGATGCCTTGATTGGCTTGTGGAGGAAAATATACATGTTTGTTGGAAATACCCCCTAAAGTATTTGGGGCTGGGGGGCATCAGGTCAGTGGCTCACTCTCCAATGATTCAAGGGAGAAAAAGTTATTTTTACTTTACTTGGAACTTAAATGTTGTGATTGTTTCAGCATTGTTTTTAATTTGATACAAATAGCTTTCTGTATATCTTCACCCAAAAGTTTCCTTCAGCTAGAAGGTTGTTTATCTGAAAATCACTGACATAATAGACTTGTTTGAAAATATTTTTATAAGATCACGTATGTTTTAAAAAACATGTCAGAGATTTTATATTCACTAATTAGAAGCCCCAAATTGGTCAAAAGATTCAGTGTAACACCTGTCCAGTGTAACACCTTAGCAGGTTTTTGTTGGTTTTTTTGGGGGGGTGGGGGTGGGGGTGGGGGGATGGAGTGTGTGCCAAAAATGACATGATCATAAAATATAAATAAAGGACCCAAAACAATTTTGGAATAGAAAAACAAAGTTGGAAAACTCAGACTTCCCAATTTCAACACTTACTGTTGTAACCATGACAGTGTGGTACTGGCATAAAAATATAGATGTAGATATATAAAATAATCTACGAAATAGAATTGAGATCCCAGAAAATAAGTGTGGTCTTTTGATTTTCCAACAAAGGAGCCAAGGCAACTCAACGGGGAAAGGATTGTCTTTTCCACAAATGATGCTGGGAAAAGTGGACATCCACGTGCAGAAAGGTTACACTTATACCTAACATCATGCACGTAAATCAGCTCCAAGTGGATCATAGACCTTATAGTTTAGAGCAAAACTATAAAACTAAGAAAAAAGCATATAAGTAAATATTTCTAATACTAGGTTAGGCAAAGGGTTCTTAGGTATGATATCAAAGGTACATTTAAAAATATTGATAAATTAGACTCCAACAAAATTTAAAACTTTTGCACATGAAAAGACACCATTGGAAAAATGAAAAAGCCCTGGCTGTTGAGGCTCAGTTGGCTGGAGCATCGTCCTGTCCACCACAGGACACGTACCCAGGCTGTGGAGTTCTCCCCGGAGCCGGTCAGTGTCTCTCTCTCTCATCAGTCTCTCTCTCTCTCTCTCTCTCTCTCTCTCTCTCTCTCTCTCTCTCTCTCCTTCCTCCCATCTTCCTCTCTCTAAAATCAGTAATTAAAAAAATTTAAAAACCTCTAAAAAAAGAGAGAGAAGGAAAGTGAAAAGACAAGCTACAGACTGGGGAAAAATATTTGCAAATCATCTATCTGATAAAGTCCTTCTAACCAGATATATACAGATTCCTAAAACTCATTAATATGCAACATGATTTAAAAATAGGCAGCAGATTTGAACAGACATTTCACCAAAATACACAAATGACGAATAAGCACATGAAAATATGCTTCACATATATTAGGGAAATGCAAATGAAAACCTTTGAGATATCACTTCATACCCATTAGAAGAGCTATAACCTCAAAGACAGAAAATAAAGTGGGAGACTTATATTTCCTGATTTCAAAACTATACTGTAAAGCAAAGGTAACCAAGGATGTACAGAAATGGGAATCTCCTGCATCATTGATGAGAATGTAAAATGATGAAACCACAGTTTGCATAGTCTTAAAAGTTAAACATAAGTGTACCATATGACCCAGCAGTTCCACTGCTCGGCATTTATGGGAGAGAGAGGAAACCATGTCCACACACAGACTCGACACTTGAAGCGTTCACAGCAGGCTTTGTTTAAAGTAAAAGAGGCCAACAATCCAAATGCCCACGGACTGGTGAGTGTATAATAAGCAGTGTTCGTCACATTCACACAATGGAGTACAGCTGCCACACGGATAAACTTCACCCACACTGTGCCGAGTGAAAACAGCCAGACCCAACGGCCACACATGATATGATTGTGTCATGATTCCATTTACATGAAGTGTTCAGAAAAGGCAAATCTATAGAGACAGAAAGGAGAATGATGATTGTGGCGAGGGTTTGAAACAGGATTGACTACAAATGGACACAAGCCTACCTGCAGGGTGATGGAATGTCCTAGAACTGCATCGTAGTGATAATTATGCAACTCTGCAATTTACTACACTTCATTTAAGGCGATGCTTAAAATGGGTGGATTTCATGGTATGCGAATTATAGCTAAACAAAAGCGTCTTATTTTTATTTTAAATATTTTTTATGTATTTCAGAGAGGGAGAGAGATAGAAACATCAGTGATGAGAGAGAATCATTGATCAGCTGCCTCCTGCATGCCCTCTAGTGGGGATCGAGCCCAGGCATGTGCCCTAACCAGGAATCAAATCATGATCTCCTGTTTCATAGGTCGATGCTCAACCACTGAGCCACACTGGCCTTGCACAAAGCTGTCTTTAAAAAACAAACAAGCAAACAGAAAACAGCCTACCATTGGATTGACTGGCATGCATAGTACAGACACCAGCCTGTCAGGGGGGAGGCTCGCCCATGTGACACACAAGTGATGTGGGTCCCAGTGAGCTGAGTGGCTGCCTTGCTCATAGTGCCCAAGTCATGATAGTTTTCAATTGTTTGTATGTCTCTTCAGGTTCATAATCTGAAATCATTTAATTACAAATTTATATTAGTTAACAAAATGTCCTTTTTTTCTCTCCTGGTCAGCCATGTTTTTATTTATATTTTCCCAAATAGACTTTATTAGGTAGGTTCACAGCAAAATTGAGTGTAAGGAACAGAGTGAGTCCCTTCATTCCCTGGCCCACATGTGCACTGCCTCCCACCAGGTGGTACATTTTTTTGTAACCTAGGAACCTATGTTGACACATCATCATCACCCAGAGCCCAACATTGACCTTAGGGTTCACTCTTGGTGTAGAGAACCCAGAAGCAGACCCACATAAATATCATTACCCAATCTTTAACACAGGAGCAAGGCAACACAGTGGAGCAAACATAGTCTTTTCCCTAAACAGTGCAGGAACAACTGGAGATCCACATCTAAAAAGATGAACCTAGACTCAGAACTCACAGCCTTCACAAAAATTAGCTCAAGTGGATCAGAGACCTAATTGTGAAAGATAAAATTATAAAACTCCTGGAGAAAACCTAGATGATGGGGTTTGGTGATGACTTTTTAGATATGACACCAAAAATACAAAGCATGAAAGAAAGAATTGATAGGCTGGGATCCATTAAAATTAATAGTATCTGCTCTGCAAAAAACAGGAGAATGAAAAGATGGGCCACAGGCAGGGAGAAATATCCCCAAACTGTCTTTTTAATCATTTTGTTCTTTTTGAAGTTAAGATCTAAACCAGTGGTTCTCAACCTGTGGCTCGCGACCCCTTTGGCGGTCGAATGACCCTTTCACAGGGGTCGCCTAAGACCGTCCTGCATATCAGATATTTACATTATGATTCATAACAGTAGCAACATTACAGTTATGAAGTAGCAACGAAAATAATTTTATGGTTGGGTCACAACATGAGGAACTGTATTTAAAGGGCCAGAAGGTTGAGAACCACTGAAACTAAAATAGTTTTCATTCCAGAAGTTCTCAGAAAATATTCATTATAAGCAATCTGGTGTTAAGTAGGTTTGTTTTTTCCCACAGAGGTATTGATAGCCAGTGCCAAGTAATCAACATTGGTTAATAAATGAAACAATCATCATTTTTTGGACTGGGCAAGGAAAGGGCAAGTAGGATATTTATGAATCAAGTTTTCTGCTTGTCCTATGTTTTCTTCTTAATGTTGACTTCGGTCCTATTTATGTTGACTTCTGTCCTATTCATTTTCACAAGTATACATGACATTCTCTAGCCAAGCATAATATCACACACCACACTATCACCCTTTCATATGCTAATGCTTCTGATCAAGCCAATCATTTCTCCTGAAATTCTTGAGGAAGATAGTAGGTGATTTGTATTTAATTTTCTTCGTTTTGGATCTCCTTATGCTCTAGCATTTACGAAATGAGATGCTGGGAACAATATGGAAATGATAGATTGTTATAATAGGAATATCATCCTAAGATTTCCCCTTCATCTTACTTCCCTAAGACATGAGGCTCAAGAGCCATCAAACATGTTTGGTGCTAGCACTGAAGATGAAATAGGCCTAGGTGTGAAGGAGCAGCTGCGATAAAAGCACGCAGGGTAACCTAAGGTGTGGTGGGTTGAACAACATTTGGTGTTAACAGAAATTTGCCGCATCATCTCTCAAAGAGGTAGGATGCGTGCTTCCTGTTGGATAATTAATGATTTAGGAGAGGCATGATGTGCGGGCTTGTTAGATTTAGGCCTGCACATTAGATATTACACTTTAGATCTTTGACCTGGTACCTGATCCCACTTTGGGCCCTGAGATTGTTCTTTTAATATCCATTCAGCAGAGGTAATTTTTCCGTTATTTTTATTTCTTCCTGCTTCATGCTTCCTTGAGGCTTCTGATTGGAGTTGACACAGTAGCTACTAAGAACGGCTCTAATTCAGTCACACCAGCTGTAGTGTGCTGGCTGATTCTGCCACCCTGTGTGGCAGCTGACAGAGTAGGACTGAATGACGGTGCCCACCCACAGGAGCAAAACAAAATAACAGCTTCCAACAGTCAGTGGTGGGAATTCCCTTCTGCTTATTGTCGGTGTTCTCAGAGGCGCCCCACCTCTGGGAACAGGGTCTTAGTGGGAGAGAGGAGAGTGTTGCTGTGTCTCTTAGCTCTCACCGCCCCTGGGGAAAAAGACTCTAAGTCTTCAAAGATAGCCCTAAGACCTCTGTGAGTATGGGGGGGAGGGGGGGTCAGGAGGCCGGGGCGGGGCAGCATCTCTTGGCCCCTGGAGATAAGGAAATGTTCGTCTTCAGACCCAAGTATAAAATCCTTGGAAGGTTATTTTAAGAATAATACGGTATGCCCCAGAAGTAAGAAACAAGACTTGCCGGCCCGTATCAGTATTTTGTGATGTCGATGTATTTGTTGGCATGTTATTTGATCGCATAAATACCCTTAATCTAAAGTGATCTTGAATGACCTAAATTAATTTCCCGAGGACAATTCTCAGATGGTTCAATCCTTTGAAAAGATCACAGGAAAGGTCATTTGCTGTCTTTCCTTTTGACAAAAGTAAATGAAACTTTGGAATAGAGGAACGAAGAAAGAAAAGAAACTTGCCCCCAAATGCCCTGAAGAATAGTTTTTCTTCTAAGGGCCCTATTTAAAGTAGATTTTGCAAGCCAACCTAATTTCCTTACTTTTCTTTTTTAACTACTTTGATTCTATTGTAAACAATTTGAAAATTTTAATATCAGATTGACTTCATTCAAGAATAATTGGCTTTAGATCATGACATAGCAGTTGAGGCTTAACGTGCTCTTTTATCTATCAGAATTTTGTACCTAGAAAATCCCTTTTACTTAAATCTTAGATGGGGATTTATCTAGGGTATTTTATTATAGTGCATGACATCTATTCACATTGATTTACAGTCATAAACTAAAAAAGTAAAACCATTAAAAATGTAGATTAGACAAATACTTCAGTATTTTAAAGCCTCACTTGCCCCACCAATTGATGACAGACCAAAATATTTAGTCTAGCATTTCCCTAAATACATTCTCTAATCTAAAGGTAAAATGAAAGAAGACACGTTTTTCCTTTGTTCTGTTTGGTTTATTCTGAAGCAAAATTTCAGACCTTAAAAATTGAGTGACAAGCTTTGTCTAATTGTGCTGATTTCCTTTCGTTGACTCTGGGTGTCAGTTTCCTACACCAGCCGTAGGCGTGCTTTTTCTCAACGGCCCTTTAGTAAGTATCTGGGCGGGTTGGTGCAACGCCGGTGTGGGCCATGTTATACCCCCGGGTGGCCGAGTCCCAGGACGACTTCATTTACAAAAACGGGCAGCACTGTGGTTTGCTAACTCCTGTTCTAAACTTCCAGGCCTTCTACCAAAATCCAATTCTATGCTTCCTGCCGGGAAGGAGACCCCGCTTGCCTTTGTACCGGCTTTGAGAAACTCCGCAGCGTCACGGCTTAGGTGTTCCCAGTGCGTGCTCACGAGGGCAGGAACGCTGGATCATAACTCTCGGGTTCTTTTGTGCTTTCAGAGTGTGTTCATGAGCAGGCTTTCATTTTATGCTTCCAAGTGCCTAGGAGTAGAGTGGCTGTGACCGTCCCTCTCTGGCACGTGGACTTCGGGCATTTCTCAGGCACAGGTTGGCCCCTCTTTCGCGTCCCCGCTGACCTCTCCGTTTCTCTCTGCAGCGTGTACTCTGGGCACCAGTCCATCCTCATCCCGCCTTCAGAGCTGGAAACCAACCCCGCCTTGTGGCTTCTTGCCGTCAGTCAGTACAAAGTCCGAGATACCTTTTGCTCCTATTCGGTGATGGAACTCTGTACCAAGGGGCTGGGCTCACAGACAGAATCCCTCAAGGTAAGCAGCCCTCACCGACCCCTCAGGGCCTGGAGGGCATTTCCCGGGTCCTAGGAAAGCAGCGTCCAAGGGCGTGGGCAGGGTTTGGGGAAGTTAAAATAACCCTTCACAGAAGTCGAGGCTCACAAATTTGTTTTCACGTGCAAACCTCGTCTTATGACGTGACTATTTCGGCACTGCCACAAAGAGTGCGAGTGTGTGTCACTGATGTCACTAATTCCGTTAGGTCTTCTTGAAGGTCCTGAATTGCTTTCTCCTTTGTTGGTAAATTCAGTTCTTCAGTCCGGTTCATTTTATTCTGACCCTGGTATTCAAGTCATCAGTTTGAATTGTGCTGCTAGTTTTATTTCCCTTGAAGACCCTGATTTATAGGTCTCAATCGATCCTAACCAAAATCCATTTTCACAATTAAGTGAACAGTGGTGTGTGTGTGTGTGTGTGTGTGTGTGTGTGTGTGTGTGTGTGTGACACAATAATAGCATTTCCCTCTATTTAAACCAAGGACATTTCAACAAACATATTGTCATAGTAAATTAAGTAGCCTTTATCCAAGTAACTAGTTTTAATTTATATTCCTTCCAACTACTATGTACTGCTTCCATGCTCAGATGTGTGGGTTGCTATGTATAAATCCAGAGTATCCTTTGTGCATGTGTGCACATACAAATTAGTAAAGCAATACAATTGCTTTTCCTGAGTTTTGTTTTCTTTTTTAGACTTAATGTATTAGAATTGAACAGGAAAATAAAATGCAAGATAATTTTGATAATAAGTTACATAAATAAATGTGTAATTACTTGAAGTTATATATTTATGCAGGAAAACAAATTTATAAAACATAATTATTACTCATGTCCACCTGTATTACATTATGAAATGAATGAGTGCACTTCATCAAAATTTCTCTGTAGCTGCATAAATAACCAAAGAGAAATAATATCATAATTGAATGATTTCTAAGCACTTTACATATTGATTTATTTAACCTTTACAACAGCTCTCTGAATAAAACCCATCCTTGACTTCATTTTAAAAATGAGGAAACTTAAGTGACAGAGAAATTAAGCACCCTTTCCAAGTTCTTGCATTTAATAAAATTTGGAGCTAAATTTCGACTCTGTGACTCCAGGTCCACATTTCAAACCCCAGGCTGCATTGTCTCCCAATCCATACACGTGTAAATCATTCGTATTACTGAGATTTTACTGTTTCCTGTGTACCTGTATGTTTATAAAATCATGTCTGTATACCAATGATGGCGAACCTATGACACACGTGTCAGAGTCGACACGTGAACTCATTTTTTCGGTTGATTTTCTTTGTTAAATGGCATTTAAATATATAAAATAAATATCAAAAATACAAATCTTTGTTTTACTATGGTTGCAAATATCAAAAAATTTCTATATGTGACACAGCACCAGAGCTAAGTTAGGGTTTTTCAAAATGCTCACACGCTGAGCTCAAAAGGTTCGCCATCACTGCTGTATACTGTCAGTGTCAGCGCTATCTTGTGTGTTTCCCTCTTCGGTTCCGGAGCCCTGTGAACGCTCCCTGTACCCAACTTGCACGCGCTCTCTCTCGCTCTCTCACTCTTTCGCTCTCTCGTGCTCTCTCTCTCTCTCTCTCTCTCTCTCTCTCTCTCTCTCTCTCTCCCTCCCTCTCTCTCCCTTTCTCTCTCTCTCTCTACCTGTAACTACATCCTTGCAGGTGCTTCAAGGACGATGGGTCTGCTTGTGGCGATTGTTCTCAGACACACCAGTCACCTCATGGCAAGCGCAGCCCCTCGCTCTCACGAGGCCCCAGTGTGTGCTGACTCACTAGATTCCTCCTCCTCTGAGCTTCGCTGTTTTGCTCAGCTGACTGATTTGGTGCAGAGCAGAGGTGTGCGGACCTTAGAAACAGAGATGCCCTTGATAGGAGATTTTATCTGTGACCTTTGAAGTCTCATGGGACATAAAATGTCTTTTGCCCTAACATTCCGTTTTCCATTCCTGTGTTAGAATAGGTTTTCTCACCCTGGCCAGTGTGGCTCAGTTCGTTGGAGCATTGACCTGTGCACCTAAGGGTCAAGGGTTCAATTCTCCGTCAGGGCACATACCCAGGTTTTGGGTTCGATCCCCAATCAGGGAGTGTACAGGAGGCAGCCAGTTGATGTTTCTCTCTCACATTCATGTTTCTCACATCCATGTTTCTCTCTCTCTCTCTCTCCTCCCTCTCTCCCTCCCTCCCTCCCTCTCTTCCCTTCCTCTCTCTCTAAAGCCAATTTTTAAAAAAGTTTACTCATTTCTCTCCAGTTCCTGTGCATCCGTACCTGTAGGAATCTTTACAAATGCTCCCTTTCTTCCCCAAACCCTGTCCATTATTTTGTCCAGGACCTTGCTTCTCCTCAACCTTTCTCCTCCTCACTCTTGCTGTTGCTTCTTGCTGTTATTTAAAGCATGTTTGTAACGACATCCTTGGTAATCTGTTATCTATGTGATTGATTTTTTTTTACACATCCTAGACCAGCCGTGGGCGAACTATGGCCCGCGGGCCGGATCCGGCCCGTTTGGCTGTTCTATCCGGCCCGCGGAGCCAAAAGAGCGGAGGGTTCTCTTGCTCTCCCCTCCACTCCTTCACCAGCAGCAGTGTTAACATGGCAACATCGGGAAACACGGCCACAGCTCCTTCTTCTGAGTCCAGTTTAAGAACCCATTGTGGCCCTCGAGTCAAAAAGTTTGCCCACCCCTGGCCTAGACTGTTTCAATTAATAGCGTGGAACCTTTCGACCCTGGAAATGGACACCTGCTGTGTGGATGGGCCTGGTTCCGGAGGTCACACCCCTACGCACTTGGAAGGCTGATCTCTTACCGCTGCTGTTGTTTCTAGGCACGAGGACTGGACTTGTCCCGCGTGCGGACGTGTGTGGTGGTGGCAGAAGAACGGCCTCGAATAGCACTCACCCAGTCCTTCTCAAAACTGTTCAAAGACCTGGGCCTCCATCCGCGGGCAGTTAGCACCTCGTTTGGCTGTAGAGTGAACCTGGCCATTTGCTTGCAGGTGAGTTTTTTTTATGCCATCCGTACTGGGGTGACAGAGTCGCTGTTAATGACAGGTGTGCAACACGTGCTCAGGCTCACCCTACTTCCCTTGACTGATGCTTAGCTACGTTTAGAAGATGTGATTGGTGCACAGTGTTTCTTCCTTCTTATTGTTTTTATTCTGTATTTGTCAGTAACCATCTTACCTAGTAATAGACAAACATGTAAATTGACCGTCCCTCCACTATGCTCACCAGCCAATCAGGAGAGTATGCAAATTGACCCAACAAAGATGGCGGTTAATTTGCATAGGTATGCGCGAAGTGGCGGAGCGAAGACTGAAGGCTCCGGCTGGAGCAGCGAAGGCCTGGGTCCCGGGTGCCAGAGGAAAACTGGTGCCGGCAGCCAGGGGAAGGGAAGGCCTACTGCGCGAATCTCTTCGTGCAACAGGCCTCTAGTTGTTCATAATTAACATTCCTGGGACCTTTTAACTTTTGTAACAGGAGCAATGTTTGTCTGCAGTTGGGCTTTCTAAAGGCCAGGCACTAGACCAGGGGTCCTCAAACTACGGCCCGCGGGCCACATGCAAATACAAATATTGTATTTGTTCCCGGTTGTTGTTTTTTTGTTTTGTTTTGTTTTTTTGTTTTTTTGTGGTTTTTTTTTTGTTTTTTTTTTTTACTTCAAAATAAGATATGTGCAGTGTGCATAGGAATTTGTTCATAGTTTTTTGTTTTTTTTTAACTATAGTCTGGCCCTCCAACGGTCTGAGGGACAGTGAACTGGCCCCCTGTTTAAAAAGTTTGAGGACCCCTGCACTAGACAAATGTTTCATTGTGGCAAGAAATCTTGTCTTTTGAAGTACTTAGTTTTGTGTATGTAGACAGTGATTTCTGCAGGAAGAATTCCAAACATGAAGCAGGTTTGGCAGTTTGCTGCTATGGTGGCAATTTAGAAATTACAATTACAGCTGCACTTCTGTGGCATAGGCGTGAGGCCGCCCTCCTAAGGTAGCCTTGCATTAACCACCGCTAAAAAACATACATACTTATTTTCTTTCTTTATTAGTCTGCTGCCGAGTATCTCCACTACTCCTTTCTCTTTCTGAACTAACGTGAGGTCCAGTCCATGGCGATCACTGTGCCAGGTCGGAGGCCTGAGAGAAAGGAAGGGAAAGTGGTGTAGGAATGTTCTCCCCTGGGCCCTGCCCACAGCTTCACCCAGGACAAGCTCAGTTGCAGAGTTTGTTCGTCAAACATCTTAAAACAATAAAGGCTTGACTCACAGCAGGTGCTGGAACGAAGACCAGTTGACACAAGTCACCCTGGCCTCTACTCCCTGCCCACCCACTCTCTCTAAGTCCCCTCTAAGTCTCTCTAAAGTGGCTGCTCACAACCAACTTCTTGTCCTCATTGAACATTTCCTTGTAATCAGTGAGAAGGGCAGTAAAAACACAGATAATTTTTTTGAGTAAGTGAAGAAAATATTTTTAGTCAAAATAAACGGAGTGAGAGGGTGAAGAATGGCTTGGACACACAGGAGGCAGTTTTAGGGAGGGTGGCCAGGGAGGCTTCTCTAGGAGGTGAAGTGGCAGCCGAGTGCTCTGTGACATGAACCAAGTGCAGAATTCAGGCACAGGGGGCAGGGAGTGCAAAGCCTTGAGGCTGGTCAGCGAAACGTCCACTTTCTGTTCCGATCTTTCAGACGTTAGAAATGTGTGATGATGGCACCACACACACAGAGCCAGCTGTTATTTTGTTTTGCCCCTGTGGGTGGGCACCGTCATTCAGTCCTACTCTGTCACTCAGAATCAGCCAGCACACTACAGCTGGTGTGACCGAATTAGAGCCGTTCTTAGTAGCTGCTGTGTCAACTCCAATCAGAAGCCTCAAGGAAGCATGAAGCAGGAAGAAACAAAAATAATGGAAAAATTACCTCTGCTGATTGGCTATTAAAAGAACAATCTCAGGCAGAGCCCAGGTCTGAGGGCAGAAATCCCATGTCTCTTGCTCCCCGTGTACTTCTAAGGGGCCTGGTGCATAATAAATGTTTTTGAAAGTAATAACCAAAATACAGGTTAGCCAATCAGCAAATAATACCCATAATTTCATCTACCCAGAGATCATTAATCCCTTAATGTAAATAATAATAATAATAAACACAAAAGGCTAAAATATTCCAAACTCTGTACCTGAATATTTAAAGCCATTGAAAAATATACACTTCACTGCTGGTGGGAATGCAGACTGCTGCAGCCACTGTGGAAAACAGTATGGCATTTCCTCAAAAAATTAAAAATGGAACTGCCATTTGACCCAGTAATCCCACTTCTAGGAATATATCCTAAGAAAACAGAAACACCAATAAGAAAGGATATATGCACCCCTATGTTCATAGCAGCACAATTTATAATAGCTAAGATTTGGAAACAGCCTAAATGCCCATCAGCAGATGAGTGAACTAGAAAACTGTGGTACATCTACACAATGGAATACTATGCTGCTATAAAAAGGAAGGAATTCTTACCATTTGCAACAGCATGGATGAACCTGGAGAGCATTATGCTAAGTGAAATAAGTCAGTCAGTGAAAGAAAAATACCACATGAGCTCACTCATTTATGGATAATAAAGAACATTATAAACTGATGAGAAAGAATAGATACAGAGGCAGAGCCGAATTAAACAGATTGTCAAACTACAGTGGGGAGGGTTGGGGGGCGGGTAAGAGATCAACCGAAGGACTTGTATGCATGCATATAAGCATAAACTATGGACGCAAGACACTGGGGGCAGGGGGTTTAGGGCATGTATGGGGGGGGGCGAGGGGAGGCTGGGGGGAGATCAATTGGAAAACAAAAAGGAGACATATGTACTACTATTTGTAATACTTTAAACAATAAAAAAAAATAAAGGAAAATAAAGTTGGCCTTGTCAGCTGATAAGCTGCAAGTTCTTACAGACGGGAAAAAAAAAGAAAAAAGAAAAATATACATGGTTTTCCCTTTGGAGCAGCAGCTGCTAATAGATGTGAAATCGGTGAATGGATGTATTTGTTTCCAGTCGATTTGCTGTTTTTGACAGTATTGTTTTCTCAGTCGGGTTGTCTGTCATCCTTACTCACTGGGCTGCAGTTCGGCTCCAGGAGTTTTAGCAGAGGCAGCCTGTTGGAAGGGAGGCGTCTCGACCTCTGTCCAACGAGGAACAGAGCCACATCCAGGGGATGCGGAGTGAGTTCACAGGCTGTGGTCTCTGGCAGTGTTGTGTGAGGTCCGTGGGTGCCACCTTCCAGGGGGTTCCCTGGTCGGGGAAAGGCAGAGTGAAACAACTGACATGTTTCCATGACTGAGAATGAAGCGTATCTGACACATGAGAATGTAAAGCTATACAGAGATAAATTAGGGTGTGTGTTTTCATTTTGCTTTGAAGAATAGTTTTCATTGATGGCACCTGAACCTTTCACGATCCAACCTCAAGCTTCTCTTCCCCTCTTAACAATCTGATATGAAACGACAGTGTCTGCCGTAGAGTCATTCATGTTTTCACTTCCTGACACCCCGACCCGCTGTTCTGGCCCTGAAATGGGCTGCCGCCATCGTCATGTGTCGGACACCGCTTCTTTTCCAGGTCTCCTTTCCCATCCCTGCAGCTGGATATATCTTCTTCTGTCGACCTCCGGTGGCCCATTGTCTCTCCCACTTTATACTTTCTAGCACGTTTTATACAGACTTATCTACCCCACTTCCGGCCCTGTGCTCTGTGAAAAGCTGTTGGAGAACTCAGTGTCTCCCAAAGTCAGTCACTTCTTGAAGTGAATCCATTTCTTGGAAGTCCTGAGTGCAGTCCCTGCTCCTGCACACCCGACTCACATGAGAGAATAACCCTTCAGACAGGCCTCCTGTGTGAAGGGGGTTCATGGCAGCACTGAATGTTCTCGGGAATGGAGCACAGGGTGAAGCTCAGCAGGCGGACGTCCACCGTGCCACCTGTCACACGTCCTTGTGAGCGGAAAGCAGGGTGTAGCGCTCTTCAGGCTTCCCGCAGCATTGGCATCTCAGACAGCAGGTCCAGGCTGCACTATTGAAGAAAAAAAAAAAAAAGGCATGCACGCTCAGCCAAAAAAAAAAAAAAAAAAAAAAAGCAACACTGTTCTTTAACAAGTGTATTGGACCCTTCAGTTCTAGGCAGCATCTAGTATCTATCCCCACAGCTCTTGGAGGGGGAGTTCAGTCATTTCATTGTACAGTGAGAGAAACAGGCTCAGAGAAGCGAAGTGAAGCTTTCCTGATGGACAAAGCAGGGAGCTAAGCAGCCACAGAACACAGTCTCCCTGCTCGCAGACTATAGAATCCAGGCAGCCAGTGCTTTCAACAAATGCAGCATTTTGCAGCTTTGTTAGGTGTCAATTCTACTTGTGAGTATCCAATGAAATAACAGCTCTGTAAACTTCCGTTTTTGCAAAATTGAACTGTGTGCAGGCAGAGCAGCCTGTCTTCTGGGTTTTTTGTTTGTTTGTTTATTTAAATATATTTTATTAATTTTTTACAGAGAGGAAGAGAGAGGGATAGAGAGTTAGGAACATTGATGAGAGAGAAACATCGATCAGCTGCCTCTTGCACACCCCCCACTGGTGATGTGCCCGCAACGAAGGTACATGCCCTTGACCCGAATCGAACCTGGGACCCTTCAGCCCGCAGGCTGACGCTCTATCCACTGAGCCAAATTGGTTAGGGCCTGTCTTCTGTTTTCAACTGTTTCCTTTCCTCTAACATTTTAAATCAAAATTCCTGTTTCCGTGTGAGCTAATGGAGTAGTTCGAAAGACACACATCTCTGTGCGGAATGTGCTGTGACAGGCGGGCTTCCCTCTGCTGGCACTGTTGGCGCGGAGCGGGGTGTGGGGGTGCAGGGGACACCTACCAGGAGCGGCTTTGTGCCCAAGCCCAGAGCAGTGCTGCCATGACTTCATGGCACCTGCTCTCGTGCTGTTATGTGAAACCCTGGTGTGTGTTTCAAATAAGCAAAATTTATGAAAAATGACAAATATTGCCAGGTACACAAATGGGCAAATATAAAAATCTAAATGAGACACTCTTAAAGGTAGAAAAGTAGAAAATGGTGGCAATGTCTGTGAAGCTCTTGAATCTTGGAAACTGAGTGACTTGTTTGCCCAGGTATCATTTTGAGACAGGAATGGCCACATCAATTATTAGACATGGAATTCCATGTCAGGGCTTTAGGAATGGACTCCTAACGCCGTGTGGATGACTTTGACTTTTCCTGAACTATTGGTATGCTGTAGACTCTGCAGAAGAAAAATGTAGAAGTACGAGCCATTTGTTAAACGGAGGAATGGCATTTCCCAGCATCTTTAGCTGTTAAAAAATGACTTTAATTTAAAACGAGTTCAGTTGGTTGGATTTATGACAAAAGTGTACATTAGAAAGACCACATTAATAACTTCTGAGTTTAATTGGCTTTAACATAAATTTCCCTTAGTCCTCTTAAGAAGTGTCACTTGTTTATTAACCTCTGCCTGTAGCCACAATTACTCTTCTCAGAGTATAAGCTGAAAGGTCTTTGGTTCTATTAGATTTAGAAATTTGCTTCATTGTAACAGAAAAATTAGCATCCTGCTCACCCGCGGAAGGGAGGGGAAAATGGGGTCTTCTATTTTCCAAAACAGATTTCATTTTTTGCTCTATTAGGGAAAACCTTTAAGCCACCCGACACAGAAACTTTGTTATTTTGTAGAAAAATAACGATTCGTTTATCTGAAAGGAAAGTTTTATTGTGAATAGCTGTGTAGAAATACAGTGGGGCCTTGACTTACGAGTTTAATTCGTTCCGAGACCAAGCTCATTAAGGAGCTCGTTAACTCAAATTACTCTAGCAACTCAATGCAAAAAATCAGCGGAGAGACAGCTGGTATCTCAAAAAACTCGTTAGTCGGGACACTCGTAAGTCAAGGCCCCGCTGTAAATCAAAAGTAACAGTAAACCTTAAATCTTGAAATTCATACAATGAAAGAGAAATACAGCCATTCTGATGAGGAGAGGTAGACTCATTGATTGTTGAAAAAATCGGAGGCTCAGAGGGCGATGTAAATCTTTAGTAATTCTCAAAATAAAATGAATAGTCTTAGTAATAAGACTTCCATTAATTTGAGCTCTCAATTCATTTCCCCCTCCACTGCTTTTAGAAGGGGGAAGTGAAAGTAAACCAGGTGCTGCTGGGTGTTTATGCTCCAGGGGATTGGTCACATTCAGCTGAAACTGTCACAGCTTCTCCCACTGGTGTATGTTGTCCCAGATCATAATAATTGACACTGGAGACCAAGGGCCCCCTATTCTTAATTACCCAGAGTGTCAGTCATTCCACCTGGTAGGCAGCAGGAACCTCCTGGCAACTGAAATGAGCAGGAATCTGTCACGCTGTCATTGGTGTGCCCTCAGAAGCACGGAGGCGCTTAGGGCCAGGTTTAGGACTGTGCAGCTGGGGATCTGTACCACCAACCATCTGGCCAGGCACCACCATGAGCACATCTGCAGCCTGGCCCCCGTCACGGACACCCCACTGCCAAGGACAAGAGCGTGCTCCCTTGTGCTCTGCGTGGATGCAACTAATCAGCAGGCTTGGTTACCTACCCACAGGCTGGCTTCCAGGAAAGCCGGGAAGGAGAGCACTGGATATTTTTAGTTACTATAGAGGGACAGAGGCTCTCCTATGCAGCCAGGTTCCTAAAGTGGAGGAGTTCCCCCAAATACAGAAAGAGGGTTCAGATGCTTGGTGACCAGAAGTGAATGACCAGTGGTTACTTCAGCTCATCCTGTTGGCTGCCCAACATTAACACATACTCTTCATGCCATTCTTTTTTTTTAAATACGTTTTGATTGATTTCAGAGAGAAAGGGAGAGAGGGAGAGAGAAACGTCAATGATGAGAGAGAATCATTGATTGGCTGCCTCCTGCACGCCCCCTACTGGGGATTGAGCCTGCAACCCAGGCATATGCCCTGACTGAGAATCAAACCATGACCTCCAGGTTCATAGGTTGATACTCAACCACTAAGCCACACTGGCTGGGCTCTTCATCCCATTCTTAAACATCATTACCACTCCCCCCCCCCAAAAAAAAAAAAACACACACAAACAAACATGATAATGTAACGTTTACTAACCAATAATACATCCACCCTCTGTTCAAAGAGAACTGAAGCCTCAGCAGTTACTGAGACCAGTTTCCAGGTCCAGGGTTTCCGGGTAACGACCATTTTACCATGGATATTCTGCAAGCTGTAGACCAGATTGAACGTTCACCACCATGGACGGAAGGGAGAGGAAAGGAGGGGCGTACTCACTCATTCCTCTGTACGTTTGCATGTCTGATGTGTGCTGGGCACTGGCCATTACCACTTGCAAGCACTTGGTTGGTGCGGCCAGGTGCTAAGTATGCCTTTCCATCTGAACCTTCAGGAACTTTGGAAATAGCCCCGGGAGAGTGTAGGGGCCTAGTGGACTATGCTCAGGTGCCCAGCACTTGTTGGACTCACAAGCTTTACACCACATGTTCACTTCGGTTTGGGTAATCTCTTGGCACATGACCAAGTGATTCCTTACCAGTCATAGAACGTTTTCAGCCTTGAATCAAGAATAGAAGTGTCCGAGCTTCTCCTTTGTCCTTTAACCTCAGCAGCATCCACAGAAACAGCCGTGATTTCATGTCGTTCTGTGGACCAGAGAGGAAAGAGCTTGGTCTGCGACCCCAGGGTCTCATTACACAGGCCCAGCTCTGGTGTCCGAGCTGGAAGCAGAAACAGGAAATGTGAATGAGTGGGCGTGGCTGTGTTCCTGGAAGATTGCAGCAACAGGGAGGCCTTCTTTTTTTTTTCTTTTTTTGGCTCAGGGGTTTCTTTAGTCAGTTTGCCAATTCATGGCATGGACCACCACAGTCCAGCCTAGCAAACAAGCCAAGTTTTCACTCCCTCTGAAGAAAAAATAAAAATAAATGTATGAATGAATGAAATAGAAATTAGATGAATGGGGGAAATCAAGAAGGCAAAAGTTGAGTCTTCATCAAATTTAATAAGTCTGATAAACTTCTAGCAATACTGACTGTTAGACAAAAAAGAGACAGACTAATGGTGTCAAGTGCTGGCGAGGATGGGGGCAGTTTTGGAGCCTTGGACTTGGCTGTTGGGCTGGCACAGTTGCTTTGGAGAGCAGTGTGTCCGTTTCTTGTGCAGTTGAACATGGACTTACCCTGTGACCTAGCAATTCCATTCCTGGGTGTTTACCAAGAGATGAAAAGGTGTGTTCTCTCAGGGGCCTACACAGGTTTATAGCAGCCTGTTCATAATCGTCAAGAGTTAGGAACAGCTTGGAGTCCACTAACTGAGGCTGAAGGGCAGGAGTCGTCTGCCCGGGCAATGGAATGCTATTTGGTCATGGCAAGGAGTAGACGGCTCCTACGTGGAGCAGCATGGAAGTCTCTCAGGACCAGTTTGCTGAGTGAAGGAAGCCAGACACAGAAGTCTGCATACCATGCAAGGTTCCTGAGGCAAAGCTGGAGGCACAAGAGTCAGATTGCTGCAAAACGGCAGTACAGGACGTTTGAAGTGACGAAAACTTTCTGTCTTGACTGTGAAACTGGTTATATGACTGTATACACTTGACAAAATCAACTTGTACACCTAAGGGTAAATTTTATTGCATGCAAATTATACCTAGAGACATCTGACAGATAAGGAGGGAGGGAACAAGTTCAAGTCTTAGAAATCGGGTTCCTGATTAGCCAAGATGAAGCAGCAGGGACCAGATTTGCTCTCTCTTCTGAAGCAAAGAGTAGGCAGGTATATAAAGAAGACACTGGACCCCTGGCAGCACGAAACAGATCCCTGAGAGACAAGCTTCCCCTGTGACTTCCTCAGATTGCTGCCTTGAGAGAGTGTGTGAACTGCGGTGCAGGGAGTGGAACTGAGGCAGAGCCCCGGGTGCTCCTTGAGCGGAGGAGATGGAGCTGAGGGCTGCTACCGCCCACAGAACAGGGTGCCGGAGAGACCCTCCCCAAGTGTCCACAGAGGACCTCCCCACGTATCCAGGTGAACACCAGTCAGCATACCCCGATTAAAGCATCATTTTATATAAGGAACTAACCAAAGCCGGAACAGAACCAGCCAAAGGCTTCAAGGGAGTAGTGCTTCTTCCTCCCAGTCAGACTGAAAATCTCATCAGCCACGAGAGCACCGCTCTGGGCCCACCTAACCAACCTTAAAAGGAAGAACTACATGGGCAGTGGGAGTGGGCTGGGAGAGGTCAATGGGAGGGAAAGGAAACATGTGTAATACTTTCAACAATAAAGAATTAAAAAAAGAAAAAGAAGAACCTTGAGGATCAAGCTCTTTCCAAGTAATTTGATGTGGAACAAAGCTCAAGAATTTACAGGAATGCCCTGACTTGGTAGCTCAGTTGGTTAGCGCATCACCCTGATTCACCACAGTTGCAGGTTCTATCCCCAGTCAGGGCACATACAAGAATCAACCAGTGAATGCATAAATAAATGAAATAACAAATCTCTCCCTCCCTTTTATCCTCCCTCCTTTCCCCCCTCCTTCCCTCCTTTTCCCTTCCTCCCTCCCTCCCTCCATCCTTCCTTTCCGCTCTCTCTCTCAAACCAATAAATAAGTAAGAATTTTTTAAAGAATTTGTAGGAATACAAATATATCCAGCACCCAACAAAGTCAAATTACAATGTCTGACATCCTATCAAAAATTACCAGGCATAGCCGAAACCGGTTTGGCTCAGTGGATAGAGCGTCGGCCTGCGGACTGAAAGGTCCCAGGTTCGATTCTGGTCAAGGGCATGTACCTGGGTTGCGGGCACATCCCCGGTGGGGGATGTGCAGGAGGCGGCTGATCGATGTTTCTCTCTCATCGATGTTTCTGACTCTCTATCTCTCTCCCTTCCTCTCTGTAAAAAATCAATAAAATATATTAAAAAAAAATTACCAGGCATACCAGGAAGCAGTAAATACCAATCAAAACTGAACAAAACTGACACAGATACAGATTTTGGGTCCAAGGACAATAAAAGAGTTATTTTAACCATATTTCAGATATTCAAAAGTTAAGAAGAAACAGAATGTTGAAAAGGAAAAAAGCTGAAATTGAACTTATAGAAGTGAAAACTCTAATATGTGAGATGAAAAATATACTGGATGAAATCAACAACAGAAGAGAAGATTAGTGAACTTGAACACATAGCAGTAGAAACTTTCCAAAATAAAACATAGAAAAAATAATTTTAAGAAATGGAAAACTACAAGGGATTTAATATACATATAATTGGAGTCCCCCCCCCCCCAAAAAAAAAAGAGGAACAAGGGGATTTCAGGAAAAGTACATGAAGAAATATTCAAATTTGATCAAACTATAAACCTACAAATCCCAGCGCTCAGCTACCTCTAACATAACATGAAGGACAGTGATCAATTAAGTTGCTCAAAACCAATGATACAAGGAAAGTCTTAAAAACAGCCAAGAAAAAAATCAAGTTACACAGGAACAAAGATGAGGATGACTTAAAATTCTTTATCAGAAATGATGTAAGAAAGAAGAAAGCAGAGAACTTTCTATAAATACTGAGAGAAAAATATTGGCAACCTAGAATTTTATATTCAGTGGAAATATTTTTGAAGAGCAAAGGCTAAATAAAAACTTTTTAGCCTCACAAATGCTGTGAATTTACCGCCAGCAGACCCACACAATGAGAAATATGAACAGAAATCCTTTAGGCAAAAGAGAAATGATACTAGATTGAAATCTAGGTCTGCACAAGTAATGCTGGAAATGGCAACTGCATAGGTCAACTTGCAATATTTTTTTCTTGTTATTTAAATCTCTTTAGAAGGTAGTTGACTACTTTCATAAAACCCGTAATATATTGTGCGATTTATAACATATGAAAAAGCCTTACTGTATGAAAACTTCCCAGAGGTTGAGAGGGGAGAAGTAGAAGTATACTGTCTCTACTATTGTAAGGTTCTTATACCATATAGACTGTGATATATTGAAGATATATGCCTTAATAACCACTAAATTCAAACTTTTTAAAAGTTAAAGCTAACACACCTACAGAGGACATAAAATGGATCTATTAAAATATATTCAATATACAAGAAGACTTAAAGGAGGAAAAATAGATGGAATGAATTTTTTTAGAAATGCATAAGATAGATTTAAACATCTTAACATCAGTAATCCACTCCATGAGGTTGGATTCTTAAAAAGCAATATCCATATATACATAGCCTACAACAAACTGAGTTTACCTTTTTTTTTTTTTCTCAACAAACTGCATTTAAAAATAAAGACACAGCTCTGACTCAGTTGATTGGAGTATCAACCTATATACCAAGAAGGTTATGGGTTTGATTCCCTGTCAGGGCACATACCTGGGTTGTGGGTTCAATCCCAGGTGGGGATATGTTCAGGAGGCATCCAATCAATGTTTCTCTCTCTCTCATTGATGTCTCTCTCCCTCCCTCTTTCCCTCCTTCTCTCTCTCCCTTCCTTCTCCCTCCCTTCCATTCTCTCTCTAAAAAAAAACACAAATCATTGTATTTATTGACCATTTGTTTTTCTTCCACGGGCTGTTACTCATTTTCTTTGTCTTTCCTTTACTTTCCTTCCGGTCCTTTCTTTAAGTATTTGATGATCTTTAAGTACTTGGGAACAGTTCTATGCATTAGGGATCTCCTCATTTAAAGAAAACCTGGCTTGCTGAAACCGGTTTGGCTCAGTGGATAGAGCGTCGGCGTGCGGACTGAAAGGTCTTGGGTTTGATTCCGGTCAAGGGCATGTACCTGGGTTGCGGGCACATCCCCAGTGGGAGATGTGCAGGAGGCAGCTGATGGATGTTTCTCTCTCATCGAAGTTTCTAACTCTCTATCTCCCTTCCTCTCTGTAAAAAAATCAATAAAATATATATATTTTAAAAAAAGAAGAAAACCTGGCTTGCATTCCTTAGCAAAGATTTTGCTAAATAAGCACTCCTAATATGTATCTTGCGATCTCAGATTGTTATACCTTAGGATTTTTGAAATTTGGGAACACCTACATGTTAACTCCCTGTCTCCATCTCCAAGTACCCTTGACAGTGGAGCAGATGGTCTTGTTCCAGTGGCTGTGTATGTTTCTTCCACACATCTGTAAGTTAGGAAATTAGTTCCTAAACATCTGTATTTTTTCAAGATATAACCTTGAGCCATTATAACAAAAGTTATGAATTAGATAATATAGAGAGAATACTGACTTTTGTTCCAATTAATATTTAAAGTTCAAGGAATGACAAAGGACACTATTTTAAACCACTGCATTTATCGTGAAGAGATCCAGTAAAAGTCCTCCTTGCCTTCCAAGTGCATGCACCTTCACTGGCCCTGTTCTTCGCCATCTTCGAGTCCTGCCTGTTTCCTAAACATAAAGGTGCTGAGAGAAAGCAGTAGCCATGGTTACCATCACGAAGGGAGGAACAGAGAGGAGGTCAGATCATCATTTTACCTCTGGAACCATTGGTTTTTTTATAGACTCACTTCCTAGTTGAGTAGTGGTAGTTTCTTCATCTGGCTTTGTTTATCACCAAGTTAAGACAACTGCTGTATTGCTGCCCTTGTCAGCGCTGGAATCCGCCTGGTGCTGTGACTGTAGGGAGAGGGCTCCGTGGGGCCATACAGGCACAGCAGCGGCATCAGTCCAGGGGCCACGGGATGACTTCCACCCCTCCTGCATTTCTGGGAAAAACAGATTGTATCAAAGGACTTGGCCTGGATTGCTGCTTTCTGGAGTTTTACCACCATGCCAGTATGGGTAATTTAATAGGGGTAGAGATGGGTACCAAAATCACGGAAGGTGAAAAGAAAATGGCAGGAGGTGTCTTCGGGGTCAGCAGGCATGAGGAACTGGCACAGGATGCTGAGTAGATCACCTGTGAGCCTGGTGTCCTGGTGTTTGGTCCTTTCATGCTGCAGAAGTCCTTTGGCCTCTTTCTTGTACCTAATCTTGTAGGTGAGAAGTTTAGATGTAAAAGCTTCCAGGTTCCCTTCATTACTGTGATAGGAAACTTGGAACTGTTTCAATGAGGAACACTCAGCTTTATAATTCATACTCCTTACTTCTCTCTGAAAAGAAAGGTAACTTTAAAAAGGTACCATGAAACTTTACTACCCAGTACTACCACTGAACCTTATGTGATTAAAAAAGAAAGAAAGAAAGAAAGAAAGAAAGAAAGAAAGAAAGAAAGAAAGAAAGAAAGAAGTACTTATATCTGTGTGTCCATGGCAGTCACCTATTACTTTATTCTGTTGCTTTGTGGGTATGTTGGCATCTTTTTAAGATTTTTTTTTTTTAGCCTTTAATGGTATAGTGATTGATTTTGACAATTTCCATATTTGACATTGATTTTGATCTTCTTTTTACTTTGTTCCCCGCTTGTTGCATTCTCCTCCCTCCCCCTTCCTCTTCTTCATCCCGTTTTTTATTATTGGGTTGTTTTGTTTCTGTGTCTGTTGTGTGTCATTTGTTTTTGGTTTCTGTTGGCCTGGTGTTCTCTCCTTTCTCTTGTTCCCCACCTCCTGCTGCTGTAGCCCCACAGGCTGTGGAAGCTGGCCCAGCAGGTAGGCATTTCCTCTTCATCCACGCCAGTGCCTCCCACCCAGACCGACCTGTCAGCTTCCTGCAGTGGGACGGACTAGGCGTTGAGTGCACAGTCTGACTGGGGTTTACAGACCTGGTAGGGAGGAAGACGGATGCCCAGGGTGACGTCATTCCTCAGATCTGTCCACGCGTTGTGTGACAACTGCTGTGCTTGCATTCATTGCACAACATTAGTGACCTCTTTGCCATTCGGAGGCATCTCCGTTTTACTTCACTTTCTACTTTTGGTGACCCGTCTTCTGATTGTTCACGTATTCGTTGGCCCTCTATGGTTACGTGTTTTGCATTACTGAGAGCATCAAACCACTTCTCCACTCAGCGCTGGCCTGTGACACAGCTCCACTCAGTGGTCCCAGGTTAGAAAGAATGCTCTTGGCTTGCACTGCAGTAAGCTTCCCGCTAGAGCTGGCTGCGTGTGCTCTGTCCCTGGTGAGATCCCAATGACCAGGACTGTTCAGTGGGACAGTGTGTCTTTATGAGGGTGTCTTTATTTCTCTTTTAAAAAATACATAAATATGCTTTTGGTACAAGATTTAAATTCTCTCCCGAGGAATTTTAGTTCTTCAAACAAATTCTGAGGGTGCCCTCATTCCTTGGCCAACTTGTTTTAGGTTCCATCTTTTTCTACGCAGGGCATTGCATTTCCTTCCCGAGAAATGTACGTAGATGTTTGGCTTGTCATGTAGCTTTAGTGACATTGCTCTCACATGGACAGAGCTCACTGGTTAGAGGTCAACTCAGCACATGTTTTGAAGGGATTTATGGTACAAGTAAGATTTCTGGACCCCTGCGTTAAATAAGCAGCCAGATAGCTCAGGCCACAGACCACCGAGGGCTGCCCAGCTGACTAGCGGTAAACGCACCACCTCCTGGGCCTACATCACGGGAAAGTAACCCCCTGCAGCTGGAGGGAAACCGAGACAGAAGTAGAACTAAAAGGAACAAGATAGCTCTTGTCTCTTCTTCCTTAATCTGTCCGTTTCTGTACATGTTCTCCTTCAGTATCTTGAGCTCTAGATACTTTTGGACGCACCTGGTCAAGTATCTCAGCAAATGAAGCTTCATATCCTGACGGCCTGCTTTGGCAGGCAGACGTCTCAGCAGTTTCAGACGTCTTTTCTTCGGGAAGATGTGTGGCGTGCCTCTTTTCTTACCTTGATAAGTGTGACTGGCAGTCAAGCTGCATGAAAGCCCAGTGTTACTCTATTAAGTTCCTGTCGGAATTGAGGTTACCAAACTGAAAGTTAACAGGTATCGTAGAGAGTGGTGGTTTCAGTGCTTTTAGATTTTATTCCATTTCAGATGTCACCGAAAATGTGCTTACTAGCTTGTAGGAAACAGACCCAGATTCCTCCCTCACATACACGTGTTAACCGCACTGTGTCCTTGCTTGCAGGGGACCTCAGGACCTGATCCAACCACCGTCTACGTTGACATGAGAGCGCTGAGGCACGACAGGTACGATGCACTTGTGATGTTTCCAGGTGTGCGAATCCCCGTCTAGAAAAGGAGGGGCAGCAATGTTTACCTGCCCCAACCAGAAACGCCTTATGAATAAAGCAGTGGAGTGGGCAAGTCGGCTTGAACTCAAACTCTCTCCACATTGTGTTTTGTTAACATGCCCAATAGGCCAATTGACTTTTTGTCTTAAAATGCACATGGAGTCCTGGCCGTGTTGCTCAATGGTTAGAGTGTTGGCCCAAGGACCAAGGGTCACGGGTTTGATTCCCAATCAAGGACATGTACCTGGGTTGCAGCTTCAAACCCCGACCCCTACTGGGGCACATGCAGAAGGCAACCAATCAATGTTTGTCTCTCACATAGATGTTTCTCTCTCTCTCTCTCTCTCTCTCTCTCTCTCTCTCTCTCTCTCTCTCTCCCCCCCCGCTTTTCTCCCTCCCTTCCACTCTCTCTGAAAATGATTGGAAAAAAATATCCATGCGTGAGGATTAAAATTTAAAATTTATATATATAGATTTGCTGCACCATAGCCAGGTGTGATCAGAGTTGTTTTTTCTAAGTTTAACCAGAGCACTTGATTCTTTTCTTCGACCATTTCAGTCAGGCACCATTTTGCACTTCATAAAATAACATTTCTTTACATGAATTGAATTTTTTTGTAACCGAGTATCCATGAAAAACAAAAATACAAGTCAAACCCACCGGTGTATCTCAGTGGTTGAGGGTTGTCTATCTATGAACCAGGAGGTCATGGTTAAATTCCCAGTCAGGGCACATGCCTGCGTTGTGGACCCAGTCCCCAGTAGGGGGTGTGCAGGAGGCAGTAGATTGATGATTCTGTCTCCCCCTTCCTCTCTGAAATCAATTTTTAAAAAATCCTATATAATAAAGAGGTAATATGCAAATTGACCCTCACACCGTTATGCCGTCACAAGATGGCATCTCGCACAGCGGGGGCGGGGCTGGTGGCCGCTCTGTGCAGCCCAGAGGCAGGGCATCAGGGAGGCACTCCAGGACTCGGGGGGGGGGGGGGGCGGGCGTGCCGCAGTGCGCTGGCCACGTGGGGCGGGACTCTGGGCAGTCACATGGTGCGGGGGGTGGGGAGGTCCCAAGTCTCGCGCGATTTCGCGCGATGGGTCACTAGTGTATATATACTTTAAAAATAACACAAGTCAAGTTACCATTCTGTGCAGCTTCCTGAGCGGCCTTGAGCAAGAATGAAGGCTGGTGGGTGATGTAAGCCCTCAAGGAACTTGGTAGTGCCCAGGGAAATACTACTTGCCTGCCTGGGCCTGTAGCCCTTGTTTTAGGTCCTACTGTGTGAAGGGAATTGAAGAGGTTGGAGGCCATCTGTGGGAGCCCCTCGGGGGCTGAGGGCCCACACAGAGGGCACGAGCTGCACTGCAGCAGAATCCCATCTGGGACATTTCCAAAATTCAGAAACTTAGCTTGGAACAGATCAGGTATCTAATGCATATAAATTTCCAAATGGAACATCTAGGCTTTAAAACAAACCTACTTTACTCCTTATAAAAATCATTTGAAAATAACTTTATAACTTCACAAGGTGAGCAGTAGCTCCTGAAAGACCCTGTGTGGGTGACATTCAGGTAGTTGTGTCTGGCCTGGCCCCCAGTGCACAGGCGCAAACACGGTAAGGCCATGGAGATGAGAACTCCTCACCTTCAGGACTTGGAGAGCGGACTACAGGGTCAAATCCATTTATCTACAAGAATGGTTGTCATAAAGGGCAGGTGTCCAGTTCTGAATTATGACTGCCCTGGAATGTCAGGATGGTTGAGAGCAGGGACTTAGGGGATTTCTCTTTCCTGGAAAAGGACAAAGATGCAAAAGACTCCTTTCTAATGACGTTTGGACCCAGCCTTTTAGCCGTGTTCAGTGTGGCACGTCTCCCTGTTGAGAAAAGTGAAATAAAATTGGAACCAGCACAGTATATGACAGTGAGGTAATAAAATGTCAATATCAGACCAATATCTGCTCTAGAAAGAGCCGGGGGACATGAGTTCTCGGGAAAGCGTCTTGGTGACTCACTAATTCTCTGAGCCTGGCGAGTCCATAACCCTCTTAAGGGACAGTGTTCTCCCTAATCTGTAAGTAATCTCCAATGCATGCTTCTCCCTAACGAGGTCCCCCAGTAGGAGGGGCAGTGCTTTGTGCACGGGGTTGCTGTGCGGCCGTGTGTTCTAAAAGATAACCGTTAGGAGCAGCAGCGATCACTGCGGTCAGTGGTGGCGCTGATTGAGCAGGCAGCCCAGCTCCCGCCGGTCACACAGCCCCTCCGCCGTCCAGGCCTCGCCCAGGCAGCCTTCAGAACCCCCTGCTCCCCGTGTTCTCAGAGGCTCAGGCACTTCCTCCAGCACCCCTCCCCCAGCCTTCTGGCGCATAGCGGAGGACGGCCGGCTGGGAGCTGAGGGGCGCTGTCAGACCCCAGAAATGTTTGCTTCTCGTCTTCGTCTTCCTCAGTGCTTGACTCAGAGACGCCAAAGCACCCCAGTCCCTGGGTCAGACGTGACAACAGCTTCCGTGCTTCCCGTCCCAGAGCACATTCCCCAGGGCTCTCAGAGGCGGGGCTCCTCCACTGCCTTCTTCCCGGTGCCGGCACAGGGCCCAGCGCCGCCCGCTCCGTGCTGCCTCTCGCTGGCCCTCTTCCTTTCACTCTTTTCCCCCACAGCCTGCGATGGGAGGTTCGGACCTGAACCTACTGACCAGGTATTTCTGTCTCAGGCACCGGCCCTGGTGTGGCTCTGGGCAGCAGGGCTGGGCTCCGCGTCCTGCCCCGTCCTGCTGGGCCCCTTCTCCTGAAGGCGGCAGGAACCTCAGAATGGCTCTTTCCCTCTCCTGTTGGACACCACAGCCCAGGCCTCCCATGGCGGGAGCCTTGCCTGCGCCTCCTGTTTCTGCACCTCCCCCCACTCTGTTGAAATTTTCCTCGTTCTTTCAAGCACAGCTCAAATACCGACTCCTCTGATATCCCCCTGAAAGTGTCATCGAGCGTCACATCTCCGGCATCACTTCTGACCTAATGACACGCATCAGGTGCGCCTCATGCTGAGGCTCTGGGGTCTGATCAGTCAGAGCGCAGCTCTCCCCTCTCCTGCGGCCCTTGGACAGCTCTGTGGCCTCCGCGTCCTCGTGCTCAGAGTGGCCCTGTAAAACCGGGGGCCCGGGAGTGCCAGCAGGGATAGGCGCTGTCCCGGGAGCCCAGTAGGCAGGGGGGCTGTGCTCCCCATGATATGGGGGGTGTCTTCCCCATGGAGAACTTGCCTCTCTATCCAAACCAGGTTTCCAGGGGGACAAAAGGGAGCCGCCCTCTCTCAGGCCCCAGCGGGGAGGAGGTGAAACAGGAGAGCCTTTTAAGATAGAAACCCTAACTCTCTCGTCACTATTCTCATTTTTAAAATGGGGCTTTTGTCTTCGAAAGTTGAGCTGTACAGGCATGCCTCATTTTATTGCACTTCACAGATGTTGTGTTTTGTTTTGTTTTTTAAATCTTAGAGTTTATTGAATTAATTCTTCTTTAAAAATATATTTTATTGATTTTTTACAGAGAGGAAGGTAGAGGGATAGAGAGTTAGAAACATCGATGAGAGAGAAACATGGATCAGCTGCTTCCTGCACATCTCCCACTGGGGATGTGCCCACAACCAAGGTACATTGCCCTTGGCCGGAATCGAACCTGGGACCCTTCAGTCCACAGGCCGGCGCTCTATCCACTGAGCCAAACCAGTTAGGGCAGATGTTGTGTGTTTTTTACACATTGAAGGCAAGACCCTCCACCAACGAAAACATTGGGCTTCTCTTTACTGCGACACTTTATTGTGGTGGGGTTTGGACCTGGACCTCCATGTCTCCAGTGGCTGCTGGTGCTAATATTCAGGCACAGGGTACGTTACTTTTCCCGTTGCTTTAGTACAGGGGTCCTCAAACTACGGCCCGCGGGCCACATGCAAATACAAATATTGTATTTGTTCCCGTTTTGGTTTTTTACTTCAAAATAAGATATGTGCAGTGTGCATAGGAATTTGTTCATAGTTTTTTTTTTAAACTATAGTCCGGCCCTCCAACGGTCTGAGGGACAGTGAACTGGCCCCCTGTTTAAAAAGTGTGAGGACCCCTGCTCTAGTACATTCACCTGGGAGCCCAGGGCACCTGCCCAATTACCACTTAATGTAGACAAGGTAGGCTTGCCAGTACGTGTGTGCTGTTTCCCTGAGAGGAAAAGGTTGTGTGTGAGCATGTGTGAGAGACAGACAGTAGGAGCGGGCAGGAGGACCACTCTTGTCAATGCCTGTGTCAAATTGGTTTGATTTCTACCTGATTTTCTGCCTTTGTTTTTAATACCCCCCTTTTTTGTTTCTTGGAATCAGTGGCGTTTGTTTTTCCCCAGTTGTCTGCAGGTTGCCACGAAGGACATTCCTGCCTCACATATGAGGACACTTGTTCTGCTTCTGGACTAAATTTAGTTCCTATGGGCACCGGGGGGAAACGATGAAACTGTTTTGAGACTATTTGGAGGTGACTTCGTTTTTAAAGTATTCTCTTTTTAAAATATATTTTTATTGATTTCAGAGAGGAAGGGATGGGGAGAGAGAGGTAGAAACAGCAGTGATAAGAGAGAATCATTGATTGGCTGCCTCCTGCACAACCCCTACTGGGGATCGAGCCTGCAACCTGGGCATGTGCCCTGACCAGGAATTGAACCAGTGACCTCTTGGTTCATGGGTCGATGCTCAACCACTGAGCCACACCAGCCGGCCGATTTTGATTTTAAAATATATCTTTATAAGGCAGGGAATGCATTCCTCAAAACTGTCAATATCATAAAGGCCAGAGGCTTTGGGAATGTTCCTCTTTAACAGAAGATAAGTAGACATGACAACCAAATGCAAAACCTGATGCTCAGCAGGGTCCTGTACTCGAGTGGGGAGTGCTGTGAAGGCTACTGTTGGACTGATGGACACATTTGGAATGTAGTCTGAAGATTAAAGCTTTGGATCAATGCTAAGGCACTGAAGTTGATAACTTCTGTGCTTATGTAAGAAAATGTCCCTCCTCTTAGGAAACAAACACTGAAGTACTTAGGAGTAGCACGCCCCCCACCCCTAGTACACCCACCCCTTTCCCCTCCCCCAGAGGCCTGCATCTCCTAAACTCTAAGGGTCCCCATGAGACTTAGAATCAGGGGAGCAAGGGGCAGCAACCAAGCCCCTGATCCTGTCTCTAAGGCCCCCTTTTCTCTGACGTTTCAGTGAGCTGACAGCAGCCCTGCGCGGCTCACTTCTTTCCTGTGACGTTTCTAGAGCCAAAGCAGCCCCACCTGAGCTCTCCTGGTGCTGCTTCTGTCCTAAGCCCTTCCTGTTTCCCTGTCCCCAGCTTTAATAAATGTGCTCTCCAAATAAAACTTCAAAAAGAAAGAAGTACCTAGGAGTAAAGAGCCACCATGTATTCTGCTTACCTTCAATGCTTCCCCAATGTGTGTGTGTGTGTGTGTGTGTGTTTAAGAGAGCGAGAGCCAACGATAAGGCAAATGGAGTAAAATATAAACCATCGGTGAATGTGGGTAAGGAATATTACAGGTGTTCTTTGGATTGTTTTCATTTTTGTAAGTATTCCATAATTTTAAAATCATTTTAAAGTAGAAAATTTCTTTTAAAAACAATGCACATAAACATATAAAATCTAGAAATTATTTTCAAGGCTTCTATTATCACTCAGAAAGGGCAAGGCAGTAAGACCTTAGCGGGGAGTAACAGGGACGAGTTAGGACTACTGTGGCAGACACGGGTGGATGTAGACAGAAGGGCTGTGTCTGGTGGAGCCTAAGGGTAGAAAATAGCATGGTGTCAGGAAGGGACTAGAAGCAAAATCCAGAGGTTTAGGAACTCTCCATGTCACCCCTGCCCTCTGCGCACTCTCTCTGCCCAGGCTTCTCCACAGAGGAATTCAGGCCACAGCCCTGCCACTCTTCCACCTCTGTGAGAAGGGCAGCCCACACAGGACGAGTGTCTCCTTGTGGCAGGTCCACGTTGCTGGGACGTGCGCTTGACCGCCCAGCAGGAGACTTGACCCTCCGTGAGGCCCTCACGGGTGTGCACAGCAACCTCCTTCCCAAGAAGACAGTGTAGGCGGGAGGTGGGGCGTGACACCGGGTGAGACACCGGGCAAACCGATGGCCTCCAGGCACAGCAAGGTCAGCATGGGCAGTGCTGAGTTGCATTGAGTACGTATCCTGGTTAAGATGTGGTCTACCTTCCAAAACCCAAAATGCAAATCGAACCACAGGAAAAGCGTCACATAATCTCACCTGAGGGACATCCCCCAAAACAACTCACCAGATCCCAAACTGACAGGTCGTGAAAAGCAGGGAAAGTCAGAAACTGGCACAGCCCAGAGGAGCTAAGGAGACACGATGACCAAATGTCATGAGTGACCCAGAAGAAGGTCTTCCGGCCAGAGCTGAGGAAGTGCGACTAAAGTGTGGGCTTGAGTTAGCAATGTAGTATGAGTTTTGACTCACTGACTGCGACAAGCACATTGTCCTAATGTAAGGCGTTTGTGTGTCATGAGTTAGTGGCTACTACTGGGGACATGGGAAGTTTGTCCATCCAGGTTTTTATGAGTTTAAAACGTCTCTAAAGATAAGGTTCATTAAGAAAAAAGCCAAGGAGGCCTGAAAAAGGCTATTTCTAAATGTAATACAAATGAATTTTCCATTAAAAAAAACTAATGAATGCGCCCGGCCAGCGTGGCTCAGTGGTTGAACATCGACCGATGAGCCAGGAGGTCACGGTTAGATTCCCGGTCAGGGCACATGCCCAGGTTGCCAGCTCAATTCCCAATGTCTGGCGTGCAGGAGGCAGCCAATCAATGATTTCTCTCATCACTGATGTTTCTTTCTCTCTCTCTCCCTTCCTCTCTGAAGTCAATAAAAATATGTTTAAAAAACCTTATGAATGGACGTGAAGCTTAACCAATTTATCTGGCTGTTGCTGTGGAAGTACTAGTGAGCTTGATGAGGACCTCAGGTGACATGGTCCCTTTGCACAGGACTAGCTCTCAGGAGTCTGAGCGCTGGTGGAATCTGAAACCCGCTGGGCAGCTGGCTGCGGAGTGGGGCCCTGTGGGTGCACGTATTAGACAGAAACCCGCCCGTCACAGCACTCAGCCCACACCCCCAGTCAAGGGGTCCACAAACAGACCTCAGCAGCAAGAAAAAGATGCAGAACTCCATCCGTCCTGAGGGAAGGACAAGGAAGGCTTACCAAAGTCTGGATTTGGGGAGGGAGGGCAGGTGGAAGGCAGGGCATATATATTAGAGTTGTGATCTTATAAGAGAAGAGTCACCCGACATGCTTAGGTATTTTGTTTGGACAATGCTGATGTGTTAGATAGGCTTTTCTGTCATCACTCGTTCTAAGGCGATTTTACCTGGCTTGGGGCTTTCATGACGCACCCCGCCACTGGCAGCTTTGTGGCAGTGCCCTGGGCTGGCCCCCAGGCACCCTGCAGCCTTCACTCAGTGCTGGTTCAGGGGAGACCCTCCTTCAGCAGCAATGGTCCTGATTGTGTGTGTGTGAGTGTGTGTATGTGTGTGAGAGTGTGAGTGTGTGTGTGTGAGTGTGTGTGTGTGTGTGTAAGTGTGTGAGTGTGTGTGTGTGTATGTGTGTGAGAGTGTGAGAGTGTGTGTGTGTGTGAGTGTGTGTGTATGAGTGTGTGTGAGAGTGTGTGTGTGTGTGTGTTTAATCATAACTAAAATGTTTTATTGGACACCATTAAGTGTATGAATTTTAAGCACACTCTTGGACTGGAGGCTATCCATCAGCTTGTTCAACTTCGGCAACTGTCTTGTCCCCAGTGGTCTTGTGGCCAAAACAGTGGTTCGTTTTTAGTGTTTTGTTGTCATGCTACTGTGGTGGGTGTGCGAATGTGAGTCTGTTACACGTAAGCACTAATGTTTTTGTGTGTGGCTTCTAATGACCCTCTCTCATATGCTTCGCTAGCAGCAAAGGAAATAGCAAGATGTTAACATTCAAACTCTGACAGTAAAACCTCCGTCTCATTGCCCTCGCAGCCAGGAAGCTGAGCAGTCACTAAATCCCATCACAGAACCTACATGAACAAACCTAAGCTTTTTGAATATTCAACTGCTTCCCATCTTTGGGGATTCTGAAAAACTTGTTCAGATGGTCTCATTATATTATATTGGGCCTGTTAAATGCCTCCGATTGTTTTTGGAGGAAGATGCACTTTAATGTTTAATTAAAAGCCTGGCTGGCTTTCCAGCAGCATGTCCGTGGCATGCTGGGCCACACAGAAGCTTAGATTCTGCACAAGCGGGTTGCCCTGGGCCCTGTCCCGAGTGCGAAGCCAAGTGTGCGTCTGGGTGGCCATGTGGGTTGTGGTGATTAAAGGCACAGACGGTGCTGGTCCTCAGGGTGGGAGAGACCAGGGGGCACCTGTGCCTGGGCAGCAGCATGGCCAGCAGGGACCGGCGCCCTCCTCGCCCTCCTGACCGTGGCCACCGGGACATGTCACACACGGTTTGTTGTCCCGGATTCTGAAGTGACCGGCTCCGGCAGCTGCTGTGGGACCCCCTCATGCCTGTTGGGACAGATAGAGTGATTCCCAATGCTAAGTGTCTCCAGAGCCAGTGGGTGCCCCCGGGCCACATGGGCAGCGTCAGAAAGCAGGCCTGTCCCGGGAAGGCGAAAGCCCTGGAGGGCAGATGGGCGCTGGGTGTTGGAGAGGAGATTCTGGTGGCACCCCCACCTGCGAGGCCTGAGAAGCCCTGGTGACGAAGGACACCTTGCAGAAAGACTCTTACTGTGATGACCCGTCCGCACGCCCCTCGGTGTTGCTATGGCAGCCGCAGCCTTTCAGGGCCAGCGCAGTGAGGGACTGTATAGCGGGCGGCGGATCTCCCCCACAGCCAGCTTCCCATCTCACTGCCCAGTCTGGTGAAAGCCTGCACGTCGAGTCCGTGTAACAGCCCACGTGGAAAACGCGTGCGATATCCAGGGTTTGTACTTGAGTTGAAAATGGCAGGGATGTGGGACAGACAGGGCCAGGCCTGAGGCTTCATTCAGACGCCGGCACAGCCAGCAGGAGGCTGCTGGGAGAAGCGGTGTCCTGGGTGACCCGACTTCAGCCTGGGGAGGGCCGCCCTGGGGCCCGCTGGGCCAGCCCGGGGCGTGGGGCTGCCGGAGCCCAGCCCCAGGACTGAACTGTCAGAAGCAGACTCTGCCCCGTTAGCCTGAGTCTCAAGAGCAGGGCTCTGCTCCCGGCTCAGTCGTGGCCGTAACTGCTCAGAACAGTTTCTTTTCGTGCTTTGTTCAAGCCCACTGGGTAGTTCAGATCGCCTTCCCTGCAGGACGGAGCCAAGCCCCTCACTGACACCGTCCTTTCTCTGTTCTTCTCCCTCCCCCGTGGAGCAACTCGCCCCCACACTCTGGCCGGGCTGCGGGCCGCCTGCCTCTGCAGCCTCCCATCTTGTGCAGGCCGCTTGTCTCTAATCCCCCAAACTACTGGGACTGAGCGTCTAGTGACAGCGCACACCCCTCACAGCTCACCGGCCGAGGCACGTGTGGGTCTCTGCTCGGAGCTGCTTGGAACTGGCAGCGGCCCAGCCTGTGAGCAGCGCTGTCCCGGCCCGAGGAGGTCAGTGGACAAGCAGGGCTTCGCTCGGCCGCCCGTCACCGCCTGCCGCCCTTCCCGCTCCCTGCCCTTCCCCGTGTGGGTGGCGGGTGTACCCCCAGCCCTTGCAGGAGGCACATCTTGGCCTTTTTCTGGAAGAGGTGCTGCTTTTGGGCTGTTTCTTTTCCGGTGGGTGAAGGGCAGGCCACGTGGCATGTGCTGCCAGGGCCTGTAGCTCTTCCATTCAGGACCCGCCCTGAGTGAGTCCAGCACCCGTCCCGACACCTCTCTCTTCCTTCCTTCCTTCCTTCCTTCCTTCCTTTCCTTCAAAATAGGAGGAAGGGAGAGAGATAGTTAGAAACATCGATGAGAGAGAAACATCGATCAGCTGCCTCCTGCACACCCACTACTAGGTAGGTATGTGCCCGCAACCGAGGTACATGCCCTTGATCAGAATCGAACCTGGGACCCTTCAGTCCGCAGGCCGACGCTCTATCCACTGAGCCAAACCGGCCAGGGCCTGGCACCGCTTTTTCACCGACCAGGGAAGTTCCTAACGTGGTCCTCCTCTTGCCCACGTTTCAGCTCAGACCCCACCTCTCTTCCTTTCTTGGAGGCCGAAGGCCACACAGGGAAGGACAGGAGCCGAGATAAACTCCGAAGGCAGGAAGAAGGCAGAGGAGGCCTGCTGGCCAGAGATGTGCAGTGGGGCATGGCCAGGAGCCCCCTCGCGGAAGGAGAACCGGGCCTTTGTCCTGTTCCCCAGCCTTGGCCGGGCCGGCCCAGCCAGGCAGAGCCTGCGGGAGGGAGAGAAGGGACAGCCGTGGGCGTCCAGGACACGAGTCCCGGGGTCCATGGACGTTGGTCACGAGCAGCCTCGTTGCATCAGGTGCCCTCTCTGAAGGCATCCCAGTCACAGGGCCGCTGCCGGAGCTGCTTGGCATGTCCCACCACCTGGCAGGGTTTCCGACACCCTTCAGTACTGGTGGCCACGGGTGGACAGTGGTAGAGGAGAAGCTTGTCCAGAACGGCCCTCATTTCGAGCTAAGAGTTTGCTCCCCGGCCTGATGACCTGGACTTTGTAGGACATCCAGCCCAGCCGCTGGCCGGCTGCCCCCCGCCCATGGCGGCAGCCCACACAGCGGCCAGGCCTCTCTCTCAGGCCCTTTCCCCTTCCTTCTGTCCCGCTTTCCTCACCCTGCCCCCACCCACTCATAGTTCTCCCAGCCAGGACAGGCCTCACGTCCCCGTCGCTTTCTCCATCTGCAGCAAATCGCCAACACCCAGAACCCACAGCCGGCCGGCCGGCCAGCCACCAGACACAGGCCCCTTCGCAGAACCTGAACGGCCTCCTGGGCTGCAGGCTTCAGTGTCATCGACAGCGGTGCTGTTTCCCGCAGGCCTCACGTGCAGCTGAAAGTGCTGCTCTGTGTGTCTGCTGCCGGCTAACCTTCCATGGTCCTCAGTGGTGGTCACCCCTCGCCCCTGCCCCCTAACCCCCTCACACTTCCCTGTTTCAACAGTTACCACGCAGCAGGAGGAGCTATAGCTATGCTCATGCAAAGAACAGGTTATGCTGCTGAATGTCACATATCCCTGTGCCCCACCCTCCTGCTGACAGCATTTTCTCTGTAGTTTCCAAGAACTCGAGCACCTTCTCCTTCACTGCGTCTTCTTTAGGAAATGTCTTCTAGGTGAGTGAGCGGCATCTCAGTCTGGTCCTGTGGTAGGAATGTGAAGCCGGTCACAGAGGCCACAAAACATTAAAAGTGCCGCTGAGAAGGACTCCGCCAGCTCTGGTGGTGACAGCACCTGTGTCCTCCGCAGGGCTCACAGTAAACTACCATCGAATCGCCTTTACGCTGAAAAGAGTTTCTTCCCTGAAGGGAGGTTTGGCTGCCTGGCCTGGCCAGTCCCCTCCTGGCTCAGGTGCGCCTGTGTGCGCCGCGGCTCTGTGCGGCTGCGCCGGGGCCTGCGGGGCCGGGCGTGGGCAGAGCAGCTCTCGGCGAGGCAGTGGGTCCTCGTTCTTTCCGTTTTCTGCAAGTGCTGAGCTGACGCCTGGTTTCATGCAGAAGCGTTTTCCCAGTCGTTTCACAGGTTTGGGAAATGGGGCTGCACCTGCCTTCTCTGTGGCCTGGATGGGTGGCTCGTGCCACTTCCACGGCGCACAGTGGGGCTCTGCCATCGGGCCCCTTTCTCTTTGCCTTCTGACCTCCCTTCGCACCGGACAGCGCGCACACACAGTGTTCCCCGCTGCCGCCGGACACTGGCTGCATGAGGACAAAGGGAGCCGGGGTCCAGGAAAGACTCAGCAATCCCTCCGTTTGTCATTGCAGAGTCCGCTTGGTGGAACGAGGATCCCCGCACAGCTTGCCGCTTATGGAGTCAGGGAAAGTAAGTATTCAAGGAGAAGTATGCGTTTCTGTGTACGTATGAGCCTCTGTGGAAGGGTTTTGAAATTTTAGTGTTATTTTATAGAATATTGTTTCCACAGTGTTTTTTTGAATGTGGTTTATCAGGGCTCGGTTTGGCCATGAGTACAGAAACTCTAACAGTGTTTTCAAGGAGCTAGAGTTTTTTCCTCTCACATAAAAAAAACCCTGAGGCCACCAGGGGCCCCGGCACTTTTGTCTTGTTCTGCTCTGCATGGGCCACCTGCCCAGGGGCACCTCGGGCCTTCAGAGGCTGCTGCAACTCCAGGTACGGGTTCCACGTTTCCTGAGAAGGAGACACAGGACAAGGAGGAGACCAATGGTGCAGGCCTGCGGGAAGCTCCCTGAGCCGCCTCACTCTCAGAGGCCAGTGGCCGGCACGGGCTCACACAGGCACACCCAGCCGAAAGGAAGGCTGGCAGCACTGCCCTGGTTCAGCATGTCTCTGAGCCTGGCTAACAATAGGGGTACTGGTTACTATGGACGTAGACAAAAGGATAGTCATCAGGAGACATCTAGTAGTTCCTGCCACCGTGGTTATGTTTCTTAGAGAAATAAAGAACAAGAAACATACTTAAACCTAAATGGAGACCTTTTTCTCTTTTTGGCTGCAATTGTCAGATCTCTCCTCCACCTAATTCTAAAAGTGGCTTATTTTGCTTCTGCACTTTTTGTAAGTCGTTTCTAACCACAGGAAGCAGTTCTCCCCTCCCCGCCCTCACACCACCCACGCAGCCTGGTGGACCATTAGACAGAGCCGCATGTCACAGTAGCGACTTCAGGTGCAGGACAGCTGTTCCGAGAGCTTTTACCACAGATCTGCCTACTCTCAGTCACATGATGTTAGGTAGCTGAACCAAGGCGAGCTGCGTTCTAAATTTGCAGAATCAGCCTTTGCTTCCTCACTTTTGTGGTTTCGGTGGAATTCAAAACATTTCGAAGCTAAACTTCTCTGAAGAAGGAAATGCTCAATATCCATGTTTTGGAACAAGGTGTTTGCCTGCAGGAGAAACCGGAGGCATGTGGAGCAGAGATGGGGAGCCCTACAGGTGTTCTCGTCACGCTGCCCCCGCCTGCACAGGCGGTGCCACGCCCTCCCTCACGTCTGGCCGCCACGGCGTGGCTTTCCCTAAGCCCTCGGCGGTGCCTGCCGCATTCCCGACAACCTTATCCCTGGCTTCCTTATTTCAGTGTCTGCTGCAAGCGCGGCCCTTCATGCTCACGTGCCATGACGTGAAGTGTAATACTAAATATATTTGAAAAAAATAATTGAAAACTTCCTATTTGGTGGCCACGTAAGAAGCATCCAAACTTGTAGAGAATTTCTGTAAGAGATTATTTGAGCCAAAACTGATGACAGTTTCTGGAGAGCCAAATCTCATGCTCCAGAGAATGGCAGCTTGCAGCTTCCTGTAACCATTTGGAACTCAGGAGAGAACTGAGGAGTGAGAGACAGCAAGGTGGGGATTGGATTGCAGGGTGACTCTTAAGATGATATGCTTTCATGAGGGTGGTTACACTTATTTCAAAGGTGTGTTAACCTCGATGCACAAGAACAGTGGACAGGGCTTGCTCAAGGCAAAGGCAGACCTTTTACCAAAGAACATATAGTAACGACCCATCAAGACCTGCCCCGTTAGGAGTTTGTGATCAGATCACCCTGTGGGGTTCCATCCGTAGAAGCACGTTTTCATCCTCCACGTTTGCAAGCATCGGGCTGTGTTAAATTATGTTCATTATCATGTTTCTGTTTTTAAGATCTTAAGATCACTTTGACACAGGCTCTCACGTTGCAGTAACAATTACAATGAAATGCAACTATTATGCTGTAATTACCTAATGCCGTGGCACATAGTTTTTATTGAAAGCCATACCACTTTCCAGATTATTTTAGAAAGGAAAGCAGGCATATGGAATGAAGGCAAGATCAGGGTTGGTTGCAGTGTAGGACCTGCCTGTTTACTGACAGGGCTGTTCTTCTTCCCACATAGATACTTCCGGGCGTTCGGATCATCATCGCCAACCCAGAAACAAAAGGACCTCTGGGAGACTCACACCTGGGTGAGGTGAGTACTGGCTTCCTCTGGGAGACAGAGGCTCGCAGACCAGATTTATCCTTCTGCTACCTGCGGGCTGTCCCCCAGGACACAGCGCTCCCACGCCCCTGACCACAGTGTCCATCTGGTCGCACTGGGGACGTCACCACTGACCGGCTGGGAAATAGCGTGAGATGAGCTTTATTGCTAAAAGGAGTCCATGGCGGTTCAGGACTACAAAGTGGGACTTCCCTAAGGAAGTGGGCTCGTTTCTCCTCAAAGAATTTAGAAGAGAAAACTGTGTGGGCTGTGTTTCCTCATTTCTCAGCTCTTGCGCTTGTTGTCCACGGCCGCCCTTCGCCAGGGAGTCGATAGGGAGGCATGCAGCGGGCATCCTCTACAGCCTCGGGGCGTAGCAGCATCCGCAGGTGCCTGCAAGCAGGAGGAGGACAGCGGTTCTTCCCACCTGGGTGTCGGCGTGACACTCTGCTTCTTCGACTGCATAGCCAGCTTCCTCCAGGGAGGACAATGGGGCGTCAGGAAAGGGCCTCCTGGTCACACAGACGCACTCCCTTCCGGGGTTCCCGCTGCGAGGCGAGCCTGCTCCCCACTGGGTCAGCTCCCTCCTGCCCAGCAGATGTCCCCGCTGCAGTGCCACCTGTGTGTCCCCGGCGCGCCCTAGCCTGTGCTGTAGCCGATGCCTTATTAGAAACTCCATGGTCAGCGCTGTGCCTGGAGGACACAGCGACATTTACACGATGCAGATGAGCAAACAAATGATCATGGGCGGGTCCCAGCCACGGCTCCCTCCCCCAGCTCCTCTTCCTGGGCTGCTTTGCAGGCCTCACTCGAACCCCAGAGTCATGCAAAGATTAGAACTGAGATGACAGTTCTACACCTTTTACTCCGTTCATGGAAATAAGATTGGGTTGTAGAGGCTGTTGTCTGGGCACCTGGAGAGGACCCCCAGGCACTGCGCTCCCGTGCCAGGGAGAACCCACGGACGGCAGTCCGACTGTCCTAGTGCCATGTGTCTAGGGAGGAAACCTTGTTAGAAGCGGAGCACAGTTTCCATTCCCCGCATTAGACGGCTACTTTCCTTCTCTGTTGGGCAGACAACAGTCGCTCACAGGCTTGCTGTGTCCGGGAGCTGGGGTACCATGTGCACAGGGCGGAGCTTCTGACTCCCGGGAACTTGACTGGTTTTCATTGTAAATAAGATAACAGAGCAGCTAGGCCAGAGCACCCCTGACTGCTCCGATTCGGGACATTGTACGGACCTCGTAGCACACAGTGTGTGAGCGTCTTAGGAACGTCAGTGACGTAAGGGTTTCCCCCAGTGGTCCCATAGCTCCACGCAACCTGCCTGGTCTTCACTGTGAGCCAGCACATCCTTTCCCGTTTTCCCGAATGGCACACACTCGGGTGTTTTTGTTTCCTGGTTTCCGAAGTCAGAGTTTTCCCCTCTTAGAGTTTGTTTTGTTCTGTGTTGTTTCCTGCAGTATATTTCCAACAGTATGCAAAACGGATGCAGGGGGAGATAAATCATAAAGCCTTTTAATATTTCTCCAGGTTGCTTTCGGAAACAGTCATTATATTTGAATATGCATGAGGAAACTGGTACAACTCTGCTCGCTGGTTGTATTTATTTAAAAACCCTCCATCAACCTGCTTTGATGGGAGTCCGGATGGGCGGATGGTGAGGCTCGCAGAGCTGCAAGCTTGCCGCAGGGCCTCTGTGTCAGTAACCGCCTAGCTTCTGTGTCTCCCCAGAAACCGGAGTGAGGTCAACGTCGCCTTGCCTGTGCCGTCCAAGGACACGTCCCCAGGTTGACTTACCCAGGCCTGTTCTCCCCTCACAGATCTGGGTCCACAGTGCCCACAACGCCAGCGGCTACTTCACCATTTATGGAGACGAGTCCCTCCAGTCAGACCACTTCAGCTCAAGATTAAGTTTTGGAGACACCCAGACCATCTGGGCACGAACAGGCTACTTGGGGTTCCTGCGGAGAACTGAGCTCACAGACGCCAACGGAGGTGAGCGTCCAGGCGGGCGGGTGAAGGGCCAGGCCCCCCAAACACGGAGGACCTGTCAGGGTTTTGGAATTCCCAAACCCGGAACATGAGTTTCTAGGGGTCCCTGGGGCTGCCTGACACCCCTGCCTCACACAGCCGGGAGCTGGGTTCACCCGGCCAAACTGGCACACGTTTCGGGGGAAAGTACAAAAACATGTTGGCATCACGTTTGAAGTTAAAAGCCCAGAGACGGTTTTACGTGAGGGCACTGGCTGGGAAGAGCGCAGCTCAGAGCTTTGACGTGGGTGGTGACCCCGACCTCGCTGGAGGCGCGCAGGCCCGGTCCCGCCCCCACAGTCACGGTCACAGCCACAAGTCAGTGTCTCCATTGCATCGGACCTACGTCGGCAAAGACTTCTGCCCTGGTGTTTTCTACCTGGATCACTTCTTCAGATTCGCCCTGACGTCCTTCCTGCCCGGAAGGGGAAGGATGCGTCTCTCATTTGTGAAGCAAGGGGGGGCCGCCTGCATCACATCAGCCCTTACCCCGGGTCTGCAGGGCGCATGAGAACACATGTGCCGTCACAGGGCTGAGGAACTCTGTTCTGAACATGGTCAGAAACCCAGGTGCCGGGTAATCGCACTGAGACATCCTGAGACGGCATCAGAGGGAACCGGGTGTGTGCCGGGTCCTCGGCCGGTCCCCGGGAACAGCACCGTGAGGAGGGAGGCGCAGTGCCACCCCCGGACCAGGTGCCGCGAGGAAGCCACCAGCCCAAGTGTGGCTCCCGGGGTGGAAGCGGCCTGGGAAACGCCCTCCCGAGGGCCAGGCAGAAGCAGCGCGCCTGCCCCCGTGCTCCCCTGAGGGCCACGGGCTGAGAGCGCTCCCCGCAGAGGGCAGCCGTCCCCAGCTCAGCCACTCCTTCCCTTGCAGCTCTGGCTCATTTTGGAGTCGTTTTAATCTTCCCTTGTAAGTGGCTTGAGCGGCGTTTCGGTGACTCTCACACATGCTTGGTTCCCTGCACAGAGCGCCACGACGCCCTGTACGTGGTGGGAGCCCTGGATGAGGCCATGGAGCTGCGCGGCATGAGGTACCACCCCATCGACATCGAGACCTCTGTCATCCGGGCCCACAAGAGCGTCACGGAGTGGTGAGTGCCCCCGGGCGTCCGCGCGCCACAGCGGGTGGGATGTGCGGCGTTGGTGACGACGGGTCCTGTCTGAGCTTTGGGTCGTAACCCTTTACCGTTCAGGGCTAAGACCATGGCAGGTCAAGCTGGTGTCTCGCACGTTCCCTGGGAATGACCTGCGACGGCCGGGTTCACATGTGACTCCGTGCTGGCGGGCCCTGGGACCCGGGGATCACCCGGCAGCCGCCCGTCGTGTCCTGTCCCCCAGCCTCCCTCTCCTGCTGCTTCTGCAGTTCACCCCTGGCCTGAGGAGGAGGACGTGACACCCACGTCACATTATGTGTCCGGCGACCAAGTCTCTCCCTTCCTCGCTGGGCCCCGAGGAACCCCTGACAGGACAGTGACAGCCCAGCCCCAGCCTCCTGGCAGACCCCCGCCTCCATTCAGTATGGACATCGGCCGATTCTGATGCCGTGTCACCAGTTCCCAGTGCCATAATGACACGGCACCAAGTGCCACGTCACGGTGCCACTGTGGCATCAGCACCGCACCGGCGGGCTCCCTCGGCCGGGAGAGCAGGGTTTTGTCACGGAGATCAGATGGGCACCGGCTCCAGCACACCTTCCAGGTTAGCACTGTTTGTGCAAACCGGGAGGTCGTGGTGCTGTTTCCCTTTCATTTTCACATGTACGTTGGTATTCTAAACAAAACGCGCATTTTTTCCTAATAGACATACTTTCACAGTTAATGAAACAATAAGTTTTCCCAGATACGTCCTGCCTCACAGCTGAGATAGCACCTTCAGTGTGTCCGGCATGAAAAAGCAGTTACCAGCTGCCCACTGCAGGGCTCTGGAACCTGGTGCTGTCCCCGTGCACCCCCACCCTGGGACCCTCCTGGGCCTGGTGCTGTCCCCCACCCACCCCCACCCTGGGACCCTCCTGGCCTCTATAGCCTAGCAGACCATGGGCGCAGGGCAGTGACTTTTAAGGTTCGTAACCACTTTGTAAAAGCCCAACCGTATGAGGTTAATGTGCCTTAAGGTGCCAATCGTAGGCTTGGCTCCCACAGATCGGGAGACTGACTGCTCCGGGTGACGTCCCTCTGCAAGATCCCAGAGGAAGCACTCTGAGTCAGTCTTTGACACTGTAGAGGAATTACCCCCAAACGGGTCGGCTCTTGCTGCGTGCAGTCACGTGAACGCGGATCAGTGCTTGTGCCCCCACATCGGCAGTTGACCCCTGAAGTATTCGACCTGAGCCGGGGGCCTGCGGGTCGGCCGGGGGCAGCTGGCTCAGGGCCCCAGATGTTCCTCTCTGCCAGGCAGAGGCAGGTCAGCACCAGCCCAAACACCCAGGGCTGTCCAGCCTTGGCCACATCTCACTGTCCAGGTTAATGCGGCCCGAGGCCAAGGGCAGGACACAGACCCTGCCCTGAGGGCCACCGTGTGCCGATGGAGGGAGGAGCCGCCGCGGCACCCTCCCCCTCAGCACAGTGGGGGGCGGGGGGCTGGGGGGAGAAGGAGCTGCCAGGCACAGAGATGACGGGGATGGGCCGGCAGGAGAGGCTAATGACAGGAGCATGAGACAGTCCGTGAGCTCAGAGAGGCCGCACGCGGGCTGGAAGGGCTCAAGCAGGTTCACGGAGAACCAAGCGGCACTTCCTGAGAAGAGAAGGTTGAATGAAACCCCCGGCGCAGTGATGGCTCTCTCTCTCTTCCAGCGCTGTGTTCACCTGGACAAACCTGCTGGTGGTGGTGGTTGAGCTTGACGGCTCAGAGCAAGAAGCCCTGGACCTGGTCCCCTTGGTGACCAACGTGGTGCTGGAGGAGCACTACCTGGTGGTGGGCGTGGTGGTCGTGGTGGACATCGGCGTCATCCCCATCAACTCGCGGGGAGAGAAGCAGCGCATGCACCTGCGCGACGGGTTTCTGGCCGACCAGCTGGACCCCATCTACGTGGCCTACAACATGTAGCCCGGCCGCGGCTCCGCAGGCGTTTCTGGAGGTGGTCGCACCGTCCTCAGTGTCGCCGCGCGCGCGGCAGCAGGGCGGCGTCGCGGGAGGGAGCCGTCTCGCGGTGCTTGGAGGAGGCTGCCCGCGGCGGCCCGTTGGCGTGGGTGGAACGGACACGTGAGTTATCACCGAGGTTTGCTCAGAAGGACCTCGCATTTTGCCTTCAGTTCGTTGGAAAAGCCCATTTCGAAACATTTTTCTTCTTTTTCTTTTGTTATTGGATAATAAGTGCTTTTTTCGTAAATGTGGTATTTCGTTAAGCCAAAATAGCAATTAAAAAAATATTCTGCCCTCCAGATGGGTTCTTCTAAACAATCTATGTAGTGTGACAGAGCATTGTTTTCTCTGTTTTACTGTGTCCTGAGATCTTAATGACATGGACCTGTTACTAACTTAAGCCATTGCTAGCTCTCATCCTTTTAGGACAGTCTGTTGAGGTACGAGGAAACCTTCCAAATAGCACCTTCCGATTAAATTTTAGCAGCTTTCTTTGTCAGAAATGTGCTGAAGACACAGAGGCTAACACACGGCCTTTGGCATTAGCATAGAATGAGAGGAAATTATAAATAAGGTGTATTTCAGCAATTATCTTGCAGATATCTTTGTACTAAACTAAAAAGATAAAATAAGTTAACTTCTTCAGATGTAATTATGTACAAAACGTTTAATTTATTTTGATCTCTTTAGAAGTATAAAAGAGAAAAAAACATTCAAGAATATTAAAGTCTTGTAATGTTTGCTAATATAAAAAAGTGTTGTATTATCTTGCGTGGATAGTATCACAACAAAAATATATATATATGAGATATAAATTCACTAATGAGCAGAGGAGATTTTAAAGTTTAAAACGCAGAACCTGCCACTTGCATGGTGTCCCCTCCACGGTGTGTAGATAGGAGAGCTGCTCTCACTTCCGCTCTGCTGATGGGAGCGGCCCAGTTGCCAGCAGCCCCGGCCAAGCATTTCTTCTAGAACCAGAGACCAGCAAGTGACATGATTGGAAACTATCTCAAAGACGGCGAGGGGCTGTGAGGCGAGCCACGCCTGCTTTCCTCTGCTGCTGCGAGAGCCGCACCGGACAGTGTGGTCGGCGTGCGCTCACGGCCCGGCGCGCACGGGGAGGCAGGCGGCCGACAGCACTTGTTCTCTGAGCTGCAGGAATTCGTTGCACAATGTTTCTCATAATTTTTGTTAGTGTCACCCTTTTTTGGTCCTTGGTATGAACAGGAATGATCCTCTGCGGTCATTGGCACCCGGCTGCATTGATTCCCCTCAGATGGCCACTGTGGGGAGTGGACAGGGTGTTCAGAACGGCATTCGGGGGACGATTCACACAGAGCGTCACTTCAGCCGGCTCTCCGGGGCTCCCCAGCCCGCGGGAGCAGAACCCACAGGGACCCCGCCCAAGCTGCCCGGACTCCCCCAGCGCCCCTGGCTGGAGCAAAAGCCGCACAGCTGCCTTCATGCTGCCACCTGTGGATCCCACGTTTCTGGTTCCCGTCTCGCTGCTGCCTCCCAGGTCTTCTCATTCCCAGGCTCATCTGTACACTCCTCATTGAGTCGGCCCATCTGTCCAGCCAGGAGGAGGCGTCAGCTCCCCTAGCGGGATTGACTGGATCGCTGGCCCCGGATGGCCCTGCAGTGGCTCTCGTTGCTAGATGTGCATGACTAAGATTGTTGCTGGGCAAAATTTAGATTCTCTTTTCATTTTCTCGTAGGCGATGTCTTTATCTGCCCTTGCTGTACGCGCCAGCAGTCAGCCCTTTGCTAAAAGACAGTTTTGTTTGACTTCTGAGATCCAAGGCTAATTGTTTTTGTTTTTTAAAATTTAAGTGGCGTATTTTTTTAAATTTGTCTGCATGTGGGATGCATCCTTCCATCACCACAAATCATTTGGCTTCTACGATATTGTTTGACTTCATTGCTGCGTGTGAATATTTCTCCACATGCTTCAGATACACATTCCTATGGTCTCCGCTTCCTACGGGGAGAACTCACCACACACAGAAACAAGACATGTCCTACACTCACCCACCTGGTTAGGAAGGGGGGTTAAGGTTTCGGGAAAGACACTGAGCAGGACACACAGCTGCAGGGTAACTCATGAGGTCCAGCTGGGGTCGGAAGGGGCAGGGCAGGTGTCACTCCAAACACGACCCTCGCCCGCCCACATCAGCTTCCAGGCCCGGCGGTGAGGGAGGATGTGAAAGCGTCAGCGACATCCTGTCACCCGTCCCCCCCCCCCCCCATGTCGGAGTTGAGGTCCAGAGGGCGGGGGGCTTGGGTGGCAGCTCTGTTGTGCAGGGAAAAGGAAAGGAGACACTCGGCACCACCGTTTCAGCAATAACGAAGGGTCGTTCTGCATTAGCAATTCACTGTAGATAAACCTCTCATGGGAATGTGACAGGTGTTTGTCTTGTGACCTTGTGCTTTCGAAGTCAGACAAAACCGCGTGATCAACTTGCACAAAGGAGGAGGGTGCACAGTGAACATTGAAACACAGACCTAACCCACCAGGGCGGCTTCCTCATGGTGCTTGTGTATTATATATATCTAACCCTGCTTGACACTTTGCCCCGGGAAACCGTCCCTTTTATCAGTTGAATGTTAGCAGCGTTATTTCATAGAGTGTGATGACTGGTTAGAGAAGTTCATGTACTCAGCCAATCACGGTTTCAAACAAAATTTTTATGTGCAAAGGACGGCAACCTTCTCGTATGTTAAACCACCAGTAAGCTTTGTACATCTGTGATAACGCCTGTTTTATATTCAAATGAACAAATAAAAGCTTTTATTTTTGTTGCTCTGAAAATAGCAGTTTCTTAATTGGTCCCCTGGGAAACTGCCCGGGACAGCTTCCGTCCAGGAAGGAAGTGACTCCTACGGGACATGGGAACTGTATCTGACTCTGTTTACATAATGTGTTGCATTACTTAGTACAGAGAATCATACTTTGAACAATGTTTAAATTTTGATGTGGGCATTTATTGCTAAAAAGAATTCCTATGGCAACAAATGTTTTGTGAAATGTTTTTTTAAATTCTTTTAAATATATCTAAATATATTTGTTCACATTTTGCTGCAAGTGTAAGATTATTGGTTAACTTCTGGGATAAAGAGCAAGCATGAGTCCTGTGTGCAAACACTTCCGTCAGCTGTACTGCAGGGACCCTTTGCATGTCAGTAGGAAGGTCTAGCTGGCTAGTTCAACCCAAATTATCTTTGTTCATTTGACAAGCAAAAGCCCTATCTTTTGCCCAAGACCTGAGAATTCTTATGGCTTTGTCTTTTGGAAAGCAGTAGCCAGTTAACCGACTTTCTGTCTCACAGTTATAAAAGATAAGTTTATACACAGACAAATCAGTAGAACTCAGATCTGCACACAGATCACCAGGCTTAACCCCTCATATTAGAAATCCACTTGGCCCCCCAACCCACAGCTTTTGTTCCAGGGAATCCTGTACTAGTTGGGGTGATGCCTTGGGTGTATGGAAGTGGGAGGGCTGGCCAACCAGCCGGCTGCATTGAATTACACAGACTATTGCCAGGAAGGTCCCAGTGTCTCAGATGGTGGCCAAACAGTGATGAATCAAATACAGACAAGATGACCAAGAGCGGCCTGCACAGACCTTCCCGCGTGCACGTGTGTGTGTGTGTGTGCGTGCGCGCATGTGTGTGTGTGTGTGTGCACGCGCGCGCCAGGGTGGGTGTGAGTGAGAGTGCTCTTTGGTGATGGCATGCTCTGCACCCCCAGCTCAGTGCCGAGTTCTTGGGACACAGCCAGCAGTAGTTTGGTTGGCTGGTCGGTTATCATTCAGTGTCTTAGTCATCCTCCCAGCGTCTCCTCATTTTGCTTCATCTCCTCGCCTTGTACTAGTGTATTAACTATCTCTTCACCCGTTAGCCTTCCTGCAGGAGGACAGGGTGTGCTTTCTGCGAGCACGCCTACGGGGCACCTGGCTGCTTTCTGCGAGCACGCCTACGGGGCACCTGGCACGGGGCGGGCCTTCAGTAGCACCTGCTGGATGGAGGACCTCCTCACGGGTAAGTGGCACCAGGGGCTCGCAGCCCCCCTGCGAGAAGGAGGAGAGAACGGAGAGATGATAGGAATTTCTGGGAATGGGATGAGCATGCTGTTCTTCATAATCCAGAAGGTGCCAGTGCATCCAGTAGTCACGCAGGCCTGTTGCCAGAGGCACTGATTCTAGTAACTCATGCTGGGGCCCGGCTATCCCTGCCATTTGACAAATAAGTGGAAATGCCAGCAAGAGGGTCAGGGCTGACAAGGAGAGACGGGGAGGAACTGGAAGTGACTGATGTGGCTAGTGAACAGTTTGTAGCCTCCATGCGTGCCCGTCACGTGCCCGGACAGGACACGGTGGAGGAATGTGAAGAGCCGCAGGGTAGACGGCCACCCAGGCTGGTGGACCCCGCACCTCTGCCCCAGCTCATCCTCGGGAGGACGCCCTGGGGACAGCACTGCGGCGGGTCCGGTGACCGCCCTGGGCCTCCCGGGCTGCCCAGGCAGCTGTGCAGCTGGGGACAGAAGGAGCCTGTGATGCCGAGACAAAGGGGCGATGCACCCGGTCACCTTGCTGAGCGATCACCGGTGAGTCCCTGACCCGTGTCTGGGCTGCTTTTCCTCAGACCCCAGTGCAGGGGCCGGTGAACCCGCCCTAGCCCCTGACCGCTATCAGACCAGCTTTCCTGCTGAGAACTCGGGCCCCCTGTGCGGGTAGGTAGCCTCAGACGGGTTCTGAGCCAGAACCTGAAGTACCAGCCATGGGGGTGGAGTAGGGAGAGGGGGGATTCGAACGAGTGTAAAGCAAACATGAATTCTTGAGGACAAATGTCGTCGTCGTCCAGAGCAGCTCCCAGCTGCTGAGGGTGTATGGGGGGCGACATGAGGTCAGCCCTACCCAGGCCATGGCTTGCGGGTCACAGACGGAGCAGGAGCAAGTGCGCGCTGGGCCCTGGAGGAGCGGGTGGAGAAGCCTGGAGGAAAAGCTGCTTAAAGAGACGCCGCCGTGACCCTTTGTGACCTGAGTAATCAAACCTCGCGTGTGGTCTGTTTAAATATCAAGTCGCTACTCAGGTATTACCGAGTTAAATACTTTGTTTGATCACGTACAAGGGTGACCCGTGGGGCTAATTTCCTGCAGCCGGCTCCTCCCGTCCCCGTTGTGTAAATGCGCCTCCAACCGACCCAGGGCCTGGCAGCTCCATGCTCAGGGAAGGAGGGGTCTCAGGGAGCTTAAGGACTTCTGTGTCTACAGCACTGAGCTGGGAACAGGCAAGTGCCAGGGGTGCAAGGTTGTGGGGGACAACCTCTTGGTTAAGGAGGGGAAGCTGGAAGCAGGAGGTGAGCAGGCACGTGGGGTGGGGAGGCAGCGGGACCTCTGGGTCAGAGCGGATTCAGTCAGGGGGGAAGGAGCATCCCCGTTAGCCGCCTGCCCTACTGGGAAAACCCAAATCACCATTTTTTTTTTTTTTAAAAAAGGGAGGTTTTGAGTAGGTAATCCAATCGCATGGTCCAAATGCGGAAGCTGTATAAAGGCGTGTCCACTGTGAAGTCCTGTTCCAATCTTGGCCCGTCCGGTTCCCCAGCGCCCACGGCAGGTAACCACCCACAGCACCTCCCGCCGGTCCTGCTGGGTTCTTCGCGGGAATGCCGGCCAGCGCTGAGCCCCTGCTGCTGCCTCCATTCTCCCCCACAGGCAGGTTCCCCTTAGGGCAGTGATGGCGAACCTATGACACGTGTCAGAGGTGACACGTGTCAGAGGTGACACGCGAACTCATTGTTTTGGTTGATTTTTCTTTGTTAAATGGCATTTAAATATATAAAATAAATATCAAAAATATAAGTCTTTGTTTTACTATGGTTGCAAAGATCAAAAAGGTTCTAGATGTGACACGGCACCAGAGTTAAGTTAGGGTTTTTCAAAATGCTGACACGCCGAGCTCAAAAGGTTTGCCATCACTGCGGTTCTCTGTGCTTTCATAGCAGCGCGGCCTCCCGCCTCCAGGTGCACCTGTCCACTCCCATCCTGGACACAGCCTTCCCAGAGTCTCACTATTGTCAGCAACCAGCTTCTGTCCTGACAAAAGTCGGTCATGTCATCGTGGGCAAGTGTTTCTCATGGGTGGGTTTCTGGCTGGAGGGTGACCAGTCAGGGAGTGAGTGGGTTTCTGGCGGGGGAGGGCGGGGGTGATGGAGTGAGTGGATTCCTGGCGGGGGGGGGGGGGGGCGGGGGTGATGGAGTGAGTGGGTTCCTGGCGGGGGGAGGGGCGGGAGTGATGGAGTGAGTGGGTTTCTGGCGGGGAGGGCGGGGGTGATGGAGTGAGTGGATTCCTGGCGGGGGGGGGGGGGGGGCGGGGGTGATGGAGTGAGTGGGTTCCTGGCGGGGGGAGGGGCGGGAGTGATGGAGTGAGTGGGTTTCTGGTGGGGGGGGTGGGGGTGATGGAGTGAGTGGGTTCCTGGCAGGGGGGGGGCGGGAGTGATGGAGTGAGTGGGTTTCTGGTGGGGGGGGCGGGGGTGATGGAGTGAGTGGGTTCCTGGCGGGGGGGAGGGGCGGGGGTGATGGAGTGAGTGGGTTTCTGGTGGGGGGGGCGGGGGTGATGGAGTGAGTGGGATTCTGGTGGGGGGGTGGGGGTGATGGAGTGAGTGGGTTTCTGGCGGGGGGGGAGGGGGTGATGGAGTGAGTGGGATTTTGGCGGGGGGGGGCGGGAGTGATGGAGTGAGTGGGTTTCTGGTGGGGGGGGCGGGGGTGATGGAGTGAGTGGGTTCCTGGCGGGGGGGAGGGGCGGGGGTGATGGAGTGAGTGGGTTTCTGGTGGGGGGGGGGCGGGGGTGATGGAGTGAGTGGGTTCCTGGCGGGGAGGGCGGGGGTGATGGAGTGAGTGGGTTTCTAGCGGGGAGGGCGGGGATGATGGAGTGAGTGGATTTCTGGCGGGGGGGGGGGGGCGGGGGTGATGGAGTGAGTGGGTTTCTGGTGGTCGGGGTGACTGCTGTGACTTGGACAGATGCTCCAGGGGGGTTTCACTGCCACTTTTCACTTTCAACAGCAACACCTCACCAACAGAAAGTTTTGGCTTTAATTTGCATTTCTGTTATTACTAGAGACCCAGTGCATGAAATTTGTGCACTGGTAGGGTCCCTAGCAGCTGCCAGCTGCGGTCTGGGTACTCCCTCCCTTCCCTCAGCCTCCTGCTGGCTGGAGCCTCCCTTCCTCCCCACCCACCCCCACCCCCGCCCTGGTCGGACTCCCAGACAACTCCCGGTCGAGGGGACAATTTGCATACTATGCTTTTATTATATAGGATAAGTTGTATCGGGTATTTTAACCATATTTTAGAAAGCCATTTGTATTTCTCTTTCTGTGAACTGTTGATGTCCCTTCAACTACTGGGCTGTTCAGCTTGTCGGGAACGGTTGTGAAAGGTTTTAAATGGGAAAAAAAGAAAAAAAAAGGTTAGTGGCTGTCCTGCCCAGCTCACCTGACCAGGCTCTCTCTGCCTATTATTGTCTTTGAGCTACTCTACAATTTTTAAATTATAGAAAACGGATAATACTAATTACTTTTGTCCCAGGAACGCAATTAGTCATGCCCTGTGAATAGACCTGATTCACAAAAATTTGTAAATTCACTTCAGAATCCTTGTTTTCTGTCCAGGTGGTGTTCTTGGAAGCCCCGTTGAACCAGTTGGAACCTGCTACTTGCTTCCTCATTAGTGAACAGAGGAAATCTCCCTGCGTGGTTGCTATCCCATAGCTCCTTTCAGATCATCCCCTCACTGCTGAGAGCTTGGAAGGTCAGATCAATACAGCTGGAGCCAATTGCTCTAATGATGTCAATAATCTCTCTCTCTCTCCCTCTTTCCCTCCTCCCTGCCTCCCTCCCTACTTCGCTCCCCTTCTTGCTCACCCCCTCCAGTTCTCCTTATCCCTCCTCTCTCTCCCCCCCAACCCCTCACTCTCCCTCTCCCTCTCCCTCTCAGTCTTTAGTTCTGCATTTCTTTCTGTGGGATTCAGTCTCAAGCAGGCTCCCCAGGGAGTGGCAAATGACTCCCAGCAGCACCATTATGATGTCTTATCACTTTACCAACTCTGACAGAGAAAGGGAGTTACTCTTTTCAATAGCACTAGCAGAAATCTCATAAAGGACTATTATTATTCTGATTCAGATCAAGTGTACATCCCTGGACCAATTAATGCAAATCCAGGGATGAGACATGCACATTGGCCAGGCCTGAGTCACATGGCCAAGAATGGGGTCAGCCTCACCCACACTGAGAATTGGGAATGCCTGTTGCCCTAAGAAAGAGCAAGAGCAGGTTGCTGTACCAGAGAAGAGAAACCGAGTGCCAGGCTGACAACCAGATCTGCCCATCCCAGGAGGCGCAGGTCCTTCTGCGCTGTGGTATTTATCCCTCTGCCGCATCCCTCAGGTGGGCAGGGTGGCCCATGGAGTCTTTCCCTCAATGGCCAGCTGGCTCTCCTACAATAACAATGGTAGCTCACCCCTTCTGTGGTCCTCACTACGTGCTCGTCACACGTTTGTGCTCGCATGTTCCTCACACCTGCATATGAAGTTGTTCATATCACGATCCACATTTTATAGATGAGAAAACTGACGCACAGGTTCACACCGCTAACAAGTGGTGGAACTGGGGAGTTGGGGGCCAGACCCAGCAGGCTGGCTCTCCTGGGCACTAACATCGGTCTTGCTATTTTGCCTTTGTGATATAGTCTTCTTTTGTTTCTGTTGGATATAATTACACTGTTGAAAGCATGGTCTCAGAAGTGTCGATAGCCATAACCGGTTTGGCTCAGTGGATAGAGCATCGGCCTGTGGACTGAAGGGTCCTGGGTTCGATTCCGGTCAAGGGCATGTACCTTGGTTGCGGGCACATTCCCAATAGGAGATGTGCAGGAGGCAGCTGATCGATATTTCTCTCTCATCGATGTTTCTATCTCTCTCCCTTCCTCTCTGTAAAAAATCAATAAAATATATTTAAAAAAAAAAGCGTCGATGAAGGAATGTCCAGCCTAAGAAAAAGTCTTAAAAGAGTTTATTTCAGTGTTTATGGAATAGTTTTCTGTTTGTTCAGCCTAGTGCAGCCGTGGGCAAACTACGGCCCGCGGGCCAGATCTGGCCTTGAAATGAATAAAACTATTGAAAAAAAAGACTGTACCCTTTTATGTAATGATGTTTACTTTGAATTTATATTAGTTCACACAAACACTCCATCCATGCTTTTGTTCCGGCCCTCCGGTCCAGGTTAAGAACCCATTGTGGCCCTCGAGTCAAAAAGTTTGCCCACCCCTGGCCTAGTGTAAGGATTAAGAAAACAGGTTTTGTAGTTAACCAACCTGAATTTTTTGAGAACCAGTAAAAGTATTTTGAGTCTTTCTGAAAGTTGGTAAAAGTTCAACTTAAATGTTTAAGTAAATGAATGATTTTCCACACACTGTTCTCATATAAAGTTAAACAGTTACCAATGGATAACCATGACCACCATGTGATAAGTGTTTGGTTTGGTAAAGCGAATTGGACTAAATCACCAATGTATTAAAGCCAGTTTTTTTAAATACATTTATTAACCAATGTTAACACATTAAATGAATCTATATATTGCTAGTCAGAGCAGCTTACAAAATGCCAGAATGCATCATAGAACTGGACAGCCACAATGAATAATTACAATGTGCATAGTGGCTAAGCTCAACATCTTGATATAGCTTTATGATTTGCAGAAATATTTTAATGATTCCTAAAACAATCAATTGTAATTTTACCTAAAACTTTTACAAAACCAGGCCACAATCTTTTTTAAATTTTTTTTTTTAACACACAGTTTTCACGCTGTAGTAACTTGGAAATGTGCAACCGTGTCAACGGAGACAAAAAAGCCAAAGTAACACGAATCTTACGTTCATGCAGCTATCAGTAAATAGTACACACTCTGGAATGGTTTTACATTGAAAGTATTTCCACAATAACTTGCTCTCATAGGGGTGGATCGAAGTTTTAAAACTTGGAAAATGATCAAGAGAAGGTAAGTGTTCTTGGTTACGATGTCTCAACCAGACCACGGCACGTGGCAACACTGACTAATCACACAGCAACAAGGAAGGACCAGATGCAAGCCACTCGTAGTTCAGGGTGGTGTTGAAACGGCCCAGGCAGTTCCTATGAGCCACTGGGCACCACTGGGCAGCAGCTTGTCAATTAACTTGTGTCACCGCCATCTGCAACAGCACCAGGACTGGGTGAATGATTATTTCACAGAAGACTTGGTTATATTTTTAACTTTAGAGTGACCCTGACAAACCTAGAGAAAACTTTTTAAAAGGTTTTTCTCCTGATTCTTTCACTTCCATTGTGTGTAATTGCTTTAATAAATATCAAAGGTCTAAATAAATATTTACAAATTATTTCTCTAACCTTAAAAAATAACTAAATGATAAATGGGAATTGGACTTGGTCTAAGATCAGTCTTTGAAAAAACATAAATTGTGAGATTTTTCTTCAAAAAAAAAGGTAATTTCAGTTTTTCTGGCTGTATTTTATATATCTATGTATAAAAAAAATCATTATTCAACTATCGATCCATTCCTATTGGTAATGCTTCTTCATCCAAACATTCCGCAAAATACAGACTTTTTACAAACCACAGCATCTTTAATACAAGAAAATTAACATGCATTATTCTTCATTCTGTGTACAGTGATGGGGTTCATTAGTAGGCAATGACCCATTACCACAAACATAACGGCTTCTGTGAAACTTAAGTGCTTTCTTTTCTTTTAGCATTAACTTATAATATATGAGGTGACACCAGATAATAGGCAATCGATATTTGGGGAGGGAAGGGAAGCAGTCAATAAATTTGTACGCCCCATCTATAATTTCATGTATGGATTAAGGTAGTTTTTGGCTTATTTTATTTTTGTTGTTTATTTTGTTACAAGCACTCATGTTAGAATAAAGATGAAATGTGCAAACTTTAAAATTTAAATATTCATTTTCTCTAAGATCCAGCTCAGTAAAAGATTACCCAGTTCCCTGCAATTTTAAACTACAAGATCAAAGCTAATAATTTGTTATAAAAGTTATATATTGAAAAGAAAATGAAAAACACAATTGGGAAATATTTAAGAAAAAATATGCAGGACTAGCACCTGCTGTGTCAACCCTGTTCCCTAAATTCAATCATATACCCACTGGCATAACCAATAGATAATGCCTTTAAACAGTAAATTAAGCTGAACAAAACCAGCTCAACAAGGTTAAGAAATAAATTTCACATCAGGTAGTATGTTTTATTTCTGAAACAGTCCTTAGTTCTTACATTCAGATCTATTTTAAATGTTTGTTAAACTCACTTGTGTTCACCAGTTGTTTTTTTAAAGATCTGTTGTTTAAAGGTTAAAATCTCTGTAAAACCTAAAAATGTTTTAAAATTTGCTGTAAATGCAACAAATTCTCAATTAAATTTTATTTAAAATAATACCCTCCACTGATGTTACTTTTACCCCCGAAAAATTCCAGAGGGACATTAACAAAAGATTTAAACTACTGTGCAAAATCTCTTCACGAAAAGTGTTTAAAGGCTGGTGCAAAATGGGAAGCAAATTCTAAACAATTTTGGCTTCTTGGAAACAAAAACCGTTGTGTCTGAGAAGAGCAATCATCGGTGACTCTCCAGCAAGAACCGTCTTCATCTTTTCCGGCGGCAGGTGCGCTTGTGCTCGGCGTGCCAGTGCTCCTGCTGGCACTTGATGGAGCAGTAGGATGTGTTCCAGCAGCAGTGGTACATGGCCTCCTCCTCACAGTTGTAGCACTAGAGGGGAAATCAGAGGCTCAGTACACAAGAAACTGGTTAACACAGACTTTGGAAGCTGTGATTTTAAACATCTTTTTGGCTCAACCTTAAAATAACATCACTGCCAAGAATATCAGAGGAGCAGAACGGCAGGAACAATGGAATGACTGTTACTAACGAATTCAAGCCTACCTGGCACAGCAACTTGTTCTCTCTTTACTGGGTCATTACCGTCGGCACACAGACATTTAGATTTCCTTACAAAGGTCTTGAGGGGACTCTGAGCAGATGAAAGAACAGGAATCTGTCTCCCCACCTGGACAACTGCACTGGCAGAATCTGTCAGAAGCTGACTACTATGGAACTCTGGAGTTTGTTGAGGGCTTGCAACTTCCAGGGGAAGAGTTAGACAGCAAGTTGTGGTTAATTTTGACCAAGTTCAGCTCCTAGCAGAGTAGCAGCTACCCACCACGATGCAGGCAGCTGTGTACGTGTTCCTGGAGCAGCTTGTGCGAGCCAGGGTGGATAAAAAGGGCCTGTCCTTCAAACAGCGGAGATCTATGCTGACTGCTGTTTCTGATCACAGAGGTACAGACAGAGGGGAGGTCAATGATGTTTATCTCATTGTCACAAGTCCCCTCTCTTCAACTGAAGTGACTTTCAGGAAAGTTAAAGGTCCAGTACCCTTTAACTTCCCCTTTTGGGGAGCCAGAAATTAAAGATTAGGACATTCAAAACCAACCGCATAGACAGTGAATATTAATGATGTGCATGCCCTAGTCGAGGCTCAGAAAAGGCCTAGAAGATACTTAGTTTACGTATCAGGCTGATTCTTGGCACAGCCAACACCAGGCCCTGAAGAGAGGAAGAGATAGAATTACAGAGTTACCATATTATTAGATTCAAATGCCCAGTGTTCAATAAAGAATCACAAGGCGTACAAAGGAACAGAAATGTATGACCACTCAAAGGAAAAAAATCACCAGAAACTGTCCATAAAAAGGCCCTAATGGCAGATGTACTGGTCAAATACTTTAAATAACTATTAAAGATGTTCAAAGAACTAAGGGAACATGTAGAGAAAGTCAACATGTGTGAACAAAATGGAACTATCAATTAAAAAAAAAAAAAGAAAATCTGGAGCTGAAAAGTCTACGACCTGAAGTGGAAAAAATTGCTAGAGGGATTCAAAAGCAGATCTGAGCAGGCACAAGACGGGACACAATGGAAATTAAAAAGTATCAGGAAGGCCCAGCTAGAGTGGTTCAGATGGTTGAGCGTCATCCGTGCACTGAAAGGTTTGATTCCTGGTCAGGGCACATACCTGGGTTGCAGGTGTGATTCCCAGTTGGGGAGTGTAGGGAAGGTAACCAATCCATGTTTCCCTCTTTCCCCCTCCTTCTTTCTAAATATGTTCTTGGCTGAGGATTAAACACTAATAATAAAATTAATAATAATAAAAAAAAGTATAAGGAAGCCCAGTGGTTGAGCATCAACCCAAGAACCAGGAGGTCCCCAGTTGAATTCCCAATCAGGGCACATGCTTGGGTTGTGGGTTCAATCCCCAGTAGGGGGGGGGGGCATGCAGAAGGCAGCCAATTGATGTCTCGCTCTCTCATCGATGTTTCTATCTCTCTAGCCCTCTGCCTTCTCTCTAAAAATAAGTTACAAATAAGTATAAGGAAAAGATTGAAGACAATCAAATAGGGCCTATGGGATCTGTGGGATACCAAGATATGCATTTTTGGGTTCCCAGAAGAAAGAGAAAAGGGCAGGGAGAATATTTGAGGAAATAATGGCTGAAAACTTCCCAATGTAAAATATGAACATAAACATTCAAAAAGCTCAATGACTCCAAGAGACCCACATCAATACATATTATAACAACACTTTAAAAAAATATATTTTATTGATTTTTTACAGAGAGGAAGGGAGAGGGTCAGAGAGTTAGAAACATCAATGAGAGAGAAACATCGATTAGCTGCCTCCTGCATAACCCCACCTGGGGATGTGCCCACAACCAAGGTACGTGCCCTTGACCGGAATTGAACCTGGGACCCTTCAGTCCATAGGCTGACGCTCTATCCACTGAGCCAAACCGGTTAGGGCTATAACAACACTTTCAAAGGCCAAAGTTAAAAGAGAATCATGAACTGCCCTAACTGGGTAGCTCAGTTGGTTAGAGTGTCATTCTGATAAGCCAAGGTTGTGGGTTCAATCCCCAGTCAGGGCACATACAAGACTCCACCAATGAATGCATAAATAAGTGAAGTAATAAATCAATGTTTCTCTCTTTTTTTCTTTCTAAAAGAAATAAATAAAAATAAAAAAACAAAAAAAGAGCATCATGAAAGCAGCTAGAGAAGCAAACTGGCACATGTAAAGGATCATCAATATATGATCAGATTTCTCACTAGAAACTTTGGAGGCCAGAAGATAGTAGACTGATACATTCAGAGTGCTAAAAGACAAAGCTGTAAATAGAGAATCCTATATTCAGCAAAATTATCCTTCAAAGTTAAAGATATTTTAAAATTCCCAGATAAACAAAAGTGGAGGGAGTTCCAAAGACCTCAGTGAGGGTTAATCCTGGACAAGTGTAAAGCTAGTGCTATTGCAACAATGGCTTATAACTGTACATTCTGTTTTCTAGATAATTAAAAAACTAATACATTTTTTAAAATGTTATTACTGTACATTTTGTTTGTAACTCCAAATCTTTTCTACATAATTTAGGAGGTTAATGAAGTTAAAAGAGCTATGCTTTGGGGACACAATGTACAAAGATGTAATTCTGTGACATTAACAACTCAAAGTGGTGGGGACAGAGCTAGCCATATAGGAGGAGTTTTTATATGTGACCGAAGTAAAGCTGAATAAATTCATATTACAGAGTTATAACTTTAGGATATGATGTGTAATCCCCATGGTAATGCAACCACAAAGAATACAAAAGGAAAGAAATTTGAACATTTCACTACAAAAAAGAAAATCTCAACAAAAGACAGGAATTCAGGAAATCAGGAATAAAAAGCTATAGGGTGTATTGAAAATAAACACAATGACAGACATTCTCCTATCAGTAATCACTTTGAGTTACATGGATTCAACTCTCCAATCAAAAGGCACAGATTGGCAGAATGGATAAAAATACAGGATCCAACTATATGCCGTCTAAGGGAGTCTCACTTGAGACAGAAAGACACAAACAGGCTGAAAATGAAGGAGGGGAAAAGATGTTCCCTGCAAACAGTCATCAAAAGAGAGCAGGTGGCTATTATAATATCAAGCAAAATAGACTTTAAATATTTAAAAAGCTTACAAAGAGATAGACAGTATATAATTGTTGTATTTTCTTGCTGTATTGAGTCTCTTATTAATATAAGCATTTATGTACCTAATCAAAGACCATCGAAATATATGAAGCAAAAACTGACAGAACTGAAGGGAGAAAACAGACAGTTCTGCCATAATAAATAGCTGAGACTTCAATAACTCCCTCACAATAATGGATAAAACAACCGCACAGAAAATAAAGAGAGAAAAGGACTTAAACTACACAATAAACTAGATCTAACAGATTTTTACACAAGTCTCCCCAACTAGAGCACATCCTCTCCTCAAGTGCACATGGGACATTTTCCAAGACAGACCATATGTCAGCTTACCAATTAAGTCTCATATCATGCAAAGTATCTTCTCAGACCACAATAGATGAAGTAAGCAATCAAAAACAAAACTGGAAAATTCACAAAATTGTACAAATTAAATGTACATTTTTAAACAACCAATGTATCAAAGAAGAAATCACAAGGGAAATTAGAAAACACAATATACCAAAATTTAAGAGAAGCAGCAAGGCAATGCTCAGAAGGAAATTATTAGTTGCAAATACCTACCTTAAAAAAAAAATCTCAAATCAATAACCTAAAAGTCCACTTTAAGGAACTGGGAAAAACAAACAAAACCCAAAGCTAGCAAAAGGAAGGAAATAATAAAGATTAGAACAGACATAAATGGGAATAGAAAAACAAAAAAAAAAATTGAACTGAAAGCTGGTTCTTCAAAAAGGTCAACAAAATTGACAAACCTATAGTTAGATGGACTAATAAAAAAGAGGACTCAAATTAATAAAATCAGACATGAAAGTGGGGAGCTTACTGATTCCATAGAAATAAAAAAAATTGTTAATAATGCACTATTAACAATTATACAAACCAATTGGATAACCTAGATAAAACAGACAAATTCCTAGAAACAAAACCTACCAAGACTAAATCATAAAGAAGCAGAAAATCTGAGGAGACCCGTAACTAGTAAGGGGATTGAATTATTAATAAAAAAATCTCCCAATACAAAAGAACTCTGCACCTGATGTCTTCTCTAGTAAATTCACTGAATTCTTAGTTGAAGAAGAGTATCAATTCTTCTCAAACTTTAATCATGGATGATTGAAATAAAAATCAATTAATGTAATACTAGGGGCCCGGTGCACGAAATTCGTGCACTGGGTGTGTGTGTGTGTGTGGGGGGGTGTCCCTCAGCCCAGCCTGCCCCCTCTCACATACTGGGAGCCCTCAGGCGTTGACCCCCATCACCCTCCAATCGCAGGATCGGCCCCTTGCCCAGGCCTGACGCCTCCGCCAGAGGTGTCAGGCTTGGACAGGGGACTCCCATCTCCCCCTGATCACTGGCTCTGGCCCCCGCCCAGGCTTGAGGCCTCTGGCCTAGGAATCATGCCTGGGCAGGGGACCCCCATCTCCCTCTGATCGCATGCTCCACACCCGCCCAAGCCTGATGCCTCTGACCCAGGCTTCAGGCCTGGGCAAGGGGACCATCATATCCCCCCAATCCCCGGCTCAGCCCCCCGCCCAGGCCTGATGCCTCGGCCAGAGGAGTTGACCCTCATCACCCTCCGATCACCAATCACCGGATCGGCCCCTTGACCAGGCCTGAGGCCTCTGGCAGAGGTGTCAAGCCTGGGCAGGGGACCCCAGCTCCCCGCGGTTGCAGGCTCCGCCCCTGCCCAGGCCTAACGCCTCTGGCCTAGGCATCTGGCCCGGGCAGCGGGGACCCGCAGCTGCAGCGGCCCCGTGATCGTGGGCTTCTCTTTAGGCCCAGGCAAGGGATCCCTAGCTCCCGGGACTGCCAGCTTCGATCGTGCCCAGCTCCATCGCTGGCTCCACCCCTACTTCCTGCTATCACTGGCCAGGGCGGAAAAGGCACCTGATTCTCCGATCATGGCTGGGGGGCAGGGCAAAGGCGGCCCCAGGGCCACCTTTGCCCTGTCCCCCAACTCTTAGCTCCCCCCTGGGTTTCCGATCACTGTCCATGGCAGGGGGCTTCTTCCTGCTTTCCCTTTCGCCTCCCTGCATTGTGCCTACATATGCAAATTAACCGCCATCTTGTTGGCAGTTAACTGCCAATCTTAGTTGGCAGTTAATTTGCATATAGCCCTGATTAGCCAATGAAAAGGGTATCGTCGTACGCCAATTACCATTTTTCTCTTTTATTAGATAGGATATCACATCAACATAATGAAAGGAAAAATTAGCACATAATCATTTCAATTGATGATCAAAAGAAAAAGCATCTGACAAAATTCACCTTTCCTGATAAAAACACTCAACAAAACTGGAAGAGAAGGAAACTACCTCCACATAAAAGCCACATATGCCGAAACCGGTTTGGCTCAGTGGATAGAGCATTGGCCTGAGGACTGAAAGGTCCCAGGTTCGATTCCGGTCGAGGGCATGTACCTTGGTTGCGGGCAGATCTCCAGTTGGAGATGTGCAGAAGGCAGCTGATCGATGTTTCTCTCTCATCGATGTTTCTAACTGTCTATCCCTCTCCCTTCCTCTCTGTAAAAAATAAAATATATTTAAAAAAAAAGCCACAGATAAAAAACCCACTGCAACATCATACTCAATGGTAAAAGTTTTTCCTCTAGATCAGGAACAAGACAAGGATGCCTGCTTTTCACTTCTGTTCAATAGAGTACTGAATGTTCTAGCCAGAGCAATTCAGCAAACCAAACAAGACATAAAAGCCATACAAATTTAAAAGGAAAAAGTAAAATCATATGTTTAGATATGATATGATCTAGAATGTAGAAAACCCCAAAGATTCCAGGACAAAGTGTCAGATCTAATAAATGAATTCAGAAAAGTAGCAGGATACTAAGTCAATATACTAAAATCAGTCATATTTCTATACACGAACAATGAATAACCTAATAAGGAAACTAGAGGCCCGGTGCACGAATTCATGCACGGCTGGGGTCCGGCCAGCCTGCCCTGATGGGGGCTGATTAGGGCTGGGCCAGTGGAGGGGAGGGGCCACCGGAGGTTAGCTGGCCAGCCCCACCCCCCAAAAGGGAAGTGGGGGGCATGTGATCAGGGGCAGGGCTGGCTGGAAGGGCCACGGGAGGTTGGGGGGGGGGCGTGATCAGGGCCCAGATCCAGCTGGTTGGCTACCACAGTGCATGTCATAGCAACCGGTCGTTCTGGTCATTTGGGTCGCTTGGCTTTTATATATATACTAGAGGCCCGGTGCACAAAAATTTGTGCACTCGGGGGGAGGGGGGGTCGCTCAGCCCGACCTGTGCCCTCTTGCAGTCTGGGACCCCTCGGGAAATCACGACCTGCTGGCTTAGGCCTGCTCCCGGGTGGCAGAGGGCAGGCCCAATCCCTAGGTGCAGCCCCTGGTCGGGCTCAGAGCAGGGCCGATTGGGGAGTTGGGGCGCCGCCCCCTGTCATGCACAGAGCAGGGCGGATTGGGAGGTTGCAATTCCACCCTCAGTCACGCTCAGGGTAGGGCCGATTAGGGGGTTGGGGCACCGCCCCCTGTCACACTCAAGGCAGGGTCGATGGGGAGGTTGCGGCGCCACCCCCTGTCATGCACAGAGTAGGGCCAATCAGGGGGTTGGGGCTCTGCCCCCTGTCACACACAGAGCAGGGCCCATCAGGGGGTTGGGGAGCTCCCCCCTGTCATGCACAGAGCAGGGTCAATCAGGGGGTTGGGGAGCTCCCCGTCATGCACAGAGCAGGGCCGATCAGGGGGTTGGGGAGCTCGCCCCTGTCATGCACAGAGCAGGGGCCATCAGGGGGTTGGGGAGCTACCCCCTGTCACCCACAGAGCAGGGCCGATCAGGGGGTTGGGGTGCTGCCACTCTCACACTCAGGGCAGGGCCGATGGGGAGGTTATGGCTCTACCCCATCACACACAGAGCAGGGCCCGTGGGGAGGGGGGGGGTTGGGGCACTGCCCTCTCACCCACAGGGCAGGGCCGATCAGGGAGTTGGGGCGCCGCCACTCTCACACTCAGGGCAGGGCCAATGGGGAGGTTATGGATCTACCCCGTCACACACAGAGCAGGGAACATAGGGTGGGGGGGGTGGGGCACCGCACCCTGTCATACACAGAGCCACAGGGTGATCAGGGAGTTGGGGAGCTCCCACCTATCAGGCACAGAGCAGGGCTGATCAGGGGGTTGGGGCGCCTTCCCCTGTCACGAACAGAGCAGGGCTGATAGGGAGGTTGTGGCCCCGCCCCCTGTCACACACACAGCCGCAGGGCGATCAGGGGGTTTGGGCGCTGCCCCATGTCACGCTGATCCCGGTGCCGGGAGGCCTCGCAGCTCCGCTGATCCCGGTGCTGGGAGGCATATTACCCTTTTACTATATAGAATAGAGGCCTGGTGCACAGCTGGGGGCTGGCTGGTTTGCCCTGAAGGGTTTCCTGGTTCAGGGTGGGGGTCCCCACTGGGGTGCCTGGCCAGCCTGGATGATGGCTGTTTGCAGCTGGTCACACACCCTTCAGGGTGGGGGTCCCCACTGGAGTGCCTGGCCTGTCTGGTTGAGGGGCTGAGGGCTGTTTTCAGGCTGGGACTGAAGCTCCCAACTGCTCCTTTTTTTCTTTTTTCTTTTTTATTCTGGGCCAGCTTTAGCTCTGACTCCAGCTCTGAGGCCTCAGCTGCTGAAAGGAGGTATCTGGTTTGTTTAGGTTCTATAATCGAAACTCTGTATCAACTCCAGCTCTGAGATCCCAGCCGGCTGAAAGCTGGTTTCTGGGGTTTTGTTTAGCTTCTATATTTGTTACAATGTTTCTTAAACTGCAAGCTCAGAGGCCAGCAAGGCAGGTGGGGAACGTTGGAGTCCTCTGTCACTGAAGCAAGCAAGCCTCATGTTCAGTTTAAGCTGCCTGGCTGCCGGCCGCCATCTTGGCTGGCAGTTAATTTGCATATCTCCCTGATTAGCCAGTGGGAAGGGTAGCGGTCGTACGCCAATTACCATGTTTCTCTTTTATTAGATAGGATAGATAATGAAAACAATTCTATTTAAAATTGTTCAAAGTAAGAATAAAACACTTTGAAATTAACAAGGAGATGAAAGACTTGTACAATGAAAACTAAAAAATATTGCTGAAATTAAAGAAGACATAAATGGAAACATATCCCATGTTCACAGACTAAAAGACTTAACATTGTTAAGATGTCAATACTATTGAGAGTGATCTATGTATTCAATGCCAATTCCTATCAAAATCCCAATGACATTTAAAAAAAAATATATTTTAGTTGATTTCAGAGAGGAAGGGAGGGGGAGAGACAGACAGAAACATCAATGATGAGAATCATTGATAAGCTGCCTCCTGTGCATCCCATGCTGAGGATCGAGTCCTCAACCCACGCATATGCCCTGGCCGGAAATCAAAATGCAACCTCCTGGTTCACAGGCCATGCAAGCTGGGCACAATGACATTTTTAGTAGAAACAAAAAAGCCCATTCTAATTTTCATGTGGAATCTCGAAGGACCTTGAGAAGCCAAAACAATCATGAAAAACAAACAAACAAAAACCAATCTGGAGGACTACTACTACTTCCTAATTTCAATACTTTTTACAAAGTTACATTAAAACTATGTGGTATTGGCATAAAGATAGACACAGACCAGTGGGATAGAGTGCCCAGAATTAAACCCTTACATTTTTGATCAAATGATTTTTGATGAGGGTGCCAAGACCATTTAATGGGGATAAGTCTTTTAACAAGTGGTTCTAGAAAGAAACTGAATCTTTATCTAACATATGAAAAATTTAACTTAAAATGTATCAAGAATGTAAATGTAAGACCTAAGACAATAAAATTCTTAGAATAAAACACAGGATAGAAGCTTCACAAGCCTAGATTTGGCAATGATTTCTTGGATATGACACCAAAGGCACAGATAACCAAAGAGAAAATAGACAAATTGGACTTAATGAAAATGACCCACACACTGGGAGAAAATATTTGTGAATCATGTATCTGGTAAGAAATTAATATCCAGAATATTTAGAGAGCTCCTAAAACTCAACAACTAAAACCTCAATTCAGAAATGGGCAAGGGACTTTAAATAGACATTTATCAAAAAAGATAGAGGAATGTCATAAGTACATGAAAAGATGCCCAACATAACTAATCATCAAGGAAATGCAAATCAAAACTACAATGAGATACCACTTTGTATCCATTTGGATGGCTACTATCAAAGTAAAAAAAAAAACAAAAAATGTGTTGGAGATGTAAATTGGTGTAGCTCCTGTGGAAACAGTATGGAGTTTCCTCAAAAAATTAAAGACAGAATTACTATATGATCCAACAATCACACCCAAAAGAATTAAAAGCAGGGTCTCAAAGAGATATGTATATACCCATGTTCACAACAGTGAACATAGGCATGTGAATAAATAAGCTGAATGTGGTATATACATATAAATGAAATATTTTTCAGCTTTAAAAAAAGGAAAATTCTGCAATATGCTACAACATAGATGAACCTTAAGGACATTACCTGAAGAAGGACAAATATATGACTAGAGGCCCGGTGCATGAAATTTGTGCACGGGGGGTGCCGGGAGCCAGTCCATCCTTGTTGTTTCAAGGGACCTGGCATATATGGCATACTGTTCTTAATATGTTTGCTCACCTTCTTGGCACTATGAGTTTTAACCAAAGTCACCTCTCTGAGAAAGGTTGTTTCCCCAGGTAGGGATTTTCCCTTGAAGTTAGGGAGGGAATAAAAGCCCTTAACTAAGTGCCAGGCAGGTAATTAATCACTTTAACTATGAACAATCATGCTTAAGCTACATAATCTTTACTCCCTGGAATGGAGATAAGAAATGCCCTAACCTTTGGAATAGAGATTGACAGGATTGGAATCAACTGGTATAAATACAGATGTAACAAGACAACAGGACACAGAACCTAGACACAGAACCTAGACACAGAACCTAGAGACAGAACATGGCAAAAGATCCTGGACAGAACTGGCAACAGAACCTAGAGACAGAACCTAGCGAGAGAACTTGGTTGAAGATCCTAGAGACAGAACCTGGCTACAGAACCTGGATAGAACATGGCAAGAGAACCTGACTAGAACCTGGTGACTGAACCTGGCTGGAGAACCTGAGCAGAACCTGGCTGGAGATCCTAACCAGAACTTCGCTGGAATTCCTGACCAGAACTTGGCCAGAGATCCTGGCTAGGCTGTTGATCAACTGAACGCTGTCTCTGTGTCATTCCTTCTTCACCGACTCCGTCCACACCTTTGGGGACCCCTGGACCTGCTGGGGTTGGACCCCAGCAGGGGGGCAGAGGGTCCCTCAGCCTGGCCTGCACCCTCTCCAATCCAGGACCCCTTGGGGGATGTCCGACTGCTGGTTTAGGCCCAATCCCTGCGGCTCCCGCTAGCTCCCAGCTGCCTGCCCACCTAATCAGCCCTAACGACTCTGCCTGCCTGCCTGATCACCCCGAACTGCCTCTGCCTGCCTGCCTGCCTAATTGCCCCTAACTGCTCTCTCCTGCCAGCCTGATTGCCCCTAACCACTCTCCCGTGCTGGCCTGATCGCCCCAACCGCTCTACCTTGGCCCCCGTCACCGTGCCTTTGTCCAGAAGGACGTCTGGAAAATGTCTGGTCTATCCGGTCTCATTAGCATATTACCCTTTTATGCTAGAAGTATAGATTGCACTTTACCACTGGATATGCTATTATTATCAAGGTTATTTATGACCCCAAACTAGCGGTCAGTTCTCAGCCCTCATCTTATTTGGCACTGTTGGGAGATATTTTGATCGTCATAACTTTGGGGGACAGAGAGAAGGAGGTGCTACTGGAATCAAATGGGTACAGGCAGTTAAACATCCTGGAATATACAGGATAGCTGTCTTTTCCATGAATTTTTGGTCCAAATGTTAATAGTACTGAGGTTGAAAATCTGGTCTAACCAAAGAGGGAGAAATCTATGTAATTAAGACTGTTTGGACCTGGGAGAAGAAAATGGTGCAAAAGTAAAAATTAAGATTTCAAGCTGAGTTGATAAAAGAATGATGGTATCATTAACAGATACCCATAAGGAGAATGAACAGGTAATGGCAAGGAAGGTGAGACTGAGTTTTGGAAATAGATACTTGAAAATAAATCCATACAGATATGTAAGTTCTATAAAGAGACAGCTGGACAGATATACAGACTGATATAGACAGATGACAGATAGACCTACAGATATATAGATTTGACAGTTGATAGTAAGAGTCTTAGGGCAGGACCTATTCAGCCTACTATTAGAAAAATGTGGACAGCCTGTTTTAATTTTTGGAAATAGCTGTAATGAGTCAGATCTGTGTTTTAATCTTGGGCTTATGTTAATTAGTCATGTAAGTTTGGAACCAAGTTTATTTAACTTCTTAGTTTCGCAATCTTTAAATAATATTTTAAGCAGCACCATTCTTTCTCCTAAGTACCCTATTACCTTATTTATGCATTCACTCATTTTATATCTCTTCCTTTGTGTATATATTTATAAGATATCTCTTTCTTACTCTCTCTTTTATATCTCATTTTAACATCCATTTTTTGGCATCTGACATACCTACATTCTGTCCTACAACATTTTAGTCTTTCTTACAATAATGTAAGATTTAATTATAATACAGTAACAATTCTAAATATTTTACCAGTCTACTTGAAATGACATGAGCTGAAGCAGCTTAGAAGGGTGAGTTCCAGCTCTACCAACCAGGATTTTACTGTTCAAGCTCATAAGCCTCAAATTCCTCACCTATAAAAAAGGGTATATATCAAAGCAATATGGTATTGGCATAAAAACAGACACATAGATCAGTGGAACAGATTGAGAGCCTAGAAATAAACCCATACACATATGATCAACTAATTTAACACAAAGAAGCCAAGAATATAGCTTCTTCAATAAATAGTATTAAGAGACTGGGCAGCCATATGAAAAAAACACATGCAAAAAACTGAACCACTATCTTATACCATATACAAAAATCAACTCAAAATAGATTAAAGACTAAAATGTAAGACTTGAAACCATAAACTTCCTACAATGAAATAGGGGTAAGAGCTCCTAGTTATCAGTCTTGATGATCTTAAAAAATTTTTATTTGACACCAAAGCAAAGGAAACAAAAATAAACAAGTTGAGCATATTAAACTAAAAGCCTTCTGTACAGTAAACAAAACCATCAACAAAATAAAAAGGAACCTGTAGAATGGAAAAAAAATATTTTCAAATCACATATCTGATAAGGCATATATCTGATAAGGGGTTAATATCCAAAATAAATAAAAAAACCCATACAACTCAACAGAAACCAAATAATCCAATTAAAGCATGGGGAAAGGACTTGAATAAACATTTCTCCAAAGACATACTGATGGCCAACAGGTACATGAAAATGTGCTCCACATCTCTAATAATCAGGGAAATACTAATCAAAACCACAATGAGATTGTCACTTTACAACTTTTAGAAAGACTAGTACCAAAAAGAAGTAAGTGCTGATAAGAATGTGGAGAAAAGGGAACACTTGGTACACTGTTGTTAGGAATGTAAAATGGTGCAGCCACTATGAGAAACAGTATGGAAGCTCCTCAAGTATTTAAAAATAGAACTGCCATATGGATTCAGAATCCCACTGTGGGCATTTATCCAAAAGGGGGGTGGGGAGGACTGGACCACTGTCTTATATAGTGTTCAGTGGCATATTCACTATAGACAACATTTGGACAAAACGTGTCTGTCAACAGATGAATGAATAAACAGGATGACACCACCGCCCCCCAACACACACACCTACATGCACACACACAATGGAGTATTATTCAAAGAAAGAAGGAATTCCTGCCATTTGTGACAACATGGATGGAGCTAGAGAACAGTATTATGCTAAGTAAAACAAGTCAGTTAGAGAAAGACAAATATTCATGGTTATCACTTATATGTGCAATCAAATGAATAGGTATAATAGGACCAAGTTCACAAATGTAAGTGCTATAAAAGGCAGTATTATAATTCTTTTTTTTTTAAAATATATTCTATTGATTTTTTACAGAGACGAAGGGAGAGAGATGGAGAGTTAGAAACATCGATGAGAGAGAAGCATCGATCAGCTGCCTCCTGCACATCTCCCACTGGGGATGTGCCCGCAACCCAGGTACATGCCCCTGACCGGAATCGAACCTGGAACCCCTCAGTCCGCAAGCCGACGCTCTATCCACTGAGCCAAACCGGCTTCGGCAGTATTATAATTCTTTATTACAGCCTCCTCTTCCCATTTCCTTGATTGTTTGGTAAACTTATGGGGATTTCTTCTCTTAAATCTAGTGTCTACTTTCTGGCTTTCTCTGGTCTTTGCATGAAGGTAGAATTACAGGCATGGTGTAAGGGTATTGTCCCTGAGCACACCTTACTTTCCATATAGTGGCATTATTTCATTATTCATCTCTTTTTCCTACCAACTTATTTACATAGATTTTTCTAAATTATATGCTAACTTTCCCTTTTCCTTCTTGCCCAATCTTTGTAATAATTTTTATGTTTCCTTCCCTCATGAAACATTTACTTTACATGTATTTAAAGACTCTTCAGAACATAGTCTGGATCAAATGAAGAATCACTAAACTTCCTACAGTAATTCATAAAATTAAAACCAAGTTATGAGCATTTGGGAACAAAAATTTTCCCCGCACCAATTACCTGCGATCTGTGGAGAATGTGTACGCTCAGGAGTTTCTAATATAAGTGGGAGACAAGAGTCTCAAACAGGATACAATGAAAAATGAACTACTTCTCAGATTCTAATGGGAGTTACAGACCACTGAGATGTTACCATCATAAAGTAAAAGTAATCAATTTCTTTAATATAACCTAACATATAAATGTTAAGTGCAGTAATTCTGAAAATCCTTTATTTGCTATTGTGATACTTACATTTCTAATTTCACAATTTAGGTATTACCTATCAGGAGCTAATAGGCCAAAGTCAGGGCCAGTCAATTTTTCCAAATAAAATACTTGCACATATGGAGAGGATGAGAAAATTAACTGACAATTTCACATTTTATCTTATTTCATGGATAATATTTGCATATGTCACATATATCATTCTGAATTGATTTTCATACCTATGGTATATTTTCAATAATCAGATGCTTAAAAATTATATTAATATTTACCCACTGCTTCTTCTTGGTCTGAGAAATTAGTTGTTTGTGCTGTGTTGCTAGCTTCTTGATTTCCTCTACAAACTCTTCTTTACATTTTTCCTTTACTTGTTTACATTTTCTGTCCATCTCACCCTGCATATTGGCGACAGCCTTATTTACAGCTTGTCTTTTTTCTTCTTCCATTTCAGAACGCAGCTGAAATGAAAAACAAGTTAACCCACAATATGTCAGCTCACAATTTACAAAGGCCTTAATACATTGTTTCTACTTAAACGATGTACCTCTTCCCTTTATTTTACTAAGAGCTGTGAATATTCAGGTGAGAAATATTTAGGTATTGTTGCTTGAAATAGCATAAAAGATATTTTATTTTATTCTTATTTTTAGTGTTATTTCTAGTTTTAAAAAGCAGCTGTCTGGCTGAGACATGAGTGAAAGAAGCTAAACTGCTACAGGGAAAGGCTCACTCACTATGCCCAGGGGTAAGAGGGCAAGTCACACTGTGGGGGCTCCTGACCTTTTCTAGAGCTTCTCGTACAACTCTTTCAGTTTCTCGCTTGTGATCAGACTTCATTCGGTCTTTAAAGTCATTGAAAATTTTGGTGTATTTGTCGTGGCACATGCTTTGACACACTCCATCACTGGTGGTCTGGGTGCTTCTATGCAGCATTCTTGGTGAAGAGGCACTTAACTTCTTGGTTTGAGTTGACACTGAAACTTTTTCGATTGGCTGAGGCAATGTGGGGATTTCCTGGCTGGAACTGACTGCTTCAGTTTCAGGCTCTGGTTCCTAAAGGGTAAGGAAAGTGCTTCAATGTAAAACAAAACCATTAACTCACTAGTTCAAGAATAAGCTCTATTAGGATAAAACAGTGATAACATAAAATAGCTATATAAGAAACTGTTTTTAAAAAAACGCATTACTAGTAAGTACATGCTATTAGATATATTTTACCATAATCAAATATTAAAAAATGGAAAAAAACAACTAAAAACACATGCAATTAGTAGCTACAATGGTTCTAAACAGTAACTTCATCTACAATTTCCTTATATGTTAATACTCATTTGATTTTAAAAAACTAAACAAAGACATTTATCATTTTAAATCATTATCAATTTATAGTCATTTTTTGGACTAGATTTATTAACAAATTTCCTAAAATCCTAAACCACTTTTCAGTGAACATGTGTTTGGCCTATACCCAAAAATACGCCTGGATTTAAAACAAGCATGGATTATATACTTTAAAAGGCTGAGCTGAACCATAGTTTCCTCCCGTTTTAAAATGCTGGCCTAAGTGATGTACTAGATAAACACATTGTATTTAATAATGCCATGAGAACATAGCAGAGTTCCAGGATATGCCAAAAAGTGCACTCCCACTTAGCCAGATTTGGTCAGTGGTTGCTCAGTTGAGGTGGAGGCTTGGCACATGTATGTTTTTCCAGTGACAGAATATGATAATGGTCAGAAGACTGGGTTCAAACTTGGCTGATATTATCTGACTGATGGCAATGCATTTCACAAGTACACATCACGAGCAATCATCTTGCCTGTAACTTTGAAAACATTTTCTGTGCCAATGCCACCAGGAAACTTCAAGGTACACAACTTACTTCTTTTTTGGGTTCCACACTTTGATTACGTCGCCCTTTCTTTGCTCTTGGTTCCTGAGTGACCTTTAGCTGTGGGCATCATAAAAGTAACAGCATATTATTCCAGACACTGAAACACTTCTCTGCTAAAAATACTAGCTATGGGCCCACAGGTAAGAAGTAGCTCATTCCATTTCATGAAGGCACCTCTTACTCATTACTGCTCTGGTGTGCAGGGCTTGAAAGAGCTAATGTGCCTGTGGAAGAGCAGTAGAGCACTTAACTCTTCAAACAGGCAGATCAGATCAGGGTGTGGGTGGCCTAGCTACTTGAACTGGGTTCAGTTTCTTTGGCAGAGCACTTCACAAATGTTTACACGAAAAAAAGGAGAAATGTCAAAGCAGTCTTCACAGCAGCAGTTCTCAACCTGTGGGTCGCGACTCCTTTAGGGGTCAAACGATCCTTTCACAGGGGCCGCCTAAGGCCATCGGAAAACACATATATAATTACATATTTTTGTGATTAATCACTATGCTTCAATTATGTTCAATTTGTAACAATGAAAAAACCTCCTGCATATCAGATATTTATATTATGATTCATAACAGTAGCAAAATTACAGTTATGAAGTAGCAACGAAAATAATTTTATGGTTGGGGGTCATCACAACATGAGGAACTGTATTAAAGGGTTGTGGCATTAGGAAGGTTGAGAACCACTGCTTTATAGCAAGGAGTGTGCATTAACAATGTTCACAGTTAAAATAATAACTGATGTGTGGTTTCTATGTGGACACCACTCACTTGCTCATTGCTGGTAGAGGAGATACTGGATTCTGCCTCCTCCTCCCCACGGTCCTCATTCTTAGACTTCCAAAATCTTCCTTCACGAAGGAAACGCTGATGCAGTTCCAGCTCATCACAAGCCTTTTTCCAACCCATACTGCGTTTAACATGCAGCCGATGGACATTGACTGTGATGTCCTGTATGTTTTCAGAAGGGATCCAAGCCCTAGCAACATTTAAAGGTTATAGTTAGAAATTTCCAAAATGGTAGAGGACTCCATCCATTTGTAAAGTATGGTTTGTGGAAATTCCAATTTACTGACCTGTTAGCTATGGCTTGAATAAAAACTCTTACCGATCACTAAAGTGTCTCAAATTATCTCAGAACTATTTTCTTTAACCAGCTTAACATTGTCATGGTTTAGATATACATTTTGCATAAGTCCTTTTTAAAATGTTATCTCTTATTGATCTAAAATACTGTAAGTTACTTAAAATCTAGCTATTTGCAGATTAGAAGTACAGAATCATTTGAAAATGCCCAGAAATTTTCATGAGATTCATACATATGAGGGCTTCCAAGAAATATTATCTAGTGGGTAATATTTATATTATATCCCTACTCATTAACTGAACCATATTTAATTAATGGACAGAGAAGTGTCTGACTCATTCGGCAATCAAGTACACAGCTATGAACACAACTTCAAGTGTCTCTGAATTATATGTAATATTGATCTAAAACTACAGAATGAAAAATGTATTTGGTCTTATTGGAAAAAATGCTGACAATTTTCCTGGGCACTAATCATTAGACTGGACTGAAATAATATCGAGAATGCTGTTTACTGTGTGCTGGTGAAGACACCGCAAAGCATACAACAGTGAGTGCGGCCCATCTGATCTTGAGTATTACTCCCACCAACAAGGGTATTTTGGTTCACTTTTTAAAGCTGTGGGTTTTTAGAGAAATTTCTATTATGAACAATGCTGACTACCTGTAACAAACTCCTGAACTGTGAAAGTATTTCCCCTTAAATTATCTACTTGTGCCCTGGATACAATAAAATTAGTATCTATTCTTAACATGGGACTTAATTCTCAATGTTGTTCATAATACATTCTTATCCTCTTTTTAAAATACATTTATTTTTATTGTTAATAGTATTACAGATAACTCTCACTCCCCGCCCCCCTTTTACCTTCCTCCTCCCAGCCCCTACCTACCACCCCAGGTCTTCACTACCCTATTGCCCGTGTCCATGGGCTATGCATATAAATCTCCTCTTTAATCAACTCCATTATTGTAGGTAACCAGATTTCACTTTTAAAGGTATCAGTGGGTATGAGATCTGATCTACAAAAAAATAACTGAAATGGCAAACAAACACTCCACAATTTAAAGTGTTAATAAACAGAGATATAATCTAATTTGGCTATATCTATACATCTGTCATGATTCTTTGAATATATGCAGAATAAAATGGCTCAGGGATATCTGAAGGCAAATGAACATAAACCATTCTATTTTTTCTTATAGGACCTGATTTCCTGGCTGTGCCATCCCACCCTCTAACTACACGCAGCAGAAAGAGTTAGCCTTGACAAGGAGACCTTATTAGCTACTTTTTTTCCCTCTTACAGGCAAAACCTTGCAAATCTTACCTATACTCTAAGGCAGTGGTTCTCAACCTTCTGGCCCTTTAAATACAGTTCCTTATGTTGTGACCCAACCATAAAATTATTTTCGTTGCTATTTCATAACTGTAATGTTGCTACTGGTACGAATCGTAATGTAAATATCTGATATGTAGGATGGTCTTAGGCGACCCCTGTGAAAGGGTCGATCGACCGCCAAAGGGGTCGCAACCCACAGGTTGAGAACCTCTGGAGGGATCACAGTCACCTTTCTTTCCTAGAACATTACAATTTACCAAGGTCAAGGGACAAAGTAGCACATTCTGAGTGTACAGAAGGGACTACTAGTCTGAAACCATTTATTAATTTAAAATTTATTTTTTTCTCCTACCTACATGTAAAGATATGATGAAATAACAGAAGAATATTTATTGGATCATTATATAACAATGAGAATTTATTTAAATACCACTAAACTTGTACATTAAAAAAAAAGTATTTATTAATGAAAACTTTCAGCTGGTAGCCCTTATTAGCCATCTGTTCTCATTGTATAACATGTTGTTTAAGTAATTAAAACTAATGATCATAATATTTATAAAGTTTGTTTTCCAATAAATCAAATATTCTAATAATGATAGAGAATCATTTTCAAGGTGTTCCTTCATCAATCCTTCACTTCAAATATTGTACTGATTACACTGTAACCAGGAAAGCAAAAAGACTAGATTGACAGTAAAATTGTAGACCTTTTATTTTCTAAAATAAAAGCTTTCGAGTCCCATCTGCCCAGAATCTTCAGATAAAAATTTTACAGCAAGTATTTTTGGGAAAAAAACTTCTGGAAATATAATTTTATTTTATATATAATGAGGTCTTTATATATAAAAATTCCTTTAAACCTTATAAACTCATATAGGATAGGTACTATTGAGGCCCCTATTTTATAAGTGAGGAAACAAGGCTGAGAGAGACTAAAATAACTTGCCCAAGACTAGAGTAGAAAACGATGGTGCAAGGACACAAATCTAACCACTGGACCTTCCACGGTATCAATTTAGAGATTTCTACAGATTAGTGTTTCTATAGAACGGCTGCCCTAACTCACTTGTGACGTGTGCACTGCTGCCCACTGGTTTTGATGGAAAACTGAAACAAACTGAATATGAGCATGTAACATTGAAAATTACCACTTAATCATACAATTTGAACATTCATTTTGTACTTAATTATGGTATTACTAGAGGCCTGATGCATGAAATTCGTGCATGGGGGGGGGGGGGGGGGCGGTGTCCCTCAGTCCAGCCTGCACCCTCTCCAATCTAGGACCCCTCGCGGGATGTCCGACTGCTGGTTTAAACTGCTGGATGTCTAAACTGGCAGTCGGACATCCCTCTCACAATCCAGGACTGCTGGCTCCCAACCGCTCACCTGCCTGCCTGCCTGATTGCCCCTAACTGCTTCTGCCTGCCAGCATGATCACCCCCTAACTACTCCCCTGCCAGCCTGATCGACGCCTAACTGCTCCCCTGCTGGCCCGATCGCCCCCAACTGCCTTCCCCTGCCAGCCCAATCGCCCCCAACTGCCCTCCCCTACTGGCCTGATCATCCCCAACTGCCCTCCCCTGCTGGCCATCTTGTGGCTGTGGGCGCCGCCATCTTTGAGGGCATGGCAGTAAATTAGCATATTCCCTCCTTATTGACTGTGGGTGCCGCCATCTTTGCAACAGCATGAGGGTCAATTAGCATATTCCCTATTTATTAGATAGGATTATTTAACTAATGTTTCTTGCCATTAAAACAGTGTCAGCTGATTGTGCATCTATGAAAGAACAAAACTTTTTTGGACATTTACACTATTCACAGGTTTCTTAGAACTAAACTTCTACTTAAATTAAATGGAGACTAGGTAAAAATTCACTATGGGAGGAATGAAGTCTCATTCTGTAGCTTCTTTTATAGTAATAACAACTATACAGGACACTTACCCTCCAGGCATGACAGGAGACAGATGCTTCATGAAATGTAAATTTAAATCCTTGGACAGTGTCACTTTTAGATCAAGTAGCTGACTTTTGGCATTTTCTCCCTTTAATTTAATATTTGTGTTAAATGAACCCCCCACAAATTTCATGTGAATTATTTTTCCTATTGTGGCTTAGAATAGTTAGACTCATTAATCTCTGAGTCCTATGACAGTTCACAGTACTTGAATTCACTTTTAGAGTCAATGCTTTAATGACACATTATTTAGGACACTATCTTAGACTTCCTAATGTTCACTGTGCAGTAAAATTTAAGGCCTTAATATCACAATAAAGGAGAGCTATAATTTTATAGAACAGTTTAGCATTTTGTGTCAAATAACTATGCAAAAATAATTTTATAGTAATAAAAAGGGGTTTTACCCTTGGGATACATATATTGTTATATTATGAAAATGCAAATTTTATGCTTTGATGTATACATATCCCTAGCAACAGACTTTAAAATCTAGATTGGAAACAATGTCTGGTAATTCTATGCATATAATTCTTATATATACTTAGATCCCAAGATTGAAACTCTATTCTACTACTGAGTTGCTTATTTTGGTCTATGGCTTTTGAAAGATGGTTGAAACCACCATAATGTCATTAGAATACTATGAAATGGACACATCTTAAGAATCCTTCCCCCCTTCACTGCCATCAGGAATTCAGGTCAGCTTTAACATGCATCTGAGTTCAACAGTGTTAGTTACTGAAACTATCTTGCTTAGTAAAAAATAACTGAAATATACCTAAAGATACAATTTATAGAACTCACTGTTAGTTGCCTAGTCAAGTTATATGCTGTTTCTTAAGAAACTTCATGCTGTTTCTGATAAAGCTACCAGAACACTGGTAATGGCCAGACTGAGTCTTAAGAACTGAGAGCTCAGCTGAAACCGGTTTGACTCAGTGGATAGACCGTCGGCCTGCGGACTGAAGGGTCCCAGGTTCGATTCCAGTCAGGGGCATGTGCCTTGGTTGTGGGCACATCCCCAGTAGGAGATGTGCAGGAGGTGGCTGATGGATGTTTCTCTCTCATCGATGTTTCTAACTCTCTGCCTCTCTCCCTTCCTCTCTGTAAAAAATCAATAAAATATATTAAAAAAAAAAAAAAGAACTGAGAGCTCAGCTACTCCGGCTGCATGTGGGTCGTGATTACCTTTGATGGTGGTGACCAAAGAAGCGGACGTCAACCTGATTGTCCTCCTTCTGCATGACCTTGGCTGGCCAGAATCCAAAACCTTTCATCTTAGCCCAAACCAGTTCATGATTAGGTATCTGCAAATAAAACGTCCTACCTTGTCATTACTTTTAAAGTATTAAGTATAAGTGTATCATTCATTAATATTGAATTAGTTAAGTATAACTCATTATTTTGAAAACATTACTAAACACATAGAACTTGTTTTCTTTTTTCTGGGATTGACTGACTTTGCCTCCAAGAAAAACACCAAAAACTAAAATTTGCATGAGAGAAGGAATATGGACCTTCATTTCTGAGAAGAGAAGAAAAATACCCACTTACTATCCTGTAGCACTATGAAATGAGGCAGTGGGGGCAAACAGAAGACCCTCACTGTGTTTCATGAGCCTGTTAGAAATGGGTGGATTTGAAACCCTGATTCAAACCTAACTAATCTGAGATTCAAATTTTAAAAAACTTTCAAGTGACTGAGAAGCACGTAACTTCTGGAAGACCGATTGCTCTCAGGTGGCCTTTTACATTGTGCCTTTGGGGCCCCCAGAACACTTACAGGTTTTCTTGTCATCACCCTTCCTGAAATCATCTCATTTTAGGGGAAATTATACAGGTATTAACATCTATAAAGCCTTCAATTTCTTGTGAAAGAATGAGAAGAAAAGCAAAAATCTATTATATATATTAAGGGACTCAATGTTTAGCTTTAAGTTCCTTGTTTTAAAGTCAAAATTGGATAACAATCCCAAGCTGGTTTCCCATGTCTCAGTTTTTACACTCATTGAAACCATATGTCCTATGATATAAAGAAACATATTTAGGAAGGATTATAAACTTTAAGCAAACTGGAAATAAACTTCCTTAGAGCATCATATACTTAAGAGGTAAAACACAAAAAAATCACAAAATGTCACATACGCAAGGATAGCAGAACCAATTGTCAGGACGAGCATTGGACAAATAGAAGCAGTTCTTGCAAAGCTGTAACTCATCCAGCTGAAAAAGAACAACTATTTTAGCCTACAAAATATAAAGATCTGCATTAAACTATATAAAATCGATTCACATAAATTAACATTCTTGTTCATGTACACAAATAGCCTTGAATTTTGTTCCTAAGTTTAAATTTTAAGTTTTCAATAATATTGGAAAAACCTGCCACTTTCCTGTTCAAACTACCCCCATGGTCTCAGATTGCATTTAAAAGAGAAAACAAATTCCTTACAAGGCCTGGCATGTCTGACCTCTGCGTTCCAGCCTCACTGGTGCCTTTGGCTCTTTAGTACTTGGATTAATGCAATTTCCTCAGTAAGGTCTTCCTCATCTACCCACATAAAATATCCACTACCAATAATAGCAGTCCTTACTTTGCCTCATTCTCCATTTTAGTCTTTGTTTTCTTTCATAACATTTTTTTCCAACTTATAAACATATTTTGACTGTTTCTTATTTAAGTATCCCTCTCTTCAGAATACAGCTCCATTAGCAGGAAGCCAGTACCTTGATCACCATTTCATTCCTCTTAACACATGCTCAGCACACAATAGACTCTTAGTAAACATATTTAATGGATTTTAAAAAGTCAAATTTGAAATAAATTTAAGAAACAAAACTTTTATGTAATTGAGACACTTTTGCAAAGACAATATGATTACAGGTGTTTCAAATAAGAAAGACCATATATACAAAAAAACCTTCCCAAAATAGTATTTCATTTACTATATAAATATGAACTGTGTTGTTTGGTTGTTGTTTTGCCTGTGTAGTATCCTTTATCCAAAGAAGGTAACATTTGTTGAGTGTCTCTGCCCCATACAAAACATGTACATGCATTAGGTAACCAATAACTTAAGGGTGATTAAAAAAGAGCAAACAAAATTTCTTTGTAGAAGTTACTTAGTAACTAAATCTCCTAGGATGTCTGAGAATAGTTTGACAGAATTTTTTGCCTCTATTTGCATTATTTCCCATGTATATAAAAAATGGAAATAAACTGATATTTAATGGAAATTACAAAATTAAAATATGTAAGATGAGTGGGATTGTGAAATTAATTCGAAATATAGTAAGAGTTTAATTACTAGGTATAGACAATACCTCATGACAGGTATCTTTATACAGCATTCTTGCAATGTCAGCTTGCTCACTGTCTGCTGTAATTAAAGACAGATATCCATTACCAATAATCTAAAATACAGACTACCAAAATTAATACACTCATTTAAATTTTCTTTCATTTTGACAAAAGTAGATATATACCATTTAAAACAAAATGTGTATTGTTTTTAAAAGTTCAGGCAGTGAAATAAAATTCTACAGGCAGCTTTAATTTCACATCTAACATAGCACTAATTCTCTAGGTAAAGAGTGGCCTCTTTCTTTACCTTTAAGTGATAGAATATTAATGGGGAAACAACCAGAATTAATCACAGTGCTTATAAAAAGCCTTTCAACTAAGTTCATAAATAAAACTATAAAAAGTAATACTTTCATCATTTAGTGTACTAGTGTTTTGCTTTTGGACAGTTCATTCTATAAGCTATAACTACATTACCAAATATTTTTAAGATTAAACCATAACATTATTACTTACAGATAATTAAAATACTAATTTTAATGTAATATTTTATAAAAGTTATTTCTCAACATGGAATGTAAATGGTATGAAAAAAATGCAAAAGAAAAAGCAAAAAATATTCAACCTCCATAGAAAATCACTGTATTGTGGAGAAGTAGCTGAGCATCAGCTTTGAACTCTTCATAACTTCGGTATTTCCCTTCATTCACTTTCTGCAGTGATTAAAAAACAAAATGGCAAGAGTTACTAGTAAAAATATTTGTCTGCAATATGATAACATGGTTAGAGTATGGGATGCAACAGATTTTTCCAAATAACATCATGGCTATTCCTGTGTCCCACAGTGTTGACACACCATATGTAAGAGAAACCCACAACTCCAGTGCAGTTAGAATGTGACAGTATGGTTAAGTGTGGCAGATCTGCTGTCCTATAACCACTGCTGTCTTTTCTACTGATTTACTGGAGTGAACTTGGCAGCTTGAACATCTTCTTGTGTAGCAATGATAAAAGCTCACTGTAAACAGTTAAAAGCTTTGGCCAATGTCGCTGATGAGAACTTAACTACTTATTATAACACAGGAGAATAAAGACTGGAGAAAAAGAACTGTTAGCCTCTGTGACAGTTTAACATGACTAAAGAAGACACATTTGTAATTCTGAATTGGGAAAGGTTAGGTGGGAAATCTGAGGGGTTTCTGGGATAAGACAAAATTTTTAGAAGGAGGTATGACAAATTAACTCAACAACAAGAAGGTATTTTCTTATCCTCATGATATTTTTAGGAAATAGGTTTGAAAAGTGCTTGGGTGTCAAATACTAAAATATTAAGGCCTCTAAAGAATAATTAAGATCTTCCCTGACAGGTGTGACTCAGTTGGCTGGGTGTAGTCCAGTGCACTGAAAGGTTGCAGTGTTCGATTCTAGCTCAGGGCACATGACCAGGTTCTGGGCTTGATCCCCAGGAAGGGGTGTGCAGGAGGCAGCTGATCAATGTTTCATTCTCTCTCCCTCTCTCTCTAAATATCAATTTTAAAAAAGGTTAAGAACCAACCTTTTTCTTGAAATCCTCCAAAACCCAATTCAGTGGCCCTTTTTTGGAAGGCTTCCCCCAGATTCCCTAGCTGAAGGTAGTTGCCTCCTGTCATGTGCCTCAAGATTTACTGTATTGGGCTCTGGGATGCTTATACCCTCTGTGATTTGTGAGGTATGCACCGTGCCTTGCATTTTGATCTGGACTGTAGTTAAGCTCCTACAACCATAAAAATCATGTCTTCCTCTACTTTTCTTACAGTGCTTTTGCTCATGAATAGCACTTGCCAAGCAGAGAACCAAGACAGCATCCACCCATCTAGTGTTCTCTATGGAGCCAAGAGGATCAAACTGGGGATCTGGGTCGGTGCCATGCAGGAAGGGAAAGCTGCAAGAGCACGGCAGGGGCAGGAAGGGCAACTGGGTTCAACATTCTTTCACAGGCCTCAGAGTTTAGGAAAAGGGGCTATACCTAAGGCTATGAAATCTGCCAGTAGTAGGTAAAATTTAAACTGTTTTTATTCTAGGATTTGCCAGAATTTTAAGGGAACAACTGTTATTTACCCTTTCCTTCCATAGAAATAATACACCTTTAGTCTTTCTCAGCTGCTAAGGCAGTGGTTCTCAACCTGTGGGTCGTGACCTCTTTAGGGGGTCAAACGACCCCTTCACAGGGGTCGCCTAAGACCACTGGAAAACACATATATAATTACATATTGTTTTTGTGATTAATCACTATGCTTCAATTATGTTCAATTTATAACAATGAAATTGGGGGTCACCACAACATGAGGAACTGTATTAAAGGGTCGCGGCATTAGGAAGGTTGAGAACCACTGTGCTAAGGGATTAGGAAATTTATAAGATAATTTCAAATAATTCCTATGGTCTTCCTATAAGCTATTATGGCCAACCATAAGATTTTAAAATTTCAAAAGGACACATAAATTACAAAATTAGTAATTCAGCAACCCTAACTTAAAACATGTCTAAGTGTCCTAAGGGATTTTATTGCAATTAGTAATTAAATATTAACAAACCCAACATTCCTCAGCTAGCATTGATAACATTAAGAACTTTAAGAATAATTATTTGGTTCAAGTTCATTTCATTGTTTCCCAAGACTCTAGATTAGTTCTATGCTCTAATTTTCCCTTGAGAGAAGCCCCCACGTACTAAAACTAGGGACCTGTGTCCAGATGTGCATTCTCTACATCTGAAATACTAAATTGACCCGGGTCCCATTCATTTGCTTTCACAAACAAGTATCAAGACTTTACATGTCGCTTAAAACCAGCCCTATTAAAAGGCCTGGTAGTACCAGAGTGACCACACGAAATTTAAAACAATAGGCATGTATGTGTGGTGGCCATGCTTAGCTGGTTCTAGTAAGACACTGGGCAGGCACATCCTCCTCAAGCAGGAATGGCACCCAGGATCATGCTTGGCTGTGATCTCTCATTCACCTGGGAGCCATGAGGTAAATGGGAAGCAGTAGGGAAGGAATGGCTTTACCTCTTGTATGGTGGGGACGTCAACCGCTGAATGCACCAGCCTCCGGTACATCGGGTGTTTGCTGTCCTTTCCCTTTTTATTAAGGTCTATAGCCTGGAAGGTCATTAAATACACCGTTTAAATGTGACTAGAGAGAGACAGGTAAAACATCAATTTCTAAAGAAGTACTTTAGAACTTACCAGAGAAATGTACATGCACTATATAGTTTAACATGGCATTCCTTAAGGTTTTGACAAAACAGTTATTGTGGAGCATTCCATTTCATTTTAAACACTATCAATGAAAATGTTCTGATAAACAAATTTTCTAAATGTAAATGTTTCTAATCTAATGCAGCTAAAGAAATGTCTGTTCTAAAACAAAGACAAAACAAAAAAATCTAAAAGCCTATTATAGAACAACTAGGGGCCCGGTGCACGAAATTCATGCACTGTGTGTGTGTGTGTGTGTGTGGGGGGGGGAGTGTCCCTCAGCCCAGCCTGCCCCCTCTCACATACTGGGAGCCCTCAGGCGTTGACCCCCATCACCCTCCAATCACAGGATCGGCCCCTTGCCCAGGCCTGATGCCTCTGACAGAGGTGTCAGGCCTGGGCAGGGGACCCTCATTTCCCCCCATCACTGGTTCTGCCCCCAGCCCAGGCCTGATGCCTCTGGCCCAGGCATCAGGCCTGGGCAGGGGACCCCCAGACCCCTCCGATTGCTGGCTCTGCCCCTTGCCCAGGCCTGATGCCTCGGCCAGAGGCGTAGACCCCCATCTCCCTCTGATCGCTTGCTCCACCCCCCGCCCAAGCCTGACGCCTCTGACCCAGGCTTCAGGCCTGGGCAAGGGGACCATCATATCCCCCCAATCCCCGGCTCAGCCCCCCACCCAGGCCTGATGCCTCAGCCAGAGGAGTTGACCCTCATCACCCTCCGATCACCAATCACCGGATCGGCCCCTTGACCAGGCCTGAGGCCTCCGGCAGAGGTGTCAGGCCTGGGCAGGGGAACCCCAGCTCCCCGCGGTTGCAGGCTCTGCCCCTGCCCAGGCCTAACGCCTCTGGCTGAGGCGTCCGGCCTGGGCAGCGGGGACCTGCAGCTGCAGCGGCCCCGCGATCGTGGGCTCCGCTTTAGGCCCAGGCAAGGGATCCCTAGCTCCCGGGACTGCCGGCTTCAACCGTGTCCAGCTCCCATCGCTGGCTCCACCCCTACTTCCTGCTATCACTGGCCAGGGCGACAAAGGCGCCTGATTCTCCGATCATGGCTGGGGGGCAGGGCAAAGGCGGCCCCAGAGCCGCCTTTGCCCTGCCCCCCCCCCCCCCCCCCGCTCTTAGCTCCCCCCTGGGTTTCCGATCACTGTCAGTGGCAGGGGGCTTCTTCCTGCTTTCCCTTTCGCCTCCCTGCATTGTGCCTACATATGCAAATTAACCGCCATCTTATTGGCAGTTAATTCGCATATAGCCCTGATTAGCCAATGAAAAGGGTATCGTCGTATGCCAATTACCATTTTTCTCTTTTATTAGTGTAGATTTACTATACAAAAGAATTATGACAAAGCTGCTCTATACATATTTACTTGTCAGTCATTAACTTTTAAAGAGTGAACCAGAGTGAAATCTAATTGGGAAGACTCCAGGGGCAGGACTCACCCTCTCCTTCATGCGGGAGACTATGAACCTCAGGTATGTGCTCATCTCTTGTTTGTTTGTATTTTTCTTCTTGATGCTCTGTTAAAAACAGGAAAGGCCAGATATAAAATCTGATCATTTATATGTCTATAGTCACGTAAAAGACTTCTATATATAAAAGATTATAGTCTGCTAAGATTTCATTTATAAAATGCACTATTTCCAAAATATTTGATTTTGAGATTTGCATAGCAAAAGTAACATGTACTGTAATAATCAGAAAATATTATGCTGTACTTGAAATAATACCTTAGAAAATTATGCATTTGTTTCTTGATATTTTGGAACTTAAACCAATTTTCAGATTAAAAAGAAATGACAACAATAATGATAACATAATAATGACATAATATGGAATCACTTATTTGGATATATATTCATAATGAATGGCAAAAGTCCTTTAGGGTGCATTTTAAATTAGCAATCGTGCATGGTGACTTTCAAAATAACTTTATTAAAAATCTCTGTCACTTATGAAATATGTGCAGTAGTGCAGTGGCAACACCTACATATCTGTCTTAAAGTGCTATTGATCTAGTCAGTATAAATCCAATTTCTGTCAGGCTGGCCTAAAAGCTAATTAGGTTCTTCAATTTATCTCTCAGAAAATCTAACTTCACATGAAGAAGGAAAAATCCAGGATTCTATTTCTCTTATGTCCTTTGTAGATAGCAAAGAAATGAAGACAAACATTCTCATTTCTTTAGTCAAGGTTAAGAAATCACAGCAGACACTGGGTCATAAGCAGATGGCACAGCAGAGGACCGAGTAGGTCTGGGCCACCTACTAACAGATGCTTTAACTTTCTCAGGCCACTAGATTATAACTCCCAAAGAAACGTAAATGCAGGAAATCATCTTAATATGCTTAATACAGTTACATTTCTCATGTAACTGGGAAGTCTTAGCCAGAGCTTAAGCAAATTGATTATACACACAATATTAAAATACTATCCTATATAATAAAAGGGTAATATGCAAATCAACCGAAAGGCGGAACAAATGGACGCTATGATGTGCACTGACCACCAAGGGGCAGATGCTCAATGCAGGAACTGCCACCTGGTGGTCAGTGTGCTCCCACAGGGGGAGCGCTGCTCAGCCACAAGCCGGGCTCGTGCTCACAACTGGCGAGCGTAGCAGCGGTGGTGGGAGCCTCTCCCGCCTCTGCGGCAGCACTAAGGATGTCTGACTGCTAAAGGGCACAGGCCAGGCTAAAGGACACCTCTCCCCCTCCAACCCTGGTACACGAATGTCGTGCACTGGGCCTCTAGTCCTAATATATAAAAAGCTAGGAGTCGTCACAACTGAAACAACCAGACTGCTGAATGAACAGCAGACTGTGTGGGGCAACCAGGCTGGTGGGGGGGGGGGGGAGGCAGCTGTTAGGGGAGACTAGGCCAGCAGGGGTGGGGGCAGTTGGGGGCGACCAGGCTGGCAGGGGGGGCAGTTGGGGGCAACCACACTGGCAGGCAGAGACGGTTAGGGGTGATCAGGCTAGTTTAAAAGGCAATGACCTTTCTTGGACCCCATGTTTATAATTTCGGGGGGAGAAGGGCTTTGATGTAGCTTGTGAAGTCTCATTTTTAACAAGATCCCCAGTGATTCTCACGCACACAAACATGTGAGAACCATTAATTGGCCCCGTCCATAAGCCAGACACAACAGAGAACTAAGCTCAGTTCCTGCATTCTGCAAATCTCACAGTAGTGTAGAGGGAGCTCTCAGTGGGTCTGATGCACAATCAGCTATTAGCATTTTGGACAAATGTTTTTGCAGCATGGACATCCTCCCACAAACTGCTTTTTATACTAAACAATTTGTTAAACTTGATATAGGGAAGAGAAAAAGTAAGAAGTCCAAGAAAGCTGTTTTTTTCTTACCTCTTGGAAAACCTACATTCCCTTAAAAAGAAAGAGTAAAAACAATGATTCCAGCTGCATGCTCTATCATGCCAAATATTTTGGGTACAGTATGAAACAGTTGATCCCAAATATCAATCTGATCATTAAATCACAAATTTGTATAAATTCAGATGTAATAACAATGTACATCAGGTTAGAAGCCTTGTAATACCTGTGGGACTATGGTTCTTTTGATAGGTAACATATTCTTTAGGGGAAATATGCAGCCACCACTTTTATGTAGTGCTGAAGAGTAATGCTCCCTAAATATTGTCTACAGTCACCTGAGCAGTGATGATGGGGATGAGTTTCTCACTACATCTACCACAACATAGTCCTGTGTCATGGGTTGCTGGGTAGTTCACATGTACACAGAAATATGTTTTTCTCCTTCCTGTGCTCCAAACACCAATCTATGAAAACTTCACTGTTAGTAGGCTAACCTCTTTTCTTTTTGGAACCTTAGAAAACAAAGCAACTCAACATTTCCTTAAGGGCAAAACTGATGCAGTGATAGAATCAGAACATCACTATAGCCAAAACATCCTAACTATATTGGTCTTTCTTTGTAACAAAAACAATGAAAACACTTTGAATTGATACAGAAAACCCTATTCTACTTTGCTTAAGTTTAGGTAACTTGTGCACTAAACTGTTCTTGTTTAAATAAAGGTCCATTTTCAATTCCTACTTCTTTCCCACAGAGAATTTACACAAAATGTGGGTGGGGTCATATCCCACAATGCTTTGGTTTCATCTGTTTAAACATTCGTAAGTGAACTGCTAAATTAGTGCAACCATGTGCAGCAATTATTTCTTTCCTGTTGGGAAGACTGCAAATGCAGTGTTCAGACTGAGGGCCTTAATTTCACAAATCTAAATGATAAATGTAAGATGATAATCTGGTTTTGCGTCATGTTTAAGTTTGTTTAGAGTCAAGTAGCTAGAGTATCTCTTTTCTACTATGTGCAATTAAAAGTGGTGATATGAGCTTGGAAAAAGGACTATTTCACATAAAATGTAAAAGGAAACACAAGGGGGACATGTGACTTCCATGGCTGAATAGGTATTACCTATCCCATCCTTCACAGCTCCAATTCCTTCAAAATATTACTTCAGGAGGTCTTTTACCCCATTTAATAATGTGCTACCCAGACATAGCTATCCCACTCAATGTTCACCAACTGTGGCTATTGAATCACTGAGAAAAACACCAATATCCACTTATATAAAGTTGTGGAACAGGCACAACATATCTGTGATGGGAAGTAATGAGGCCCTAGCCAGTATGGCTCAGTGGATAGAGCGTTGGCCCACAGACTGAAGGGTCCCAGCTTCAATTCTGGCCAAGGGCATGTACCTTGGTTGCTGGTTCCCAGCCCTGGTCAGGGTGTGTGCAGTAGGTGACCAATTGGTGTGTCTCTCTCACATCAAAGTTTCTCTCTCTCTCTCCTTTTTCCTTCCACTCTCTCTAAAAATCAATGGAAAAATATCCTGCACAGAGGATCAACAACCACAACAACAAAGTAATGAGAACAACGGCTGAGGAGGAGGGTACAATGATCATGTTCTCTGCCTTGGTGGGCCTGGGTGTACAAGTGTGTGTGCATTTGTCTGTTCATCAAATGGTACATTCAAGACTTTTGCAAACCCCTGCAAAGTAAATTTTACCTCAAAGAAAAAGCCCCACAATGTCAAGGTGCCACGGCTTAGGGAGGGGCCTGGGCACTCACTGTGCCAGTACTCCAGGTGTTTCTAACAAGTGACCCTGACTGAGAATCACTGCCTTGCATTATTAAAGAGGCTATGTATTTACACAAACAGGTGCAGTGGTTCCAATTGTAACCCTGGCTGCTACACTGAGAAGTGTTAAGTGGTAATCTTCAAAAGTCCTTTTAAAGTGATGCCAGACCTAGTAACTTTCTCCATCTACTTGCTAAGACAGACAGAAATGTTTCTCTCCTATATTTGTTCACTTTGCAGATACTATACTAGAAACTTTAGTGATTTGGGTTGGATAGGATTCACCAAAAGGAGTGTCACATCCAAAAAATTATTTTGTTGAAAACCTCTCCTACTTGTTTATTTTGTACTGCTGCCCAATCCACTTTTCTGGTGACAAATATGGGATTCTATTGCAGATATAGGACAAGAACTGAAATGCATACAAGCCCTCTGTTGGTAAGTGAACAGCTGCCCTGGGGCACAGAGCTCTCTGCCCAGGATACTGAAAGGAGCCTGCTTCCCAGGCCCGGGGCCCAGGGAGCTTCCTCAGCAAACTGAAGCAAACAAAAGAGAAGACCCTGAACAGATGCAAAACCTTTCCCAACAATGTGCAGGGATAAAACATTTGCTATATATATATATTTTTAAAAAGTTAAAAAAACAACAACCATTTGTTATAAGATGCTTTCACATTTGCTAAACTTGTGTGGGCTTTCTTTCTAAAGTTTCCAGTTACAATTTAGAGATTTAGTATTTCACACAAGAAATCAACAAAGCATTGCAGCTTCTGCCCCAGAGTGGCACTGTAAGACTTCTGGGTATTTCTTAGGTAATACATGTGAGCTGCCTTACGTGACATTCACAACAGTGTCTCAGGTAATGCCTGTCGGCCAAACCAAGCCACTCACAGAAGCTTGAGCAAAAGCTACTCTAACAGAAAGTAAAGGTTCACTTCTAAGGTTAAATGCTATTCTGTCTGTAATATAACTAAGCAGGCAACTCTTCGTAAGTTTGGAAAACATAAAAGTAATGCTGTGTAGTATCTGCAGATTGTTTCAGACCCAATCTTTTCTCAGGCTTTGAAGAACTGTACCTACTGTTACTTACAGACTTCAGGACTCATCAGTAAAGGCCTCTCTGTAACAGCATGCAGCTCAAACCTAGTAAAGCCCAATAAAGTTCTGGTAACTGTTCAAAACACCCAGCAGCATACAGGAGTGATTTGGACATTATCTGCAAATTATCACGGAACAAACTTCCATTTCATGGCCAAAGTTGTTGGAACCATCTTAAAGGGACAATAATCACATGGCTGAAGCTGTGTTATAAATGTGCATAAGACATCCACTAAAGTGAGATGCTCTTTAGTATATTATAGACAACTAAGGGGCTGCTTTCCTCTACTTAAAGGGAAAAAAAATAACAGAAAATCTTGAGCATCTTCCTGAGTAAGGGATTCTCAGGCCAGTTATAAACAATTGCTGGGATATAGCAAATCCAAAGAGTCTAGCTAGATATCTCAGACAAATCATAAATAATGTGTCACACTCAGTGACTTATGGTGTTTCTGGCTGGAAGAAGGTACAAGCAACTTTTGACCCACAACTGATCATTGATTACAGTGCCTAAGCATCACTAGTCAAAGGGACACTCAGGATTAAATGATCTAGAATTTTCAATATTTTCTAGAGACCCTGCTTTAAACTGTAGAAACATATTTTAGCAGAGGATGAAGCTGTGGAAGTATTATTCCAGTACACCAAATATCCAAAAGAAAAAAAGTGTGAAATTAGAAATCAAGGCATCTTCTCATTTGTGCTGCTGGAGTTCAATTCAAACCCAAGTCCCCAAGTCTGACTAAAGAAAGACAAGCGCCTCACACTTTTGGGGGAATTCCCAATATCCAGAATGTCCTTTGGCAGCAGACTCAACAGGGTTGGCAAACTTTCTCTGTGGAGGGCTAGACAGAAAATATTTTAGGATTTGAGAACACACACAGTGTGTCTGTTTCAACTATTCAATTGCCATGGTGGAGAAGACGTCATCTTAAATAATGTTCTAACAAAACTTGTGGAAACTAAAATTGGAATTTCTTATCATTTTCACATCACAAAATATTATCCCTCTTTTGATTTTTCTTCATTTAAAAATGTAAACCCCATTCTTAGCTCATGAGCAATACAAAAACAGGTGGAAGGCTTGATTTGACCCATGGGCTGTGGTTTGCCAGCCCTTGACTAGACTCTTAAGTTCTGGAAAGCAGGATCCATAATAATCTACCTAATTCAGTGTTCTGTAACCAAGGGCCTGTACACTCTCTAGCACATGGTAAGTGCTAGGTGAATTGAAGTGATGATAGTCATTAGTAACCAAATTCACTGCTTACTACAAAAATATTCCATGCCATTCAACTGACAAGACCCATCCAAAATGTGAAAGAGTTAAGCACACACCCAAGCTGTGCTTGCATATTCTGGCCACTCTAAACCATTTTATTTATTTCTGATGTGTGAACCATTTCATTGCCAGTGGATCAAATATCACCTTCGGCCTCTAACAACCAAAGGCTCATTTAAATATTAATAAATTCACAAATCTGGAGCACTGGTTGAAAAGCAGATTCCTGAGCCTCAGCCCAGAAGCTGTGTTCTAAACAAGTACACCAGGTGATTCTGGTACAGGTTGCCCTGTAAGTTGGTGGAGAAACACTGACCTGCGTTTAAATTACCTACATTGTTTGAAGAATTAAGAAACTCCAAGCTCTCTAACTATCTGTAATCACAGAAAAGAATCACCATAAATTTTATCTGCACATAAGTTGCCTAGGTTGTTACTGAAATTAGAGGCTCTAAAGTATTATCTACAACCATTTGTAATGATTGAATACAAAGTATACATAACAAACCTCAATGTTTGAGATTTTAAGGGTAGAGCTGGTCTGATGGAAGTACCCCAAAGGCCTACCATTTCTCCTCCAGTATCACTGAGGCCCCTCTTGCCCCATCAACGTCAATCATATTCTAGGACAGTTTTCTAAAAATATACCTACATTCAGTCTTTTTTACTCCCAGCACTGACATTAAAATTAACTCTCCAACATAAGACCTAAAGATAAGAACATCACACCTACTGCCAGTTCTAATGGTGGAAAACTTGGCTTACTCACTTCTGCATGTGGGATGCACCAAACCACATGGAGTCCCTCTAGCTCTATCCCAAACCTCCCACAACCAATCCAGCAACAGCCATTTGCACTTGAGTTTCTGGTAATAGCTTTTTTAATTTATTTACGTTAAAGGATATACATTTAAACCTCCCTTAACCTGTCATAAATATGTCTTCTTACAGCTAAAAGTTGGAACTCTGAGGATAATGCAAACTACTAAGAGTGTCAGGAAGTGGACACTTGGAGCATGCTAGCAAATGCAGCTCTACTAATAAGGTGTTTCCAGACTTGTTCGTCCAGATTTACAAACAGCACTGAATACTACTCCAGCTCTATATGTATTTATTAATTTTCACAAAGTCAACTCTTTGCTCTGACTGAACTAAGCTATGACTAGTTCAGATAATAAAATCAGCTTTCAGCTTTATAGCAGCCAGTCTAGGGCAGTGGTTCTCAACCTTCATAATGCCATGACCCTTCAATACAGGTTCCTCATGTTGTGGTGACCCCCAATTTCATTGTTACAAATTGAATATAATTAAAGCATAGTGATTAATCACAAAGACAATATGTAATTATACATGTGTTTTCCGATAGTCTTAGGTGACCCCTGTGAAAGGGTCGTTCGACCCCCAAAGGGGTCGCGACCCACAGGTTGAGAACTGCTGGTAGGGTGATTTACAAACTATTAAAGCATCTTTAATTGTACAGGCCACAAAACCAATTGATATTGTAACAATATGTATTATTTCTACATCTACTATATTCACACAAAAATTGCTACAGAGGTGTCATTATGCATGTCAGAAATTTTACCATTCATTATTAAATGGACTTTGGGGATAATTCTAAGCTCCTTTGTGGCATACTGCAGGGACCAGAGAATAGAAAAGGGACATTCAGCAAAACTTCATGGAACCAGGTTTTGTATCTACTTGTTTCTTCCCTTCTACACAATACTAATCTTTAAAGAAAGAACAAGATTTAAAAAGCAGAGGCAGAATGGCATTCCTCAGTGGAGTAAGCCTTCCCATTCTTTTCTGAAAATAAGTTGCCTGTCTCTGTTTTAAGGTCAAGAAATGAGTATCATTTGTTCTATGCTCACAGAGGCTGACTATCAGCTAATGGGAATACTACCTGCCCACCTGTCCACATCTTCCCCTGGCACCTCATGCATTTGCAGTCAGTAAAAGGAAATTGCGCCCTTTGTACTATTTTCAGTTCATCAATACTGGAAATACTAAATAAGCTTTCTATCTAGATTAAGTTGAAACCATCTTGATATAGAGACTATTATTTCCATAATCCCTTAGAGTTAAAAATTCTATTAAGATTCTAAACAAGCCACCAAATACATGTATCACAAAGACCAAATACACTACCACCTAAAACATTTCACACTCATATCCAAGCCTTTCTGACCATAACACTGCTAAATTCATCAAAGGAAGGCAATGAAGAAGACATGGACATTTTTTTCTTGCTTGCTTGGGTCCAGGTAGTTTTGTAAAGAGACTAGAAAACAATACATAAGATTTTACAGTTTTATAACCCAGGTCAACTTTTAAAACGCTCTGCATTTATCAATGTTCCCATTACTTTTTCCTCTAGTCAAGGTAGTGATAAATAGTAAAACTGCCTTATAAATTACTTGATTTAGACAAAGATCTTAAAATTAATTTTCTATTTTGCTAGTACAAAGATGATAATTCAGTTGGCTGTAGAAATTATAAAAATATTTATTGTTCATTCATTTTCAATACTTGATTGCCCACCAGTTAAAAAAAAATTCACATCCCCTCAAACATGGCTTCTACTTCTATTTTATTTAAAAACCAAATCTCCATTCCTGATTTGTTAATATGTATCTTGAAGGTAAAGGTACTTACTTTCAAGGTGAAAATCTGAATAAATTTCCCACATTAACAAAGGAAGACTGACCAGAAAGAACAGTTACAGTTTCATAATAAATACATAATAAGGAATTCATGTTCAAAATATTTTCATTTAGCACTTTATCCTATTTCATTCTGAACATTAAATGGGCATTCTCCTGATTTTGGAATTTAAAAAGAACTGTATTGCCTACATACCCAACAGAATGAAAAATGGATTCAGAAGTAAATTTCTATCACCAGTTTCAAGAAATAGCTTTCATCAATGACCTTTTCTTTAGCTATCTGAACAAAAGTCATGGTGCAAATGACACAAAATATAACTTTACCCAGAACTAAGTTAACATTAGCAAGTCAGTAACATTGATAAGTATCCACTTGATAAAACTCGAGGTGGCTTTCTAATGGTGATTTAGTCTTGGTTTGGTTTTAGTAGACCAGTTAAATTCCTTCATTTTCAGTTGCCTAATGAGTATACTATAAACCGTGTGAAAAAAATATAGTATCTGGGTCTTAATATCCAATTTAAAAGTTAACTTGAAATGGTTTCAATAGACTTCCTTCTGCATATATATCTTTAAATTAAGTTTCCTGTAAAATATATATCTTCATTTCAAATATTTTATTTTTTTTCAAATATTTTCAAGAGAAACTGTAGTAGGAAATGCTTGAAATAGTTCCAATTAATGTGAAAGTAGCACTAAGGTGCACTCTTCCTAAAATCTCTGCAGATACCTGATCAGAAAATCAGGTGCTACAAATTGGGAAACCTTTTGGTTTTGATGTAGGATCAATATATACATTTTTTAAATTATTAATAAAATTTTTCCACATAGATTCTTCTTAATTTCCTTATCTACATTTTCTTATTCCTTCATTTTATTAATGAGCTAGGTTGATCACCAATTTGTATATTAACACAATTTAAAAATTTGTGATTCTCAAACAACAAAATGCCATCTGAAATGTGTGTGTGGGGTGGGAGAGGAATATGACTTACATTGACCTATTCATATAAAAGTCACAATAAGTATGTCATAAACGGGATGCAAAGTAAACCAAAGTTTGCTACAGGTTATAAAAAAAACTGTAATACAAAAATTTTATGTTATAATACTATCTAATAAAGAGGGAATATGCTAATTGACCCTCACACCATCACAAAGATGGCGGCACCCACAGCCAATAAGGAGGGAATATGCTAACTGACTATCCCGCCCTCAAAGATGGCAGTGCCCACAGCCAATGAGGGAATATGCTAATTGACCCTCACACCATCACAAAGATGGCGGCACCCACAGCCAATAAGGAGGGAATATGCTAACTGACTATCCCGCCCTCAAAGATGGCAGTGCCCACAGCCAATGAGGGAATATGCTAATTGACTGCCACACCCTCAAAGATGGCAGCGCCCACAGCCAATAAGGAGGGAATATACTGACTGCCACACACTCAAAAATGGCGGCGCGCATCGCTTCTCGGCCTTTTGGCTAAGATCAAGTGTAAAAATGGCGGCGCCCACAGCCACAAGATGATTGACAGGAAAGAGCAGTGGTGGGTGATCAGGCCAGCCGGAGGGGACATTTAGGGGTGACCAGGCCAGCAGGGGAGGGCAGTTGGGGACAATCAGGCTGGCAGGGGAGCAGTGAGGTATCGATCAGGCTGGCAGGCAGAAGCAGTTAGGGGCAATCAGGCAGGCAGGCGAGTGGTTAGGAGCCAGCAGTCCCAGATTGTGAGAGGGATGTCTGACTGCTGGCAATCGAACATCCCCTGAGGGGTCCCATATTGGAGAAAGTGCAGGCTAGGCTGAGGAACACCACCCCCCCGCCGCCGCCCAGTGCACGAATTTTGTGCACTGGGCCTCTAGTCCTATCTAATAAAAGACAAAAAGGGTAATTGACGGTACCTTTGCTACGCTTCTCATTGAATAATCAGGGTGATATGCAAATTAACCACCAACCAAGATGGAGGCCGGCAGCCATGCAGCTGAAGCAAGCAGGAGGCTTGCTTGCTACAGTGTTGGAGGAAGCCAAGGTTCCCCGCCTGCGGCGGCCTAGCTCTGAGCTCCAAAAATAACAAAGTTTCAATTATAGAAGCTAAACAAACCCCAGATACCTGCTTTCAGCAGGCTGTGGCTTTAGAGCTGGAGCGAGCAAGAGCCAGCTCTCAGCTCCAGTGACAACAACAAAGTTTCAATTATAGAAGGTAAATAAATCCCAGAATAAAAAAAGAATAAAGAAAATAAGGAGAGGCTGGGAGCTTCAGTCACCAGCCAGCCTGAAAACGGCCCTCAGCCCCTCACCCAGACCGGCCAGGCACCCCAGTGGGGACCCCCAACCTAAAGGGGGTGTGGCCAGCCTGAAAACAGCCATCAGCCCCTCATCCAGGCTGGCCAGGCACCCAAGCGGGACCCCCACCCTGATGTGGAATACCCTTCAGGGCAAACCAGCCGGCCCCCACCTGTGTACCAGGCCTCTATCCTATATAGTAAAAGGGTAATATGCAAACTGACCCTAACAGCAGAAAGACTGGGAATGACTGGCCACTATGACACACACTGACCACCAGGGGGCAGACGCTCAATGCAGGAGCTGCCCTCTGGTGGTCAGTGCGCTCCCACATGGGGGAGCTCTGCTCAGCCACAAGCCAGGCTGATGGCTGCCAGTAGAGCGGTGGTGGTGGGAGCCTCTCCTGCCTCCTCAGCAGCACTAAGGATGTCCGACTGCAGCTTAGGTCTGCTCCCCGCTGGCAAGTGGACATCCCCGAGGGCTGCCGGGTTGCCAGAGGGATGTCTGATTGCCATCTTAGGCCCAATCCCCCGGGGAGCAGGCCTAAGCCAGCAGGTGGTCATCCCCCGAGGGGTCCCAGACTGCGAGAGGGCACAAGCCAGGCTGAGGGACCCCCTCCCCGAGTGCACAAATTTTTGTGCACCGGGCCTCTAGTATAATATAAAAGCCTAAGATAAAAATCTCTGGATGGATTTCACTAGAGCAATATTCCGTTTTAGAGGCCCAAATATGCAAAAGGAGACAAGTACTGTAAGTCGCTGTGGTCTTCCCATTCTAGCTCTTTCTATGTGCTCACAGTAAAGGCACACAATACACAAAATTTTGCTCTCTAATGACATATTTTAGTCCACATATAAAATTTTCATATATCTGAACCTAAAGGAGCAGTAATATAAATCTAAGTTATGAAAACAAAAATCATTTATGTAAGAAACATGAACATGTTAAAAGAGGATAGAGGAAACAGGGACCCAGGTTCAAAATACATCTCAAACTTACTAAGCAGGAAAGTGCCAATTATTTTGTTTGACTATATATACTGGTTCTTTTCCTCTAAAGTTAATTTGACTTTTTATGAGGTACCAGATTCAAAGCAAATGCAGCGCTATCTGATATTATAGCCATCAACCTGCACTACCCTGTATTTTACAGGCACGGGGCAGTGTTTGCTGTATAATCTGCTGTGTATATGAGGGAAAGGAGGGGCAGTGCTGATCTATATCCCTCCTTTAGAATTCTTCCAAGTCCTAACTATAGCTTCATAGGGAGAACAAATGCCAGGCCAGTCATGAGGCAGACATTTTGTACCAAAGATGCTACTCTGGGAGTATAGGCATTTAGAACATGCAGTTCTCAAACAGCACTGTATGATACAATAGGTAGCCATAGCCACATTTGCTAAGTTGAATTCCAATTTCTGGGTCTCACAATAAACATACATAGCTGGAAGTTCCTACTGGACAACACAGATAGAGCATTTCCATCCCCACAGAAAGGTCTCCCAGCAAGTGCTGCTCTAAAAAGCAACATGGTGCTCCAGTCTCAGAGGTGGTCCTAGGGTTTCTTAGGACACATTAATTAACCTGCCTGTATATTAAAAAAATTTCAAGTAGTCATTACTCAAACAGTATCATAATGTTCACCAGCAAGATTGGAGGCCAGCAAACGTGCATAACATGCACACCCATCCCCATATGAATTCGTGTACGTACATGCACACATGTACACTTGAACACACAACAGACATCCATGCATACACAAGATGTGCACACATGCCCCCACCCTCCACAAACACGCCCATGCTTGCACAGACACGCACCACGAAGGTACACACACACACACCAGCTATGCATCCATGCGCATGTGTGCTCATACAGACACAACAGACAGATAGACACACACACATACACATGTGCACATTGGCTTGTGTACACACCCTGGCCTGTATTCTATAACCACAGCATCAAAGGATAAAATGACTTTGTAATTTGGAAAATACATTTATGAAAGGAAGCAACATTAAAATAATACAGACAGTTGTACCGTATCAAATTAGTAAAAATAAATTGGAAAATACTTTCATGTTGGCATAAATGGGTATAATCTTCTGCAGGACAATTTAGTGATTTTTATCAAAAATTTACATGTGCTTATCCCTTAATTTAAGAATTTCACTTTAATTAATTTATCCTCTGAAGAATAAATTTACTTCTATCTATGAAAGAGATCAGACAGAATTACATAGGTAGAAGGAAATTTATTTTGTCTCTTTTTAAAAAATACAATTGATTACACTGTGTTTTATAGATATATTCTTTAGGCAAATAAAATCTCAAAAGCAATTTTCACTTAAAAGTTAATGTTTTCTATCCCCCCCCCCCCTAGAAAATTCATGGCTGTTTCAGGAATATAAAATTCAAATACATCCAAATGTAATGAGAAGACTACTCTTCAGAGTGGAAAGTGTGGGATGACTCTGAACATAGCAGCATGAATGTCCTCTTTGACAGCTAAGTTTCAGTGTGATGTTACTGACCTGACAGGCCAATGGAAGCAATGTAATAAGCACCAGTGGGCCACTGGTTAAATAAATTATGGCACATTATGATACTTAAATAAAAGATTGGGACATTGCTGAATAGAAACAAACTGATTCCATCTAGCGATGTACATAAAACTGCATAGATAAGATACAAATGGGTGAGCTCGGAGGGAGGGGCAGGATGGATATCTGTGAGAACATTCACCTATTATGTGACAACATTTCCAGAAATTTTACTTTTTCTTTATCCTCTAAATTACTTGAATTTTTTACAACCAAGTTAAAATAAATATTTTAAGTCTCTCCCCCACCCTTCTTTTTAAACTAGTGACATTAGTAACAAGACAGTTTTCAGTAACAAGAATGTGAAACAGTGTGGCTCTGAGTGTCAACCCATGAACCTGGAGGTGATGATTCGATTCCCGGTCAGTGCACATGCCCAGGTTTCCAGCTCAATCCCCAGTAGGAGGCACACAGGAGGCTGCTAATCAATTATGTTTCTAACTCTCCCTCTCCCTTCCTCTCTCTGAAATCAATAAAAGCATATAAAAACATTTTTTAGAAGTGTGAAAAAGAACAAATTTTCTTCAAAGTAAAATGCTAATCTGATATCTACCACATCCATAAAGCAACAGCTTAATTTTTTTTTAGAAAGGCAAACATTCCAAAGAAATATCCTGAGTTCTGAGATTCTTGAGATTATGAAAACTGATAAAATTATGTTAAATTGAGAAAAATTCCAACCATTACCCTCTTAAAATATTTCATAGTCAGATATTTAAGATAAAGCTGCTTGAGCTGAAGTAACAATAGCTGACTATTCTAAGTGACATTTTAAAATGAATCTTTACATGTACTCTTATTTTTTAAAATTTATTTTCAATTAGAATTGACATGTTCAGTGACCTTTTCAATACTGAGGGGAAGAGATTATGTAAAAATGAATTAGCCTTCTGTTCTCCATAATTTATTAGAAATGTTTTAAACTTAAATTTTAGGTAATAATGGTTGGGGTTCCATCTATATGCTAAGCCTTCACTGAAATTTTGTTCTGGGCATCTATCTTCAAAATTCCTTATTAGCATACTAGTATCTAATTAGTTTATATTTTCCCCAAACATTAATTAAAAAGAAAAACAGAAAAGACTGTTTTTCTGGTTTAGAACCACAGTTCTTAAATTGCAGTCTCTCAGTTCTCTTAGTCCACGCATATTTAAATCTGGTCAGTCACTCTCATGTTAGATTATAAAAAAAAATGGCTTCAAGTTTTGATGCTTTGTTAAACAACAAAAATCAAGCAAAAAATTTTACCTTAAGGATATTTAAAATTCCATTCAAATGTCAAGGCTATTATCACCTCTTCTCCCAGGAAAAGAAGATAACACTAACCTTTTCTTGAAAGTAATAATTAACAATTAAAATACAATAATTCTAACATAGAAAAAACTACTTATTTGGAAAGTTTAAAGCCGAAGTTAAAACTCACCACACCCAACCCAGAAAAAGGCCTTTTGAGCCTAACCAACTCACAGTTTATGAAAGTGTTAACAATTTCTTGTTGAATCATAGCTTCCTTTTCAGGAAGTGTAATTATATCACAACTAGAGGCCCGATGCACGAAGATTCGTGCAAGATGGGCCATCCTTCCCCTGGCTGCCAGCACTGCCTTCGCTCTGGCCAAAAGCTGCCGTTCCACCTTCCCACACTGCCCAGAGGCCCGGAGAAGCTGGGGCGATGTGGAATGCCTGCGTCGTCACCATGGCAATGATGCAAGCGTCCCGTCCCACCTGGCCACGGGCTGCTCGGTGCCTGCATATGCAAATTAACCCACCATCTTTGTTGGGTTGATTTGCATACTCACTCCTGATTGGTGTCATGAAGGTATGGTCAATTTGCATCTTTCTCTTTTATTAGGGCAGATGGGAGACTATCTAGACCAGGGGTGGGCAAACTTTTTGACTCGAGGGCCACAATGGGTTCTTAAACTGGACCGGAGGGCCGGAACAAAAGCATGGATGGAGTATTTGTGTGAACTAATATAAATTCAAAGTAAACATCATTACATAAAAGGGTACAGTCTTTTTTTTTTAGTTTTATTCATTTCAAATGGGCCGGATCCAGCCCGCGGGCCGTAGTTTGCCCATGGCTGATCTAGACTGACAAAGACAAGTAGAAACCAAGAGGGAAGAAAAGAAAAATAGAATGGGGTAAGCTGAGTTCCATTTTGGTTATCATGTTTCTGTGTGAGCCAGTAAAACTCTCTGAAATTTTTTTTTTAAAAAATCATCTAATCAGCAACGAGTAAAGCAAACACATAGAAAATAGAATCTGACAACTTTATGGTAAATTCTAATGGATGAAATATTACACATTTTCTTCAGAGGTATAACTGTTCAATTTCCATTCTTCATGTAAGGAATATAAAACACATAATAAAGTTTAACCCATCCTTAAAAATCCTAGTGTTACTGTTTAAATTCTTCACTATGAAAATAAGAACTAAATATTAAATATTAAAAAGCTATAGCTATAAAGACACAGGTATGTCCAGCATTGTACTTCTTAAATTCCTGATTCAGTATTTGGTCAGTGACCCCATCTCTTTTATATTTTTATACTGTAATGCTTTCTGTTCTTAAGATCTCATTATTCTTTACTTACTTTAAATTGTTACCAAAAAACAGGAATTAGTTTATAAAATGCACAAATCAGAATATGAGTATTAAATGCAGTTCCCATACCACTAATTACAATAATTTTTGTAGATACATAAATTCTTGGAAGACTTCAAAAAGAAAGTAATCTGCAACCTGAGGCTTTATACTAATATATTCCATTCTAGGGATTTATCACTGCTTATGTAGCATTTAGGCATTTTATTACATCATCATCACACATTATTTTTTAATGTTATCTCAATGGTCTTTTGTCTGCCGATGGAATATGCTGGTAGGATGCGGTACACTTAAAGTAATACAAAACCATAGGTACTAGGAAAGACTAGAATGTACACTATCTTTTGCTCATTATACTGGCAGAACATGTTTGGCTGAAAACAAAGAGAAGAAAAATTATGAAGACAAATACATTTTTGGAAGAATAAATGAGTATCTAAGTTACTCCAGTATTACAAAGTATATTCACAAACAACTTCAGTAATCTAGGTGATCTGCATAGTTCCAAATAAGTATCTTAATAATTTTAAGTACAAAATAATAGAGGTTACAATCAAGTAATTCACTGCTAATCACCATCACTGCCACATGTAATGCAGTATTAGGTATCACACATCACTCGTATACACACACATACCACATCCTGCAACCAACAATCACAGCATGTATACTTTTCAATGGGGAAATAATATGAATGAAAGTAATTGTGGAAAGTACCTATTTTACCTACCAGCCTATTTCATTCTGCTTTAAATTAGAATGTTTTATATACATACCACTGTCCCACCAATCCACCCTCCGAATGAGTTATAAACAAGAAAGAAACTAACCCATGACGTGACAAAAAAAGGGGCGGGGGGAATGTTACATGAATATAAATGAGAAGTAGATACAGAATGTCTCCAACAATGTGCCTTTTTGCTTTGTTTTCTGAGTAGTGAAGAGGACACAATTGAACAGACCTTGGTATGGAAGAGTGTTTCTTAATTCCCAAAGACTATTCATTGAAGGAGTCATACAATCCAGAGGCAAGTGTAAAGTAAGGGAAGAGAGTATATTTTTATATGATTACAACTTTCTAAAATCCAAACCCTGAATATGTCATGTGTTCTGTGATATCCATTTATGAGTGCTCTATGTTTATATATCATCATTTCAGCAGATAACCCCCACCCTCCAGTACTTTATCCATCAACCTGGCACGACCACCTGGGGTATCTTTGTGCAGCTATTGTCAATGAACTCCAACCCTCTGACCAGCACATTAAAGCTCATATAGGTACTCACCCTGCAAACTGGGCACTGCCAGTGACTACTGCTGTCTCTAAGCCTGTACTCATCAGACAAACACTTGGAATGATACACACGAAAACACAGGTCACATATCAACACCTCTCCAGGCAAATGGCATTCAAAACAATACCAGTCATGATTTTCTGTTTCCCAGTCCTACAAAAAATACAAAATAATTTCGTATGACATTTTGTCAATATCTGCAATGACTAAGAACAAAATTGAAACTAAAGTCCATCAGAAGTTAGGCATCATAAACAATTTTAGACATTTTAAAACAAGAGGGAAAAATATCTACAAATTTGCTTCTTTAAATTTTAAATTCTTCCCTAAACAGTATTAATATTCAAAATATCTTAAGGTGATTTGATAGCAAAACCAGTTCAAAAATAAGTCCAAAGCCAATCGTAGTCTAACATTATCTTCACTTTTAAAAAACATAATCTATGGAATGATTTCTTCAATAAACTGAATATCCCAAACAAACATCTATACCTTAGTATTTCAAATAAACAAACCTCTGTTTTGTTCTGCTTTCTAGAAAAATATAGTAAGTACTTAATTAGCTCACTGTTGAAACAGAGAAAATAGTAATAAATGGTGATGCTCACTATTCTTATCTTCTCATCCATGGTATTGGATGCTTTATTGAAAATAACCATTAATCAGAATGTCCATGTTCTGATAGGTTGTCAAATTTTCAGGGTCTGTTGAATTTGGAAAAATAAATTGAAAATGTGAAACTAAAGGTTTAATCACATTCTCCAAAGGACATTGCCATAAAAAAAAAAAAACTTAAAGGAAGTAGGCTTATTTTCTTACTTGGACTATTCCTGGAAATAAAAGAACATAACTGCAGTAGGTTTTCTTCAACATTTTCTTTTTTGTTACACTCTTTTTATACAGCCAATACCATTTAAACATAAACAGGAAGATGTTATAAGTCCTCTTAATTTAGAATTCATTCTTCATAAATGCCACTCTTAGCTTGTCAAAAAATACCTGTTAAGAGTGATGGATTAATTCTCAGCTTTCTTTTGTAGATGTGGTAACTAAGTGAACAGTGGTTTAATCCACATTCAGTGTAATCAAGGCCACTGCCAATGATTTCCAAACTTGAATTTCCTGAATTCCAAACTTGGGTTCTGCCATCGTTTGTCTTTTTTATAAATCACTGTCTACACTCTGTTTCTGAAACTGAACAGTTTTCTATGTCAATTACTCCCCAATAAGTGGGCTTCAAATACAGCACTGTTTAGCAGCAGTGACTCCTTCAGCGCCTCCGGCTGAAATGTACTAATTACCGCCTGAACATATGACAGGGCTCTATCAACACCTTCAAAAGGGAAGAGAGTCACTAATGTTCCAAAATTCACTTTCAGAGTCATGGCTACAGCACATTGGCAAACTCAGCAAAAATGTAAACTTTTCAGTTTACTTTTTGTTCAGAAATCATGGTCTTCATTGACCAAAGCAATAAAGAAAAACATAACCATTTCTAGTTATTTGCTGCAGATAGATATACTCTGTAAACTTACACTGGAGTAATTTCAGTCAAACTGCTAAACAAATCGTAAGATACTGATGAGACAGAAAACAATGATGTGTGTATGGTAGGAAAAATACCTATCTCACCAAGTTTGACATAGAGGCACTGCAGAGACATAATATATGTAGTGCTTGGCTGTACTAAATAACAGTCACTGTGTACCCATTTCACAATGTTCATATGTAAGCTGCTATTTTAATATTTATATCAAAAATCATTGATAAATTAGGTTTCAGTGAAGATAAGATACTTTGCTCTATTTTGAACTAACAGAATTCTTGCCAAGTTTAAAACGAAATATTTCAGAATATTTTTTCATAAGTTGTTCAGAAACATCTTTTTGAGGCTTATGTTTAACTCGTTATTAACAAAAGAAAGTGCCAACCTTCATCATTTGAAATTTTTTACATTAATTCATCTTCCTGCAGTTCTTAAAATGGTGATTACTAAGTAAATTAAGAGAAAAAAGCAAGAGTATAACTTTGGTGCACAGCTCTAAAGCTCTAGCCTCCCCACTTTACCTCTGCCCCTTTTCTATTCCTATTCTCTCCCATCCACCCATAAAATGAGATGAAAATGGATCTTTCCTCATTGGGGTGTTTAATAGCAGACCTAGTTTTCATAATAATTACAGAAATAAAAATATAATTCAAATGAAATAAAAGCAGAGAAAATTTGGATATACTATTTACATAAAGGCATATGAATAACTCCATTATCAGATATAAGAGGTATGGTCTGGGAACATACCTGTTCATTCTTTTAATCATAGCAATAGCTGTTTAGAATATACAAAACACGCAGAAGTTCAAAAGTTATTACATTCTAAACCCAGGGCACACTTTTCTGAAATATAAATTATATAAGCATGTTTAAGATAGGCAGAGTTGCCTACAATTTCTCTTTTAGTAAACAGAATTAATTTACATGGTGCTCTAATAATAATGTATGCCCAAAAGCTAATCCTGCATTTTCCTGGATTTTACCAGATGTCACCAACTACTCTCATACAGCCTGATTAGTAGCATAATATGTGAAAAGCCACTTCAATAGTTGAAGAAAAATTTTAAAAAGCAAACCTACTAGCAAAAAATCCCCAACTAGAAGCAAAGTAAAGACAATATGGTGTTAATGAACAATTCTAACAAGAGTTAACTAAACTAGCCTAAAGAAAGAGAGAAATGTAGTATTTTTTAAAAGCAGATTTAAAGTAAAATAACAGTGCAAAATTAGTTCACCTTGTTTGGGGTTGCTGTCCTGGAGAAAGGCTGCATACTGTAGGCCTTTCAAAATAAAAACAAAATAATCTTGGTCTCTCTACTATAACTTTGCTCAATATCAGGCAATACACAGAGCTAAAGGGATTTCATAGAGGATCAAACTGTTTATTATTTGCTATATGACTTACATTATTTTGCAGATGATATCAACTGATAATCTATGAATGTACTAATCATGAATAAAAAGACAGTAGCATACAAATTCAAGAGTCATTACTAGTTTAAGAGGAAACTTTTGATACTAACACAAAAGCTACAAATGGACAGAGAAAAATCTTTCTATTTAGAAAGTCATGTGCCAGGAAAGCTATCATAATGTTAGAAAACACTGTATTAACAAATAAACTTGATGCCATTATAAATTTCATTAAGACCATGAATGTGCGTCTTTTTTTTTTCTGAAACTGATGGACCTTTTAAAGTTGGGAGTGATGAATGTAAACATGGTAAACTCCCTACTTAATTATGGTGTGAAATAGACACAGAATGTCTTCAGAACCTAGTAGAACACATCCCAACATTTAGAAGCAGCCTGCTGCCCTAAGTCTCAGTCACCATTTATAGCATTTGATTAAGATTCTGAAGTCAGACTGGTTCAAATCTTGGCTCTAGCACTCATAGGTTATGTTATCTAGGGCAGAATACTTAGCTTCTCTGTATATTATTTTCTATCTGTAAAATGAACAAAACAATGCCTTGTATATAGATGTTTTTGTAAGGATCAATTGAGTTACTATGCTCAGTGAGTTATTAAGATGATCTGCTTGCTATAGTGCACAAAACAGGAATCGACAAGTCACAAAATAATGTGACACTTGTAATTATACATTACGGATTTCTTCAGGACTATAAGCTCATTATGACAGCTGACTCTCACAACATTTCCGTAAATTAGAGGGACCAAGAAATATTAAGTCAGTTTAGAGATAACACTAAAGAGAGAGTGTTCATGGGAGAACTGTCTGTAACAAGGGTCTCCTAAACTATAACCCACTCTCATCATATTCAAGAGATTCTAACTTTTAAAGTGATTCCCTATTTATATACAATGAGCAAATAAATCTTAAATTATCAAATATTTGTTTGATGTGTTTTAACATAAATATGACATAAAATTAATTCTCTATAATTCAAAGTTTAGTTTAATTCTGTTAATTAATTTAGTTAATCATAGAGAGGTAAGAATGTAATGATTAAATATTTACAATAATTTTAAATAAGAATATTACAACACTGTTTAGAGAAAAAGAATTTAGACAGAAGAAGGGAAAAAAGCTCTCAATCACTCACACACACACACACACACACACACACACACACACACACTCTCACGAAGCTGAAAAGAATAAAACAGAATAGCATGACCCAAAATATTCTACTGAATAAAATGGACATTCTTTACCACAGCAATAATAATTTCTAGGTGTAAGTACTAGTTTGAATATACATAGAACCACAGTATAACTGGCTGCTCATTAATTAAAAATCACCAAATACTTAATACTTTACTTAGCAAATAAACAATAATTTATATTTGTCTGAGACAGGTAATGGATCATTGGAAAAAAATGTGTAGTCTGCACATAATTAACATAAATGTGACAAAATATATTTCCCTTAAAAAAAATCAAAGGTATCCCAAGGGCATCCCGCTTTTTATATTTAGGGTATTAAAAACATGATTGGTTAATTTATGACAACTATATTTTATAACAAGGAAAATGCAAAGACCTAATTTTTTAAAAAAATCTTACTTCACTATACTATATTTATGAAGTGGGCTGACAGAGTCAAGCTGCTTTGAATTCAGCAGGCTCTCAATATTTTTTTCAAGAACAGAGCAAGGGCACTCCCTGCCATGACTGTTTAATGTTGTGATTTCTGAAGAATAAGACATAAGTCCAATCCTACCTCTTATCAAAAAGACGTGAGCTTAGCTAAGTTTCAATAGGTACACAAGCCACAGTTTCTTTTAGATTGGTCATTCTGAATCAAGATAAGCAGATGATAACAGAGGAAAAAAGTATCTATCTTGCCCCTGAGTAAGTTAAGACTAAATCCATTTACACCCAATATAAGATGTTAATCTCTTCAAGAAACCACAAAATATGTATTTTCATCAATTATACTTCTTTAAAGGTATCAAAACCTTAAGTTAATGAAAATAAAAAGCAAAAATATAGATTGAATTCTACCTTTTCATTTAGGCCTGCTTTAAAAGTAGTCTCAGGTCCTGCTTATTGGTGGGACAAGCTTGATTATATGTAAAGTAAGTACTCAAACTGAAGCAGGGCATAATAGTCAAGACTATTATGAGCTCATCTTTGCAGTTGCTCTTGCATCTTACAAAACCAAACTGGTAGAAGGCTTCTATCTGAAAATGCAAGCTGTGGTTCCTACAATGACACGTTATTCTTGAAGTAGTATGAAGTATGAAAAAAGAAATGAGACCCCGAGTTGGGATTTGGCAGGTTAAATAAAGGGAGTAGTTGTTTCATAGCAAACATCATTTTTTTAGACTTTTAAATCATCTTCTATACTGGTGACCAAATTATTTAATGTCAGATCAAAGTATTTGCCAAATAATAGGATAGAGTCATAGCTTTGTGCCAGGAACCATGAATACATTTGGAAATTATCATGTTAATATTAACTGCCTCAAATTCAAAATACATATTTGACATGTAACAATAAATACCTTTATAAGACCGTTCTATCTTTAGTGAGCCCTTAACTCATAAGAAATTGTGTTTATTATAAAAGGAGTTACTAAATACCAAACTTAATTGAGCCGAGAAAATGGTAAAATTTTGCCCAAGTGCCCTGACTGGTTTGGCTCAGTGGATAGAGTGTCGCCCTGCAGACTGAAAGGTCCCGGGTTCGATTCTGGTCAAGGGCATGTACCTTGGTTGCGGGCACATCCCCAGTCGGGGGAGTGCAGGAGGCAGCTGATCAATGTTTCTCTCTCATCGATGTTTCTAGCTCTCTATCCTTCTCCCTTCTTCTCTGTAAAAAATCAATAAAATATATTTTAAAAAAAATTTTGCCCTAGAAATGTATTTCTTAAGTTGTTAGACTAAAGGAGATTTAATACTGTGATCAAACGTGGATTAAATATAGCTGTTCATGTATATTTATTTCTTTAGAGAAAGCAAATAGTGAAGCAATCTATCAGAACTTGTAATTCTTTTTTAAAAACTAAAAGAAAAAAACCTTGATATATCCAAACATTAAATGGTCAGACATCAGAAAGTTTCCTTCTGTGCCCTGGTCTGCTGGCCTTTTACCAATATAATTTCAAAAGTTATGAAAATCATCTCAAATAATTATTTGGATCTGATTAGTGAATACTAATAACATACAAATCTGTAAGTCTAAGATGACCACAGAAAATTTACAAGAGGTTTCCAGATTTAGCAAGTTTGTCATTTTAAAAATTGGTTGGTACATACACTTTTCCTAGTTTATTGACTAATATTTAAGCTAATTATTTAAATTGAGAATGCCTTCATTTTTAATAATTACATTTTTATTCTACTATCTCCAACAAACATATTCAAAATATCACCATAAAGATGCTTATCTCTTGCCTAATTTTATCAGTTTCTCCAAAAGAACTATCACTTTAATAGGCTGCAAATGGTAGTTGAGACTAGCATTGCAACTTGTCTAAAAAGCACTAGTCTAAAAGGAATCTCAGTACAGTTAAAGCCACCATCTTTGACCTATGCAAGTGTCTTCCTCTTGAAGAGATTATAATCATAACCTGACCTATTATTAGAGTTAAACTTATATTATATCATTGCTGGATTTAATAAAAACAATTTTGCTTAAGCTATGAATATTTTTTTCAACTGAATCAAGTTTTAAAAATAAGCACTGTGATGGGGTGGCGGGAGTGGGGGGGAAGGTAGCAGAGGTGAAATAAAAATGTGACACCAACAAACTCTTTGCTCAACTACAGTTGAGTGGCATAAAGAAAACCGTACTCTTGCCTACCTGGTCTTTCTTACCATAATTGTGAAAGAGAAGACAAGGAGAGTATAGCCTCTTTGCTAATACAAAGTATCTCTTGAGGATGTAACTTGTAGGACTTATCAAGAGAAATCGACTTTTTCCACACCTCTGAGATACTATTTTTAGAGGCTATAGAAGGAAAAGAAGTGCTTTACTGCCCATTTTTTCAAATGACAGAACTTCCCTGGCTGAAGAATATTTGCAACTTTGAATTAAAAATGAATAACCAAAACATTCTATACAGCTTACATATACAGATATATATATATATATATATATATATATATATATATATATATATATATAAATATCTACTTGACTTTTTTCTTCTTTTGATATTGAATCAGAAGTTGACAAGATGAATAATAATGTAAACCTTTCAGATTAAAAAGTCAAGTTTTTAGAGGCAACGTATTATATATAAGGTAGAGAAACGATAAAGGAAGGTCCTAGATTCAAATGCCAGCATACAGGGCTGTCACTAGCCCACAGAGTTCCTTTGTGCAAATCTGAAAAGGTGACCCTTCCCTAAGACTGGTTTTGCTAGAATAAGACACTTACCTGCCATAAACTAGAAAACTGCTGAATAAACATACAAGCATATGATGTCTGAGAACTGAGTGTGACTTCCTAAGTTGTATAGTTGACAACTGGCTCCATACATAGTAGCTCACATGCATGGGCCACACAGACCATAAACAAAGAGCTGGCAGGTGTGAGATGATTGTGTTGTGCCAAGTGTGACACAGTAATGTGTCCTTCTAGAGCAGGGGTGGGCAAACTTTTTGACTCGAGGGCCACAATGGGTTCTTAAACGGGACCGGAGGGCCGGAACAAAAGCATGGATGGAGTGTTTGTGTGAACTAATATAAATTCAAAGTAAACATCATTACATAAAAGGGTACAGTCTTTTTTTTTTAGTTTTATTCATTTCAAGCGGGCCGTAGTTTGCCCACGGCTATGAGTATACTAGGGCATGACAACTGCAGCACATGACAGCCCCTGGATAGCCAGGTGGTATACCAGCCACAGTTATGAGATGCAAATATAATTAACCTCATCATTTTATAGTTAAACCTTAAATATAGATCAAGTGACTGTCTATTATACATATAAGACCTTACCTCTTTCTGCTACCTCTGAATTTTTAATATTTGCATATTTTTATAAACTAGGCACAACTTTTATACTTACATCATACATGCATACTCAGTATAAAAATGTGAATAAGAACCAACATGAATTAATAAAATCTGTAAACTGGTTGGTTGATTTACATATAAGATTTCATCTAGAAAAAAAGAAAAGGATGGTGCTATAAATATATGCAGTAAGTACATGTAAAAATAAAAAAAGAATATATAACCTAATGCAGTGGTAAGCATAACTAACTGCTCACTTCATTAAATTGAACATGAAAACTTCAAATTGAAGAGGAAGAATGCATGTGGGAAAACCAAAAATCTAAAAAGTAAGGAGAACTAAAATCACTTTTTCATTTTTATGAAAAAAATGTACATGATCCACAAACCAAAATCCTGTGGATTAAGTTGTACTTACTATTGGTTAATTACTATATAAACCTCAGAAATTATCAGGATAGCTTTCTATACTAAATCTGTACATTACCAAGTATTTGGGGATTAGACATTTTATATTAACAGGATTATTCTGAGCATATAATAAGCTATCCATTATCAATGGCCTTCCTGTTAATCCAGGATGTAAACAAATATTACTATGATTTGACATCTGGAGTTTCTTTACTGGCAACAAAACTATACTTTTCTATATGAAAGTGAACAGGAAAATTATTCTGATATAAACATTTTTTACTTAAGTTTATAAGAACACTTCTAGTGTGCAAATGAAATACCAGAGAAATTCACCATTTTTTTCTTCTGTGTTTTAGTTGTAGAAAACGTGAATTTTATTTCCTGAAACTTTGAAGGCATAAATTAAACTGACAAAAACGACGTTAAAACTGAACAAGTTTGTAACTTGTAGCTGCCTCTGTGGCCCAGCCCTCCACAGGGATGTGCTATGAGTTTATTGCGCAGAGCTGACCACTGAGAAATGTGTTGCTGGCTCACCTGATGTAGAGCCAGAAAGGAAAACACAACTCAAAGGTTTTGGGAAATGTTTCCACAAAGAACTAATTTTAAGATCTTGTGTCATTTTTTATAACGTTAGATTTTAGAGAATTCATGATAGAAACACTCTCAAAATACTTAATTACAAAATCCATTCCTTTCAGAAACTAAAATAACTCATTTCTATTAAATTTGAAACATACTGTCTCAAATGATATTGTTGCAAAAAGTAGACCTTTAAAATCAAGGTGTTAGAAATATCAAAAATGAATGAGGTAGGAAGATGGAAATTTTACACCAAATCAGACTTTACATAAGAAAAAAATTGTACTTTTTACATGACCCTGAGTATAGAATTATATACTACAAGGAAAAATATTAAAATATAACAATAAGAACTACGTAAAAATATAAAGAAAATTAACCATCTTTCCTATGATTTCTGTCAAGTGCCACAAAACACACTCAAGTCACAGAAATCAACGGAAGACACTAGTCAGAGGCGTCTAACATTTGGAAACTTGTCAGCTGCAAACACTCCTGAAGCTTGGCTCTGGGCTCTGACATCATCCAACCTGAGTAAGGTATGTCCCTGAGAAGCCAGTCTATTCCGTCCAATCTGTCCAGACGGCATCAACATTATCCTGCACTGAAACCTTTTTTACTAATATTTATTAAAGAAAACATTTAGAAATACCATTAATTGTGTGTACATTAAAAGGGTTTTGCTTGTTACCTTGAATGTTTCAGATTCAAGGTAAACGACACAGAAAAGGCAGGGTCTTTGTAAAAGTGGGTTTTCTCCTAGTAAAGAAACACAGAGGAAAAGTATCCACCCTACCAAGGTAGGTCCTTAATGTTAATAAAAAATGTTAAAGAGAAACATTACTAAACTGCTAAAAATGAGTTTCTAAAGGTTGTATATAAATAATGTTCAAAAGTTAAAAGTCAGCTTGTCCAAATTTATCAAATAAAGCATACTTACAATTTCATCTCCTGGCAACCAATATCCTTCTTGTTCAATACCAGCTTTTGAACCTTTGCAGCCCACAGTGAGAGTTTCGACAATAAGACCATCTTTCACAGCCAAGCTCAGCTGACGGGTGGTCTCTTTTGGATGCATACCGTGGACTCGAGACATGTACCTGAACACAGAGAAAAAGCAAACTTAAAAATCTTTTAGTATAAAACACAGAAATGCATAACAATAAGAAAATAGAGATAATTTATTTCACTTTTATTATTACTTGTACTTATCAGAGCCCTGCTGAAAGGACAGAAGGAGTCCTGAATACTTAACTCTTTCAATTATCATGGTATTTTAAATCTCAATCTTATTTTTATATAGTTAGAGGACTATCTATTCAAAATAATACCAAACCAGCAATATAAGTCACTTAACAGATTTTAGTCATACATCCCATGTAGTTTTAGTCTCTGGAGCAATTACCACTAACTTCCACTCTACAGATTCTAAATTTAGAATTTTATAAACTCTAGCCATAAAACTTCCTATCCTATCTAATAAAAGAGAAAAATGGTAATTGGCGTACGACGATACCCTTTTCATTGGCTAATCAAGGCTATATGCAAATTAACTGCCAACTAAGATTGGCAGTTAACTGCCAACAAGATGGCGGTTAATTTGCATATGTAGGCACAATGCAGGGAGGCGAAAGGGAAAGCAGGAAGAAGCCCCCTGCCACTGACAGTGATCAGAAACCCAGGGGGGAGCTAAGAGCTGGGGGGCAGGGCAAAGGCGGCCCTGGGGCCGCCTTTGCCCTGCCCCCCAGCCATGATCGGAGAATCAGGTGCCTTTTCCGCCCTGGCCAGTGATAGCAGGAAGTAGGGGTGGAGCCAGCAATGGGAGCTGGGCACAGTCGAAGCTGGCAGTCCCAGGAGCTAGGGGTCCCTTGCCTGGGCCTAAAGCGAAGCCCACGATCGCGGGGCCGCTGCAGCTGCGGGTCCCCGCTGCCCGAGCCGGACGCCTAGGCCAGAGGCGTTAGGCCTGGGCAGGGGCGGAGCCTGCAACCACGGGGAGCTGGGGGTACCCTGCCCAGGCCTGACACCTCTGCCAGAGGCCTCAGGCCTGGTCAAGCAGCCGATCCGGTGATTGGTGATCGGAGGGTGATGAGGGTCAACTCCTCTGGCCGAGGCATCAGGCCTGGGCGGGGGGCGGGCTGGGGATTGGGGGGATATGATGGTCCCCTTGCCCAGGCCTGAAGCCTGGGTCAGAGGCGTCAGGCTTGGGCGGGGGGTGGAGCAAGCGATCAGAGGGAGATGGGGGTCCCCTGCCCAGGCATGATTCCTGGGCCAGAGGCCTCAGGCCTGGGTGGGGGCCAGAGCCAGTGATCAGGGGGAGATGGGGGTCCCCTGTCCAAGCCTGACACCTCTGGTGGAGGCGTCAGGCCTGGGCAAGGGGCCGATCAGGCGATCGGAGGGTGATGGGGGTCTACGCCTCTGGCCAAGGCATCAGGCCTGGGCTGGGGGCAGAACCAGTGATGGGGGGAAATGAGGGTCCCCTGCCCAGGCCTGACGCCTCTGTCAGAGGCATCAGGCCTGGGCAAGGGGCCGATCCTGCGATTGGAGGGTGATGGGGGTCAATGCCTGAGGGCTCCCAGTATGTGAGAGGGGGCAGGCTGGGCTGAGGGACACTCCCCCCCACCCCCCGACACACACCCAGTGCACGAATTTCGTGCACCGGGCCCCTAGTTAGAATATAAAATGCTTTTATTCAAAACTTAGGAAATTATGCCAAGCAAAACATAGAAATTACATGAGTGGTTCTCAACATCTAAAGAAAACAATGCATGTTGTGATTAATAAAGCAAAAACTAGTTTTCAATAAATTATATTCTGGACTGGATCACTAAAGCATACAAGCTCTCCCTGCTTTACAGTTACGTGTCATTTTTTAAAATGTAAAAATAAAGTAATATTTCAAATATACCTCAGACCACAGAGAATAATACTGGAGATACTGGAGATTCCCTTGTATCCACCAATTATACTAAACTCATGTTAACATTCTGATGTATTTGCTTCATATCTTTTTTATGTGTGTATTTTATTTTAAGGAAATAAAATGTTATAGATTCCATTCCCTGGCAATCAAACCCTCTACCAGTAATTACTGGACATCAGAGTCTGTTGGGGATACAGAAACAAAAACACCATGACACAAATCAGGCCAGAGAAACATTCCAAGTTGGTAAACCTGGGCGGGGTCAACACCTACACTTCTCGAGAAAATTAAGTAGGACAAGAATTTGTATCAATTTATCAGTCATTTATATATCAGCATTCCACACAAATCATCACTGAAGAACCTTATAAACTCAGAGGACAAATTTCAACAACGAAAAAGCAGTAAGCCCCATCAATGGCAAGCATTCTGTGTTTGCAGTTTATAGAAGACTAGAGACCCAGTACACGAAATTTGTGCACAGGTAGGGTCCCTAAGCCTGGCCAGCAATCAGGGACGATCAGGGCCTACCAGCTGCCAGCAAGGGCCATCCTTCCGCGCTGTCGGCTGGGGCCTTTCTTTGTTCCGCACCACCCCCCTGGTGGTCAGCGTGCCGCTCCTCCCTCCCCCGCCCGGTGGTCAGCACGCGTCATAGCAAGTGATCAAATTCCCGGTCTCCTGGTCAAACTCCCAAGGGACACTTTGCATATTAGCCTTTTATATATATAGATAATAAAGTGTCTGGTTTCTCTACAAATGCAGTTAACTGAAGGGCTGAGAAGAAAGAGACAAGGAATTACGGTGAACCAAACAGTGGCCCTGACAAACCAGATTTGCAGTAATAACAAATGGGACCAGAAGATGAAGGTGAAGTTAATCCACAAATACTGACTGTCACCTTTGCTAATAGTCTAAGGTGATAAATCACATGTATATTTTGATAAAGATCAACACTAACAAAAATAATCAATTGAAGTTTCGAATGTGGGGAAAGGAATTAAGCCAAAATGAAAATGTGCTAATATCCTCTCTGTTCACTGTAGGGAGCCAATAGACATTATCATAGGAATTAAGTATACTATACAAACTTATAAAGACAGCCTTTAGAACAAAAATTCAAACCTTCCAAATTATCTGAAGAAACCCACAAAAAAACACATTATGTAGTAAAATAAAAACAAAACAAAACAAAAAAACAGCAGCATATTAAATATGAGAGGACCAAAACCAAGTAAATTTGTTTTTTTAATAAATACAAATTGGTCAAACTCAATAATTAAAAACATACTGAATCACAAAACAAAAATTTCACCATCTACAAGAGACACAGTTATAGTGACAGAAATACTGAAGAAGAATGGGCAAAGGCATATCATAAAAATACAACCCAAATGAAGCAGGGATCAACACTGCAAGTAGGAAAAAAGTATTATTTTTTAAAAAGGCACGTAGGGCATAGACAGTTTTAAAGCAAAGCCTGTAATAAATAAAGAGAATACTGACAGGAATATAGGATTATGAGACTTTAATTCACTTCTCTCAGTTCACAAAAACATTAAGTGAACAAAATTAAGTATGGATAAAGGAGAGCTTTAGTTAAGTTTATTAATTAAGAAAACAGATCTAGTTGAATTTATACTAAAACACCAAAAGTATCTTCAATAAATCCAAGAAACAGTCATTAAAATGGTGCATAAAGTCAGCTATAAAACGACCTTAATAGATTTCCTAAAGTAATAGACATTTGCTAGTCACCATGAAATAAAATCAGATATTAATAAAAAAACCAGAAAACTCACATAAACCATTGAATCAAAAAGATTTTTTTAAATTACAAAAACAATAATTAAAACGCTAAAGCAGTGCTAGTTAAAGAGCAAAAATTACAGAACTAACAATATTAATCCAAGAGGTCCTTCTTAGGGAAGATTTAGAGATATCATTAGCTAACCTAATCAACAATGAAGAAACAAAACACAAAAACATAAAACTAAGAAATGTATAACACATCATATATAAAAAGGAAATTAAAATACTAGTCATAAGCAACTACTATGTTAAATTCTGTGCAGAAATATGATTTTCTAGGAAAAAATAAATGACCAAAGCTTGCCCACAGAAAAAAATAGAACACTGAAAAAGGACAATTTCCAAAGAAACAGAGGATGTTGACAAAGAGCTTTCACAGAAAAACTCAAGGTAGGAACATATTCACAAGGTAATTCTATCAAACTTTTAATGACCAGACAACTCCAATGTGATTTAAACTCTTCCAATACATAGTAAAGAAGGAAAGCAAAGGACCTAGCATGATAGTGCTAAGAAAAACTCACAAAAAAGGCACAGAAAAAGAAAACTAGTGTCCCATAGGAATGCTGGTATAAAAAATACTAAATGAAGTATTTAAGTGTACAGTACAATGTTAAATATGAACATAAATTAATAAATGTTAATACATTCAATTATCAAAAGAATATATACCATAACCGAATGTTTAGTTTCAGGATTTCTAGGAATACTTATTAAAAAAAATCTAGAAATATAATTCATCTCATTAATATATCAGAAGTGAGAAATCATGAAGATTTCTATACAAATGGAGAAGGCATTTGGTAAAATTTAACATCCAGCCTCTAACAAATAGGAATGCGTAAACAATACTTTCTTAACTGATCAGGAATATTTAAAGATGTCTTTTAACACTCTAACAAAGGTAACCAACATAGGTAAAATAGAGAAAGAAATGGGGCATAAAATTTGTTTAGAAGTTAAAATTATCATTATTTTCAGATCACATATCAAGAAAACCCAAGAAAATCAGCTGATATGCTATTTTAAATAATCAAATAATTTAGTCAATTATTTGGGTACAAGCTAACATAGTAAAAATTAACAACATTCATGTATACAAATAAATAAATTAATTAGGAGGTTTAAAATAAGACAAGACCCCAATCATCTACAAACGCAGTAAGAAAAATAAAAGATGCAGTAAAAAATAGAAGAAATGACACAATCTGTGTGAAGAAAAATCTGAAATTCTGACACAAAAGAAAATAAACAAATGTAAAGACATACCTGTATTTGGATGAAAAACAACAAAATTCAATTGCCTGTAAGATTAAGTAAATACCACCACAAAGTAAGCAAGTTGATTCTAAAGTTCTCTAGAGAATTCAACAAGAACTTCCCAAGACAATTCTTTATGCGTAATATCATATTGAAAAACATTATAGTACCAAAGTAATTAAAATATTGTGGAACTAGTGCACAGAGAACAGAGCAATGGAACAAAACATAAAACTTAGGAAGAGACCCAAATATACAAATGAATTATAATAAAAGTGGAATTTCAAATTGTGGGTGAAAAGACTGATTAATCAACTCATGAAAATTGGGACATGGAGCTCGCTAACTTGAAAAAAATAGAGATGGAACCTTACCCTAGTCTGTACCCACAAATAAATGTCAGATTTACTGGAGGATTGAGCTTGATTGGAACTACATCACTGGTGAGATGTAATTTAGTACTACTTCTATAGAGGAAAGTGTGGTAATATAACAATTCCTCTCCTAGATATTCACCCTATAGATATACTTAGACACGTGAAATAATAGACAAGGTAGGAAATTCATTTTAACATTGTTGCTAGCAAAAAAAGATTAGAAACAATCTAAACATGCATCTTAGGAGGCTGGCTAATCCTATATAATAAAAGGCTAATATGCAAATCAACCAAATGGTGGAATGACCAGTCGCTGTGATATGCACTGACCACCAGGGGGCAGATGCTCAATGTAGGAGCTGCCCCCAGGTAGTCAGTACACTCCCACAGGGGTAGCGCCGTTCAGCCAGAAGCCCTGAGCCAAGCTCACAGATGGCAAGCACAGCAGCAGTGGCAGGAGCCTCTCCCACCTCTGCAGCAGCACTGAGGATGTACAACTGAGGCTTAGGCCCACTCTCCCTGGGGTGGCGTGGGCCTAATCCTTCAATCAGACATCCCTCAAGGGCTCCTGGACTGTGAGAGAGCACAGGCCAGGCTGAGGGAACCCCTTGAGTGCATAAATTGTGCACCAGACCTCTAGTTTATAATATAAGCATACCAGGAATTATTACATAATAATTTAAGAAATGGAGCAGTATTATAAATGTTATGATGATATAGTCCAAGATATGTTATGTTTGAAAAATCATGGCACCAGGGCTAATATTCAAAACTAGAGGCCTGGTGCACAAAATTCATGCATAGGGGTGGAGGGGGGGTGGTGAGAGTGTCCCTTGGCCCAGCCTGCACCCTCTCGCAATCTGGGGCCTCTTGGGGGATGTCCGATAGTCCTGGGGCAATCCGGGACCGCTGCCTCCTAACCGCTCGCCTGCCTGCCTGATTGCCCCTAATGACCTCTGCCTCGGCCCCCGCCGTGGCAGCTTCGTCCAGAAGGACATCTGGAATGATGTCCAGAAGGTCATTCAGCTGTCCGGTCTAACTAGCATATTATGCTTTTATTATTATAGATATATAAAGAGAATTCATACAACTCAATAGCAAAAAACAACAATCTGGTTTTAGAAAGGGACAGAAGATCTGAATAGATATTTTCCCAAAGACGACATAGAAATGGCCAATAGGTATGTGAAAAGATTTTCAACATCACTAATCATCAGGGAAATCATCATCAAAACCACAAAAGATATTACCTCACACCTATTCAAACATCTATCATCAAAAAGACAGGACAATAAGTCTTAGCAAGGATGTAGAGAAAAGAGAGCTCTTGTGCACTGTGAATGGGAATGCAAACTGGTGCAGCCACTATGGAAACAGTATGGAGGATCCTCAAAAAATTAAAAACAGAACTACCATATGATCCAGCAATTCCACTTCTAGGTATTGAGAGAGAGAGAGAGAGAGAGAGAGAGAGAGAGAGAGAAGGAGAAAATACTAATTTAAAAAGATACATGCACCCCATGTTCATTGTGGCATTACTTACAATAGCCAAGATAAGGAAACAGAAGTGTCCATTGATTAATAAATGAATAAGGAAAATATAGTGTTTGTATCCTATATAATAAAAGGCTAATATGCAAATCAACCTAACAGTGGAACGACCAGTCGCTATGATGTGCATTTTTACTCATTTTTACTCATCCATAAAAATGTGCATTTTTACTCATCCATAAAAATGAAGGAAATCTTGCCATTTGCAACAACATGGATGACCTAGAGGCAATTATAATAAGTTAGAGAAAGACAAATACCACATTCCCACTTATACATATGTGGAATCTTGGGGAGGGAGGGAAGGAGGAAGGAAGGAGGGAGGGAAGGAAGGAAGGAAGGAAGGAAGGAAGGAAGGAAGGAAGGAAGGAAGGAAGGAAGGAAGGGAGGGAGGGAGGGAGGCAGGCAGGGAGGCAGGCAGGCAGGGAGGCAGGCAGGGAGGGAGGGAGGTAAAGCTCAAAGATATAGAGAAAAGATTGGTGGTTGCCAGAGGTAGGGAGGGTAGAAGGGGTAAAATGAATGATGAGTGTCAAAAGGTACAAACGTTCAGCTATAAAATAACTCATTGGGATGTAATATACAGCATGGAGACTACTGCTAATAATCCCATATTGCATATTTTAAAGTTGGTAAGAGAATAGATTAAAATTCCTCATCACAAACACGATGTATGGTGACGAATGTTATCAACTTATTGTGATGATGATTTTGCAATATATACAAATACTGAATCATTATGTTGTACACCTGAAACTAATATGAAGTTATTTGTCAATTATACCTCAATTTTAAAAAATCAGTGAAAAAATATCCTATATAATAAAAGGGTAATATGCAAATTGACCGAATGGCAGAACAACTGGTCGCTATGACATTCACTGATCACCAGGGGGCAGATGCTCAACACAGGTGCTGACGCCTGGTGGTCAGTGTGCTCCCACAGGGGGAGCACTGCTCAGCCACAAACTGGATGACGGCTGGCGAGCACAGTACGGGAGCCTCTCCTACCTCCGCAGCAATGCTAAGGATGTCTATCAGTCGGATATCCCCAAGGGCTCCTGGACTGCTAAAGGGCGCAGGCTGGGCTGAGGGACCCACCCCGCGGCCCCTCCCCCTCGACCCCAGTGCATGAATGTTGTGAACCAGGCCTCTAGTTGTATATAAAAGGGTATAATTTCTGAAAAGCATTATGTAATTATCTCTGTATATGCACAAGAGTTCAAGAGTTATATTCCAGGAACTGTCCGAGGAGAACTGAGTAGTTCAGCAGACATGTAGGAAGAAAACATTTTTTCACGGTATGCCCTTAAGGATTTTGTTTGTGCATCTATTAGATAAATATTATTTTTACTTTTAAAAAGTAACTACCATTTACACCATCCAACCAGCAATGTATGGAAGTTCCTTTCTCTCACATATGCTTGCCAATTTTTTCACACTCACCTTTGACTCTTCTTGGGCTTTTACTCACCCATAATTATTTTAGCATCAGTTTGTTGATATTTGGGTTAGAAAATAAATATCATTATAATATTGTCTTTCCACTGATGAACTTGGTACATTTGTTCATTTATTTGTATTTTCCTCTATGTCCTCAATAATTTTTAAAAAATGTTTCTCCATAAAATTCTTGCCTATCTTTGGAGTTTTTCTAGATATGGCATATTTTTTAGTCCTTTGAAAAGGGGATTTTATTTTATATAATATTTTCTGGTTGCTGGTATATATTCAGAAACCTTGCTAAACTTTTTTATTAGTTTTAAGTTTGTCTAAGTTAAGTCTATTGTCTGTTTAAGTGAGTCTATTACAATTGTCCTTCCTTTTTTTTTTTTTATCCTCACCCAAGAATGTATTTTGATTGATTTAGAGCAGGGATAGGGAATGTCTGCCCTTTGGGCCGTAGAAGGCCCATGAAATCATTTGGTCTAGCCCTGCCAAGGGAACCGCAGGCAGGACTCGAAATTCAATAAATCTAAGAGCTTTTTTCATACCAACATAAATTTATATTAAGTGAATGATGTTATAAATATCCAAATGGCCTTGGCAAAAAAAAGGTTCCCGACTCCTGAATTAGAGAGGGAGAGAGATAGAAACATCAATAATGAAAGGGAATCATTGATCAGCTGCCTCCTATTGGGGATGAAGCCCATAACCCAACCAGACATGTGCTCTGACTGGGAATCAAACTGTGACCTCCTGGTTCATAGGTTGACACTCAACACTGAGCCACAATGGCTGGGCTGTCTGTCTGTTTTTTAAACAAAAATGGCAATACATTCTATTATTCCTTGTTATATTTTTATCCACTGCATTTCACCATACAGATGGGTCTTTCTATCTACTGTGCATTCCAACATCTGTACAGCATGGAGTAAAGACAATTGAAAAAGAGCTTTACTTGCTCTTTAGAGGTAGCATGTTGGGCTCAACTTTCCTTAGTTCAGAGAGAACTGAAGTCAGCTAAACCAATTTATTCTGGCCCTTGGCCCATGAACGACCACAAAGATGTTCATGAGGAATGATTCAGGATGGACTCAGGGAGCCCTTTTCACAAGAACAGGATATATACGGAGAGGGTATGGATGAAGGATTAGTTCTAAAAAACATGAAAACTCCATCAACACCAAAAAGTGGCTCCTCCTAGAACTGTTTCAGCCTGGGAATGTAACAGCTCTGAATTAAGGGGTTTTGTTTTCTGAATGAAAAGTCTGAGTTTAGGAAAATTTGAATAAAGAGTAAGTGATCTAACATCCATTAAAGAGGCTAAGAACATGTATACATTATTTTAAATAGTTGTTACATTTAAATGTTTTTTAAATAGGTATTATTTACTTCCCTTTAAGGCCTTCCAATCACAGAACTGATTTGCTGACCTATCTAGAGTTGCACCCAGGAAATGTGCCACCACTGGGAGATGACAAATTATATTAGACAGTGCCTTGCATAATATTGGTAATCGATAAATGCTTGAATATATTCATGAGTAACAGAAAATTTCAATGCAATTTTATAAAATCTTTTATTTTAAATTAGTTCTGGACTTGCAGAAGAGTTACAAAAATAGTAAAGTTCCCATATATCCTTTACCAACTTCTCCTAATTTTATTATCTTACACAAAATAGTGCAATTACCAGAATTTCTTAATTTCTATTTTAAAAACTTATTTTTTGAGATACAATTGACATATATTAGTTTCAAGTGTACAGCATAATTATTCAATATTTGTATATATTGCAAAATGATCACCACAGTAAGTCTAGTTAACATCCAAACATTCCTTAATGTTTGGTACACTGGCATACCTTGAAGATGTTGCATGTTCAGCTCCAGACTAAAAAATTCAAACAAAAGAACAAAACAAAAGAAAAATACAAAAGATCAAAATATCTAGAAATAGGTCCTAATAAGCAAGAAATCTAAATGCAAAAGGTAAGCATTATAAAAGAAGGGAAAATGTAGACGTGGGTGGCTCCAGCTCAGGCGGCGACATGGTGCACGGCAGGAAGCTAGGGGGCCATGGCTGACTGACATCTGAGAGCCCTCACGCCATATTCTGGGAGTCAAGCAAGTCCCAGGGAGATTCAAACTTTGCAAGAAATGGGGAGGCCAGGAAAGACAATAAAAGTATATATAGAAACTTTCTAAAAAAAAAGAAAAAAAAGAAGGGGGGATGTAACAATATTTAGCAAGTGATAATAAAATAACTAAATGTCAATCTGGATAAAAATGATTCATATCTACATCATTTAAATTTTGAATTATTTTAATATCCTATATAATGAAGATGTACTATGCAAATGGTTGTTACGCCGTGAAGCGTAATGACCAACCACATAACAACCGGATCACGGGTCAGCAGGAGGGTGAGGCAGCAAACTATAAGTGAGGGATGGAGAGCTACAGGAGGGGGCAGGGCAGCAAGCTATGAAGGGGGGCCAAAGGGGAGGGGGGAGCTACAGGAGGGTGGGGCAGTGGACGGAGAGTTACTGTAGGGCGGCTGTGAGCTACTGCCGAGCTACTGGCGCACAGATTCATGCGCAGGGTTACTAGTTTAAATATAACAGAAAATAAGAATTAGGACAAAATATCAGCTATTTAGGAGCAAATTATCTACACTAATAAAGACAAAGATTCTAACTGACCGTACCTTTGCTATGCCCTAAGCCACGCCCACCAGCCAATCAGAGTGACTATATGCAAATTAACCCAACCAAGATGGCAGCCAGCAGCCATGGAGCTGGAACAAGCAGGAGGCTTGGTTGTCCAGGCAATGGAGGAAGCCAAGCTTCCTGCCTGCTCTGAGCTGGCTATGGCCTCCCTCATGGCAACAAAGTTTCAATTATAGAAGACAAATAAATCCCAGATACCTGCTTCCAGCCAGCCTCCACTGGGAGCTTGGGTGGCTGGGGGTTGTGGCCAGCCTGCAAAGAGCCATAAGCCCCTCACTCAGGCTGGCCACACCCTCATGGGGTGAGGGTACCCACTGGGGGGCTTAGCCAGCCTGCGAACGGCCATCAGCCCCTCACCCAGGCTGGCCACACCCTCATGGGGTGAAGGTTCCCAATGGGGGGCTTGGCCAGCCTGCGAACGGCCATCAGCCACTCACCCAGGCCAGCCACACCCTCATGGGGTAAGGGTCCCTGCTGGGGGGCTTGGCCAGCCTGAAAACAGTCATCAGCCCCTCACCCAGGCTGGCCACGCACTCCTATATAATGAAATGGTAATATGCAAATTGACCCTGCTGGCTGCGGAGGCTAGAGGAGCAGAGCACACAGTCAATAAGATAGAAAAAACCAAGATGGAGGCATAGGTAAACACCGGAGATTGCTGCCTCGCACAACCACTTCAAGAATACAACTAAAAGACGGAATGGACATCATCCAAAACCACAGGAAGGCTGGCTGAGTGGAAATTCTACAACTAGAAGGAAAGAGAAAAGCATACCGAGACTCAGAGGAGGTGCAGTGCGGAAGTACAGAGGTACGGAGGTGCATGCGGAGAGGGCTGGCGGCTGAGGACACGGTTGTCTTTTTCAATCGGGAGGGAGTATCAAGCTCTGAGCTCCAGTTCCGGGCCAGTCTCTGAGGACCCAGACTCATTCGGGAGAAACTGGACTGTCTGGCATCAGTGGGAACTTGAGAGCGGCTTTCTCTCAGAGATGCTTGCAGCAATTGCCGGGACACTGAGAAGCGGGGCCTCTGAGGGCAGCCATAGCTGCTTGCTCCACCCTGTTGATCCCCTGGGACCCCGCCCTGCCCAACCCACAAGTCACATGTGGAGGCTTTTGCATATGAAAGGCCTGGCCCTTTGCAATCTGAAAATTACCTAACAAATTGCAGCTCACCCAAGGCCCCAGGCAACTTGCATTGCTTCACACCTGGCTCCTGCTGGATAGCCTCAGGCAGAGGCTAGATTAGCACCTCCTTAGAGATGCAGGAGCCAGTGTGCCCGGTGGTCAGAGTGGGACCATCCAGATTGCAGCTCCTCGGATCCATAAAGGACACATTCAGGGGGCAGACTCAGTGAGCACCGAAGCCCCACTGAAGCAAGTCTTGCCCCGGAGGGGTGTCTCCAGCACAGAAGTTCTCCCACTGCAGACACAGCTGATTCTCACAGCCAATTGGCCTGGAGGTCAATTCCTCCCAGTGATACCTACAACAATCAAGGCTTAACTACAACAAGACTGTGCACAAAGCCCACAAGGGGGTGCACCAAGAATGTCCACCTCAGGTAATTGGGGAGGCTGAGCCACTGGGCCCTATAGGACACCTAGCACACAAAGCCACTCTATCAACACAGGGAAGCAGCCGAAATGCGGAGACAAAGAAACAGGACACAAATGACAGAAATGGTGGAAAGCAAACTATTGGATAAAGAGTTCAAAACCACACTTTTAAGGTTTTTCAAGAACTTTCTAGAAACCGCCGACAAATTTAGTAAGACCCTCAAAAAGACGGGTGAGACGGCCAATAAATGTAGTGAGAGCCTCAAGAAATCTAGTGAGACCCTCAATGTTGTGATAAAGGACCAACTAGAAATTAAGCATACACTGACTGAAATAAAGGATATTATGCAGAGTTCCAACAGCAGACTAAAGGATCACAAGAAACAAGCCAAAGATTTGAAATACGAAGAAGCAAAAAACACCCAACCGGAAAAGCAAAACGAAAAAAGAATCCAAAAATATGAAGATAGTGTAAGGAGCCTCTGGGACAACTTCAAGCGTACTAACATCCGAATTATGGGGGTGCCAGAAGAAGAGAGAGAGCAAGATATTGAAAACCTACTTGAAAAAATAATGACAGAAAACTTCTCCTACCTGGTGAAAGAAACAGACTTCCAAGTCCAGGAAGCGCAGAGAACCCCAAACAAAAGGAATTCAAAGAGGACCACACCAAGATACATCATAATTAAAATGCCAAGAGCAAAAGACAAAGAGAAAATCTTAAAAGCAGCAAGAGAAAACCAGTCAGTTACCTACAAGGGAGTACCCATACGACTGTCAGCTGATTTCTCAACAGAAACTATGCAGGCCAGAAGGGAGTGGCAAGAAATATTCAAAGTGATGAATGCCAAGAACCTAAAACCAAGGCTACTTTATCCAGCAAAGCTATCATTCAAAATTGAAGGTCAGATAAAGAGCTTTACAGATAAGGAAAAGCTAAAGGAGTTCATCACTACCAAACCAGTATTATATGAAATGCTGAAAGGTATCCTTTAAGAAGAGGAAGAAGAAGAAAAAGGTAAAGATACAAATTATGAAAAACAAATACACATCTATCAAGTGAATCTAAAAATCAAGTGAATAAATAATCTGATGAACAGAATAAACTGGTGATTATAATAGAATCAGGGGCATAGAAAGGAAGTGGACTAACTATTCTTAGGGGGGTGAGGGGTGGGGGAGATGTGGGAAGAGAATGGACAAAAATCGTGCACCTATGGATGAGGACAGTGTGTGTGGGGGGGGGGGAGGGGGGGTGAGGGCAGAGGGCGGGGTGGGAACCGGGTGGAGGGGAGCTATGGGGGGAAAAAAGAGAAACAACTGTAATAATCTCAACAATAAAGATTTAATTATTTTAAAAAAATCAATAAAATATATTTTTTAAAAATATGCAAATTGACCCTAACAGCAGAATGACTGGGAATGACTGGTCACTATGACACACACTGACCACCAGGGGGCAGATACTCAATGCAGGATCTACCCCCTGGTGGTCAGTGCGCTCCCACAGGGGGAGCTCTGCTCAGCCACAAGACGCTGACGGCTGCCAGTACAGCAGTGGTGGCGGGAGCCTCTCCAACCTCCTCAGCAGCACTAAGGATGTCCGACAGCAGCTTAGGCCTGCTCCCCGCTGGCAAGTGAACATCCCCTGAGGGCTCCCGGGCCGCCAGAGGGATGTTGGGCTTCCAGCTTAGGGCCAATCCCCCAGGGAGCGGGCCTAAGTCATCAGGTGGTCATCCCCTGAGGGGTCCCAGACTGCGAGAGGGCACAGGCCGGGCTGAGGGACCCTCCCGAGTTCACAAATTTTTGTGCACCAGGCCTCTAGTCCTATATAATAAAACCCCAATATGCAAATTGACCAAACAGCAGAACAACCCGTCACTATGATGTGCACTGACCATCAGTGGGCAGACGCTCAATGCAGAAGGTGCCCTCTGGTGGTCAGTGGCTCCCACAGGGGGAGCACCACTCAACCAGAAGCTGGGCTCACAGCTGGCGAGTGCAGCGGTGGTGGTGGGAGCCTCTCCCACCTCCAAGACAGCACTAAGGAGCAGCAAGCCAAGAGGTAAGGAGCAAGCAGGCAGGTTGTAAGGAGCGAGGGATCCTGTATGGCAAGAGGGATGTCCAACTGCTAGCTTAGCCCTGATCCCCGGGGGAATCCCGGACTGCGAGAAGGCACAGACTGGGCTGAGGGACCCACCCCCCCCGACCCCACCTCCAGTGCACAAATTTTGTGCACCGGGCTTCCAGTAAATCCTAACAATGGAAGAAACAAAGTAAAAAATAGATTTAAACACAAAATTAAGATTATAAATTGTTAAGAGTAAGAAAATTAAAACAGGGAATAATCAGGGAAAAGACATCAAGTATGATAAAGATTAAAAACATACCTATCAACACAGCTGATCTGAGGTTCATGTGCGTGATCTATGCTATAAATCCAAACCTTATATGAGCAATCTAAGATGTTTGGTTTAATATTTATTGTGACAGAAATCACTAATCCTGTCAAGTATCAACAAACAAACACAAGCTCATAAAGTAATGCCTAAACTTGAGGAATTCCTATTTTTCCCCTACTCTCCTATTCTTTTGGAAATATATTGATTCTCACTACTTTTCTTAAAAAGTAGAATTGAGCTAGCGTGTTCTAGATGTTAATAAAGAGTAATTAATGTTCTCTTACTGAGCCCTGCAGCTAAATATATCTCGGTGAATCACAAATAAATTCTGAAGAAATAAGTAATTTATGTGATAAACCCTGAACCTAGCAAAAGATCCCAATTGATTATTTCTCTTCTAAGATCATCAAGTACTCAGGCAGGTTTACTTCAAGTGAAAATACTTTTATGCTAATAAATCAGGTTAAGGTCTCTCCAGAGTTCTCATTTTTTTACAGGCTGCTTATCCATCAATTAAAGAGGCAAAAATAGCAATTTGTATTTGAGATACATTTATAGTAACCATCGAATTTATTTTAATTTCACTTATCACAAATAATATAGTATGTACTAGGACATGACTAATATTGAAATGTTATATTCAATGCCTCTAAACTTTTTCAGTAACTTTTTAATTTTCTCCCATTCCATCCATTTCCTTTCCTGTAATTCCCCTACCCACATTTCCCCCAGGGCACCACTTCGCAACTGCTGCTGAGCACTGAAGTGTATCCAAGCAACAGACTGCAAAATCCTAATTTGTTTAATCTCCCCTGAGATAACTCAGCATGTTCCAAGACAAAAAAAAATAGCTAATGGTGACAACCATTACAGATTCAACATTTTTACAAATGTAAGAAATCTCATGAGCCACAATTTCCTAAAAGTAATTATCTACCATTAACCCTTCTAATAATGATTTATTCTCAGAATTATGTATTACCATTGTTTGACGAACATTCTGGGAGGTGAGCATACCAACGAGACACTGTTAAGTATGATCATATCCTGGGGGAGAAGAAACCACCACAAAATGTACTGATATGTTTTCTACTAACTAGAAAACATAATGAACACTTGTACTGTACTCTTGTCAATACAAGTAGCTTCACACTATCATGAAGTCCAGAGGCCTTCACTGTGATGGAAATATAACAAACTTAGGTGTGTTCTGAATGATGTGGATAAGGTTAATACTGCCCCATAATTTCAGAGTACACTGCAAGTTTCATGTTTCAATTTCCTTTGTAATTGGAAAAAAAGAGCACAAGCAATGGCAGAGTAGCAATTTGGCATAATTTTCTTATATATAACTGTAATGTTCTCACTAAAACTGCCTGAATCCTCAACCTAACTACTCAGCACAGAAGTAGACAGACACTGCCATCTGACATGAGCTTAAAACAAATATAAAGTGGTTAACTTTATTAAAATCCTAGGAATAAATTTCTTTCTGGTTTCAGAACTATTACAAATAGCTGTTTCAACTCAGCAATTAATTCCTTTATAGACATTATTATAAAAGTAAAGCTTCCCTTTGTATTGCCTACTAGGAAACGGAAAGCCAGATCTGTAGCATCCTTAGCAAGTTGTGGGGTCTGCCAGAACTTTATTCCTGACTTGATTTTTTTTCCTATTCTTCTTTTCTCTTTTCCCCCTACTTCTCAATCCCTTCCAATACACACTGAGTGGCCAGATTATCATGACCACCTGACGTTTGTAGGCAAATTAGCTATAATTTAGTGCTGAAGTTGCTAGAGGGCCAGACCATTATAAGTAGGGAAACGGGTTGTTTACCATGACAGTAGAAGTGATTTTTTTTCTGAAGATATGGGTAAACAACGCGGTTTAACAGCCTTTGAATAATCTGAGTGGCCAGATTATTATGACCACCCATCAGTACTTCGCTAGGCCATCTTTTGCCTTCAATACTGCAGTGATTCTTCTTAGCACTGACTCCAGGAGATGTTGAAAGGTGATGCGAGGAATCTGACACCATGCCTGATGAATAGCACTGTCCAGTTCTGTGAGATTTCATGGTTGTCGAACCAACAGCCTGATGGCTCTTTTAACTGCATCCCACAAATGCTCAATTGGATTGAGATCTGGTGATTGTGGGGGCCACCTAAGCAAGGTAAAGTCTCCCTCATGTTCTTGAAACCACTCCTGCACAATACGAGCACTGTGGCATGGCGCATTGTCTTGTTGGAAGAAGCCATCTCCATTGGGATACACCATCAACATGATAGGATGAACCTGATCAGCAACGATACTTAGGTATGTTGTGCTATTCAGACGTTGTCCCACACGAATTAAAGGGCCCAAATCATGCCAGAAAAACATGCCCCAAACCATAACACTGCCCCCATAAGCTTGAAGGGTTGTACTCATACATGTGGGGTGCATGTTTTCATGCTGTTTCCGCCAAATTCTCACTCTGCCACCTGCATGATGCAATTGGAAACGTGATTCATCAAACCACATGACTTTTTTCCAATGCTTGACTGTCCAATCCTTGCGCTCCTGTGCGAATTGGGGACATTTTATCTTGGTAACTGCAGACAGCAAAGGTGTTCGAACAGACCTTTGGCTTCCATATCCCATATGATGCAGTGTACGGCTAATTTGCCTACAAACATCAGGTGGTCATAATAATCTGGCTACTCAGTGTGTGTGTGTGTGTGTGTGTGTGTGTGTGTGTGTGTGTGTGTGTGTGTGTGTGTGTGTGTGTGTGTGTGTGTGTATCACGTTCAAAGGCTGTGAAATCGTGTTGTTTACCCATATCTTCAGAAAAAAATCACTTCTACTGTCGTGGTAAACAACCCGCTTCCCTATCTATAATGGTCTGGCCCTCTAGCAACTTCAGCGCGAAATTATAGCTAATTTGCCTACAAACATCAGGTGGTCATAATAATCTGGCCACTCAGTGTATATTACCTTACTCTATTTACTTCCATTTTTTTCTAATTGTCCTTAAAATATATTTGGAACAAATGAAGGTCTAATAAAATATACTGTGTATATTCATTTGATAAACATATATGAATACAAGGTACACATACACACAATGAAAACCCGCCCACCTTTTGCCCTTTTTCCTGAACTGTCTGTTGTACATGTTGTACCAGTGTAACTACTAGTAGTGCCCCTTCACTCTTACCCCAGTTACAGGTATTCTATTTTTAGGTATTTATCTGAATATACATCACCTACATCTGTACATGAAAACACAGTGTAGCTTTTACCCTAACAGTCCCCAAGTGGAAACATCCCAAATGTCCCTTGGCAGATAAATTAATTTTAAAAACTGTGGTATATCCATATGATGCAATACTACGTAGCAACGAAAAAGAATAAACTACAATATATGCAGCAAATGAATCTTAAAACATGACTAAGAGAAGCTAATCATGAAAAAGAACATAATATACGATTCCATTTATATAAAATTCAGGAACAAGTAAAATTAATCATTGTGACAGAAAGCAAATTAGTGATTTCCTAAGGCTAGGGGGCAATCATAACAAACTGATCAAACAGAAGGACAGGGGAAACCAAATCCTTGTTCACTGCTAATGAACATGTAGAGTGAGACATACTCTCTTGAAAGCCAAGTCAAATTAAGTGTAGATAATCTATACTCTATGAGGAATCTGTTCCCTGGATAAACACATTAATGAATTCCTCATATAGGTCAAAAAGAAAACTATTACTGTGGTAGTAAAGAATTGGAGCAATGCATGGTTATTTGTGATAGAGGGAAAACTGAAGATAACCTGAGTATCCACTGTAAGGAAATAATTCAAACATGGGGAAAGGCTATAATTAGCAAGACGATTATTAAATCACACAAGTTATCTAAAAATATAACAACGGCAGAATAGTGATTTAAAAAAAGCAGATGATAATAGGTACCTATAGGGTTATAATACTAGTAAAAGCTAAACAAGGTGATAAATGCAAAGTACTCAGCCCAGTGCCCAGCACTTAGTATGTTCTAAGTAAATGGTTCCTGCACTAATTATCACTTATTCTTGTAAGAGTTTACTTCATTATTTGTATTACTGGATATTTGTATAATAAAAATACAGAGGTATTATAAGAATTCAATAGATGACATATGGACAATATAAAAGTACAGTGGAAAAAGCAAGGCCTTTGAAGTCACACAGATCTAGGTTCAAACACCAGCTCTACAACTTACCAGCTGCAAGACCCTGGACAACTTACTTAACCTCTCTGCATCCCAATGTGCATTTTTAGAAAGTAAAATTCATAGTGTTAACACATGTGGTTGTTTTGAAGGTAAAAAGATAATGTAATGTAAATCTTACAATAAATATCTTGCATTTCATCCCTCCTTTCTCCCACAGTATATTAATGAACAGTTTCAACAGACGATCATGCAGCCATTACCAATGGAATTTAAGGTGATCATATAACAAAAAAAGCCTAAATAATGTGAGGCGAAAAAACAAGCATGAAACAAGACTAGAAAAAAATTAAAATGGGTCCCTTACGTGAGTTTGGGTAGACGAATTAATTATAGGTGATTATTTTCTTATTTTCTATTTTTCAAGCACCCTGCAGTATGGTTATATTACTTCCAGAAAAATTTTTTTAAAACCATAATGGTTTGCCACTGAGTGCTTCACAGATAAAAGGATGATTCAATATATACGAATCAATAAATGTGTGTTGGTGGTATAGTGGTGAGCATAGCTGCCTTCCAATAAATGTGATACACCACATTTTATTAACGTGTACCTAAACATAAAAATCATGTTCAATCTCAACAGATGCAAAAAAAGCCTTCAAGAAGATTCAACACTCTTTCATGATTAAAAAAAAAAAAATCAACATGCCCTAACCGGTTTGGCTCAGTGGATAGAGCGTCAGCCTGCGGACTCAAGGGTCCCAGGTTCGATTCTGGTCATGGACATGTACCTTGGTTGCGGGCACATTCCCAGTGGGGGGTGTGCAAGAGGCAGCTGATCGATGTTTCTCTGTCATTGATGTTTCTAGCTCTCTGTGAAGAATCAATAAAATATATTTTTTTAAAAAATCATCAAATTGGATATAGAAGGAAACTACCTTACCACACTCTAAGCCAGTGGTTCTCAACCTTCCTAATGCCACGACCCTTTAATACAGTTCCTCATGTTGTGGTGACCCCCAACCATAAAATTATTTTCGTTGCTACTTAATCACTGTAATTTTGCAACTGTTATGAATCGTAATGCAAATATCTGATATGCAGGATGTATTTTCATTGTTACAAATTGAACATAATTGAAGCATAGTGATTAATAACAAAAACAATATGTAATTATGTATGTGTTTTTCGATGGTCTTAGGTGACCCCTGTGAAAGGGTTGTTTGACCCCCAAAGGGGTCTCGACCCACAGGTTGAGAACCGCTGCTCTAAGCCATGTATGAAAAACACACAGTGAACAACATACTTAAATAAACTCAGAAAAAAGGCAACTTTCACCACCCCTATTAAACACAATATTAGAAGTTCTAGCCAGAGTAACTAGGCATCCAAATTGGAGAAGAAGTAGTAAAATTGTCTTTGCAAATGATATCATATGTAGAAAATTCTAAAGATTTCACAAAAAATTAACTAATAAATGGATCCAGCAATGTAGTACAATACAAAGTCAATACACAAAAATCAGTTCTATTTTTATAGATGAACAATCAACAATCTAAAAGGAAAACTATTAAAATAATTTCATTTGCAATAGCATCAAAAAGTATAAAATACTTAGGAATTAATAAGATGAAAATGTATACAATCAAAACTATAGAACATCGCTAAAAGAAATTAAAGATATAAGTAAATAGAAACATCACGTTAATGGATTAGAAAGCTTAATATTGTTAAAATGTCAATTATTACCCAAAGCGATCTACATAAATGCAATCCCCATTAAAATCCCAATGATATTTTTTATCAGACACAGAAAAACCCACCCACCCTAACATTCATATGTAAATCTAAAGGTATCCCAAAATAGTAAAACAATCTTGAAAAAAGATAAAGAAAACTTGGAGGATCCCAATTTCCAATTTCAAAACTTACTACAAAGCCACAGTAATCAAAACTAAGTGGTACTGGCATCAAGACAAAATGTAGATGAATGGAATGGAACAGAGATAGCAGAAATAAACCCTCACATATACATACATTCAAATGATTTTTGACAAGGGTGCCAAGACCACTCAATGGGGAACAGTCTTTTCAACAAATGGTGCTGGGTGCCTGGCCGGTGTGCATCAATGGTTGTGTGTTGACCTATGAATCAAGAGGTCACAGTTCAATTCCCAGTCAGAGCACATGCATGGGTTTCGGGCTCCATCCCCAGTAGGAGGCAGCTGATCAATGATTCTCTCTCATCACTGATGTTTCTATCTTTCTCTCTCCCTTCCTCTCTGAAATCAATAAAAAAAGATTTTAAAAAAATAATGCAAACTTTGAATTTATTTTTAAAAAGTATGCTGGAAAAACTGAATTATCTAAGAGCAGTGGAATAGAGTTAGACCCTTACCTAACACAATATACAAAAATAACGCAAAATTGATCAAAGAACTAAATGGCAGACCTAAAACAATAAAACTCTTAGAAGAGACTAAAGCTTCACAACATTGGACTTGGCAATAATTTCTTGGATATGACACCAAAGGCACAGGCAAAAAGACAAATTGGACTTTGAAAACTGAAAATTTTGTATAGGAGACACTATCCACATAGTCATAAGGCAACCTTTAAATGGGAGAAAACAGTTGCAAATCATTTATTTGATAAGGGATTATTGTCCAGGACATATAGAGAACTCCCAAAACCCAACAATGAACAACCCGATTGTGCAAAGGACTTGTGTAGACATTTCTCCAAAGAAGATACATAAAAGGCAAATAAGCACATGAAAATATACTCAACATCACTAATTATTGAGGTAATGCAAATAAAAACTAAAGTGAGATACCTCCTCCCACCCAAAAGGATGGTTGCTATCAAAATGTTGAAAACAATGTTGATAAGGATAATGAGAAATTGGAAATTTTGTGCAATGGTGGTGAAAAGGTAAAATGGCACAGTGTGGAAAACAGTATGGTGGCCCCTCAACAAATTAAAAATAGAATTGCCATATGATCCTGCAATTCCACTTCTGGGTATTGACCCAAAAGGATTAAAAGCAGGGTCTCAAAAGAGATACTTGTACACCATGTTCATAGCAGCATTATTCACAATAGCTAAAAACAGGGAGTAACCCAAGTGTCTACTGACAGATAAATTGATAAGCAAAATGTGGTATATATGCAAAGCAATAAAAATTCTGGAATATGCCACAATGTGGATAAACCTTGAGGGCATTATGCTAAGTGAAATAAGCTAGTCACAAGAAGACTAATACGGTACAATTCCACTTCTATGCAGTGCTTAGTCACAATTATAAAGACAGAAAGTAGAATGGTGGTTGTGGTTGCCAAGGGTGGGGGAGTTATTGTTTAATAGGTAATGTGTTTCACTTTTACAAGATTGAAAAAATTCTGGAGATGAATGGTGGTGATGGCTGACAATATAAATGTATTTAAAACCACTAAAGCTGTGCACTTAAACCAAGTTAAAATGGTAAATTTCACGCTGTGTATCTTAATAATAAAAAGCTAATATGCAAATGGTCATCATGCCCTCACGCCATCATGCCGTTATGGCTCAGACACTCAACGCTAGGGAGAGAGGAATGGAGACCAGCCAGGCCCAAATGAGCTCGTGAGAGAGTAATGGGGACCAGCTAGGCTGTGGCCTGGGAGAGGGACAAACTGCCTGCCCTGCGGTCCTGAATGCCTATGGCTGTGGCCCAGGAGAAGTCGCCTGCCCACGGTCCCCTGTGGCTGTGGCTAGCCTGGGCAAAGTTGGCCCGGGGCCTGGGTGCCTGCAGCCAGCCAGAGGGAGGGGGAAGCCTGGGTCCTGGGTACCTGCGACTGGCTGGAGGAGGGAATCCTGGGTCCTGGGTGCGGGGGAAGCAGAGGCAGTTAGGGGAAATCAGGCCAGCAGGGGAGCAGTTAGGGGCAATCAGGCAGGCAGGCAGGCAGCGGTCCCAGATTGAGAGAGACAGTTGGATATCCCCCAAGGGGTCCCAGATTGGAGAGGGTGCAGGCCGGGCTGGGGAACCCCCATCCAGACCTCCCCCACACCATGTACAAATTTTGTGCACTGGGCCTGTAGTTTTACTATAAAAAAATTAAAGTAATAATGATCTGCCAATAGGTGCTTTATAGATGGATAGATATACAACAAATGTTTTATTTTAAAATTGTGTTGAACACAAATTAATAAACTTCAAAACCTAAATAGTATCTCTGTGAATGCTTCATCAATGAATTTATTTTAAAATTTAGAATATACTCTGAAGAACTAGGTTCTTCCTAATTCTAGTAGTTAACCTGGTACAAATAATTTACTCAAACAGCCTCAAATTCTTCACCTATAAAGTGGTGGTAATTTTAATGTCAGAGAGTTGCTGCTAGGGTGAAATGAGATAATATGGAAATACCATGTAGAAAACAAGAGTCAAAGTGTGCAAGGATACAAACATAAATTCATTAAATATCAAAAGAAAACATTTAATGGTTAAGAGCTTGGACTAACACATCAGACAGATTTATATTCAAACTTTAGTTCTGCTGAAAACTTGTGTGGCCTTAGACAATTTATTTCACCTGTCCAAGCTTTCTCATCTTGATCAGGAAATGAAGATAATGACAACAGACCTCATGGAGTTGCTGTGAAAATTAAATGAGTTAAGTCATGTAAAGCACAGTGCTTGTCACAAAATAATAATTCAAGAGTTCTCAAACAGCTCCTTCAGTTAATGCAACTGACTATTAAGAAACCTTTTCTCCATGTCTTGTCCCAGCTTCACACTAAGATCCAAAGATAGGAAAGATGTATGCCCTGCCCTTGAGAAGTTTATAACCAGCAAAGCAGAAATATTTTTTATAATTTGTAAGAGACTGTAATAAATAATAAAACTGAATTTTATACATATTAATATGTGAACAAAAAGCAACAGTATTGAGATTGATTATAGTGAGAAATGAATCGGTATATCAAAGGAGATAATATTTGGATCAAACCTTAAAAGATAGAGTATGTTTGTTATGTCCATTAATGAAGGGAAAATACAAAATAAATCATAGAGCACTTGGGTAATTGGGAATCATATGGAGCTATAAGTGGGCAGACACAGGGTATGAAAAGTAAAAAAATGTGAGGGTCTAAATAGTGAAGGGCTCTGCACAAATGCCCTGTTCAGGTATGTACACTTTATGTTCAATGGGGAAATCAAAAGGATTTTTAAGAAGAACACAATCAAAACTAAAACCTAGAAAAACAGCTGATAAAATGTGAGGCTTCGGTTGATTTAAAGGTGTCAGGACAACTTCCTAGGAGATTTGACTTGAAAGAGGAGCCTGCCTGACAGATGGGTCCAGGAGGACAGGCATCCCAGGCAGAGTGTGGAAACAGGAGAGCCCAATGCTTCCAGAGTGCAGCACCATGAGTGGGAAGCAGCAGGAGAATGCAGAAGAGAAAGGCAAGGCATTAACACCTGGACAGGAATCTGGCCTTCATGGGCAATAGAACAAGGCTTTTATAGTGGAACAGTTGATAAGACGGTGTTTTGAGGAATATCTCTGACACCAATGATGGGGGAAAAAACAGACTGGCAGACCAGGAAGCTGGAAGTCCAATTAGAAACCTGCAGCCACTGCAGAGGCAGGAAAACCCAGGCCAAGAGAGGGAAGAGCAGACAAACTCAAGAGACATTTAAGAGGACTATTCAATATAACTAGGGAGGAAAAAAGTCTGTTTTACTTTCACCATTTCAAACACATTCACTATTCCCTTCGAGCTACAGGATAAAAATCAAAGCTGGTACATAGGCTCTCCTAGTCTGGTCCTCACCCTTACATCCCCTTTTCCTTAAAACCCTAGTCCTTTGCTTCGACTCTCTGCCTCACCAAACACCATCCAACTTCCCAGGACCCACACTGACCCCACTCAAATCTATGCCTTGTCTGTATGTTTCCTTCACAGATCTGCAGAGAAATGTCAAACATAAAAACAGCTACACAACAATCTAAACCAAGAGGAGTGTCATAAGAATATGGCATACTGAAGGAGAAAAAAACACACAAAAAACTCACTGTGGAATTATGAATTATGGTCATTCAGAATCAGTTCTTCCATAAGGCTCTTATTATGTAAAATAATAATGATAACAATGTTAGCGTACCTGCCAATCGGCGACCATAAAAAGATATGTACAAAATCCACGTAGACTGAAGTGAGAATGTACTCAGTAATGCTGTGAAGAATTCTTAGGATTACATATATAGCATATTAACTGGTACTATTTTTAAAACTAACTTATTTTCAAAGAAGTAATTTAGGCCATGGCCATTTTTCTCCTCTAGAGTAAATAAAATCTAATGAAGGAACAGAAACTGACAGAGAGACAAAGCAAAATTGTAACTTTAGTAAACAGCTCCTAGAAACTGTGGGTTTCATAAGATTAAATCGTAATAAACAAATAAATAATGAATACCTGGTTGCAACCTACACACAAAGAGGACTTACAGTTTGGGCTTATGTCTGTCTGTAGCGACAGGAAGAACTCCAGGAGAACTCAGAAATCTCAATGCCAAACATGTCACAAGAGGTCAGAGGTCACATTTTCTAACTGGGTTTTGACCCTAAAGTAAGCAATACATGTAATTAATAGATGCCCTAATCTGAAACATTAACTTGAACGGAGCTAGTCTACTGATCCAATATCAGTCTAATCATACTAGTCACAAATGTGATCACCTCTAGAAATAAAATCAAAGTTACTCAAGACAGGAAAAAAACAAAGGTTCAATTGCTTTTTCCAACAGCTGACAAAAAAATAAAATGACCTCTTCCAATGACAGAAACGAGCCAATAATGCTTGTAGAGATAATATAAAATCCATACTTATTTCAATGTCTGTCTTTAAATAACCTTATAACTAGTACAAATACTTATGAAACTCACATACCATATTATAATTATCTAAATTACATGTGAATAATTTGTTTGAATTAAAGAGAAAAAGTAAATTATGTATGTAACTTATTTTTATTGTATATAAAATATAGGTAATGATTAGAAAAGTAACACGACAATGAGTTATAAATTATATTGGGAATCAGGGATTGAAAGTAAATTACATTTTTGTTTCTGATTTTGTTGTTATATGCTTTATCTCTTTGCTCCTTGATTTAAAAACTGTAAAAGAAAGGCTAATATTATGATTTTAAGCATAAAAATGTGCCATGAATATTTGCTTTATATAAATGCTAAGTAACCAAATATTTCAAAACTTTAATTTCATGATGCCTATCGAAACATCATAAAATTGATGAATTCCTATCTGCTAATAATTTAGCATTTACAGACTTTTAAACTAAAAGACAAGCTGTTTTTACAAGATATAAGCCTATGCTTATCTTCATCTAAACTTACTACTATGAAGGGTCTTTCTTTTGATAAAATGACTCATTTGTTTCTATTTTGATAATAAAGCACCACAAAACATCCTTCAGTTTCTAAGAATGTAAAATGTTTTTACTGAGACCAAAATTTTTGCTTATTTAGCTCCAAAATGAAGACATTTAATTTTATACTATTGTAGAAATCTATATAATTTTATACTATCAGTAAATCAACTTACAAAAATGAGCCTTTAGGCCATTTTTGGCTGTGGCTCAGTTGGTTGGAGTGTCATCCCATACACCAAAAGGTTGTGGGTTTGATTCCCGTAAGGGCACATAACCAAGAGTTTGATTCCTAGTGTCAGGGTGTGTACCAGAGGCAACTGATTGATGTTTCTCTCTCCCTTGCTCTCTCTAAATAAAAAAAGCGTATCTTTAGGTGAGGGTTAAAAAAAAAAAAAAAAAGGAAAAAAGTTTTTAAATCAAAGGGACAACTTACCCATAACTGAAAGTCAAACTTAATCCCATAAATGTATTTTGATTTCAGACCAACTCTTTTGTAAAAATATATTCCATTCCCAAATAGAATTTGTTAAAGAAGTTTCTCTTAGTTATAATTTTAAATATTCAAATCTCATCAGTATTCTCTAATTTACAATACTTTTCTACTATTTTAACAAAACACTAGCAGTTTTTAAAAAAAATGAAAATTAAAAGAAAATGATAAAAAGGACTCAAGACTCTTTACTAAAGAGGTGCAGTGGCCTGGCCAGTGTTCCCAATGGTTAGAGCGTTCACTCAAGCACCAAAGGGTTGGGGGTTGGATTCCCAGTAAAGGGCCAGTACCTGGATTGCAGGCTCAATCCCAGGACCCAGTTGGGGTATATGTGGGAGGTAAACATTGATGTGTCTTTTTCACATCAATGTTTCTCTTTCTCTCCCTTCTCCTTCTCCCTCTTTCCCTTCCACTCTCTTAAAAAAGTCAAAGGAAAAAATATATTCAAGTGAGGATTAACAAACAAACAACAAAAAGAGATATAGTGAAGCCCAACAGGAGACTACAGCTATAAGCCCTAAAGTTAGATATTATCTGATTAGGTGGAAGAAACATTTGCAACATAGAAAAATTCTATTTTGTTACAAAGATAAGGAAATTATTATCAGTCCCCAATTGTTCAAATAATTTTGAGGATCTGAGGCTTCCACTCATGGAATTTCTTTGTAAATGATTTTATTTATTTTTGGTTAATCCTCACCGAGGGTATTTTTTCCCATTGAATTTTAGAGAAACTGGAAGGGTGTGTGTGTGTGTGGGGGGGGGGAGACAGAGAGAGAGAGAGAGAGAGAGAGAGAGAGAGAGAGAGAGAGAGAGAAACATTGATGTGAGAGAAAACACCCGACCAGCACAAGGGGATCAAGCCTGAAACCAAGGTATGGGCCCTTGACTAGAAAAGAACCCAAGACCCTTCAGTCCTCAGGCCAATGCTCTAACCACTAAGCAAACGGGTTAGGGCTCTTTGTAAATTTCAACATGAATCTTAGTATTTTAACTGTCCTGTGAAGATAATACTGCTATAGATTCTGATGTGTTTAGTGTTATATACAAACACATGTCCCTTGGATTTGCTTCTGCCAGAAGAAACTTTTATGGTTTTTAGCTCTTCTTTTAGAACTTCAGAAAATACCCAGTGCCTTTACCAACTATCTTATCTTTTCTTTTAAGAAAAATCACAAGACTGATGTGAACTGAGAAGACAGTGAAGGTAGCATTGTTTTTAATCTCAAACCCATAAACAGAGTGGTTGTTTTGCTAAAAACAAACAAGCAAAAACCCTACCCTTAGTCAACATAAACAACAGAATTAAGAGGTGAGAAATCCACAAGAATCCCAAAATTTGAGCAGGTGAGGGTAAATCTCCAAGGACTATAATCCCAATTAGTATTGACACCTATGTAGGAGAAAACAGAGGGGCATAAAAGGAGTATTTAATGAAAAGAGTATAGGAGAATAAAAGAAGCAACAGATAGTCACTAGAAAGTACAGTGGGCCAATATGAGAATAGCAGTTGAAACCAGATAGGGTTTTACACACTCCCATTTGCAGGTAAATCATGGTAATTCATGAATTCATGGTAGTGTCTAAGGGGCTGGAGCATAATGGGCCCTATGAACATTCAAACTTAATCAGACAAAGCTGCCTTCAAAGGATGGAGCCTCATGTTGCAAAGAAATTGTGAGCAATATAAATATCAAACACTAATAGCTCAGGTAAAAAAGATCTTCAATGTAAGGATAATGGATACGAAAGAAAGGGTGGTTCCAGAAAAAAAGCAGTGGAAAAGAAAGTGAAGAAAAAGCAGGAAATCATGGGAAATAGGCCATATTTTGATTGACCATAAAAATTATATAAGAGGGAACTTTAAAGCTATAAATCTCAAAAAACTATTCTAACCACCTTTCTCTGATACAAGTTCAGAAAAACTGATTTCATATCAAAATGACCAGCATGAAGACTGATTGAAGGAGCAGAATAACATCCTTACAATGAAAGCAGGTCCGAGAGATGTGCCTACAAGACAGATGAAAGCTATAACTACTATTCTAATCACGAAAAAAAACACGAAAAAAATTATGCAAGATATAGAGGAAATATACATCAGAATTAGAAAAACTCAGAAATGAGTTAAACATTAGAAGTAAATTTTTAAAATTACTTCAGCTGAATATATGAAAATATATGGGAAATCTCTATCTTTTCTCAATTTTGTTGTAAACCTAAACGTCTAAACTAGAAGATACACAAGAGTGAATATACAGTAGAAAAATGTCATAAATAGAAGTTGCAAAAAAAAAGAAAATGTTAAAAATCAAAACTATATTGCAGCTTTACTCATAATTGCCAGAACTTGGAAGGAACCATGATATCCTTCAAGGTGGGTTGATAAATAAACTGAAGTCCATCTACACAATAGAGTAATATTCAGCACGGAAAAGAAATGAGCAATCAAGCCATAAAAGAACATGGAGGAAACCCTAAATGCACATTTCTAACTAAAAGAACACAATCTGAAAAGGCTACCACCTATATGACTGCAACTCTGTAACATTCTGGAAAGGAAAAACAATGGAAACAGTAAAAGACCAAAGGTTGCTAGAGATTGGGAGGAGAGGATGAATAGATGGAACACAGAGGATTTTTAGGATAGTGATTTACTCCCTGTGATACTACAATGGTGTATACATGACGTTATACATTTGTCCAAACCCACAGAATGTATGCCATCAAGAATAAACCCTAATGTAAACTATGGACTTTGGGTGATGATGTGTCAGTGTAGTTCATCCTTGGTAAAAAAAATGTACTGGCTGGTGAGGATGTTGGTAGTCAGGGAGGCTATGCATATGTGGAGGTAGGGAATATATGGGAAATCTCTATATTTTCTCAATTTTGTTGTAAACCTAAAACTGCTCTTTAACAAATACAGTAGGTCCTCGGGTTATGTGGGAGATCCGATCCTACAGAGTGACGTAACGCGATTTTCACCATCAGTTGGAACCACCTACATAAGCACCTACGTCGCTCACGTGGAGCACATACACAGCAGTAATGAAGTGAAACAGTAAAAAAAATTTAAAAGAAAGATAACAATTCCTGACCTTTACTTGTGGTAAATAAATAAAAAACATAAAGCACATATGTACATAGGCTGATATGATGGAACTTTTTTTTGTAATAAATAAATGGGAGATGGTGACGTAACCATGAAAGGACCTACGTCGAGTCCAACGTAACCCAAGGACTATCTGTAGCCTAAAAGACGAAAAAAAAACTCAATAGAAAATTACAAATATAAAAGATGAAAAAAGATCCAAAACAGTATAAGAGAAGGCCCCAATTAAAAAATACTAAGTAAGTGTGTGTATATAATAAAATTTTATGATAGTGGTATATATATAATTTTTAAGTACAATTTTCAAGATATCAAAGTATACATTAAAGGGACACTGTGTACCCAAGAAAAACAACCTAGAATGATCAACACTGAGGCATATAGTCAAATTATTAGACCTCAAAGAAAAAGAAAAAAAAAATCTTTGTGTATCTAGGCAAAATGACAGTCACAACAAAAAGAAAATCAAGTTATCGGATATTTTTGACAGCAATGCTTTAGTAAGAATATATAACATACAGGTGCAGCAAGAGTAGGTTTACAGTTGTTCATATGGAAAACAAAATAAGTAAATGATAATGCAAGAATAAACTGTTTAGCATACTTATAATTGTAAACCTACTTTTGCCCCACCCTGTATAAGAAACTAAAAGGAAAAATATAAGTTATGGATTCTACATCGACTCAAATTGATTCTTAGGTAAAAATGAATATGCAAGAACTAAAAAACTTGTTCCCATGAAGTCTTGATTAAGAGTCTGCAACTAAATTGGATAGATACATGCAAAAAAATAAAACTAGACCACCAATTAATATCATACACAAAAATAAATTAAAAGTGAATAAAGGACTTAAATGTAAAATGGGAAACCATAAAAATCTTAGAAGAATTCATAGGCAGCAAAATATCAGACATATGTAATAGCAATATCTTTACCAATACATATCCTAGGACAAGGAAACCAAGGAGAAAATAAACAAACGGGACTACATCAAAATAAAAAGCTTCTGCACAGCAAAAGAAACCATCAACAAAACAACAAGAGAGCCCACTACATGGGAGAACATATTTGCCAATGTTACAACCGATAAATGTTTAATCTCCAAAATTTATAGGAAACTCATACAACAAAAGGGACAACAAATAATCCAATCAAAAAATGAGCAAAGAACCTAAATAGACAGACACTCTTTGAAAGTGGACATACAGAAGGCCATGAGACATATAAAACGTGCTCAAGTCACTAATCATCAGAGAGATGCAAATCAAAATGACAATGAGGTACCATCTCACACCTGTCAGACTGGCTATCATCAACAAACGACAAGTGCTGGAGAGGATGTGGAGAAAAAGGAACACTCGTGCACTGCTGGTGGGAATGCAGACTGGTGCAACCACTATGGAAGACAGTATGGAGTTTCCTCAAAAAGTTAAAAATGGAACTCCCATTTGACCCTGTGATCTCACTTCTAGGAATATAGCCCAAGAAATCAGAAACAGAAATCAGAAAGGATATATGCACCCCTATGTTCACAGCAGCACAATTTACAATAGCTAAGATCTGGAAATAGCCTAAGTGCCCACCAGCAGATGGGTGGATTAAAAAATTGTGGTACATCTACACAATTGAATACTATGCTCCTGTAAAAAAGAAAGAACTCTTACCATTTGCAACAGCCAGTCAGAGAAAGATAAGTATCACATGAACTCAATCATTTGTTGAATATAATGAACACCATAAACTGATGAACTAAAATAGATCCAGAGACACAGAAGCATTGAACAGACCATTGAGCCTCAGTGGGAAGGTAGGGGAAGGGGAAGGGAAAGGGGTAGGGGGGCCGAGTAAGAGATCAAGCAAAGGACTTGCATGCATGCATGCATATAAGCATAACCAGAGGACACAGACAGTAGTGGGGATGGGACATGTGCTTGGCGGAGGGGGGTGGCCAGGGAGAGGTCAATGGAGGAAAAAAGGACACATAAGTAATATTTTCAACAATAAAGAATTTAAAAAATGTAGATATAGAGAACAGATTGGTGGTTGCCAGAGGCAGGGTTTGGGGGCAGACAAGAGGTACAAACTTCTAGCATAAGATAAATAATTTCTGTGGAGTAATGTACAGTACAGTGACTATATTAAAGCCTAAGTGACTGGCCAATCGGCCAACCGGCCAGTAGCTATGACGCACACTGACCATCAGGGGGCAGACACTCAATTCAGGAGCAACCGAGCTGCGGTGACTTGGCAGCTGTGGCTCTCAGGTGACACATCCGAAACCAGAAAGGACGGAGCCCAATTCCAGGGTGCATCACCCAAGAACCACCCTCACACAACCTGGGACCCCTGGGAAGATGTCGGAGAGCTAGTTTCGGCATGATCCCCACAGGCCAGGCGAAAGGACCTCACCGATGCATGAATCTGTGCACTGGACCTCTAGTTATTAATAATACTGTACTGTATATTTGAAAGTTGCTGTGACAATAAATCTTAAAAGTTATCACAAAGAAAAAAATGTAACTACAGTGGGGCCTTGACTTACGAGTTTAATTCGTTCCGTGACGGAGCTCGTAACTCAAATTACTCGTATGTCAAATCAAAAAGTGAACGAGTGAGACACGTGATGCTGGGCTGATGTTGTGGCATTCACTGTGACGTTCGCTGCGCCAACTAGCGGTGGGGTACCTGAAGCTGGCTTGTAACCCAAATGTTAGCTCGCAACTCAAAGCAAAAAATCGTATCTCGAAAAACTCGTATCTCGAAAAACTCGTTAGTCGGGACACTAGTAAGTCAAGGCCCCACTGTATATGAAATGATGCATGTTAACTGAACTTATTGAGGTGATGATTTTGCAATATAAACATATCAAATCATTATGTCGTACAATTTAAGCTAACACAGTGTAGATTATATCTCAATGAAATTGGGGGAAAATAATCTACTAGAGAGTGAACTTTAAATACCAATATAGGACTAGTGATAAACATAAAACAGATACTTACAGAAGACTAAATGGTGGCTATTAGGAAGAAAGTATAATATATAATTGCTATATTCTCTGATAGTTTAGAATTCATATGGTTTCCACGTGTCTTCTGTGTCTATTATTGGTTATAGTGTTGTTATTGTTCTCAAATAGCTTGGTACATAATGTCAGATAAAACAACTGAGTGGTTATTACATGATATTCCAAAATGTTATCATTCATGATATCCTTGAGAATATGATCCTTACTGTGTAAGAAAGGACATAAAGATTTTAGATAAAAGAATTAAGTAAAACCCAAAAGACATAAATTCAAGTGGAAAATAACACTATGAATTCATGAGATGGCTTTTTTCTTTTACAATTATACTTATTTCCAAAACTCTGTCCACTAGATTCCTAGGGAGAATGACTTAGCATTAATGAGCACAATGAAGGCCAGAAAGTGCTCTTGAAATACTGTTTCTAACTGAAAGAAACCAAAGGCCCCTGGAGAAATATAGTGGAAAGGTGTATGTAAAATCCTGTTGTATTGGAAAGCAGATTAACTTCAGGAACGTGAATAGGCTCCAACTGGTCAAAGATAGGAAATTTTGAGCATCAATAAAGATTACATCAGAAATGGATTCAAATATATCAAATGCATAAATTCCAAATAACACTTTAAGAAAACTAATTGGTTACCATTAGAGGATACAATGTTGAAAACTGGTAAATAAAGGAAAAGAATCAGTTACTCTACTTTTCCAATATGAACCAAATAGTAAGTAATAGAAAGTTTATATCCTAAGTAGAAGTATTCCAGTTCAAAAAAAAAAAGGAAGTATAAAATTTAGACTATCATCGTTTTGCAATCCTTAATTAACTGGTTCTAGCCGCTTTGCAACAAAGCTACTGATCTCACATATGAGAAACAACAGGCATTATGGCCTCCTCAGAGGAAAACAGAGTTCCACCTATGAAGCAGACTCATCCCACCCCCAATTCTATAGATAAATATTAATTTCCATGAAATTCAGAGGAATGAAAAAAAGGATAAAGTCCACCACAGGGATGCAATCAGCAAAAGTCAGACTATAGGAAACCACATAGAAAATGAACCCGTTTCTTCAATAAATAAATTGGAAAGGAAAACAATAACAACAAAAAAGATGAGTAAGAAACTTATAGATCAAAAGTGACTTAAAAGTCATACCAAACCAAAACAAGAACTAAAACA